>NC_134235.1:101126383-101751383 GCF_965152275.1 Natator depressus
GCCGATCTCACTGGGTGAGGTTCCCTCGCTTCCAGCTGGAATCCAGGTTCCTGCTGCACCACAGACAGTGATGAGTCCTGGCATCACTCCTATGCTGGCACCCCCGCCACGTCGGACTCCCAAGCAACACAACTGTCAATCGTGTGGGAAGACCTTCTCCTCAGCAAGTGCACTACAGATACACGAACGCACCCATACTGGTGAAAAGCCATTTGGTTGCACAATCTGTGGTAGAGCTTTTACCACAAAAGGGAATCTTAAGGTAAGAAGAAACCTCTCAAATCTCAAACAAAACTGTAAGGAATGTGGGGTTTAAAAATGTACTACATCTGAACTTAGCAAGCTCTCAGTTTGTTGTTGTCATCAAGGCCAGGAGGAAAGAGAAGATAAAGAAAACATTTATTGTATGGTGCTGTTTCAGGCTCCCAACACGTTTAAAGAACCAGGGCTTGATCCTACCCTCTGATTTGTGGGTGCACATTGCTGTGTACATTAAAATCAGCTCCAAGAGCTTGCATACACGTACGTGACAAGGCATGTGGTGGTGCACACCTGAGTCTCATGAAACGTATCTGTGTTTTACATGTGTGCCATCCTTTTGGAACATTGGTGTGAAATAAGCTTGGTATATAACAAAGTGGAAAGAAATAAAGCACAAATCACTGCAAAGAGGCAGGAATGACACAGAATCTTGTGACAGTCACTGAACAATTTTAACCTGTATTCTATGTAATCGTGTACGTGGTTGCCAAGGAGGGTGGTAGGCAGAGATTATTCCTAAACCCTTTCTAACTAGAAGACCTCCCCGTATATGAAAATAATTTAAGAAAACATTATGGGCACCTTTTAGCTGTAAAGATCTAGCTCTTCTGCCTTCTCTCCTCTTGTTGTTGTGTAGTAAGATTATAAGCAATGCTCCTCCAGTTACCCAGAGCTTACTGGGATGCCTCTGTTACACAGTCCAGTTTCCACTCTGCATGTAGTGCATGTGTCACCATGCAGGTTGGTAATCTGGTACCCAGTGACATAAAATGATGTATCACGGGAGCACGATCTCTCGTCCTCACAACCCAGGTAAGCATCAGGAGGTTAGAGGCATCAGGGGCCACGCCTTAGTAAGTGCCCAAAAATATTTTTTAATGTATAGAATGTTTGAGGAAAGAGAATAAGAATGAATGAAGTAGTGTCTGGAGAAATATTAAGAGACCAGAGGAGAGAAAGACAGGAGGACACAAAAAGGTCAAGGGCAGAGGAAATAACAATTAGATGGGGTAAGAGGGCTTCAGACTTCTAAGTGCCCCTAGGCCTAGTAATTCTCAAGGTGGTCTTGTGTTTTTATGCATGTCAGAACTTCCAGTTGGCATCTGAAATTGTCTAACCTGAAGGATTCGTATTCTTTGTTGTTGTAGCATTGTATTTGTTTTCAGTGAAAAGAAACATGTATAGGTTGATGTCTTACCTGAATATTTTTTAAAAAGTTTTAATGTGGACTACAACTCCCATTGTCCCTAAGAATACTGCTTGGCAAAATAATTGTAATCTAATTCATTAAATGTGAATTTAAGGATGACCTTTTTTCTCTTTGTTTTATTTTAATTGCTATACCGAATATTCAGACCAACTAGCTTATTGGAATGTGCTAATTTGTAGATGTTTCCCATTTCTATTTTTGATACAGGTTCACATGGGAACTCATATGTGGAATAATGCCCCTGCAAGACGTGGTCGTCGACTATCCGTGGAAAACCCAATGGCTTTGTTAGGTGGTGACGCTCTGAAGTTTTCTGAAATGTTCCAAAAGGATTTGGCAGCTCGGGCAATGAATGTTGACCCAAATTTTTGGAACCAGTATGCTGCAGCTATCACTAACGGACTTGCTATGAAGAACAATGAGATTTCTGTCATACAGAACGGAGGCATTCCCCAGCTCCCAGTAAGTTTAGGTGGAAGTGCCATTCCATCTTTAAGTAACATTACCAGTGGCATGGACAAAGCTCGCACTGGCAGCAGCCCTCCCATTGTTGGTCTGGACAAAGCAAGTTCTGAAACTGGAGCCAGTCGTCCATTCACAAGATTTATTGAGGATAACAAAGAGATTGGCATAAATTAAAAGCATTGAGTACAAATAACTGTTGGACCACTACTCAACACAACATTTGTTCTATTTCATGTACAGTTTTTGAAGTTAAGATTAGTTTCCTGACCTAAATACATAGGTTCCCTTTAAAATTTTCCCATAGCAGAAATACGTAACTTTGTGGCTGCTGAAAAGTTGTCTTGCAAGATCTGCATGGTACTTCTTTCAACAGTGAGTTTGACTGTTATTGAGAACTTTAAAACCTTTTTAATTTAAGTTAACAAAAACAAAAAAAATCATTGGATAACTGCATTAGGGACAGAAAGAGTCTAGACTACGTCCACTTTGCTTCTTAAAATATTAATATCAACTGAGAAAAGGGGGCTTCACTATGGCATTCCTGTCAAACTTTTTTGCTGGTTTTATTCAAATTAGTTAGACACTTGAACTATGTTTTTAGGAATCTTAATCTTAAGTAAGTGATTAGTACCCCAATGCTGTGTGTATTATTACAGTATCCTTGTCTGTAGTATTTATAAAGTTAAGATTATGCGGGTAACAGACAATATACTTGGCCCAACCTTAAATGAAGCTTTTGTACTGCAAAATACATCTGGCTATGTGATTTTTTTTTTTAAGCAAATTTTGGTTTACTATAAATAAGTGGTTTATTTCAATGCAGGCAAAATTGTGAAGTTTTATGGGAAAGATAGCATGCTTTTCATGTGCAAGTACCCGTCAGTAACAAACCTTTTTTTTTTTCTTTTTTTTTTTAATTTAAATATTTGTAGCTGCTATGTGGACAGTTGTTCTATTAAATGAAAAATGTAGTGTGGACTTTAACTCAATGATTGGAAAACAAGTTACAGACAAACCTTATCACCATAAATTATTCACAACATTATAAACAGTTGTGAGTAAATATTTCATGTTATCAAAGCTGTACAATAAAAAGGTAATGTTTGTATAATGTGGTTGCAAACTCTTAATTTATACTATTGCACTTTTAGTATTTTGTATTAGGGAGGTTTGTCTATAATTTGAAACTGAACAAAGATGTAAACTATTTTATAAATAGTACTTTGACTGAAGGAGAATCGGGGGAAAAAAACTGTTTCAGTTTCTTGTTTTGTCATCAGGTCAAACAATATGAGAGACCTATGCTAGTTAAACAGAAAAGCCACCATGAACTGTTGGATCCTTAAGTAAAATGGGGCCTGCCATTTCCTAAATTGAAATGACTCATTTAATGTTTCTACAAAGCCTATTTAAAAATGTGGCCATCCCCAACAGAAGTTTGATAAATTCATTTTAGGAGTGTGATATCAATGCAAGCCTAGGAGAGACTAAAGAGAACGTTGTGTAGGTTTAATTTTACTGTAATCTGTTCTGTCTCTTTCTCACACACCCACAAGCAAGACGTTGACTGCCTAATAGCACTGGTATTGTGCACAACATAACTGGGAACAAAATATAAAGAGTTTGGCTGTATGATCAGTCACAACTTTAAAATATCCTGAAGTGATTCCCAATTCTTGCTGATTATCTCCTCAGATTACTACAAAGCACAATGTACTCTGATTATTCTAATATTTTATGTTTATTACATTGTTTAAATTTCACCAAGTAAATAAAGGGAATGGTTTCACTCTTAAGCTGGGAGGCTGGGGCTTAATCAAAACTTGAACAGTAAATGTTTTGTGTACTACCTCATTTTTGTGCATTACAAGTATGGTGGAATCTGACACTATGAACTTCTGTCCAGCAAAATTGTTCAAGGGACATTATGGGTAGCTGGGTAACAGCCCAAGGAGTTTTATGCCCCGAAGAAAGAATCAGATAGTGAGGTCTTCTCAGTTGCGACTGAAAAAATAGGACAATCTCTTTCTTATACAACAAAAACCATTACTGTAAGAGGATGGACTATTTCTGCCATCATGTAATTGAATGAAAATGGTTTCGAAGACTTATTAGCTGTTTGTTTCTGTTGGAAATGAACAATGAACTATACAGCTCTGTTTTCTACAGTGGTGATATATATATTATAGAGATAAATAGCTAGATATACAAAACATCCCTATAACATAACATCTTTGACCACAGTATGTGGATTCTTTGGGGATGTTTCAAAGCATTGGAAAAAAAGAAAACTGAGGTGGCTTAATGTTGCTGTATTTCAGCAATTGAATGTTTTTATTTATCTGTGTCATTTTTTGTGTGATCTTTTTTGTTAGTATTTGGTACCATGTAGTATTATCTCTTCTCCCTAAAGGATGTGTATAACTTAAAAAAGAGATGTAAAGTGTTGTATATAAGATGGTTGATGATGGTACAGTAAGACTGACCCCATTTTGTATTCAGGGTTAGGTCATTCCTCTCTGCATGGTGAAGAGAGACACTATTTTTATACTGCGATACCATGTAGGGCTAGGAGCCTCCCTGAACCAGCTGGGAATTGTTACCTAGATCCAATATTTTTTATTATTAAATCTTGTTGGCTTGACACATCTACTGATTGAAATGGATGTCTTAGTCTAGGTTACTATTTTTGTCATATGGAATTGAATAAAATGCAGGATGTAATATTATTTCTGAATTGCGTTCCTTGATTATTCTAATACCAGAGTCAGATACGAAACTAAGGTTACTCACAGCAGATTGATGTCAATGACTTCTAATTGGCGCACTTGCAAGTCAGAATAAGGTTAACACCTTATTTTCAAACAGTATTTGAATGTCTCTTAATTACCCCTAGGTGCAGAAATATTAAAGCCACAGCTTACAGTAAAAATTGCAGACTGCTAAAACCATTTTATTGCTGAAACAGGGAAAGAAGAGCTGTGTTGGAGAGGGAAAAGCAGCATTTGGAAGCACTGCTGTGTCAAAATGACTGTCCTCAAAACACTTATCAGTTACTAGCTACATTTTTTAAAAAATTCTGTTTAGATCACTTGAATAAGCTACCTGTTACTCAAACTATTGCATCACAAGATTTGGGAACAAATTTACTAGCAGTAATTCAACTAATAAACACATTTGTTCATTTATGTCACAGCCCACATCACTTAATTCAAACCAGTTGAGGATGAATGTTGAAATGTGTGCTTTTTTATGATCCTGATTTCACAAAGCATTTAAGCACAAGAAATGTCCATTGACTTCAATAAGACTACATCCATTCTTAAAGCTAAGCACATACTTAAATATATTGCTAAATCAGGGACTAAGACCCCACATTTGACTAAGCTTACAACTGTCAGAATCTGGTGATGATGCCTGTGCCACTGCATTTCAAAACCAAAATGCCCTAGTCACCTTCCAAAAATCTTGTTCTGAAGATCCTCTATTTTATAGGACCTACACAAATGAGGTGTGAGCTCCCTCTGGTGATCAGTAAACTCTGAAAACACATGAGCTGTGCTGGCAGCAGATGACGTGATGTGCAAACAAGGAAGAAAACTAAAAGCTATGTTAACTACAGCTCCGTTCAAAAAATAAAGGAAGAAATTTCAGTTTTCGAAATAAAAGAGGACAAAATCAGGAGGCTTAGTGATTTCATTTTTAAACATAGAAAGAGATATTTTAGAAAGGTGTTAAAGAATGTATAATAAAAAATAAACTCAGATATAGCTGACATTGTCTTTTTGCCTGCTGTGCAATATATATTTTAAAATAGGGCCATATGGAAATAGGATGGACAGATCAAAGGCTACCTGTGGATTTTGTATTGAAAAACAAGGCAAAAAATGTAAAATGAATACCAGCGAGCTTTTAGAAACATTCATTTGCACCTACATTAAAAAAACATTAACACTTGCAACAAATCAAGACACTTTTAACTACTTTTACGTGTATTTTTTTACACATCTCTTTTGTATATGTTATCCCTCTAAAGCTAAATATAAAAGATACTCCCCTACCTACTTTGTCCTTCCTTGGCAAAGACATTTTTTCTTCTAAAGCTACAGAAGCCAATTTGGTTGCCTTTTATATGTTTCTCTGCGTGTACGCTGTCATCTGGAGGATATTGTGGTTTTATTTTTTTCCTCTTTCTCTAATTCTGCAGAAGTCAAAAGAGTTGCCTGCTATTTACATCTGTGTGTAACACTAACATAGTGAATGGCAAAGTCATCAGTGATAAAATCAGGTATGTGCATAGCTCTAGGAGTACACTAAACAAACTTGTCATTCAGGGTCTTTCCTTTATATGAAGTCATGGCATTTTTTAGTTATTTGCTGAGGTAGAGCAGCTGCAGGTGTTGAAACAGGCATAGGGCCTGATTCTGACTTCACCTACACCAGTTTTGCACCAATGTATCCCCACTGACCAGAGGTGCTGGAACAATTTGTATAGTGGGGGTGCTGAGAGCCATTGAACCAAACTGTAAACCCTGTATATGATGGAAGCCACTTCAAAGCTACGGGATGCAGCTGCCACACCCCCAGCACCTCTAGTTCCAGCACCTATGCCATTGACTTCATTGGAGTTACTCCTGATTTACACTGGTGTGAGAGCGAGCAGAATTAGGCTCTTTATTTTATTTTTTTTAAATCCCATCAAAATGACAGCTATATATATTTTTAGAAAATTTCAGGGCAATGAATTGCTGAACTAAAAAAAAAAAAAAGAAAGTGCACTCTACCAGATTATCCCAATTTAAAAGCGGTCTAATTCTGGACATAAACAAGATGGCTGTGTACCTTAATTCATATTTTATATGAACAAAACGTGATCATGATTGTGATCATATAAGTATTTGATGTTTTTTCACTCAGTTGAAGAGAGAGGGTCACTCACTGGATTTTGAATATAAGACCATGAAAATGAAAGCTTTGCGATTATTACATTGGAACACAGTGCATCTTGTGAGAATCTTGCTATAATGTTACTACACAAGGGGATCTAGCTAATGGTCATAAACTGTCCCTTTTTCTTAGATACCAAAGGTGTCAGCAGCCTTATGAAAAGAAAAAAGCATATTGTAAGACTGCTGTACAGTACTTTTATTTTTTTCTTGAGGCTGCATGGCTCAATTCTTTGGGGCAATTCAGGCAGCTGGAAACTCCCTGAGTTCTACTCCTAGCTCTGGCATGTCATGCTGTAGGGCTATGGGCAAGTAACTTAGTATCTGATTCTGCAAGGGGCTCAATGCCCTCAGCTTCTGTGGAGATTGCTAGTGCTAACTTCCCTTGGAGAGGCAACCAGTAATGGAATGAATTTCCCCCTCTGTCAAATGGGGATAATAACACTTATATACCTACCTCACAGGGGTGTTGTGAGGATTAGGTTGTTTGTACATGGTCTTGAAGATGGAAAATGCTAAGTATTATTGCTCATTTTAGAGAGCTTATAGTACATACATTATTTATTTGCATTCTGGTAGGGCCTAAAGATCCCAAGCAGGATTATGCTAAGTAGTGTTGTACATGCATATAGTTAGAATTTATATGAAATTCGACGCAATACCGTTTTTCCACAGATGTATTCCATTATTAAGTATCTGTTTCATAATTCTAGTGGGTTTCACTTAATGATTTATTTTTTCTAAACTGATTATCAGTTTTAGACTATGGCAGAGATTTATCTGGCATTTCAATTTATTTTGAGCTTACATTGCTTACCACTTTAAAAAAAAGGTAAAAGACACAGCAATTTTCTATGGATATTCAAGAATCAAGTCTTTATCAGTGGTACTCTATGGTACTTTTGCTGTTGTGTGGGTGTGTGTGTTAGTGTGTATGTAATATATATACACACACAAATATATAATCCACATGGACATGTAAATGCATATATACATTTTTTAAAAATTTCTTGAGTTGCTTAGAATTAATTCCGAAATGTGTGAATATTTTTGTTCAAGTCTCATCAGTTTCAGATGCAACTAAAAACATTACCAGTCAATGTCAATCCTCAGAAAAGGACGACAAACTGGGAATCATGACAAGAGATAAGATGTATTGTTACAAAACCATTAAATTTATGTTCACTGGTGTTCCTAAATCACAAATGTTAAAAGCTTTTACTGAGTCATAAAGGTCATAACCTAAGTTATGTTGAACCGGATTATTATATCAGATGAGTCACTCATTGTGCACAATAGAAATGTTAAAATAAATATTTAATTAAATAATTCCAAATGCAATTGCTTGCGATCATTTGGATGTAATACAGAAAACAATTTGCTTCCCAAATTGGCATGATATATTTAATAATTTTGTAGTAGATAAGGCAGTACACAAGTTAATGACCTTATTCAATACAGTATATTATGCTGTCTCTCTCTCACTGTCCACTGACTAAATGTGTTAGCCCAGTTCCATATACTTTTACTTTCATGTCCTTCTCTGAGTAATTTTTGTCGTGTTTGAGAAACCCTTCTAGAACTGGATTCTCCCACCCTTACTCATATAGAGTATTGTCTACTTTTGTCTGTCCCATGGGACTAATCCTGGAATAAGGTACTACTCAATGTGAGCAATGATGGCAAAATCTGGTCTCTAGGATCTAGAAAATTACTTTCCTTGATACCAACTTTGCTCTTTGGAAAATACTGATATTTTCCCTTGTCTGTTTCTTATAGAGTACAAGCCAACATGTCTCTGTTTTGCTTACTTCCTTGTTTGTGGAACAGCATTGCTGATTATGTCAGTAGAGCTGTTAACCGATACTTGTTCTGTAACAATAACGCTTTTCATCTGGTTTCCATAAATACACTCATAAATTAGTGGGTGTATGCTTCTGTGTAGGCAAAATGAGTAACTGAACACCTGTGCTGGTATTTGCATGCTGTTACCTGTTTTGTGTGAGCACATATGAGGAGGATTGCACAAAAATGGATATGCTCACAAATAGACTTGGGTGCATTTCCCGTTGGTTTCCATAAATATATCCAATATGTCTTACATAATATATTTCTTTTTAATTCTCAGTGAGAATAGTGGGCAGTTATAAATAGTTATCTAGAATGGAGAGAACATGGCCTTACAGATTATAACAATTCTGAAGTAAAACAGATTTTAGGTCTAAATTTTCACCTGATAATTGTCTATTATATAGGTTTACATTAGTGTTTCTTCTAGATTGCTTAACAGTTAGAACTTCTCTTTTATTTATTCATTCTTTCAGTTAGGGTCTGGTTCTGCCCCCCTAATGCTGAATAGTACTTTACTCTGCAAGCAAATTATTGAAAACAATTGCATTTCTCTTAAAAATAAGTAAAGGGTGGCAGACTTGGGCCATCACTGGGTCCAAAATATTTTAGAAACCCTTCAAAAATATTTCTAAATCTTCAAGCAATTTCTGCACATTTTGTGCCTTTGAGCCTTCTAGTGACATCTGTTAGAACAGTCCGCAACAGTCCATGGCTATTACTACTTATAGGGCCAGATTTCGATATCCTTATTCACTGTGGGTAACAAAATACTACAAATTACAGTTATTCCAAATGAAATCAATGAAGCTACTCACAAAGAACTGTACTACTCCATGTGAGTAAGGCCATTAGAATCTGGTTATGTGTATATAAATTTGTGTGCGTGTATTACATGATCTAGAGCCCTGTTTCAAAATCAGCATTCCAAGGATAGATTGTGGCTAGCCTGTACATAACTGTGCAGTGGGGCAGGGGAAGGAGTAAGGACGAGTCTCTTTCCTGTCCCCCATTGCACAAGTCTATACATGAACCAGCCAGGATTTCAAGCCCTGTACTCAGGGCCATACAGGAGATGCTACCAAGTGGCTCCCCATGGAAGCAGCTTGTCCAAAAAGAGTAAGACTAGGAAGTAGGCAGGATTATGGATCTCCTTTGCATGTCAGGCAGTCATGGGTGAACTCCCCCAGCAACTGGTAGCCAGACACAGAGGAGACTATGTTGTACTCTTTAAAAGGGTGGAGACAGTTTATGGACTCCCACAGACATCAGAGAGCTCCAGGAAGCATTTTCCAAGGGCTCCATCTGAAGCAATGGAGCTGCACATCACTCCCGTGTTTTAGCTCTCAGACACTACGTTTGTTGACTGCATTTCATGCCAATACAGATAGATTCTCTTCATTGGTTCATTTTAGAGATGCAGTTTTAGGTTTACATGGCACACACATCTGTTTTTGTAGCCCTGTTGGGAATCATTTTTATTCTTGGGGTCAGGCTGTGCCACCTTTACTCGCAGCTAGTGCCTTACTCCAGGAGTATTCCCATTGATTTCAATAGGACTGTTTGTGGAGTAACGTATCACTCAACAAGTGCCAGGGTGGCGGAATTACTGTGACTTAACAGGCAGAGATTTTGGAGTATTTGTCCAGTCTGAATTCAACCCTCAGACACTTGCAAATTAATGCACTACACATTACACTACGTCTGTTATCCATGCAAGTAGTTCTCTTCCTAGAGCTTTCACAACAAGGGTAACTGGCAGATTTTTCAGATTGACTTATTTCCAGATTAATTTTGAACCTTCCACACATAGATATATTTTTTTTAAATATGGCCACATATCTCTTTTCCCAAAATCACATTTCCAAGTTAAAGTTACCCAACAAAAAGTTTTTTTCTTATCACATGCAACAAGCAAATGGGGACGATGAATAAAAGTAAACATGACTTCAGTGGCACTACTTGCACAAGAAAGGGCTTGCAGGAGTAAGCCTTGATGGATTGGGCCCATTTTCTACTAATGCTCTATAACTAATAGAGGAACGGTTCTTTTACCAGAAATAAATTATCAAAGACAGGGATATGTCCTGTTAAGGAACTGGTTCTATATATATTCACAGTGCTAAGGAAGAGTCAAAGAGACAAGTACCGTATGAAAAGCAGCTGATGCCAGTCCTGAATGCACAATAAGAATGCAAAGCACAAACATAGGCATGATACTGTAATCAAAGGCAATAGAAAATGTAATACAGTTTAAGACACTAACACAATATTTAAAAAACTATTTGACAGTAAATTATAATATAGGACTAATGAACTCCTAACTTGCATGAGAGTGTGCTAATAGACCTAACCTGACAACCTCACATGTATGTATTTCCCACAGAAGTCAACAGGAGTTTTGTGAGAATAAGAACAGCAGAAATAATAAATTTGAGTGGTGTTTTTTTCGCCTCACCAGAGCTATGATAGCATCATGCAGTTACAGCCTAGGGCCTGATCCTGCAAAGCTGTAGGCAAATTGGGTAAAATTTTCTAAAAATGCCTCAGTGACTTGGGACTTAAATCCTGTTTTCAAATGCTCCTAAGTCTCATTGGAAGTAGGAACTTAGTGTGTGATCCACAAAGCAACTTAGGTGCCTAAACTCCAGAGTTAGATGCCTACGTCCTTTTGTGGACCACCGAAGTGCCACGCACAATTCTCATCTGACTGCCACCTAACCTGGTGGGCATCTAAACTCATTTGGTGCCTAAGTTTCTGCTGTAAAATTTCCCTCTGTGCTTAAGCTTTAGACACTGTGGCATGCACACTGCTGCTCACTCTAGGCATCGGGCAGCTATCTCCTGGCTAAGTCTCAGAGCAATTCACGAACCAGGGGAGGACAGGTCTTTGTATGTCTTAGTCACAAATGGGGCCTGATCTAATAGGTGGCCTCTGAGAATGGCTACCTAATTGAGTCCCATTCAAAATCTAGCCATAGGAGGCAGGTTTGCCCACCTTATAACTTTCAGCCCAGTGGTTGGAGCAATCACCTAGGATTTGGGAGGTGCAGGTTCAATTCCTTTCTCTCTGCCAGAGTGGGAGAACAGATTTAAACAGGGAACTGCAACCCTTCAGGAGAGTGTAGTTGTTTCACTATGGCTAAATAAAGAGTGATTGGATCTAGAGTCTCCCACCTTCCAGGTGGAAGCCCTAACCAATGGACTGCAGAATCATTCTTGCTCTTCCTCTTTGGCCCAATGACTGCTCCACTGTGGAGAAACACTTAGTCAGTGAGTGAGAGAGGGAGAATGACTCTGCAGGTCAGGGCACCTACCTGGAAAAGTGGTAGACCTAGGGTCCAGTCTCCCCACTCCAATTACTCTTTTATTATTTATCTAGAGTGGAACAGCTTCAACAGGAGAGACCGAGGGAGCTCCTCCCCACAAAAGAATATCCCATATCTCAGTGTTTAAAGCACTTTCTTGAATGATGGCAGACCCATGTTCGAATTATTTTTCTCCCTCAGGCAGCAAAAGGGAAATTGAACCGGTGTCTCCCACACCCCAGGCAGGAGCTCTAGCTAGTGAGATAAAAGTTAGTAGGTGGGTGGCACCACCACCACTTCCCTTTCCCAATCTCCATTTTGTATGGAGTGAGGCAGGTGCCTAACTCATTCCCACAAGAAACGCCTTAGGAACCTAAACTGCCTGACTCCAGACAGCAGGTTCCTATTCATGGATCACTAGCAGAGATAAGCGGACCAGACATAGGCGCCTATTTCTGTGAATGGGGAGTGGCTTAAGACACACCCTTACCTTCGGCATCTCCGATTGGCTTGTGTAGGCATCGCCCCACCGACTGACTGGCTTTTGTGAATCATATTCTTAGGTACTTATCTCTCCCCATTCTTTGTGCAGGGAACCGAAGCACCTAACTCAGGCTTTGTAGATCTCAGTGTTGTTCCTGTGATTTTCTAGGTACCTAAAAGCTAGGTGCCACAACGCTCAGTGTTGCAACACCTAAGTCCTCTCGTGAATCCCACCCTTTGGCATTTTTTAAAATGTTACCCATATTCAGTCCCATGCATAGCCCCACTCTCATAAGTAAAGTTTGCAGGTTTGGGTCCATATTTTGAGGAATTACTATTAATATAATACATTGTACACCCAAAAATGTTTCCCTTTCTGTTCCCCCCTCTTCTACCATTTGTGTTTCTTATCATGCTGTTTATCATTTGTCCCCTCTTTTACTACCAGTTCCTGTGTCTGTAATCTCCCTCCTATGTCTTCAGAAATCCTCTTTATTTGTCCTGTTTATCTTATTGCCCACTCTTTCTCTTCACAATATGCGCAGGGAAATAGATGTCAATCATACTTCTCAAGTGACCAGGCACAAGTGTACATGGGATTAGATTAAGACTTGAGTCTATGTCTAGTGGCAAATAGCTGCTCCCACCATAGGAAGAACCCCAGGAAGGACTCATGCCATAGTTAGGCCAGGTCTACACTACAGACCTATAGCAGTATAACTAAGTTGCTCAGGGGTATGGATTTTTCACATGTAAGTATGCCAGCCTAGGCCCCCCGCCCCCCATGTAGACAGAGCTATGTCGATGGGAGAGCTACTCCTGTCAACGTAGCTACTGTCTCTCAGGGAGGTGGATTAACTATGCCAATGGGAGAAGCTCTCCCATTGGAGTAGAAGCACCTTCCCTTCAGCACTACAGCAGCGCAACTGTATCGATGCACCATTTCAAGTGTAGACCTGCCCTTAGATTCCATCCTTGCTCCTCACTCCCTTTGGGACACAAGGGGATGGGGAGGAGAACCAATTTACAGCAGTCCTGCAAAGGGTGCTGCTTACTTCTCCCCCATCTTGGCTCAGCATTGCTGGCTAGTGCATTGTGGGGTGGGGCCAAGGTTCAGCCCTTCCTCTCCCACTTTCTCCATGATGAGTATTGGCCATACAGCCCCCAACTCCTGGTTCCTTCTCTTGCCGCCTCCACCAAACCATGGTGCAGGGAACCCTAATGTGTGCACACACAGAAACACACATGGGTTTATAGGTTCTTATACCCCTTTATTTCCCAGAAGAGCTGAGTTAGGACAAATCAAAATCTGACCCAGAAAACATACACATAGTGTGCTGTTAGTCATGGTTACAAGTTAAAATATCCCTCTGGATCTAGACCAGCTAGGAAAACCCGGTTCCAGTTTAAAAAGCTTCATTGTGTCATTAATTTATTGAGATGGGCGTTCTAGAAATAAAGATGCGTGTTTAGTGAGCTCACTGGCATGGCAATGCCCTGAATTTTCCAGTTCACAGCTGAGGCTCTGGGAATAATGCAAACATTTGTTTGTAGTGTAGACCTGTAGTCAGGCTCTGGGAATAAATGGAAACATGTCGGCATTTCTGAATTTTAACCCCGCCTCCAAAAATAGAAATGAGGATTGCATCTGTCAACATCTAATGAAGTCTTCCAGCCAGGAGGGAAGCTAACAATTTGAAATGTAGACATACAGGGCCTGATTCTGATCTCTCTTACCCCATCGTTACACTGGTGGAATTCTATTGACTTCCATGTTGTTGCTCCTGATCTATACAGGTGTAACTGATATCAGAATGACATCCACAGTGACTAAGCCACAACCCACACTCCTCAGAGGGAGACCTTGCCTTTATACTTGCCTGTAAACCATCTAGTGCACTTGCTAAATTCTATAAGTAACAGTGATCTACTATCGTAGACATCTGATTATGTTCAAAAGCCCTGAACTCTTCTCATTTATAACAGTGTAACTCCCTTGAGCTAAGTGGAATTATATCCTATTTACAGGGATACTATACACACAAGTAGCTCATTCTGCACAAACACCTTATTTTGTAACTACCTGGCTCCTACTAACTCACCACAATGTAGGGTTGTCCTCCTATATGAATTCTTTCCTGAGCATGCCTTCCTGGGGCTCGCCCTTTAAATTCTGCAAAGCAATTTTGCTATGGTAATTTTGTAGCTATCTGCTATTGGTGCATCTCTGGCTTTTCTAGCTGGTACCTATTTCATTTCTGTCATACGTCCTCTTAGATTTTCTTTTCTTATTCCTGGTGGAATGGCACATTCTCTCCTATCTAATTCACATCAACATGAGAGGTGAATCGTGCACAGTTGGTTCACTAACGGCTTGCTCCCGATTCACTGAAGTCAATGGAAAGACACTTATTGATTTCAGTCAGAGCTTGATTGGACCCTAATCTAGTGGGCTCAATTAGATACATTATGTAGCAATGCAATAACAAAAGTCCTAAGGGGACTGAAGAGAATGCCCTTGCCAGTTGTCAAAGTACGTACTGTCTGTAGGCAAATGAAATGTTATGCTGTGTCATATTTGGTACATGCCTGCCTATACTTATGCCTCATTACTCCCAAGTTTTAGACAATGTTGAAGTCACCTGCTGAGTTTTCACTCAAAAGGGGGGGGAAGAAGTCTGAAAACTGGTAAGACAACCTGCTTCATTTGAAATCGTGTTGAACATTCAAGCCAACAGAATTTCAAAATCTAATTGTAATCCTTTTATTTTCTTTTTGCTTGAGATCCCATAATTTTATTGCCCAATCTGCTAACCTAAAACTTAGAATAGGCTTTTGGGCTGAGAAACACGAATTAAAAAGAATATGTTCTCAAATCCTAAAATGAGCACGATTTCACAGGCATGACTTCCAAATCACTAATTGTGTTCAATATTTAGTTTGCATTTTTCAGCTTTTGTAATTAAAGAGATGTGAGCATTTCTTCTGTTGTGTTCAATTCCATTAGCAGTATCTTTAAATGGTCTAGAGGTAATTCCAACACATCTAAAACACTAATGTGAGTACAACAGTCATCATGTTCTCTTTCATGATGAGGATATATTGCATAAATGTGGAGTAACCTTTTTATATTTCCTTAGCCTAAAGAAATCACTTCTTCCCTATTTTTTAATAAGTGCTGTTGATGTTTACTCTCAAGTCCCATGTCTACCACAATCTGTTTCTGAGGTATCTACCTTTTAAAATGTGAAAAAGTATTTTTTTAAAGAAAATCCTTTCCAACATTTAAAATGCCTGCCAAATCCTTACACTGACCACTCAAATGAAAAAAATAGTAACACAACACTAAAATAGTATGACACTTAAAAGACTGTGATGTCATTTCCTCTGAGCCATCCACTTCTCAAGCCCCGATGCATTTGTGGTGGCAGCAGGATTCTGGCTGTTGGAGCATAAAACTTTCTACTTCTGTTTCCAAGGGATGGCTGCCAATTGAGGCACTGGCATTAAGCCTTTGAGGTTGTGGAACACTGATACAGCCTCCTTAGCATTGATTTTATCTGGAAAATGCTTGAGTGCAAGTTTCGCTCAGGATCTTCAGAGGAGCTGGTGTTTTTAAGCTTTCTCACATCTCAGACTCAGCAAGCCACAGGAAAATTGGCTAACTGAATAGGAGGCATAATCTGAGAGTATGGCTGCTGAAATCCCGATGTGAAAGCAGTAATGAGATGACATTCTTGGGCTAATGAGGTAGAAATTTGCTATCTGGGTTAGGATGCACAAGCCATACTGCACTTGCTGGACTGGACAGCAGAGATTTGGCAAAGGAGCCAAAACGAGACCTTTCTGGAGGCCAGAGAGCAGGGAAAAGGTCATGGTAATGTACTGCCAAACTGAGACAGAACTGTTCCTCGGAGCAGAACTTTATATTGATGTATTACTGTTTTCAAAATGAAAATATAACAGCATGGCTGAGGCTCTTGCAAGAGATCTTGCTATCTTAGGGCACATTTTTCATAACTACATTTTATTTCTGTCCATCTGTATGCCACCAATAGGTAGTTATCTTCCTTGGAATGTTGCTTTGTGCACTGAGAATTTATGCTTTTCTCTTTACAGTGCTGAACTACTGAGTTATTAGAAGCAGTGTATGTAATAATATGAACAAGATGTCAGGGCCTTGTTTAAGGCACCCCAAAATCACTTGTGCACCTTCTTGGCCTTCTATAGTTCCAATGCTGTGCTCGTACCAAAAGATGCTCACTGAAACAACAACTGCCTAAAAGCGGATTACCTAGACCTAGACCTCCTTGTCTTGGCACACTCATTGTCAACTTCAGTTGGCAGTACCATGTGAAAGATACATTTTAGAAAAATATCAAGCACCTAATATTCAATTCACTATTTCTGTTTAGACCTCTGATACTCTTCTCTCTGATATGTTAGCATTCAGATTCTTAGAATGATGCAGATCATGAACCATTTATTTTCCCTGTCACACACCATTGGATTAAGCCAGTATCAGAGTTCCTTGATCTATTTTACCGTATTTGGTAACTGATCCTCTTGGCTTAAACCAGATAAAATTGCCAGTGAGGTTTGCCTGAGTCTCAACTGCAGAATCAGGCTCTTTATCTCACTGTTATTTGGTTCCTTTTGGAAGTCTTCCTGTGGGGGAAGTGCAGAATCATGGATGATGCATTTTTCTCGAAGCTTGATTCTGTGTAAATGTTAGGTTACTTCACCTTTCAAAACACTTAGAAAATGTTACTATATTTACACTAGTAGACCATGCGCTGTTCTCAGTGACATGGGCATATATTATAGTGGCACAGCAGTGCAACTATAGTTAAGTTTGCATCATGACTTCTGTTTAAAGGTCAACCTTTCTAAGTCGTCTAAAATTGGCATGCTTAGTCAGACTCCTTTGAAATTTGGGGTGCCTCAAGAAACGGTAGGCTGGAGGTTAGTGCCCCTAATTTGGGTCATTTAAGAAAGGGATTACAGAGATATAAGCCTCCCACCAAAATATAAGACATTTTCCAAAAAGTTTCTAGTTGGGGTTTTTTTTGCTCAAATCAAATTGTTGATGTGAAAATGGTCTCTGTCTGTCAAGTGTTTACCCAAGGTAATGGATGGCACCCACTGAATCTTTGGGGGACTCAAACTGAGAAGTGTATTTAGGAAAATGTACATTTTTTAGAGTATGCAAATGCCAATACAGAAAAATGGCTAGAAGGTTTCCATTTCTGCCATTTTATATGCTTTAAAGTTCAATTCTTATAAGTGCTCTAAAATCTGAACAGTTACTTGGGATTGCTTTGAAATTTGAGCATGCAGGGTAGTGTTAATGAACCAAATTTGGATCATTTCACCAAGGGGGTTCCTGAGTGACAGGTCCCCAGAAAAGCTGGTTTCCTTCTGTGGCTTTGTACTGTTGAATTGAGAAGCACTAATGACTGGTTGAATGCTTGTCTCTCTGACCAACAGGAGTTGGTCCAATAAAAGATAGTACCTCACCCACCTTGTCTCTCTAGATGAATCACAGATTTGCTTGAGGCTGATGGGTGTGAACTCGCTCTTTAGTTAACATAACTAAGGAAAAATTAATCGCAAGCTCACACCTAAGGCAAAAGGAGTTTTGGACTGAGTGGCTGGAGGTTGCCACAATTTGTGAGTCATGACTGGCAATTTTAGTTTGAGGAGAATGTAATCTAAGGGCAAGACTATGTGACAAACTTGCATCAGGACAGCTGCACCAATGCAGCTGCCCAGCTGTAGCGCTTCTGGTGAAGATGCTATAGTCTAAGCCAACTTTAAGAACTGCACCTCCCCGAGAGGCAGTAGCTATGTCAGTGGGAGAAGCTCTCCTGCTGACATAGCACTGTCTACATGGGGAGTTAAGGTCAGTATAATTATGTTTTTCCACACCCCTGAGTGATGTAGTTATACCAAAGGAAGTGTGTAGTATAGACCTGGTCAAAGTCTTCTGGAAAATAAGATAGATGTGTGTGAATGCTTCCTGGAAGGGGAGAGGTACTAGGTAGGACTGGGGTACTGGGGGAAAGAGGTTTGGGGCATCAGCGAGGGGAGGGTTTTATGGTGGGGGGGGATAAATGGGGAGAAAGGTCTCAGGTGAGGAAGACTGAAGGTTAGGGGGAGTGGAGTAGTGGGACACTGAGAAGGGGGACCTAAGGGTGAGTGGCAGGGGAACTGAGGGAGTTTAAGGACAAGGGTGCCTATGAGCCTCATATTCTCCCTTCCTATGTATGTGCCCTCTGGGGGGGTCTGAGCCCCGTTCCCAGCCCCTTCATATGAATTGGGATGGGGAGCCTTGACCCCTTCACATTGCTCCCTGTGTGTATGCCAGCATCTGGGGGTCCCATGCCCATCTACAGGGGTTGGACTCACCCTCAACCTTCAAGTGAGCTGAGTTCTGGGGGAGGGGGGGAGGCTAACCCTTTTGGGAGGGTCTGAGACCCCTTCCCTGCCTCCCACATGAGCCAAGATCTGGAGAAGTCCTGACTCCTGTACCCTTGGTGGGGAGCTAAGCATGGATGTATTTCGTGCATATCATAGGTTCTAAACCCCTCAGGAGGGGGATTGGAACAGCCACAGAGATGAATGGAGCAGTTTACATGTCTCAGAACTATTGTTTCAGGTTCTATTAATCTCTGTAGGGTGTTCTGATTCAGTTGAGAATATCACATTGAGATGTATAGGCCGCCTTACACCTTTCAGAGCTTCCTGTGGTGCAGATGGGTGTATAGAGGAATCCTTTACCTCCATCATCCCTCTAGCCTTCCTGTTTAAAGGGCAATATTCTAAATCAGTGGTTCTCAACCTATTTACCATTGTGGGCTGCCTATGCAGTTCTCTGTGTGTTCTGTGGCCCCATGCAATATATATACTATGTGTATGGCCCTGAGGATGTCACATGGGCTACAGCTGTGTGCTGAATGGGCCGCAAGCGGCTGCGGGTTGAGAACCACTCTTCTAAATACTCCCAAATCCACATGATTGCACGGATTTTCTTGAATCTGCTATACCTTGGGGAGTACAGAGAAGGGTTAGTGACCTACGTTTGGCGTCATTTGAGCAAAGGGTTCCAGAGATATAAGTCCAGAAAAAAATAGCTATTTTTCAAAAAGCTTCTAGGTGTGGCTTTTTTTGCGCAGAGCTAAAGAGTAAACTATTGCTGTGATGTGGACTGAAATGGTTTCTATTGGTCAATTTTTACCCAGAGGATTGGGAAATGAGGATGGGTGGTAGGCAAGCCTTGAACAAAATCTGGTTGACAAAATCTGTATCTCACTTGTCCCTGGGGGAGAGGAGAAGAGCAGGGCAGGGGCCTGTTGCTACTTCCTGATCTCAGGGCAGGTTAATGTGGAGCTTTCAAAGACACATAGCATGCAGGGTTGGAACTGACTGTGCAGGGACCTTGATTGCTGAGGAAAAAGAAATGTGTGCACTGCCAGGGTTGCCAATATTTGCATTCTGGGTGATTCCTGGATCACAAGGATGCAGAAGTTTGTGCAAGAGCAAAGAATACACCATGACATGGGAAGTGCTGACTACAAGATAATTTGGCTCAGTATGCAAATTGCAAGACACGATATGTACAACTGCCTAAATGACTACTAACAACTGCCAACAATATGTCTTTTCCTGTTCAAAAAAACTAGTGTTAGGGTTCCATCTAACACTATTCCATATAGGGGTGAGAGGAATTATAAAAATGGTAAAAGAAGGTAAAAAGCATGTACATTTCAGCAACTGTATGAATGGCACAGTAAAGGTATGTGTGTTAAGAAGGAATATTAGGATATTGCTGAAAGAGGGCAGAGTTAATGTTGCAATGGCAACCTTAGCTGTGTATTTCCTGGTTTTCAAAAGTTTGAGTTTTGCTCAGTTCAGCATTCTGCCAGGGGGACCACATACCACCAAGCACCCTTAATTCTGCATTAACTTAGGGGTGTTTTTGCCATTGAATTCAGAGTAACTCCATTCATGTCATAAATTTGATATATTTTGAGTTACTCTAGGTTTACTCCTATGTAAATGAGTGCAGAATTTGGCACGATATTGATGACATACTAACAGCCTCAGCTTATATTGTACAGCCTTTAAAAAAATCATAAGAAATAAGGCCCTAATGATCTTGCAATGGGATTTGCTACTGCAGATCCTAATGTCCACACAGAGTCCCACTGGAACATCACATGGGTGAAACAGTCCATAACAATGCATTCTACTGCATGACAGGGAACTTAATGAGTACAGGTTCAGTAACAACAGTCAACTCAAAATAAGCATAAACTCACTCCTAACATCCAGGGAGAATAAAGAGTTGAATGTATGGAAGCAAAAGGTAATTGACATTAACACAACAGGCAAGATGGTTCTGTAATGTGTTATGGACTCTGTGTTCCTTATTGCAGTTTGGTAGATTACTGAAGTTAGTAGCTGAGGGGTAAGTAAGAATAGTAGAAGGCGGAAAGGAGAAAAATAGATGGTGTAACTGGGGCTCTGAGTGCTGAGCCAGGCTGCCCACATTGGCCCAGTGTGGGATCGGTCACATCGTGGTCTGGTTTTCCTGCTAATACAGGTCGTTGCAGCAAGGTGGGCTCTGGTCCTCTGGTGGGGCCATGTAAACAAATAGCCTGTGGCCCCTGAGCCTCCGGGCTGGGACCGACACCCACAACTGGAGTCCTGGCCACCTTGGGGTTGATCTGTAGCCCCTGGGCAGGACAAAACGAACAAGCAGTCTATGGCCCCTAAGCCTGCTGGCTGGGAAAGGTAGTAGCAACTGGGGGAATTGGGCCTTTTTGGGCAGAGCAGACCAGCACTCTGTAGCCCCTGGGTGTAGCAGAACAAACAAACAATCTATAGCCTCTGAGCCTCCTGGCTGGGGATGGCAGTAGCAATAAGGGAATCGGCACCCTGGGCAGAGCAAAACAGCAATCAGTCTGTGGCCTTTGGGTGGGGCAAGACAAACAAACGGTCTATAGCCGCTGTGCCTCTGGGCTGGGACATAGAGCAGACAGCAGTCGTGCCTGGTGGCCCTTAGGGGTGGTAGGGGAATCTGGCCCTGCCCTCTCCACTGGGTTCCCACACAGGGCCCTATGAAGCTGGGGAACTCCCCATTAGGGGTCATCAGCTTCCACTACCTTGCCTGGGTCACTTCCTACCACAAGTTGTATCCTGGGCACCTCCTCAGCTCGTGGCGGCTTGGCTTCCCTGGCAGTCTCCGCAGTCAGAGAGTCACCTGCAGCGTAGTCCAGGTCCTCGGACTTTACTGCCTGGAGCATGCACAGCAGAGGAAAGGGGGCATGGCCTCCTGGGTCCACCGTGATTTGTTCATCCCTGTTGGCTCAGTGCGGGGTTGGTACACCCCATCACAGATGGGAGGAGAGAGACAGAAGGAAGGTTGGAAGAGAGGAAACTGGATAGAGGTGTAGAGAGGTGATGTACTTATGCTTGGATAGATAATTATGGGCTATTATGTATCTTGTAAAAGCTCCCAGGATTATACAGTATTTTAACCAGTTTGAAGAAGCAAAACCTAAAGCACATCCTTGGAGCGTTTCTCATTCACTTCTGAGGATCTATCGTGCTGTTACTGGGGGTTTTATTTTTTGTATTCACACTCAAACTGCACAATCTTTTGTCTTTTAATTACTCTGTCCTTATGTGCCTTAAAACCAGCATCACTGTTCCTTACATTTTCTCTGTATTTCCAACTCTGAGAGCCATTTGTAATTATCAAATTTGTTTTTGCACCTGTGCCTAATTTTAAAGCTATAATTGCTATGTTTGCCTAAAGAGGTCCAGGCCCATAGCTGGTTGCTACTGTGCAAACATCCATTTACTCAGATGTAGTGGCTCACTGTGCACATTTAGGATGAAATCCACCCCAGCACAGAGGGCCTGCACAAGGCCCCAATTACCACCTAATCTCTAAGTACCAAGTCCCAGTCCTATTGAAGACGACAGACATTTTGGCCGTTACACAGGGCTTAAGCGTTAATAGGACCTTTTGTGAGCCCTCAGCACTGGGATTTTCACAATCCACAGACAGCTACAGTAAATATTATCTCACTCAGTTCTGTCTCATTAACATGATTTATGGAGGGGGCAGGGCTGAAATTAGGAGTCTAAAGTTCTTTTCTTAAATCCATGTAAGGTACCTAAATAAATGCTTTGTTTTTTAAAAAAGTTCTGAGCATCCAGTAGCTTCCAATGTCCACTCCAGTGTGGATTACTGCAATGCATTGTGCTTGGAACTCTACCTGAAAACCGCGCCGAAAATTCAAAGCAGAATGTAGCTGCCAACTTGCTTAGCAGTGCTTCAAACACACACACAATATCATAACTGGGCTCTTAAGTTTCATTTGCTTTTAGCTTGTTTCCAGATTCAGTTCAAAGTGTTTGTTTTAATCTGCGAAGTCCCAAATTGTTCGCCTCCTGGCTACTTTATATATCACATCGCTATGTGTTTCTGCAATAGCTGAGCTGAGCTGAGGTACCTGAGCCTTGGGGAACATAGGACTGGAAGAGAACTCCTGGGTCGAGTCCAGTCCAATCCCCTGCTATCACAGGGGAATTGCATCATATAGTCTTGTTCATAAATTTATAAAGCTCCATCTTAAAACTAATCAGGTTGGTTGCCCCCACTGCTCCTGTTGGAAGAAATTGGGATCATCCTGTCCCAGTAGAGGGCTGGCTGGAGATAGAGTGCTTTCAGTGAGGGATCCTCAACTCTCAGATTTGGGTCTTCTCCCTCCCACACCATTGCTTGGTCTGTCAGAGTCGGAATTTGCTGACCCTGAAGGCATCATAGGCTTTGCAGCTATTCTCCAGAAAGGGGAAGGGTAGGGGAGCTGAATATCTGGAGATGCATGAAGGGGACTGTTATAGTTTGCATGGATAGGGAGAATTTTATTTGGGGACATTGGCCTAATTCGCAATTATGCATGTCTCTAAAGCAAAGGGACACCATTTAAATAAAGTTAAGAAGAAATGGTTAGTCATTAGCTTCATATTGTTTGTCTCTCACTTCACTGAAATAACTCTATTCTCACTTTAATGTTATCATTACATTTCATATCATGTTAATATTTCTCTTATTTACTCTGTTCTGAATCATTACCTGAATTCAACTTATGGGTTATAGTTTGCTTTTTTACCACTCAAGCCAATGTTCTGACTGATTGATCCATCTAGCTAATGATATTGAGCATATAGTCTTTTGGATATAATGTCATTTTTAAATTTACTTGAGGTTTCTTTCCCCTTAGTTACTAAACTTCCCTCTTGCTGGTGGACTATAATAACTCCGCTCCTGCTGGTTTAATTAATTAAATTTCCCCATGGAAGATCAAGAAATGAGATCTGGACATCAGTGAGCTCAGGGAGACACGGTGGTCAGACACTGAATGGAGTGATGCTGAAGGGGTGCTATTTTGCCTGCATCATTGTCATCAGGTAAGGAAGAATCACATGACAGGTTGCAAGAATGTCTTGAAGAAAGTGCAGTTCTAATCCTTTCCCAGGATACTCATAATGATGATCATTTGTACCTTCAAATGGTGTGAAACTGCCTTTCTTCCTGTGAATAGCAGTACAGATTTTGTTTTGCACACAAATTTCTACAGAATTGCATGATTTGTTTCTTATTTTGTGGAGAGAGTTATCAACATCAAGGCAAACTTGCTTTCCAGTTTTCAGAGGAGCAGCTGTGTTAGTCTGTATTCGCAAAAAGAAAAGGAGTACTTGTGGTACCATAGAGACTAACAAATTTATTTGAGCATAAGCATCCAATGAAGTGAGCTGTAGCTCACGAAAGCTTATGCTCAAATAAATTTGTTAGTCTCTAAGGTGCCACAAGTACTCCTTTTCTTTTTGCCTTCCGGTGTTGTTCCTCCTAGTACTTTTGGTGTACCTTCTCTTCCCCTCCACTCATTCATTTTTTATTTAATTTTCCATACTGACTGTTAATAAAGTTGTGTCCTATTACCTGTTGTTTGTTTCATGGCAATAATGGTTATTGGTATGCTCCATTGGTACGTGAAGCTCAGTTATCACTGATAGTGTTAATCTTTTGCTTACTCAAGGCAAATTCCCAGATTGCATAAAGATGGTGTTGGTCATTTGTATTCTTAAAAGACCAGTTCTTCTGACAGGACTCTAGGAAATGTCAGTCCTTGGAGGAACAGGGTAAAAAGACAAAGTAACAATGTGAGAACTTTTATTGAACTGGCATTGTAACTTGGTTCTACTGTAACTATTAGAAATCTAACTGACATGCTAGTCCAATACAAAGTATCACAACTTTAATTTTTTTCTAACAATGATCTAGCCATTTTGCATCCAGTGCTAGAATTTAGCTGTCAGAACCAGGGTCCACTTTCACTTAGGGTAAAATAGTCATGTGGGCCTAAGTGATTTAGGAGCCCAAGTCCAATTTTCAAAAGTAACTTAAGGCACTCCTAACTCCTAACCAGAGAGAGATACCTATCTCCACCTGCGACTCACAGCTCTTCACTCTTTCCTGGAGTTAGGTGCCAAAGCCAGATCAGCCTTGTCCCAAGAAAAAACGTGGTGTTGTATGCTCCCCTTTGGCCCAGTGGTAAGAGCACTCATCATGGATGTAGGAGACTCAGGCTTGGTCTACACTACAAGGTGAGGTTGACGTAAGCTGCCTTGCATCAACCTAGCTGTGGAAGTGTCTTCACTTAAATTTGACTCCCACCAACCTAAGTGACTCTTTACACAGATTTAGTAACACCATCTCCCCAAGCAATGTAGAGTCGTCATGGTTGATGTAATTAGGTCAATGCAGTGTCGATGTAGCCCAAGCCTGGAAGTCAACAAAGAAACATACCTGCACCCTGAGCCCCAGGAGCCCAAGTCAGCCTGCACGGGCCAGCCACCAGTTTTTATTTGCAGTGTAGATATATCCTCAAAGCCCTAGTCTGGATGCAGTTATACTGGTGAAAGGCACTTTATAATGGTACTGTATTTCCCACTTTATGCATCCGATGAAGTGAGCTGTAGCTCATGAAAGCTTATGCGCAAATAAATTGGTTAGTCTCTAAGGTGCCACAAGTACTCCTTTTCTTTTTGCGGATACAGACTAACACGGCTGTTACTCTGAAACCTATAATGGTACAGTTTACTTCACTTCGTGAAACTGGCGTAAGCTATACTGTTAGAAGCACTACACAGCAATACAGCTACACCTACAACAGGGTTTGTTTGTTTTGTTTTGTTTTTGGCCACTTTAACTATGCCAGCCTAGTTAAAGCAGCAAATTTAAGAGCAAACAAGGTGTTAGCCCTTAGGCTCCAAAATCACTTTCAAAATTTTACCCTTAATCTAATCTGACATACCATTTAAGGTTCCTATCTGGGTTTTACCCTTAGTAAGCCTTGTATAATTCTCAAACTGTTTACAGCCCATCTGTAACCTTCCTTTTATTTAGAAGCTGGTTGTGGTTCAGTGTTTTGAAAATCATCATATTTGAATTTTTGGATAAGATTTTCTATACTTTTCATCAAGCCCACAACACTGAAGCCTATATTTGCTGACAAGGAGCATCTCCTTATGCTTTTGTGGCAGGACTTTTTATCTGCTTTTTTCTTTGACTATGACCTCTTTCTTATTTTGATTAGAATTCTTTACCACTTTGATACTGCGCTGCACAAGTTCAGATTTTATTTGCCTTGATACATTTAATTTGTAGCGCTGGAGAATTGTTACCCCACGTTGGTCTCTGTTCTTCCATGAAGAGCTTATTTGGTTTTGCATTGATATGTTTTCACTTTATGTACTTCAATGTCATATGTATTCAGACAATACTCTGATATAACTTTCAGTCCCTGCAGATTATGAAAGTGTTTGATGTTTTGCAGAATTATCTATGTGATATTCAATCACAGTTGCCTTCAAATGTTCTTAAACTTAACACAGATAAAACATAAAACCAAGTTGCTGTTAATTGATTTTTTCAATGCAGAGGTCTCAGGTGTCATCTGTGGTGATTTCTTTCAGTGGCAATTCCTTTTATCCTTCAGATAGTGACCTTTAAGTCATTGTAAATTCTATTCTGAGCTTCGTTTTTTCCCCTTTGGTTGCTCCCGTTAGTCATATAATTTAGGTGTCTTGCTAACATCTTAAAAATCCAGACCAAAATGAGATCTCTCTTCTATAAAACTACCACTGAAACTTCAATCAATGCCTTAATTTCATTGTGACTAAAAGAACTGATTTGTGCATCTTTTACCTATACACCTCCAAAACTTGCAGCGTTCACAGATGTCGAAAACAAAACATTTTACTCAGTGTCTTTCCATTATGATGGTCGTCTGATAAGAGAAGCCCAAATTTTCAAAAGTTTGAAAGCCCACTGATTCTGGGTGTCTCCATTTTTGGATGCCCAACTTAAGACACAGTAAACCTGATTTTTCCAGAGATACTGAGACCCTTCTTCCGCTATTGACTTCAAAGGGAGGAATGTTGCTAAAACCAGACACAAAGGGCCTCGTGGTGGGCTCCCAAAATTCAAAACACTCAAAATCAGCTTTTATTTACAAGGCTGTAACGTCCTGTCTGTGACAGGTTTGGTCACAGAGATCCCCTTGGGACTGTCACCTGATGTGCTGAAATTACTTCTGAGCCTGTTTTCCCTGCCAGCTTGGGACTTCCAGAACCCTGCCTTGTTGAGCCAGACATGTTAGCCTGCTGCAACACAGACCCAGGGTCTGGTCCACTTCCCCAAAACTGCAGACTTTAACCCAAAACAGCTCAGCAGGTTACCTCTCCAGCACCCAGACACCCAGATCCCAATGGGATCCAAACCCCAAATAAATCCGTTTTACTCTGTATAAAGCTTATACAGGGTAAACTCAAACTAAATTTTGCACCCTCTATAACACTGATAGAAAGATATGCACAGCTGTTTGCTCCCCCAGGTATTAATCACTTACTCTGGATTCATTAATAAGCAAAAGTGATTTTATTAAGTATAAAAAGTAGGATTTAAGTGGTTTCAAGTAATAACAGACAGAACAAAGTAAGTCACCAAGCAAAATAAAGCAAAAACGTGCAAGTCTAAGCCTAATACTTTAAGAAACTAATTACAGTAATATCTCACCCTCGGAGATGTTCCAATAAGCTTCTTTCACAGTCTAGACTCCTTCCTAGTCTGGGCCCAATCCTTTCCCCTGGTACAGTCCTTGTTAGTTCCAGCAGACATCTCAGGTGGTAACCAGGGGCTTTCTCATGACTGGCAGCCCCTTTTATAGTTTTGGCACAAGGTGGGAATCTTTTGTCTCTCTGGGTTCTCACCTCTCCTTCTAAATGGAAAAGTACCAGATTTAAGATGGATTTCATTACCAGGTGACATAGTCACATGTCACTGTAGGACCTCTAGTCTCCATCCCCCATGGGCTGCCCCACACATACACAGGAAGGCTTTAAAGTAACTAAGGCCATTTACAACTGATGTTTCTTGAGCACCCTTAATGGCCTCCACTTAATACATTTACATCAGTGATACACGTATATATCTTATTCCTAACTCCAGCTATAGAAATAATACATGCAAACAAATAGGATGAATACACTTAGAAGATTACAAGCTTTCTAATGACACCATACAAGGGGTATTTAGCATAGACCATATTCCAGTTATGTCATATTCATAAGCATATTTCCATAAAGCATATGGAGTGCAACATCACACTGTCTTTGTGATCTTTGGTTTCCTTCATCTCCAAACCAGTTGTTTTCTTCATGTATTCTTTGTGAGATTTACTTGGTCCCTCAGGCTCCTTGGCTATGATATTTTGATTCATTTAGGTGAAATTCTTCCTTGATGTATACCCAGTTGCACACAGTATACAGGGCAGAATGTTCACCTTTAAAATTAAGTTGGGATTTTGAAGTCCTTAGACCTAAGTTCTATTTATTTAGCTTCTAAAGTATCCTTGTTTTTATATTTGCTGTTTGATAAGAATTGTAGGGCAAACATATAGCATAGATACGACACTCATTGGGTTGAATTGAACCTGGAACTTTCAGCATGACAGGCCTGATCCAAAAACCACCAAAGTCAATGAGAGCCTTTCCAGGAACTTCAGGTGACATTGGATCAGGTCTAAAAGCAGAATTCCTTTCCACTTGAGCTAAAGGGAATAACTCTGTTTTCTAGCAATAAGCAGCAAGCTCTTATCTCTGGAAGGGTCATGTTTACATACATTATGCTAGGGTTAATACCCAAGCTCAGGCAAAAAGTGCTGTTTGTTTCTGACTCATCCACAAGAGAACTACTAGTAGCTCAATGCCTCCTTGCACCACGATGAGGCCCTTTGTCCAGTACTGACTTCAAGGTCCAGTACTGCAGTTTGCTGAATCACCAGCACTGCCTCATGCCACACCTTGAGTTTTTTTCATCCAAAAACCGAGCAGGCCCAAACCCTGTTTAAATTGTAATCTCTGAAAGGTTATAGGCTGAGGTGGCTAAACCACAGTGCGAGGAGGGATACTTGCATGAAAAACATTTCTAAAAATGTAAATGCAATTGATTCACATTTAAAAAATACAAAGTAACATTATGTTGTAACCCTTATAACCTCACTTTCTACTTTGCTAACTTTTCTGAGTCAAGGGATCTTTGCTCACTCCAGAAATAAATAATCCAATTATTGTGTTGGGAGGGGAGGAAGGATTCTTGTTTTTGAAATTGTTATTGCTACCACCACAAGCACCAATGCTGCTGGGACAAAATATCAAATTAGGAGTGTTTCATTTGTTTTACTCTTGCATTCACTAAGGGATTGTATTTATTTGCTTGATTTTGGAGAATATTTGCCCATCTGCACTTAGAATTTATTTGTTCATTTGTCCATGCTTACCTGTGCTTAGACTGTTTTTAATTTGTTTGAACTGTGTTAAGTCTGGATTTTTCGGAAAAGATAGGGGGAAAAAATCTTCATCAGAGAGATTTTCCTTCAGCTGCTGCTATCGTTCTTTCCTGTCAATCAGAGCCCCTGACTCCCTTCTTCAAATCCCTCCACTTGCTCCCCTTTGCCTACCATAGAAAGTTTAAATATCTCATTCTTTACTCAGCACAATTCTGTTCCAGACTCAGTGTTAGATTTTATTTTTTTACTGTATCCCCTTCACACGCCCAGTAATAACAGCCACACTGCCCTCCTTCGTTTTCTTCTCTTACTCCATATCTTGGAGTATGATCTGCTGAAGTTAGTGAGAGTCTACTCAGTGAGGTCAGACAGTAAGAGTTGGATCACACCCTTAGTGCATTCTTCCTGGCTGTTTCCCATGCAGGCTACTACCTTCCAAACCCACTGTAAACAGGCCCTTTCCCTATCCTCATTTAAATCCCTCACAAAGGTTTATTTTGTCTGTGCATCTTACAAAATTTAACCCATGTCAGTCAAATGTCTTCTTTATCCCATCATCATATGAGAGGGAAGAAGAAAAAACTTCTAAGTTAACTCCTTCTTTTGAAAAAAACAATGAGGAATCCAGTGGCACCTTAAACACTAACAGATTTATTGGGCATAAGCTTTCGTCAGATATAACCCACTTCATCAGATGCATGGAGTGGAAAATACAATAAGCAGGTTAAATATACAGCACATGAAAAGATGGGATTTGCCTTACCAAGTGGGGGGTCAGTGCAAACGAGGCCAAATTCAATTAGGGTGTATGTGGCCCATTTCCAGCAGTTGACAAGAAGGGGTGAATATCAACAGAGGGAAAATTTTTTTTTGTAGTAACCCAGCTACTCCCAGTCTTTATTCAGGCCTAATTTGATGGTGTCAGGTTTGCAAATTAATTCCAGTTCTGCAGTTTCTCGTTGAAGTCTGTTTTTGAAGTTTTTTTGTTGAAGAATGGCAACTTTTAAGTCTGTTATAGAGTGTCCAGGGAGATTGAAGTGCTCTCCTACTGGTTTTTGAATGTTACAATTCTTGATGTCTGATTTGTGTCCATTTATTCTTTTGCATAGAGACTGTCCGGTTTGGCCAACGTACATGGCAGAGGGGCATTGTTGGCACTTGATGGCATATGTCACATTGGTAGATGTACAGGTGAACGAGCCCTTGATGAGGTGGCTGATGTGGTTGGGTCCTATCATGGTGTCCCTTGAATAGATATGCGGACAGAGTTGGCAACGGGGTTTGTTGCAGGGGTTGGTTCCTGGGTTAGTGTTTCTGTTGTGTGGTGTGTAGTTGTTGGTGAGTATTTGCTTCAGGTTGGGAGTGGGGGTCTGTCTGTAAGTGAGGACTGGCCTGTTTCCCAAGGTCTGTGAGAATGAGGGTTCATCCTTAAGGATAGGCTGTAGATCCTTGATGATGCACTGGAGAGGTTTTAGTTGGGGGCTGTAGGTGATGGCTAGTAGCGTTATTTTACTTTCTTTGTTGGGCTAGTCCTGTAGTAGGTGACTTCCGGGTACCCTTCTGGCTCTGTCAATCCATTTCTTCACTTCCCCAGGTGGGTATTGTAGTTGTAAGAACGCTTGATAGAGATCTTGTAGGTGTTTGTCTCTGTCTGAGGGGTTGGAGCAAATACGGTTGTATCGTAGAGCTTGGCTGTAGACAATGGATCATGTGATGTGGTCTGGATAAAAGCTGGAGGCATGTAGGTAAGTATAGTAGTCAGTAGGTTTCTGGTATAGGTTGGTGTTAATGTGACCATCGCTTATTTGTACTGTAGTGTCCAGGAAGTGGATCTCTTGTGTGAACTGGTCCAGGCTGAGGTTGATGGTGGGGTGGAAATTGTTGAAATCATGGTGGAATTCCTCAAGGGCTTCTTTTCCATGGGTCCAGATGATGAAGATGTCATCAATGTAGCGCAAGTAGAGTAGGGGCGCTAGGGGACGAGAGTTGAGGAAGCGTTGTTCTAAGTCAGCCATAAAAAGGTTGGCATATTTTGGGGCCATGCGGGTACCCATAGCAGTGCCGCTGATTTGAAGGTATAAGTGGTCCCCAAATCTGAAATGGTTGTGGGTGAGGACAAAATCAAAAAGCTCAGCCACCAGGTGTGCTGTGGCCTCATCAGGGATACCGTTCCTGACAGCTTGTAGTCCATCCTCGTGTGGAATATTGGTGTAAAGAGCTTCTACATCCATGGTGGCCAGGATGGTGTTTTCAGGAAGATCACCAATGCATTGTAGTTTCCTCAGGAAGTTGGTGGTGTCTCAAAGATAGCTAGGAGTGCTGGTAGCGTAGGGTCTGAGGAGAGAGTCGAAATAGCCAGATAATCCTGCTGTAAGAGTTCCAATGCCTGAGATGATAGGGCGTCCAGGATTCCCAGGTTTTTGGATCTTGGGTAGCAGATAGAATACCCCTGGTCAGGGCTCTAGGGGTGTGTCTGTGTAGATTTGTTTCTGTGCGATAGCAGGGAGTTTCTTGAGCAGATGGTGTAGTTTCTTTTGGTACTCCTCAGTGGGATCAGAGGATAGTGGCCTGTAGAATGTGGTGTTGGAGAGTTGCCTGGAAGCCTCCTGTTCATAATCTGACTTGTTCATGATTTCTACAGCACCTCCTTTCAATAACAGATTTAAAAGTAGCCATCCTTCAACAAAAAAACTTCAGAAACAGACTTCAAAGAGAAACTGCAGAGCTACAATTCATTTGCAAATTTAACACCATTAATTTGGTCTTGAATAGGGACTGGGAGTGACTGGATCACTACAGAAGCAATTTTCCCTCTCTTGGTATTGACACCTCCTCATCAATTATTGGGAGTGGACCACATCCATCCTGACTGAATTGGCTTTGTCAACATTGGTTCTCCACTCTTAAGGTAACTCCCTTTCTTTTCATGTGCCAGTATATTTATGCCTATATCTGTAATTTTCACTCCATGCATCTGAAGAAGTGGGTTTTTTTTACCCACAAAAGCTTATGCCCAAATAAATCCGTTAGTCTTTAAGGTACCACCGGACTCCCCATTGTTTTTGTGGATACAGACTAACATGGCTACCCCTCTGATACTTGTCTCCTTCTTTTGAGTCTCCTAATTCATCTAGTCTTTACCCGTTTTTATCTTGTAAACTTCTTACAGACTGTCTTTTTTTGTGCGTCTTGTAAAATGTCAAGCACCTTATTGGGGATTAATACCTATTAGCTTGCAGGAGCTGTGGCTATTTACTAACTAATTAGTTAATGGACTTCATTGGGACTACTAAGGGCTGCAAGCTGGGTCTAATATTGGTGCGAAGTACTAAGTATTACTTCTTACAGAATCTTCAAGCAGAGGGAAAATGGAGTGTGTAGGCTTGTGTTTTAGAGAAGTTAAATGATTGAAATGACAACATCCTAGGAATAAATGTGAGTTAAAGACTTCAAGCTCTGACTTCCAATTATGGATATGGGGTGAGATTTCTGAAAGCATCTGCCAGTGGGACTTGTGCTCTTAAGCCTCTGAGGCACTCTTGAAAATCCCACTTCATATTTTTATATTTAATTTTAATTATAACTAACAATTTTTCATTTTACTGTGATGTAGGTCTTTGCTTCAAATATATGGATAAGCCCTGGTAAATTTGCTTAGGGAAACCTGTCAGGAGAAGACTATCAAAATAAAATTATCGAAGGTAATAGTCACTTCTTAAAGAAACTTTTCACATCATGTGGACTCAAATCAAGACAATGCCTCCTCGGCAACTGTGTCAGTCTCTGCTATGCATGGAGCAAAAGGAAAGAAAAGGACTGCAGATTTTGAGGAACACATCTCAAACACGGCAGCCCAAGGTCTTCATGCAGATATTTTGTACCTTGCAAATTAGGAAAATGCAGATGCCTAGCAATTTGGCCCACAGAATAGCTAAATCATTCAAGACTGACTGACCACCATAGGGAACAAGATTTAAACCACAAATGTTTACTGATCTAGAAACTTCTTGTTCAGGATTTGAGGGAATAATAGAGCAATAATGAAAAATAATAAAGGATCTGGGAGTAAGGTGGATGAACTAGAGTTTCTGAAGCAAATATGAAATGTCAGCAATGTTGGATGCCTAAATGTATAGAGGTCTGAGACACAGAAAGTATTTTTTACAGGCTGACTGGAAGAGATATTGATACAACCCAATTTCACTGCCCCAGTTGTTCTGGCATCTGTCAGGAGACTTCTTGCTAAATAAACTTCTACTTCTCCCTTCCTGTGTACTGTGCTGGTGGATTGTGTAATTGTTTTTGTAATAAAGAGGCTCCTTAAAACATCAAGAATTGCTTCTAATCTGAATTACCAAAGTTCCACTGTGGGAATATATATCCAGATTACACTACATTACTTTTGAAGAGGAGACAGATGTTCATGACTGTGAAACAGATATTTTAAGATATTGTTTTTTCTCATGCAGTTCTCTACTCAGCCAGACTTCGAGTACATGGCAGTAGGCATATGGACAGCTTTTAACTTCTGATGAAGCATGTGTGCTTGCACAGGATCAGTGGAAGTAGGATTGCTGTACTTACAGGAATGCAGAAAAGAATAGCTAACAATGTACTGTTATAACATCTTCCGTATTGACTGCAAGTTTTCGAAAGAAAAAGAAATTCTAACTTAACATAGGTTTCAGAGTAGCAGCCGTGTTAGTCTGTATCCGCAAAAAGAAAAGGAGGACTTGTGGCACCTTAGAGACTAACAAATTTATTTGAGCATAAGCTTTCGTGAGCTACTGGTCACTTCATCGGATGCATTCAGTGTCTCTAAGGTGCCACAAGTACTCCTTTTCTTTTAACTTAACATAGTCTGCATATTTCTTTATATGGTATGTAAGATGCATTGCCCTCTCTTGAAATAAGAATCAAAAGAGACAACAAAATAAAACACATCCTTAAGAGAAGGAAAAGAGAATAAAGAAAACATCACATTCATTATGGTAGTTATTTCTCACATCATTCAGGGTTGTATCACTGCACTTTAAACAATCCAACACATGCATGACATAGTCAAGTGTGGGGACAAGACATCCTGAACAGGGTGACCAGACACCCCAATATTAGGGGCTTTGTCTTTTATATGCAACTGTAGCCTTTCCCCCACCCCCCCAAAAAAGTATCCCCATTTTTTACACTTGCTATCTGGTCACCCTAATCCTGAAGAATGTGTACAACTTGTCAGCCCCATCCTGCAGCCCTTATTCATGTGAGTACATACACAAATAGTCCAATTGAATGTGACTACCCATGTGTTACTGATCTAGAAATTTCATATTTAGGACATGAGGCAATCACTAGAATAGTAAAGCAAGGACAAAGCCTTGGAATGGCAGTGGGCCTGAGTAACCTGCATCAATTAGTTAACTGTAATTAATATGCTTTGTATGGTGTAATAAAGCTCTTATGAAAACTATTTATGTTTCCATGAGAAGAAAAGGTGGATATTTGTATGCATCTGTGTCATGATCTATTACTGGAACGATGTTCCTCTTAGTGAGAGTAGCTGATGCTCTGACACTGACAAGGTAGAGTTTTAGAACTAACAAGGCCACAATTTCTTCTTAGATGAAGTCAGATAAAGATAAGATTTACGCTGAATAAATTAGTGAGGGAGGTTTTCTGTACATACATCTAGCAAAATGTCCAACCGTCACGGAGGAATTTTCACTCCAAAGGAGGGAAAAAATAATCATAATAATATAAGATTGCTATATTATATGCGATTTTATCAGTATATGGGCATAGAGACCTATTCAGAACTCATTATTATGAACACGGGAATTGGGCAAACTTTTTGGCCCAAGGGCCACATCTGAGTATGGAAATTGTATGGCGGTCCATGAACGCTCATGAAATTGGAGGTGGGGGTGAGGGCTCTAGGATGGGACCAGAAATTAGGAGTTCAGGGTGTGGTAAGGGGCTCTGCATTGGGGCAGGAGGTTTGGGTGTGGGGGAGGAGGGGAGGACTCCAGCAAGGGGTGCAGGCTCTGGGGTGGGGCTGAGGATGAGGGGTTGGGGTTCAGGAGGGTGCTCGGGGTTGGGACTGAGGGGCTCAGAGGGCAGGAGGGGGATCAGGGCTAGGGCAGGGGTTGGGGCATAGGAGGGGGTCACAGGTGCAGGTTCCGGGTGGTGCTTACCTCAAGGAGCTCCTGGAAGCAGCTACATGTCCCCCTCTGGCTCCTACGCGTAGGAGCAGTCAGGGGCCTCCACACACTGCCCCGTCCGCAGGCGCCGCCCCTGCAGCTCCCATTGGCCGTGGTTCCTGGCCAATGGGAGCTGTGGGGGTGGAACTTGGGGCAGGGGCAGCGTGCAAAGCCCCCTGGCTGCCCCTATCTGTAGGAGCTGGAGGGGGAACATGCTGCTGCTTCCAGGAGGCACGTGGAGCCAGGCATGGAGCTGGGCAAGTCCCAGCCCCTGCTTCCCAGCAGGAGCTTGAGGGCCAGATTAAAACATCTGAAGGGCCGGATGTGGCCCTCGGGCTGTAGTTTGCCCACCCCTGGTTTAGACCAATGGGCTTTCTAGTTCAGTATTGTGTCAGACAGTAATCAGTACCAGAGACTTCAGAGGAAGGTTAAAGCCCCATAATTCACAATTATGGACTTAGGCAAAGGTCTGCCTAATTTCAGGCAGGTAGTGGCTACTTTAGGTCTTTAAACATGAGGGGTGGTATTCCATACCAATTTTCATCCTAATTAGTGTAACTGTAGAAATTCTAGTTATTCGTATACATTCCTGATCCTTCTTTGACTCCTGCAAAGCTCTTTGCCTTAATATTAATTTCTGGCCGTGATATTAAGTGCAGGCTGTGTAAAAATATATTTTTATCATTTTAAATGTGTTGTCTTTTTATTTAATTGGGTATCCTCCTGTTCTTGAGTGCCTGACTCAGCTTCTCTGTGCAATACATTATATAATACTCTTCCATCATGCCACCTCTTATTCATCTCCTCTGTAAACCAAATAATCTTAATCTTCGTAATCTCTCCACATGTAGAAGCCTTTTGCACTGTATACCTTTGGACCTGTTGTATTTCTACTATACCTTTTCTGAGATGGAATGACAAACTATAAACAATACTTAGAGGGTGTGCAATTGATTTATACAATGGTATTTTAGTATCTTTCCTGAAAAATATTTTCTAACCCATTTTTAGTACATCCTAACATATTTTGTTTACTCTTTTTGACTGCTGCTGCACATTGAGCAGATGTTTTCATTTGGGCTGTATACAGCATTACCTAGGCCTTTTTCCTGAGTGGTTAGTGTTAATTTAGAACAGGCAAAACTCTCACTGAAGTCAATGGGGGAAATGTGTAAGCAGTGATGAACTGGGCCCATAGACAGGGAACAGTGAATTAAAATTTTTCACTGCAGCCTGAAGAACAAAAAGGGCACAGGCCATCTTCTGAGGTACATGTGTGTTAACATGACTGGATAAATGCCTTTTATCTTTCCAGGTGAAAATGACATAAGGTCTCAGAATAGAAATAATCTAATTAGAGGACTGATGATAAAACGCTACAAAATTATTTTTCTCTTACTGCTGCATATTAAAAGAGAGTAAGTATTTAGGCCAACATTTTCAAACCGGGGTATTACTCCAACTGGATTAATTTAGAGCTTCGGTACCTTAGCATAACTAAAAATCAGGCCCCTTTCATCCAGGTGAGTCAGTATGGACTTAGGTGCTTAACTTTTGGCAGTTTTAGGCAAGTTTGAAACTTCAGACCGTATTCAGTGGGTATGTTTCAGAAAGTAATAAGTAATCAGTGAGAGCAATGGTTCCACAGTACAAACTGAAGAAGAGTAGAAGAGGACAGATTTGTTGCTTAGGTGCATATCATGAAATGGGCTGTGTTCATTGCCTGTCTTACTTTTCCAGCAAATCTCTAGTGGAAAATATGGTCAGCAGGTTACTATGTGCCAAGGGGAAAAGACCCAGGAAAAGACTAACAGGAAATATTTTATAATCCATTGTTAACTACACAGAAAATCTTTAGTTTTTTATTAAATGAAATATTGTTAGTTTGAGGTTAGCAGCCTTTAGAATTACTTTATAGAATATAATAAAGAATAATATGCCTGCTATAGAATTCTACAGGATGGTTCAAGAATTGTACAGAAAGGCTATCACTCTCTATTAAATGCTGTATGTTTCAGTGTTTTATCTACAAACTCTATTAAATTTCTAAAGAACACATTAAATTTTATGAGACTTTCCCATACCAAAGTAAATTGATTTAACAGTGATAAATATTAGTCATGCGGATAAGTGAAATTTGCATGTGCTTAAATTTTTGTTAAAGTAATGTAAGTTGTGAAGCTGAAATACTACCTTTGTATGATTGCAGTTTTGTTGTGCTGCTACAAAATATAGTTGTTCTTCTAAAATTTGTGCATTGAAAAAATGTCCTGTTATTTTCTTAACTATCTTACAAATAATTTATGCAATACTACTTATATGCATTATAGACTGGAATTGATTTTTTTTTCTTAATAAAAAAAACAGATTCAGTTACTGACTTGGGCAAGTCGGGGAAAATTTTGATGGATTTATTTTTGCAGGTTTACATATTCATAGATATTGCTAAAGTTAGCTCATTTCTGCTCTCAAGGATTTTTGCTGTCAACATATTTTTTTCTGTGACAGTGATATACTTGGGACCGTGGGTACGTAACCCATCAGCTAGCCCATATAGCTACCTGCGCTGTTGTGGCTTCACTGCTATTAATTAATTATTATTATTTATTATTCAGGCTAGGTAGATTAAAGCTAGCTTGGGTATGTCTACATGTGCTGCAGTAACACCTCTGGTTGAAATGTAGACAACCCTAAGACAGAGATGAACTGATAGCCTTTGACCAGCAGGACCAAAGTGAGGCCTTCAGACAGAAGTAAGCCAAATGAGACTTCCCATAATCACACTGCTCCATCTTTTGGACAAGATTTGTCTGACATCTGTGGTCTTGTCTAGACTAGGCTTCTTGTGTCCCCTCCCTCCTCCGTCACATGCACACGTCTTGTCTAGACTGGGAAAACGTGTTGTTTAGAAATGTTAGCTAGTTTAGACAAGGCCTGTGCAGGTATGAAAGAGGAGGCAGAGTACACAAGAAGTGTTCCACTTCCATGAGCCCCTATGAAGAGGCAGGGCAGAATGGCAGTTCTTGTCACTGTTAGCTTGCTTAGCTAGTACAAGTGAATCTTGCATGTAATGAAATGTCCCTTTTTTAAAAAGGACTACAGTATATTGGACAATAATGGCCCAAATCACTGCATGATTACACTAGTGATACTGAATCACATTGGGCAATCACTGTCTTTTTTTAGTAAGGGCTGCACCCCATTCAACTTCAAATAGGCAACCCCATATCCTCAGTGATCACTTTACAGTATTCCTATGTGGTTTTCAGTACAATTAACTTTAGTTAAACATCACCTCAGCTAAGCAATTCTTTGCCAACCCCTGTTTCATTTCAACCCTCGGGAGCATATCTAGGGCTGAATTAGCCATAAACACTATAGGCAAGAAGTGATTTGAGTAAAGTAACTGTTCTGTTCCCATGCCTCCATGCTTTGGAGCAAGAAATTGAAATTTGGCAGGGTGGGTATCCTTTGTGTCAGGGATGTACCTTTTGTTATCCCTGTGAAAAGCTACCTAAATTTGGACAAATTATAAGCCTTGAGAAAATTTCAGTTTGTACATGCTCAATAGAGACTTGTTAGATTTGGCAACTAAATTCTCAAAAGATGCTGCTTGCACTGATCATACTCCAGCCCAGCTCTTTCCCTGCCATTGTTTCTCCAGGTTACTGCAGGCCATTGTGGCACCAAAACTGAGAGCAAGGAGACTTTCTCTCTTTTTCTTGTGCTTCCAATGCTTCCCCAGCTGACACCCAGGCAGAGTGCCAGAGCAAGAAACCTGACTGGAATAATGAGGGGACAAGATCAGGACTTGGTTTGGGAGAGTGGTGGAGGAAGTAGATTGAGACCTGGAGGACAGGGAGACTGGAACTAGAACCTTGTGAGCGATTGGGTAGAGGGAGACTGGGAGTGGCTGGACAATGAAATTGTCACTGTAAGCCAGTGTGGGATGAGGGACTGAGAATGAGCAAGGGGCGGGGGTAGAGGGGAGTGTGGGGAGGGCAGCCAGTCCATGTAAACAGGGAGACTGGAACTGGGACTGAGAGCAGGGAGGGTGAAGACTGAGATGAATGACAAATTTGGAGGGTGTGGAGGAGGAGGATAGGGGAGACTGGGACTAGCTGAGATAAGGTCCTATGAAAAAAATACTGTGTGATCATGGAAATAAAGATGGTATCATAATGCATATGTACAAGAGGGTGGGGGTGAGGGGTGAATTAAGGTTGCATCCACATAGATCAGTGTGAAGGCCTCTGTTACTTTCATATCCCTGAATTAGCCCGTCTGTAGGGTCTGGCTTTGGAAAATGCTGGAGGCTTTTGTTGTTGTTTTAAATTTAAAAATATTGTGACTAGGGCATTTACGCCTTTTTATTCTGGGAGCCCTGGTAAGGAAGTCCTCTCTTAGTCAAAGTCTGTGAGTGTTTATGGGAACCCACTGAAGGTTAGAACCCAAAACATCTAGTGCTTGGAACACTTATAGCACTTGCCTTGGAGCATCTGATACACATTGCACGCTACCAAACATCTTGAGAATGTACCACAGCGCTTACAATGACACCCTGCAGTGCGGTTGGTTACAATATTTCTATAGTGTAGAAAACAGCGAGACTCAAGGGGGAAATGATCGTGGAATATAAATACTTTCTGCTAGAATAAGGAGCAATGGCCTGAAACTAAGGAAGGAAACATTTAGACTAGCTATTAGAAAAATGTTCTTAATGGGAAGAGCAATTGGGCAGAAGAATAGATTATAAAGGAGGGAAGTGAGGCAGATATTCAAGAATACATTAGGCAGGAGATAATAGTGGCAAGCCACACAACCTATAAAAGTTCACTTTGCTTTAAGTTTGTCTCAGTGTTACAAATCCATTTTAGGAGAGGACCCATTTACTACAACACGGTGTCATATCTGGTTTCATAGGGATTTTAGATCACATGATTTTTTCAGAGCACTCAGTGACACAAAATAAAATTCTAACCAGAGAGAAATGGAGAGAGAGACACCTAGAGGATTTGCACTTCTTAGTGGCTGGAATGGCAAGAAAGTCTGAATCTTACACCAGAAGGGTGGCAAAAGAGCAAGGAAGGGCAAGGACTACATTTGTGCATTTCTGATTTACTAATTACGGAAGAACCTTACTTCAGTTCCAGTTAAGGGATTTGGGGTTTTGCTGCGTGGCTGCTACTGAGCAGTCACAGAAGGATCAGCTCAATGACAGTGCAGCTCCAATAAAAGCTGTCCTACCTGGGAGACGTGAGCCAGGAAATGTCCCTGCCATGCCTCCACTATCTGCTCTCCCCTAATGCCTTCTATCGGAGTGGAAAATAAAAACTCTGTAAGGATAGCTGAAGGAGTTTGACTCCCCAATTATCAACCCCTCCCACCGTTTTCAATGGGAGGGGAATATCTATCCCAAGATACAGTAGGTTGTTGTTGCAACAGCAGAGCGGCTGTGAATATAAGGATAAATGAAGGCCCCATTGCCTCAGTCAAACAGACATTCCTTTAGTTAAGGAGCGCCCTAAGGAGATGATGTGGGACTCCTGCAATAACAACAGGAGGTTAAATCAGTTTGCATGAGGTTAAATCAGTTTGCAAATTTTGCTTTAAATAAAGGTAACTAACTCCCTTCTCTTCATGTGTCAGTATAATAATGCCTGCATCTGTAATTTTCACTCCATGCATCTGAAGAAGTGGGGTTTTTATCCACAAAAGCTTATGCCCAAATAAATCTGTTAGTCTTTAAGGTGCCACCAGACTCCTCGTTGTTTTTTTTTAAATAAAGGACACTGTTATTTTTTTTAATTTGTTCCAAAATTAGACTAATGTCAATTATAAGCCTCAGATTCAAAAATCCTACAGTTCATCTGCTTTGGAAACTTTGGGCCCAGTTGTCCCTTCATGGTCATGCTCACTGCGGACCCTGATCAGAAGGATATCTCCCAGGAGGTGCAGAAGGGGGAAGAGGGTAGGTTTTGAGGCATTATCCCCATAGAATTCTATTGGGTTTTACAAGTTTATAGGTCGAGGGAGAGAAGCTGCTGTGTGTCCTGTGGCAGTGGGCATCTATGCCTGTACTAATGCTGGGAGGAGCAGATGCATAGGGCAAAAAGACACGGGAGCATTCCAGCACAGAGGAACACATTCATTAGCATTACCACCAGAGAAAGCCACCCCTCCAAACATTCTGTATTTATGTGTCAGTAGGCTTTTCTGTTTGGGTAAACCCATACGCAAAAGGATAGCTGTATATACAGTCATGATCTCATGTTACCTAAATACAGTGACAAATTGTTAATAATTAACTGAGGATAATGATAGCAATAATAAAAATATTAGCCATTTATTTGGTATTGAGTATTTTCAAAGCATGATAGGAGCTAAGTAATTATTTCCTTTGGAACAAAGTAAGACGAAGTAAATATCCACTATATGATATTGCAGCAATAGAATAATAACCTTAGAATGTGGCTTCGTTTCTTACTCCTGTAATAGAATCAGACATCTGGAATAAGTAAACATTATGTCTAGTCTCATGAAATATTCCAAAACCTGCATTCCAAATCTTTTAGTATTAAAAATAATGAATGCCAGTGAAAACATTTTTGTGTTATGACAGAAAGGAAATTGTTAATGTGCTTATTTACTTATATTTATTAATATTAAAACTTGATCCAGCCTTGCACAAATTCTCAAAACCAAAACCAAATAAATAATCACACAGGCTGGAATAAACAGTGTGGTTGTTGACTGAATGTAACAGCAAGTAATGACATCAGGATGATTCAAAAACACAGCAGACGCCATAGCCTGAAAAGAGTCCTCATAAAAAGAGTCCTCACATCCTTCACCAAATAGTTGTATGAATTAGGGTTATTAATACTACAATTTTTTTTTAACAAGAAAGGCTGGTGAGAAGAGGCACCTATGGAAGTCAACAATATGCCCAATCAGAGTCCCTAAGGTCTCAATTTCTTTAGAGTAATATTTTACTGTGGATGTGATGGTAAAAGGGCCTCATCCGCTTCTGTAGATACAAAATACGTGATAGTACAGATCCTTGCTATCTTGTATGCCACAGTGGGTGTATGAGAATCTCATTTAATCTCCACCATCCATTGATCACCTGCTATGCATTCATTTGTATGAACTGAGCTATTTATTCTTGTAACGTAGGAATACATTTAGGCTTTACATTTTATATGTATTTATGTTATTGTTAGTGTGCTTTATTATACAATGATCTTGTAACCATTAACAGAGCAATCCCACTGAGAATTTATCAACATCATTTTCACACAAAAATATCTCATACATCACATGATCCATGTAATGTAATTGATTAACACAGTAGATGAAATTCCCTTACTTTTATCCATGTTTTCAGTTTGATAGATAATATTATGCACCTTTTAAAAATTATTTCAGGGCTAAAATGTGGCTTTGCCACAAACCCTAAGTAAGGTATGGTGGGTAGTTGTGCTGTCTCAGAAGTACCGCAGGGCTAGAGTTGGCCCCATTTTTTTTCTCTCTCCACAGACATTTTTGAGTTTTTGGCCAAAAACTTTTGAGGAAGCAACCAGATGAAAAAATTCCATAGTCAAAACCCCAATTTTCCATCAAAACAGTTTTAAAGGGGAAATTTTGACCAGCCCTAACCCCAGGTTTCATAGTCCTAATATGGTCCCTGTCCCTGCTCTTGCTCCTGAGAAGAAGTAATCTGTACCAGTCCTACAGCTAAATTTCCCCCTGTATGTTGATTAATCTGTGTGGACTGATGCATTGAGGGAGAGCAGCCACGACTGTCTACTGCTTGCCCATGCTCCATACACCTGCATAGAAAAGGGACTGGCAGTCTTTGCCTGTGGAGAGCCAGCATAGGGGATTGAGAGAGCACATTATGCCCATTTTACTCCTTTGCACAAATATGTAAGATGGGTCAAAATTTGGCCCTTAATGTGGATATCCTATTTTGCTCCTGTTTGACTTCGAATCTTTCTTTCTTCCCATTTAAAAATCTCTTTCCCTCAAAGGTGAAGTTTAAGGGACAAGCCAACTCCCACCCTGAGTGGGAAGAAAGGCTATAGAAAGTACGTGCAGGAGTCCTCTGTACCCACATCACTGAAAGGAGCATTTATCTACAGCAACTAAGAGAGGGCCAGTTGGGTAAGAGGTATGGTAACATAGGGCGTGAGGCCACAAAATAGGATGGCCCACAAGCCAAAATCCTGGATAACAGCATAGGTAATGGACCGAGAGCTAGAGACTGCAATAGGTGGCCATGGGATGGCTATCTGGCTGCTCTAAATCCTGGCTTTGAATAGGGGGTAATGTCCACTCAAAACCAAAAACTAGCTACAGTGTGGTAGGCTAAATCCTCCAGCCCTTAGTCCATATTGACAAGGATTGCAGGTTCTGATCAAGAAGAGTCAATAAGATTTACAAGGAATAATTTATGGGGTACATCTTTGTGCAGGTGTTTGTATACCACTCCACTCTGTAAAAGAAAGTTTTAGGTTTAGTAAGAATTCTTCATGGCAATATAAACTGAGAACAAATATACATAGCAAAATTTTCTCCATTGCACACATGTAATCCCATCAGTCTGAACATGATTGAATTAGTGTAACAAAGAGGAGGCGATGATCCTTAGTTGTTTATACATGTTACCGAAATCTAAGTTGTATAATAATTTTTAAAGATCTTTCATTGGGAAAGAGATGTTTACTTTTTAATGTTAATATAAAGAAGAGTATGTATGGGAGGTGTGTGCACGTGCCCAGATAATATAGTGACAAACTGATAAAACCAAATGAAATTTCAGCAGTATGCAGTACACAAATGTTTCCTGAATTCTAGAATCCAGTCACCTTGTAAGGATTCTGTTGTCAGATTCCATGCAACAAAATGATGAGACTTGCAATTTGGGACTGTGTGGTCTCAGTCACTTGGCTCAACTACTTTAAAAGAGCTATTTTCCTTAGTCACACAAAGAGAGGTTTGTGACCCTGTTAGATGAGGCTTAGTGTTGCAATGGTGAAGAGAAAGAAGTGGGTAGTTTAATTTTGACAAAGGCTATATGCTTAGCCCTGTGCATGTTTTATTATTCTTATTAGCATACCAAACTATGGCACAGAAACATACAGGTTACACTCTTTCTTCTGCTATTTTCCAATATCATTATTGCATTGCTTTAGTAAAATTAATAGTGCAGTTTTCTAAAAATAAAATCTTAGTTTATGCAAAATGTAGGTAGCTGAATTGTTATGTAGAGTCTGTCTTTGACATGTTAAGGCTTCTCATTATTGGGCAGAAAAAATCCCCGTGGGCCCTGAACAAAGAAACTCTTGTGGTGCTTTTTTTTATTAGATGCTCAACAAGAGCCTGATCCTGCAACGTACTCAGCTCCATTGATTCATTTTGAAGTCAATGGGAGTTGCAAGTGCTGAGCACTTTGCAGAATCAGGCACGGAAACAGAGTCTGGTGACTAAGGCAAGGGAATTTGGAGGAGGAGTTATGAGCTCTTTGCACTTCTACACTTATTTACTGCATGACCTTGGGCATGTCACTTAAGCTTTTTGTAACTCAGTTTCCCATCTGTAAAGTAATGGTAATACCTGCCTCCGAGGGATATTGTGAGGCTTATTCAATTTAATCAGATACTTGGAGGCTCTTGGATGAAAAATGCTGTTATATCTGAAAGATAGTCCTGCACACAACCTGTATCCTCTCCTTTCTCTGAAAGATGGCAGCATGCATTACCCTAATCCCACAATAGACCAATTTTGCTGGACAGGGACTGGGGGAGTGTGTGTATAGAAGAGTGGGACAACCCATGTTCCCATCACGCCAACATCTTCTGCACACTTTGGAGTGGCTAGTGCCAGAGCCCGCAGTAGCCTGCAACCTCCCTAATGCACAGTTTGGTTCAATGGCTCTCAGAATCCCCCCTATACAAACTGTTCTAGTCCCGCTATAGGACTGTTTGTCAATCAAAAGCTATTAGGGATAACTTTGCCCACCTAAGAAATGCAGCTACCTCTGCACTGGAATGCCGCAAGTAAGTTATGTGCACTAATAATACTACACGAACAATTTGAGGCACGAAGTAAAGGAAAATGTTATACCTTATCCAACTGAAACTATAGGGAAATGATGGTAGACAGAATAATTACCTGCACTGAAATTTAGTCAGAACACCAGGGCTAAACACGCTCCTGCAAATTGTACCACGGGATCTTTAATGACTGCATGTGGCCAGGACCTGAGTTTCACATCTGTTATAGCAAGCTGTCATTCCCTTTCGGTCTTATCTTAATTTAAGAATTACATATTATATCCCAATCATAGACAAGCATTATCAACATTTCATAGAATGTTCTTCAGCATAATCAGTGTAAGTAATTTACCAGATAAAAGAAAGAATGTTAATAGCAAGTACAGTATAATTTGTACGGGTACAAATTGTAACTATCTTTCAGAGGAAAAAAGAAACTGCTGTGCTCAAAGAGAGGATCAAGTGCAAGGTCAAGTGGAAGCACTTCTGTTTAACATGCAGAGCCTAGAAACGTCAGTCTATGCTTTCAAAAATAGGTGAAAATTATACCTAATAATGTTATTATAAATAATTGTTGCTCCTTCTCTCCTAGTGAGTTTGATATGGGAGAGGCAGTTATAAATGGAAGACCAATTAATTAGGTGCCTGATGTGGCCATTCTTATTGCAATAAGTGAGAGTTGAATGTCCATGAGTTGTAACAGTAGCAATGAAACAATTATTTCTGCTGACCAAGTGGCTTGGCTGGCAACAGTACATAGTGTGGGGGATATTTAGGAAGTATCTTCAGAAGTGAAGTATTGTGTCTTTGGACTAAGGGATCCCTTGAACCGTTCTGGGGAGGGCCAACATCTGGAATGTCCTGTATACGAGCTGGGCTGTGAGAAGGGACTGAAGGAATCTGGAGTATATGTGCAGGGAGAAAATAGAGGCCCCTTCTTGAAATATACTAGGGGGCAGGCTCAGTTAGGCAAAATATCACCACATTAATTCAGATGCCTGGAATTTTCTAAACCTTTACTCCTTAGTGGCTGTAGCGAAGGAAAATCTCAAAAGAAAATTTTAAAAACTTTCTTCAGAGTATTATTAATTATACATATTTCTATGCCCAAAGTATCTATGCACCATGCCTTCAATTCTCTTTCTAGTGACCTAAACATTACACAGTGATAGGTGCTTCCCCAACCTTCCCACCCTGCACTGGGAGGAGCTGATGGGCTCCCCATTCTGCACTGGAAGATGCCTTCCCTGACTGATAGTGACACACACCCCAACTGCCCAATTAATTATTCTTGGTGGTGAACAGCCTGCAATGTCTGATGCCATGCATAGGTTCAGTAGCCTGATGCCTTGCATAGGTTCAGAGTGGCTGTCATTGATAGGCTTTGGAGACTAGCAAGCAGGTGCCAAAGCTGCAACTGCTCTCTCAGGAGAAGGAAGAAGGAAACTAGTGATCCTACTGTTCCTGATACTTTTGTGCCTCCATGACTCACTATGGCAAAGGCCTTGGTTCTGCACAATCTGAGCTTTTCTCCATCATGGCAGAGAAGTCTGGAACAAAGTCTCAGTTATCCTGCAAAGATGGATGATCTTGTGGTTGAGCTGCAAGTCTGGGAATCAGGAGATTTGGATTCTGTCACTGGATCTCCTGCTGTCTTCCTTTGGTAGCTTTGGCCATGTCACTTAATGTTTGTTTTTTGGCTCCCCCATCAATAAGATGAGGATACAAATATTATCTCACTGTTTTTGGGTTTTTTTTTTACAGTAACATCTACAGGCCAGGGTCCCATTGGGCTAGGCACTGTAGAGACACGTAATAGACAGCCCCTGCTCCAAAGAGTATAGGATCTAACTGTAGGGCTGTAAACAGCAGGTGGCTTAAGCAAACTGATGGGGGAATCCCAAGGAAACAATGAGATTATACTGTTTAGTGGGGAAAAAATGGTGATCACAGCAAACCATCTCCCTAACCACTGATGAGTTGTTAGGTTTTTGATAGGCAATATGGCCGAGAAGGTCTTAATGAACATTAATGAAATATACCTCCAGTGAGGTGGGAAAATATTATTTCTCCTATTTGATAAATATGGACAATGACATACAGAGAGTTCAGATGACTTGCTCAAGATAACACAGTGAGCCAGTAGCAGTACTCTTTTCTTTTGAGTTAGTCTTGTGTTTTAACAACTGTAGACTGTACCTTCAGGTCCACCTTGACATATACTTATATGCACTAGAGGATTCAAGGGAAAAGGGGAAGCTCCTCACTAACACCATCTTTTTATACAACATAAAAGAGGTTAACAAAATGTACCACCGGGCAGATGATATTGTAGTTTTTCCTGATTATCACTCAGTTCTTGTTGTAGCCAACTCTGTGCAGGGACTTACACAGCCGCTGATTTTTTTAGACCACTGTCTCCATAGAGCCTTCAACCCTCTGCTGTAGGTTATTTTCTGTATAAATAAATGAAACTAGAAATTTGGACTCTGCTAGACTGATTTGAGTATGCACTCTCCCTCTGTCACCCCCAGACTGAGTGAACATGAGATGGTTCTACAGATAGATGAACAATGATGAAGAGAGGTCAGCACCCTGTGACACTCATATGATTGTTACAGATTCTCCTGCTGCCAACACTACTGCTGACTAAGCAGTGGCAAATTACTAGATATCCTCCTGTCCACCGAGGCCCCACCCAAGTTTAGATTCAATCACCACCTAGAAAAGAGCTTTCATTAGAGAACACATGGATAGAAAGGGCAGGGGTCACTCTCCTCAGAATGGGAGCATGGGTCTTTAAAGAACTTTGATTCAAAACAAACACAAAACATTCTTAATAAACAAAACTGAATTAAAGTCAAGTTTAAATCCACCCCCACCCCCCAGTCTCACTGCATCCAGGTTACATGATTGTATCCTGCTCCCACAGTCTTAAATCATTTTCTTGCCTGATCTCTCACCATAATCCTTCCATGCTGAGTTAGCTGCACTGAATAGATGACACAGGCTAAATCTGTATCTGTGTCCATCCTGTGGTTAGATAAAAAAGTGATCACATCCACAAGGAGAAACTGAATTCAGGTCTTCCAGAAGAACCCCTTCATCTCTCTCAGCTATTTTTTATCTCAGGTTGTAGCCTTTCCTCTCTACTGAAGCTTAATGAAAAGTAAATATTTTCCCTGAAATTTCACACAACCCAATGGAACTTGTCAAAGTCAGATTCAGGGCTCACATATCTGGGTGCACTGGCAAAGTGCTTTGCTAACACAGATATGTGAGCCTTGAATCTGACTTTGACAGACTTAAGCACATGCTTAAGATCTTTGTCGAACTGGGGCTTAAACTCCCACTCCTGTATTGAGGTCCACTTTTGTAGACCACTGCACCACCACAGCACACCATTCAGGTAGACCCTAAGGATATAATATCTTTCTGATATCATTGGCTCTTCCATCTCCGTCCAGGTCTCAAAAGGCACTCTTCTAGTAACCGCCATTTCCCTTCTGATAAAGACTAAGTTCTTAAATTGCATCACCAGCGCAAAGACAAAGTCAACACCAGCCTGAAGGCATTGATTCTTGCTTTACAAGAAAGAAGTATTATACCTCAAGGCTGAGTTCTCTTTATTTCCTTGTTAAATGTCAGATAACATTTCAAGGGAACATTTAAATCTTTTTTTTTATAGTGATTAACTTGTATCTTTCTTTCAAGAAGTCAAACCAGATGCAACTTGAGAGTTCACATACCTCCTCCAGAATTAATGTTAACTCAGTTTAGTATTCAGGTCTTGCAAATAATAAGGATGATAAAGCCTTAAAGTATGATTTATAAGTTATTAATTTTATAGAAAGGAGGCATAGTATAATGGTCTAAGCACAGAACTGGTATCCAGTAACTCCTTAGTCCCTCTGCTGTTTTAGGCAAATCATTTAACCTCTGCCTCTGTTTCTTCATCTCTACAATGGAAACAATAATGCTTACTTCCCCATCTCACACAAAGGCTCTCACTGTAGTTAATTTTAAACACTTCTGTTGTGTATTGAAGATTCACAAAGTATATGCTTTGATTTTCTTATCAAAATGTGAACTTTATAGAAACCCCCCAAAAGATTTTAAGAAGCTAGAGATGAACACAGCACTCCCTCTTTGGTTCCAGAGAAGCCCGTCTTTCATGTGACATTGTTAAAACGGGAAGTTGCCTAATTGTGTTCTGTAGTAAGAAACTTGTAAAACAGTTTTATCCTCAAAGCTTCTCTTTCTCTTTTTCTTTTTCTCCTTCACTGTAGATCTTCTGCCTAGAACCTTCCTTAGCTCTTCCCTCCTTACTGACTTCCTGCTACTGATATAAAGATATATCTAATCTCACAGCTCCCCCCCAATACCTCATCTTCTATAGAAACAATCTATTCAATATTTTTTCTGCAAAAATCTATACAGCTACTATCTTTTCCTTATGTTCCTTCAGATCAATCCTTAAGTGTAATTTCTGCTATGATGGCTACAAAACCCTTCACTCTGGTAAAAGCTAGGTAAATGGTAAACCAGGGCTACTGCTCTTTGGCTTATCACATGATTTTGCAGAGTGTATGTAAATGAATATTCATACTACTGTTACCTCTCAGTATGTCCTAACTACTGTTACGCATTTCCCCTTATTTACTTGTTTCATCCATCTGCTGCCTCTTGAATCCAGTCTTTGCAGCAGGGATTGTTTTTACTATATGTCTGTACACTCCCTAGCACAATGGACCCTGAATTGGTTGGTCCCACTAGGCACTGTAATACAAATAATTAATAGGAATAATATATGTAGATAAGACACCAGCTTAGCCACTCATCTGGATCCAATGGCGGAGCCAGATTTTCTAACCATGGGAAGTCATGTGGGTTCTCTAACTTGAAATCTTTAAATCAAGATTTGAGGACTTCAGTAACTCAACCAGAGGTTATGGGCCTATTTCAGGAGTGAGTGGGTGAGAGTCTGTGGCCTGCCATGTGCAGGAGGTCAGACTAGATGATCATGATGGTCTCTTTTGGCTTTAAAGTCTATGAGTCTTGTAGTGATACACTCACGGAGTTCAATCTATTTAGCTTAACAAAGAGCAGGTAAAGGGCAGTTTGATTACAGTCCGTAAGTATCTCCATAGGGAACAAGTATTTAATAATGGGTGTGACAGGATTGGTCACAGAGACCCCCTTGGGACTGTCACCTGATGTGCTGAAACTACCTCTGAGCCAGTTTTCCCTGACAGCTTGGGACTCCAGAACCCTGTCTTGTTGAGCCAGACATGCTAGTCTGCTACAACACAGACCCAGGTCTGGTCCACCCCCGCAAAGCTGCAGGCTTTAACCGAAAACCACTCAGCAGGTATTTCTGTCTCCAGCACCCAGACACCCAGCTCCCAATGGGATCGAAACCCCAAATAAATCTGTTTTACTCTGTATAAAACTTATACAGGGTAAACTCAAATTGTCCGCCTTCTATAACACTGATAGAGTGATATGCACAGCTGTTTGCTCCCCCAGGTATTAATCACTTACTCTGGGTTAATTAATAAACAAAAGTGATTGTATTAAGTATAAAAAGTAGGATTTAAGTGGTTTCAAGTAATAACAGATAGAACAAAGTAAGCTACCAAGCAAAAGAAAACAAAACACTCAAGTCTAAGACTAATACATTACGAAACTGAATATAGGTGAATCTCACTCTCAGAGATATTCCAATAAGCTTCTTTCACAGACTAGACTCCTTCCTAGTCTGGGCCCAATCCTTTTCCCTGGTACAGTTCTTGTTAGTTCCAGCTCAGGTGGTAACTAGGGGATTTCTCATGACTGTAGCCCCCTTGTTCTGTTCTATCCACTTTTATATCTTTGGCACAAGGCGGGAATCCTTTGTCTCTCTCTGGGTTCCCACCCTTTCCTTCTAAATGGAAAAGCACCAGGTTTATGATGGATTCCAGTACCAAGTGATATGGTCACATGTCCTGTGAGACCCCATGTCTCCATTCTTTCCAGCCTGACTTGCAGGAACACAGGAAGACTTTCAAGTAAATAGAGCCATTTACAACCAATTGTTCTAGTTAATGGGAGCCATCAAGATCCTGAGCCACCATTAATGGCCCACACTTTGCATAGTTACAACAGGACCTCAGAGTAATACTTCATATTTCTAGTTTTGGATCCAAGAATGATACATTCACACAAATAGAATGTACACACTCAGTAGATTATAAGCTTTGTAATGATACCTTACAAGAGACCTTTTGCATAAAGCATATTCCAGTTACATTATATTTACACTCATAAGCATATTTCTTTTAACATATGGAGTGCAATGTCACAATGGGCTCTTCCATCTAGCAGAAAAAGGTATAAAACAATCCAGCGGCTGGAAGTTGAAACTAGACAAATTCAAACCAGAAATGAGATTTAAATTTTTAACTATGAGAGTAATTAACCATTGAAACAATTTACAAAAGATTGTAGTGGATTTTCCATCACATACAATTTTTAAATCAAGATTGGATATTTTTCCAAAAAATATGCTCTAGGAATTCTTTTGGGACAGTTCTATGGCCTGTGTTATACAGGAGGTCAGACTGATTGATCACATTGGTCCTTTGTGGCCTTGGAATCGATGAACATTGTTTCCCTTCAGTAAGGATGGGGTGTGAATACCTCTGCTACTAGGTTTAGACACCAATTCAGCTAGGGTTAGAACCAACTGATGCAGCTGACTGCTTCTGGACTGAGTACCTTGATCAGTCTCAACCTTGTAGGGATATTGGGGTGCAGTTATGTCTAGTGACAACAGTTGGTGTTGTTTTTTCTCAGGCCCCTGGTTTTAAGCTTTGGTAATCCTCAGGCTGCAGTCTTCAATTTGTTAAAGGAAGGAGTCTGAAATTTCTTAGATTTGGTGTCTCTTAGCCTCATTCACATCCTTTAAGCAGCATCACTTGGATTTATCTCTAAGGTTGTCAGCCTTGTTCTGATCTGATGACCCATAGGCAGCTGAGAGCTAGTTTTGGTGTTTGACATAGGGGTTCCCTTTCAGATCCATGGAGCTAACATGGGGTCTTTTATTGTGGAATCCTCTTAATAATCTTCCCCTTTTGGCTGATAGGAACTGGAGGTCATGTGATTTTGAAATCTTACTGTATCCCAAAACCTTGGAATTCAGGGTTAGCAACCTGCAGCCTGTAGAGACTTACATACATAGGGAGCTGCTCATGTATAGCTCCTATAAGCACCCAGCACAAGGGTCACGATCCTGAAAGAAGCTTTCAGCATTACTGTAATACAAACTATAAAAGGAAAATCAGGTCCAACGAGTGTGATAGCAGTAGTAACAATTGGACACCCAAGTGTAAAGTTTGGGCCAAATTTGTTCGTTCTTCCATGACCTTTTAAGAATCTCTGAAACAACAAAAGATTAATTACAGATCTATGTATATATATTTTCAGTTTGAAGGAATAGTTGAAGCAGTTCTATTAATTCATTTGAAAGAGCAACTGAATGAAATTTGTTAAAATAATCCCATTGAGAACACTCTAAAAATACAATGCATGTTCTTTCAAAGTACAAAGGTGCTACTCTCTGACATTACATCAGAGTGGAAAAAATTTATCCCAAGTTTCCTGGGAAGGCGGGGATTGGCATTAACACCTTCACTCTGTACTCCTTTTCCAGAAAACAAACAATCAGAACCCTTTTGACCTGGATTTAAGTATATCAAGAGGATGAAAATCTGTCTCAGAAAACAAAAATAAAAGACAGAGGTGTGATGATCTTAAATTTACACTGAAGCAACATTTAATTCTTGGCTGGAGACAAATATAGGTTTATTACACATAATGAGATACCATGGAGACTTCTTAAAATTGTTCTATTTAAGAAAAAAGTCTAACAGCTGAGTAAAAAAAATTAACCCTGTACCTCATTTTTCTCATCTTGTTCACTACCAATCAACGATTACTAGCCTTTTGGGAAGACATAACTGGGATCCATTCAGCAACATAAGAAATAGCAAATTTACTCCATTCTGTCTCTGCAATAGTCTGATTCAAATACTATAGGGTTTCCCCTAACTTTCTTCATCTGTGGCCATCTAAATTGGAAAAATCACCTTCTTCATCAATGCTGTCACCAAAAATAAATAAATAAATAAATGTAGCTCTGAGAAATTCCAAAAATATATAGGGGTTACTGAGGTAGCTCATGAGGACGCAATTCTGACATCCTTTCAGTTTTGTTCTAAAAGGCAGGGAGGGTGGAAGACTAACAGGGCAAGACAGGGCAAGGATAAAGGTGGGACACAACTGGTGCAAGCAGTGCTTGGGGACTTGCAGATTGGTGAGAATAGTCTGCAAAAGGAGGAGTGGAGATTTAGCTGTCCATAAATCTTACAGGGCTAAAGAGAGGTGATATTTACCAAAGCGAAGACCTTGAAAGGAGGTCTGAAAAGATTGTAACAGCTGGGAGGACCAGATTAACTGACAAACACTGTACTCTGTGAATAATAAATAATAATAATAATAATAATAACAATAACAAAGGTGCAGAAGCAGTAGAAAGGAAATTTCCTCTCCTGCAGTTATTTAGACAGTTATAGGGTAAAGTATGAAGTTTGTTGTATCTAAGATTAGTTTCTTGTTTCCAGTTCTTATTGTGTTCATAGCATGTTTTTATATAATTGTTATTTATAGTTTTGTGTGCATTTTTAACATCCTTCCTTTTGTATCATTGTAATTCTAAAATGGCTTCATAGTGTGGAACAGTTCTTTAAAACAGAGATCCTCTCACAAAAAAACACCCCTCCCAGTCCCAATATTTCCAGTGGCAAGACAGCATTTGGTTACATAAAAAGTCATTAAGGAACCAAGATTAAAATAAAATGTCTTTGAACTGATGCGTACCGCAGCTTATGTCTCCCTAGTCGGTATCTATGCTGTCTCTTTACTCTCCCAGATTGTTGGGCTTTACATTATTGGCTCAGAGTCTCCCCTTGCTGCCTTCAGCTCCCACTGCCGAGGAAGACCAGACAAAGCATAACATGAGTCAACAATTAAGGGAGAAGAGAAGTGTTTGGGTCAGGGGGCCATTTTTAAAGTCAGTTGACCAAAAAAAGCCTCTAGGACCTTAAGCATCTCTTGGACTGAGCTGCAACTAGCTGCAAAGCTGAAGACTAATATTGTAGCTGCTTTACCACTGTGACAGAAAGCTGCTCCACAGCACAGACCACCTGGCAGTGCTCTGGGGTTCAGACAACAGCTTGAGAATATCTATTTTTTTAAAAATTGTCTTCTATAACACTCCATGAGGCTTATATGCAGATAAATGACTCACTTACTCTGCTTTTATACTCAACTGAAGTCAGTGGCATTTCTCCAGGTTTATATTAGTATAACTAAGATAAACACTTGGTCCAAAGGGCACAAAAGGGGAGTAACCTAAACTTTGGATACATAAGGAAGCACCCTGATCCTGTTTTAACCTTGAACACGTATACCAGAAATAGAACAGTGGTGGAGGTATAAATTATTAAAGCCCTATTGGGGCATGGGGGAAAACTGGACAGATTCTACACCTGTGGGGACATGCATCTGCAACAAATGCAAATCAGTTTCCACACCAGCTCACTCCTAGGTGAACTAAGAGCTCGCAAGCTTCATATATCTAGATCCTAGAACACTGCTAATTGTATAAAGGCAGGGGGGATGCAGGAAAGGAAACAGGGAAAGGATCATTGTGGATGATTGAACTGCTCATTCCAGGGTGAATAGTATAAATTTAAATTTATAAACATGTGTTAATATCCAGGTGATAAACTGCATGTAGCCACCATTTAATAAACAAAGAATAATGCATACCAGAAAAATGTTTATCTTCTTGAAATGTGATATTGCTCTCACCTGAATTGCCTGAAAAGCAAAACACAAGAGCTGGACCAATGACAGGTCCAATATCTTGTGTTGTTTCTGGATCTCCAAACGAAAGCTTTAAACCACATGAAAGGCCATTTCCCTGCTTTCCAAAGAAATGCACAACATTTGCTTCCAACCTTGCAAAGTCCCCAAGTATCATATCTTGATCCAACATTATTCAAAATGCCTTTTCTATTAATAGTAATTTAAGAATAAAATATGTAAACTATTTACATTGCAATATCATGCTGGGATCAGGATTGAATAGATGCTGCACAAGCTCAGTTCATGTCCTGAAGAGATTGCTGTCTTCTTCATGACAAGATTCAAAATTAGGGCACAACACACAGAGCACTTGGTAAAGAGAAAGTCAGGATAAACTGTGCTAACGTAGTTACAAATTACTGACATTTAAATGTTTCAGAGTGGCAGCCGTGTTAGTCTGTATCCGCAAAAAGAAAAGGAGGACTTTTGGCACCTTAGAGACTAACAAATTTATTTGAGCATAAGCTTTCGTGAGCTACAGCTCACTTCATCGGATGCATCTGAAACATGTCATTATGCAAGGCACTGCATTTAGCCGTATGGAGTGGAAATCTATCAACTTCATGAAAAAAAAAGGAATGCATCCAATGAAGTGAGCTGTAGCTCACGAAAGCTTATGCTCAAATAAATTTGTTAGTCTCTAAGGTGCCACAAGTACTCCTTTTCTTTTGACATTTAAATATATATATTTCAATTAAGCAAAATGGAATAAAGTAAAAAAAAATGACTTTCCCTCTTGATCATCTATCTGTTAGATTATAGAAAAGTCAAAATTTTGTCTCTCCTTCTAAGACCTGGTTATGTGGACTACAGCCTTTGGCTAAACAGGTGGAGATAAATGAATGTTTTTCAAAACATTTGTAATATTTTTCTGTGACACATACAGAACACATGATACAATGAGGAATAAAGACTTTATTGGCATTCATATGATGCTGTATGTATTTCACTAGTGATGACTACACTTTTCAATAGCAGCATCTGCAAACTCATGGCAATAAAATCTTAACACACTTCACCACCGTGTTTGTGTGTATGTATAAATAATTTTATAAATATCATAGCAAGGGCGTTAGAGACAAATATAGTTAAGACCATCTGGGCATTGTCATAACTTCATTATGAGTAACTTAAAACTTTTTTGAAATTTTCATCTGTTGGACTGAAATTTTTCAGACATTTGACAGTTTGAGCAAAAAGGGTAGCAGCCATTGTTGAGTAAGAGGAGGATCAGAGTGAAGAGAGAGTGGGAACTTCCCATTATGAAAATATTCTTATATGCTTTTTTGCATAACAGCCTTTGGTGAAGGACCTTGTCAAAAGCTTTCTGAAAATCTAAGTACACTATATCCACTGGATCCCCTTGGTCCACATGCTTGTTGACCCCCTCAAAGAATTCTAGTAGATGGGTGAGGCATGATTTCCCTTTGCTAAAACTATGTGGACACTTTCTTAACAAATTATGTTCATCTATATGTCTGACAATATTGTTCTTTATTATAGTTACAACCAGTTTGCGGGTACTGAAGTCAGGCTTACAGGCCTGTAATTGCCGGGATCACCTCTGGAGCAATTTTTAAAAATTGGTGTCACATTAGCTATCCTCCAGTCATCTGGTACACCAGCTGATTTAAATGATAGGTTACAGACTACAGTTAGTAGTTCTGCAATTTCACGTTTGAGTTCCTTCAAAACTCTTGGGTGAATACCATCTGCTCCTGTTTCAGAGTAACAGCCGTGTTAGTCTGTATTCGCAAAAAGAAAAGGAGTACTTGTGGCACCTTAGAGACTAACCAATTTATATGAGCATAAGCTTTTGTGAGCTACAGCTCACTTCATCGGATGCACTTCATCTGCTCCTGGTGACTTAGTACTGTATCAATTTGTTCCAAAATCTCCTCTAATGATACCTCAATCTGGGACAGTTCTTCAGATCTGCCACCTAAAAAGAATGGCTCAGGTTTGGCAATCTCCCTCATATCCTCAGCTGTGAAGACCGATGTAAAGAATTCATTCAGTTTCTCCACAATGGCCTATCATCCTTGAATGCTCCTTTAGCACCTCGATCATCCTGTGGCCTCACTGGTTGTTTAGCAGGCTTCCTGCTTCTGATGCACTTAAAAAAAAATTGCTATTACTTTTTGAGTCTTTGGCTAACTATTCCTCAAATTCTTTTTTTGCCCTCCTAATTGTATTTTTACATGTCATTTGCTAGTGTTTATGCTCCTTTCTATTTTCCTCATTAGGATTTAACTTCCAGTTTTTAAAGGATGCCTTTTTGCCTTTCACTGCTTCTTTTACTTTGTTTTTTAGTCATGGTGGCTCTTTTTTGGTTCTCTATGTTTTTTAATTTGGGGTATACATTTAAGTTGAGCCTCTATTATGGTGTATTTTAAAAGTTTCCACGCAGCGTGCAGAGATTTCACTTTTGGCACTGTACCCTTTAATTTCTGTTTAACTAACCTCCTCATTTGTGTGTAATTCCCCCTTCTGAAATTAAATGCTACAGTGCTGGGCCGCTGTGGTGTTTTTCCTGCCACATATTAAATTTAATTATTTATTATTTAGGGATATTAAATTTAATTATATTATGGTCACTATTACCAAGCGGTCCAGCTATATGCACCTCTTGGACCAGATCCTGTGGTCCACTTAGGACTAGATCAAGAATCGCCTCTCCTCTGGTGGGTTCCAAGAAGCAGTCATTTAAGGTGTCAAGAAACTTTATCTCTGCATCCCGTCCTGAGGTAACACGTACCCAGTGAATATGGGGATAGTAATAATAATGGGGAATTTCAATTGAGTTTTTTAATAGCCTCTCTAACCTCCCTGAGCATTTCACAGTCACTATCACCATCCTGGTCAGGTGGTTGGTAATATATTCCTACTCCTATATTCTTATTATTAGAGCATGGAATTACTATCCATAGAGATTCTACAGTACAGTTTGATTCATTTACGATTTTTACTTCATTTGATTTTATGCCTTCTTTCACATATAATGCCACTCCCCCACCAGCACAAGCTGTTCTGTCCTTCCGATATATTTTGTACCCTGGTATTACTGTATCCCATTGATTATCCTCATTCCACCAAGTTTCTGTGATGCCTATTATATCAATATCCTCATTTAATATGAGGCACTCTAGTTCACCCATTTTATTATTTAGACTTCTAGCATTGGTATATAAACACTTTAAAAACTTGTCTCCTTTTAGCTGTCTGTCATTACACAACGTAATTGAAGGGGACACTTTTGATTTGACTGTTTCTGATCAGACCCTGCCTGTATTTTTCATTTTCCATCCTCTCGTCCTCACTAGGACATAGAGATTCTCTATTAACAGATCCTCCCCTAAGGTATGTCTGAACCATGTGCTCCTCCTCACCTGTCGGCTTTCCCCCAGTCCTTAGTTTAAAATCTGCTCTACGACCTTTTTAATGTTAAGTGCCAGCAATCTGGTTCCATTTTGGTTTCGGTGGAGCCCATCCTTCCTGTACAGGCTCCCCCTTTCCCAAAAGTTTCCCCAGTTCCTAATAAATCTAAATGCCTCCTCCCTACACCATCGTCTCATCCATGCATTGAGACTCTGCAGCTCTGCCTATCTAACTGGGAGCATCTCAGAGAATGCTACCATGGAGGTCCTTGACTTCAATCTCTTACTTAGCAGCCTAAATTTGGCCTCCAGGACCTCTCTCCTATCCTTCCCTATGTCATTGGTACCTACATGTACCACAACCACTGGCTCCTCCCCAGTACTACACATAAGTCTATCTAGATGTCTCGAGAGATCTGCAACCTTCGCACCAGGCAGGCAAGTCACCATGTGGTTCTCCCGGTCATCGCAAACCCAGCTATCTAGGTTTCTAATGATTGAATTGCTCATTACTAATACCTGTCTCTAATAGCTGGAGTTCCCTCCCCTAGAGAGGTATCCTCAGTGCAAGAGGATACCACCACATCATCTGGAAGGAGGGTCCCAACTATGGGATTATTTCCCTCTGCGATAGTTAGGTGCTCTCCTTCCCTGGGACTTTCATCCTCCTCAACAGTACAGAGGCCGTCAGACTGGGGGTGGGACTGTTCTACTGGTCTTCCTCAGCTCCTCCACTTCAGCCACTCTGGTCTCCAAAGCCCGTACACGGTCTCTGAGGGCCAGGAGCTCCTTGCACCAAATGCACACATACGCCACCTGCCCATAGGGCAGGTAATCATACATGCCACATTAGGTGCAATAAACTGGGTAGCCCCCACTCTGTTGCTGGACACCTGCCTGTATTCTCTTTTTACTCCTGCAGCTGGTTCCTTTGTACCATCAGAATCTTCTTAGCATATGCACAAGTGCTCAGGTGGCAGGTGGCCAGGATTCATCACCAAATTTGATCCACCAGTTTTCGATCTGCTGATTGGATCATTAGCTTCTCTGGCCTTGGCACAACAAAATCCTTTAGCCCCACACAGACAAGGACTGCAAAGATTACTAAAAAGCAAAGAGAAAAGGAGTACTTGTGGCACCTTAGAGACTAACCAATTTATTTGAGCATGAGCTTTCGTGAGCTACAGCTCACTTCATCGGATGCATACTGTGGAAATTGCAGAAGACATTATTATATACACAGACACCATGAAACAATACCTCCTCCCACCCCACTTTTCTGCTGGTAATAGTTTATCTAAAGTGATCATCAAGATGGGCCATTTCCAGCACAAATCCAGGTTTTCTCACCCTCCGCCCCCCACAGACAAACTCACTCTCTTGCTGGTAATAGCCCATCCAAAGTGACCACTCTCTTCACAATGTGTATGATAATCAAGGTGGGCCATTTCCTGCAGAAATCCAGGTTCTCTCACCCCCTCACCCCCCTCCAAAAGCCACACACACAAACTCACTCTCCTGCTGGTAATAGCCTATCCAAAGTGACCACTCTCCTTACAACGTGCATGAAAATCAAGGTGGGCCATTTCCAGCACAAATACAGGTTTTCTCACACCCCCCACCCCCATACACACACAAACTCACTCTCCTGCTGGTAATAGCCTATCCAAAGTGACCACTCTCTCCTTACAACGTGCATGAAAATCAAGGTGGGCCATTTCCAGCACAAATCCAGGTTTTCTCGCCCCCCCCCCCCCCCCCAAACACACACACACAAACTCACTCTCCTGCTGGCAATAGCTCATCCAAACTGACAACTCTCCCCACAATGTGCATGACAATCAAGGTGGGCCACTTCCAGCATAAATCCAAGTTTAACCAGAAGGCCGGGGGGGGGGGGAGGGGGCGTAGGAAAAAACAAGGGGAAATAGGCTACCTTGCATAATGACTTAGCCACTCCCAGTCTCTATTTAAGCCTAAATTAATAGTATCCAATCCTGCTGTCAGGGTGCCAATGCCTGAGATGATGGGGCACCCAGGATTTCCAGGTTTATGGATCTTGGGTAGTAGATAGAATATCCCAGGTCGGGGTTCCAGGGGTGTGTCTGTGCGGATTTGATCTTGTGCTTTTTCAGGAAGTTTCTTGAGCAAATGCTGTAGTTGCTTTTGGTAACTCTCAGTGGGATCATAGGGTAATGGCTTGTAGAAAGTGGTGTTGGAGAGCTGCCGAGCAGCCTCTTGTTCGTATTCCGACCTATTCATGATGACAACAGCACCTCCTTTGTCAGCCTTTTTGATTATGATCACAGGCCTAACAAAGAAAATAACAGAACGCCACTAGCCGTCACCTTCAGCCCCCAACTAAAACCCCTCCAACGCATTATTAAGGATCTACAACCTATCCTAAAGGATGACCCAACTCTCTCACAAATCTTGGGAGACAGGCCAGTCCTTGCCTACAGACAGCCCCCCAACCTGAAGCGAATACTCACCAACAACCACATACCACACAACAGAACCACTAACCCAGGAACCTATCCTTGCAACAAAGCCCGTTGCCAACTGTGCCCACATATCTATTCAGGGGACACCATCACGGGGCCTAATAACATCAGCCACACTATCAGAGGCTCGTTCACCTGCACATCCACCAATGTGATATATGCCATCATGTGCCAGCAATGCCCCTCTGCCATGTACATTGGTCAAACTGGACAGTCTCTACGTAAAAGAATAAATGGACACAAATCAGATGTCAAGAATTATAACATTCATAAGCCAGTCGGAGAACACTTCAATCTCTCTGGTCACGCAATCAGAGACATGAAGGTCGCTATCTTACAACAAAAAAACTTCAAATCCAGAGTCCAGCGAGAAACTGCTGAATTGGAATTCATTTGCAAATTGGATACTATTAATTTAGGCTTAAATAGAGACTGGGAGTGGCTAAGTCATTATGCAAGGTAGCCTATTTCCCCTTGTTTTTTCCTACGCCCCCTCCCCCCCCCCCCCGGCCTTCTGGTTAAACTTGGATTTATGCTGGAAGTGGCCCACCTTGATTGTCATGCACATTGTGGGGAGAGTTGTCAGTTTGGATGAGCTATTGCCAGCAGGAGAGTGAGTTTGTGTGTGTGTGTTTGGCGGGGGGGGAGGGGGGGGGCGAGAAAACCTGGATTTGTGCTGGAAATGGCCCACCTTGATTTTCATGCACGTTGTAAGGAGAGAGTGGTCACTTTGGATAGGCTATTACCAGCAGGAGAGTGAGTTTGTGTGTGTATGGGGGTGGGGGGTGTGAGAAAACCTGTATTTGTGCTGGAAATGGCCCACCTTAATTTTCATGCACCTTGTAAGGAGAGTGGTCACTTTGGATAGGCTATTACCAGCAGGAGAGTGAGTTTGTGTGTGTGGCTTTTGGAGGGGGGTGAGGGGGTGAGAGAACCTGGATTTCTGCAGGAAATGGCCCATCTTGATCATCATACACATTGTGAAGAGAGTGGTCACTTTGGATGGGCTATTACCAGCAAGAGAGTGAGTTTGTCTGTGGGGGGGGCGGAGGGTGAGAAAACCTGGATTTGTGCTGGAAATGGCCCATCTTGATGATCACTTTAGATAAACTATTACCAGCAGGAGAGTGGGGTGGGAGGAGGTATTGTTTCATGGTGTCTGTGTATATAATAATGTCTTCTGCAATTTCCACAGTATGCATCCGATGAAGTGAGCTGTAGCTCACGAAAGCTCATGCTCAAATAAATTGGTTAGTCTCTAAGGTGCCACAAGTACTCCTTTTCTTTTTGCGAATACAGACTAACACGGCTGTTACTCTGAAACCTAAAAAGCAAAGATTTTTCAAAATGTATGCTTTTTACTTTTGCTTTTCTGTCTGAATGGTGACAAGAGGACTTGCCTGTTTCTATTGTTTCATTTTCCCATTCTCATATAGTCCCCCACCCTGCTTTGGTGGGGTAGCAGCTACTCTGTAGTAGGAGGTGTAAATGTAGACAAAGAATATTTCACTACCTCTTGAAGATTTGGCATAAGAGTATTTTAAGCATCTGTAACTTTTTCCCAAGCAAAAATTAATCCAGATTTTAAAGCCAGCAGGAGCTAAGGTGAATGTGAACTCTCTCAGCATCACTAGGGCAGAGCTCCCACTAACCATTCCTCAGCTCTAGGCCGAGGGCTCATGCACTTTGGACGGGAATTCAGTCCCGAGAGAAGGGCAGGGAATCAAGGCATACACGCACTGTGCTGCCTGCCACAGGCCCCTCACCTCCTGCGGGTACAGCTCCAGCTCCCCGTCTTCACTGGCACAACAAGGTCAATTCGTATTTTTAAAGTGAAAACACAAAAAGAGCGAAATTACCAAAGACGAATAAGCTCAGGCTCCCCGTCCCTGCACCCCTCAGCCACCACCTCATGCACAGTCCCCTCCCCACGCAACACTGCGGCCCTGCAGTCAGCCTCTATCCACCCCTCTGCATTTCCTCCCTCCCATGGGCACCGCCACAAATCCCTGCGCTAGCCTTTCCACCCCGTCCCCGACAGGACACCCCCATCCCACCCGCACGCGCTGGGAACTGGAGAAAGAGCGCGGCAGCGCGCGCATTTTACGGGCTAGTGGGTGGGGCAGCCGCGGAAGCCCCTCCCACTTGTTTATATAGCAGCCGCGCTTGGCACCGCCCCTTCCATCAGCTGTGGGTGACATCAAGTGTCTCCGGCAGTCCCTCGCGCGTGGTGTTTGCGCGGCAGGGTGACGTCGGGTGACGGTTCACGGACAGGAGCCGGTTCCGGGCAGGCAAGATGGCGGACCACATCCCGCTGCACCCGGTGCCACGCAGCACCCAGCGGCGAGCGGCCTATTACACCAGCGTCCCCGCCGCGCAGAGGCACAACCGGTACTGGCTGGGGCTGGGACGGGGGTGGGGCGTGGAAGGGAACCCCTGAGCTCCGTGGCGATGGGATGGGAGGGGCCCCGGCCTGGCGAGACCCGCTCCACCTCGCAGGCTTCTCCACGGGGCCGGGATCCCCTCTCTCCGCTCCCTGTGGGGCAGGGGTGAAGCGTGGGGGTGGGTGGCAGCCCCGGGCACTGCCAGGCCTCCCATCGGCTGTGGGGGTGGGGGAGGAGAGGAGTCTCCCTGCTGGCCTGGGGGTGGGGGAGTGAGGGTTTCAGGGGAGCTGTGTGTGAGGTCACTGCTCCAGTTCTCAGCGCGGCTGGGGGGTCGAGTCAGAGGAGTTCCGAGGGAGGGGAGGGTGAGGGACGCCTCAGGTGTCCTGTAAGCCTAGTGTAAGGGGCTGTGGAGAGGAGTCTCAGTCCTGTCGCTCCTGTGTTTGACAAAGGAGGCTTTGTCTGCCCCATCATCCATAGGCAGTGTCATTATTCCCACAGTAAGTTGGTCCATTTGTCCTGTTTTCCGTTGATCTGCACAGCGGTCAGGGGAGATTGTGAAGCCATGAAGTTGGGCATGAGGGTTAGGAAGCGGTTGTGGTATCTAAAGTGTGATCTAACTTTCATTTAAAAAAAGTTGATAACTATGTGTTTGGTTTTAAATGTGAACGCTGGTTACTTTCATCATCAACAGTGGCACAGAGAGCCTATTTTCATTGTTTGAGCTGAAAAATTAAAAAAAAAATGAACAAGTAGCATAAATAGTGCAAAGTAAATAAGATTTTAAAGAAGTCTGTTTCGCTAATCTACCACGCAATGTATACATAATGCTTTTTTTGTCTTAACCATGTACCTTTACTATTTTTACATAGCAATTCAAAGAGCCTTACATTGTAGTGTGAGCTGCAGAGAAGGTGGCTTTAATCTTGCATTCCCCTGTGCATGTGCTCAGTTTTATGTGACATCGATGAAATTGCTCATTTGCACAAAACTTAGCACATGCTTAAGTGTTTGCAGGATCAGGGCATACTTGTGTTATTTTTACTTAAAATAAAGACAGAAATATTTATTAAAACATGATGGAGCACTGTGTCATGGCTGGTTCAGGAATGTGGCTTCTCTTCCCTTCGCTGCCCCTGGCTTGCATTGTGACCTTCAGCAAGTCAGGAAGGGCTTGTCTTTGTGGCATAATTAACTTGAGTTAGAACTCGATTGTTGTTCCAAATTTGAGTCCTGTCCATGCATGACACATCTTAATTTGAATGTGGTAGTGCTTTTTGACTTGACTTGGCTAACCTGTAGAGGTATGTCTACCCAGCATCTGAAATCAGACCTCACAGCCCAGGTAGACATGCTCATGCTAATTGGGCCTGAGCTAGCATAATAAAAATAGCAGTGTGGATGCTGTGGTTTGCGCTGGAGCTTAGGCTCTCAAGCCCACCTGACCCCTTGGGCTTGAGAGCCTGAGTTCCATCCTGAGCTGCAATGTCCACAAGCATGCTAGCTCAAGCCCTGCTAATGTGAGTCTGTCTGCCTGGTTAGGAGGCTTGCTCCTAGCTGCAGTGTAGATATACCTTTGGTGTATAGAGTATATCTTGAGTTAACACAACTTGTCAGTTACTAACATAATCACCCTTTTTTGAGTGTTATTTTGCAGTGTGGCTGTTCTAATTCGAGCTTGTTTTATTTTATAGGAATGTAGATAACTCAGTGAAGATACAGTGTTGCTCTTAGGACTTGATGAACAAAAAGGTTTTATTTAACTTATTAGGACCTGAACTCAGTCACTTATGACAGGTTTCAGAGTAGCAGCCATGTTAGTCTGTATCCGCAAGAAGAACAGGAGTATTTGTGGCACCTTAGAGACTAACAAATTTATTAGAGCATAAGCTTTCGTGAGCTACAGCTCACTTCATCGGATGCATTCAGTGGAAAATACAGTGGGGAGATTAATATACACAGAGAACATGAAACAATGGGTGTTACCATACACACTGTAACAAGAGAGTGATCAGGTGAGCTATTACCAGCAGGAGAGCGGGGGGGGGGGGGGGAGGAGAGGGGGAAGGGAACCTTTTGTAGTGATAATCAAGGTGGGCCATTTCCAGCAGTTGACAAGAACCTGTGAGGAACAGTGTGTGTGTGTGTGTGTGGGGGGGGGGGGGGAATAAACATGGGGAAATAGTTTTACTTTGTGTAATGACACATCCACTCCCAGTCTTTATTCAAGCCTAAGTTAATTGTATCCAGTTTGCAAATTAATTCCAATTCAGCAGACTCTCGTTGGAGTCTGTTTTTGAAGTTTTTTTGTTGAAGAGTGGTCACTTTTAGGTCTGTAATCGAGTGACCAAAGAGATTGAAGTTTTCTCCAACTGGTTTTTGAATGTTATAATTCTTGACTTGGTGGCTGAACTTTGTGACTTTGTCTTCACCCATAACTATTTCACATTTGGGGACAATGTATACCTTCAAATCAGCGGCACTGCTATGGGTACCCGCATGGCCTCACAGTATGCCAACATTTTTATGGCTGACTTAGAACAACGCTACCTCAACTCTCGTCCCCAAATGCCCCTACTCTACTTGCGCTACATTGATGACATCTTCATCATCTGGACCCATGGAAAAGAAGCCCTTGAGGAATTCCACCATGATTTCAACAATTTCCATCCCACCATCAACCTCAGCCTGGACCAGTCCACACAAGAGATCTACTTCCTGGACACAACAGTGCTAATAAGCCATGGTCACATAAACACCACCCTGTACCGGAAACCTACTGACCGCTATGCTTACCTACATGCCTCCAGCTTTCATCCAGACCACACCACACGATCCATTGTCTACAGCTAAGCTCTACGATACAACGGCATTTGCTCCAACCCCTCAGACAGAGACAAACACCTACAAGATCTCTATCAAGCCTTCTTACAACTACAATACCCACCTGGCGAAGTTAAGAAACAGATTGACAGAGCCAGAAGAGTACCCAAAAGTCACCTACTACTACAGGACGGGCCCAACAAAGAAAAGAACAGAACGCCACTAGCCGTCACCTTCAGCCCCCAACTAAAACCTCTCCAACGCATCATCAAGGATCTACAACCTATCCTGAAGGACGACCCATCACTCTCACAGATCTTGGGAGACAGGCCAGTCCTTGCTTACAGACAGCCCCCCAACCTGAAGCAAATACTCACCAGCAACCACACAACAAAACCACTAACCCAGGAACCTATCCTTGCAACAAAGCCCCTTGCCAACTGTGTCCACATATCTATTCAGGGGATACCATCATAGGGCCTAATCACATCAGCCACGCTATCAGAGGCTCGTTCACCTGCACATCCAACAATGTGGTATATGCCATCATGTGGCAGCAATGCCCCTCTTTCATGTACATTGGTCAAAGTGGACAGTCTCTACGTAAAAGAATAAATGGACACAAATCAGACGCCAAGAATTATAACATTCAAAAAACCAGTCGGAGAACACTTCAATCTCTCTGGTCACTCGATTACAGACCTAAAAGTGGCAATTCTTCATAAAAAAAAAACTTCAGAAACAGACTCCAACGAGAGACTGCTGAATTGGAATTAATTTGCAAACTGGATACAATTAACTTAGGCTTGAATAGAGACTGGGAGTGGATGTGTCATTACACAAAGTAAAACTATTTCCCCATGTTTATTCCCCCTTCCACCCCCCCCCCCCCCACTGTTTCTCAGACGTTCTTGTCAACTGCTGGAAATGGCCTACCTTGGTTATCACTACAAAAGTTCACCCCCCCCACCCCGCTCCCCTGCTGGTAATAGCTCACCTTAAGTGATCACTCTGGTTACAGTGTGTATGGTAACACCCATTGTTTCATGTTCTCTGTGTATATTAATCTCCCCACTGTATTTTCCACTGAATGCATCCGATGAAGTGATCTGTAGCTCACGAAAGCTTATGCTCTAATAAATTTGTTAGTCTCTAAGGTGCCACAAATACTCCTGTTCTTTCAGTCACTTACGATTCTGTATATATTCTGGAGCAGTTGGTGACACAGTACCTAAATGTAGCAGGGAGCTGCTGCTTTTACCTTGCTTTGTGTGTTGCAGTCATCATCTTTTGTACTGTAGGAGAAAAAACATTGGTCTTAGCAATGTCTGAAGACCCTAAGGAATTGGCGTAAATTAAATTGATATAAGGTACTCCTCAAACTGAAGTAACTTATACACAAGAGGATTACACAAACTTAACTAATTTCTAGACCATACAATTTCCTTGTGTAAACAAGGCATTAGTCCTTCACTTTAAAAAGATACTAAAGAGTTTTAGTTTTTCCCAAAACTGAATACAGGATCAGAGCTTTTCTGCTATTGGAAGGAAGTGGTTTGGCAGGGCAAATTGAGAATATCAGTTAATGACCTTAAAGAATCTATCTTAAAGGGGCTGCAAAGAATTTAAATTTTCAGTTTGCCGTACAGGACTGGGTATATCTATACTACAACTTTGGAGGGCGGACTTATGGATATGCAAAATGAGGTGGAATTGGACAGTGCCAGGAAGGTGAGTTTTCTCAGACTCCCATTTTTCCTGGCATGCGGGTAATTATTTCAGCTATTAATTTTTATATCCTTCCTCTTTTTATGGCAGGTTTGGGAAGGGGATGGTGGCAGCTCAGGAGTAGAAGTAATTGAACCTCAGAATTTCAATTTTACAGGAAATTTTGACGTTTTGAAATTTCTCAGAAAAGGTAAATTTTCCACATTGTGTGTCTGAAGGGAAGTATGCTGATTGAAATTGACTGATTCTGTTAAGTTTCACTGTGACCCACCACTAAATACCAAGTGAAATTGCCCAGTTGGGTCAATTTCATTGCTGCCCTTCCCTCATAGGCTCAGCGAAACTGACAAAGAATCAGGTCAAGTTCAGTCAGCAGCTGCTGAGTCTTCCAGGGTTTGTGGCTCTGGGGCAGTCCACTATGCAGAATGCTCTGGAGTTGAGGACCCCCAGGCTTTCAAACTCCTAAGGCACCTGACTCCCCAGGCTGTGGGAATCAAGCAGCTTGGGTGTCTGGAAGTCCTATGTATCCCTGGCCCTAGTCTGCATGGTGAGGCTGCCCCACAGCCATGGACTGTGGAAGCCCTGGGATCCCTGGCACCAGGACACTCCATATGGTGTAGCTGCCCTGTAGTTGTGGACTCTGGATGCCTGTTCCAGGATTCCAGTTCCGGTGGCATGGAGCCTGGAAGCCCTGGTAGGGGTGCAGTGCTGTTAATCACCTCCGGCTACACAAGACTGTGGCTCTGGATGGTTTTGCAGCAATGATGTTCCCCAACTGCGGTCCCTGGTGCCAAGGGATTCCAAGCCCTGGAGCTGTTCTCATGGAGTGGCTGTCCTGGAGCTCTGTGTCCTGGGATTGCCAGCTCCAGGGTTGTTTGTTTGGTAGAAGCCCCAAGAAGCTCCTGTGAAATCCCTGTTTCTCAGAATATTCCTGACCAGATCTGTTCCAGAGCAGGCTCCAAGTGATCAGGAAAGAGACTACCGGAAAGTAGTTCCTCTCGGGCTCCAAAACCAATCCATATCTCTCCCTCTGCATGTGACCATTGAAGACGTGGTCAAACTGAAATGGAAATGCCCTGAAAATCCAAAGGCTTAGCTAAAATGCTTGGACTTTCCATAACCCCTACAAAAGTCAAGCAGATTCACCTAAAATGAATGTGATCTTAATTCATATTTGGCCTGGTCTATACTACACATTCAACTGTCATTCTGCAACTGCTGAGCCTGTAGTTGAAACTGTCCTTGTTGCAATTGCTGGTGTACAGCTTCATGAGCCATGGGAGCACGGGGTGGGCTTGGTTTTTCCAAGATCACTTTTGGCATGTCAACATTCCCAATGGTAATCGACTGATTGGGAAAGAAAGTCCCTGCTTGCAACTTTCTGAACAGTCCTGCGTTCTTAAAGATGTGTGTGTCATGCACCTTCCCTGACCAGCCCACACTGATGTTGGTAAAGCATCCCTAGTGATCCACCAGCACTTGCATTATCAGGAAAAGTAGTCCTTTCTGTTGACGTAGTCTGTGGCAAGGTGGTCTGGTGCTAGAATAGGGATGTGTGTGCCATGTATTGTAGTTCAGAAACTCCAGTGCTGCAGAACCAACCACTAAGTCCTGCATATTTCTTCTCTGCATCTTTAAAACCTGAAGTATTTAAAAAAAAAAAAAGTCTGACTCACTTTTTATTGGAAAGAAAGATAAAGTATAGGATTGAATTGGCAGAATCTATTTCTTGTTTTCTGTTTGTCAAGGTAGTTTAGCTATACAATTCTGTAGTATTGTCAGCTGACTCACATATCCTTATTTTGTTCGGAAATTCATATGACTGAGTGAAAAATAAGCAAAGGCCATCATGTTCATTGTTTTGAGGGGATGGGAGAAACTATAATAGATAGATACTGTTCATTCTCTCTCTCTCTCGCTCAACTACAACTATTCTTAGAAAGCCAAGACTGCTGAGAAATACTGTATTTCTTAGACCAAGCCTACGCAGTAAACTTGCATCTGCATAACTGTCACTCAGGATGTGAAAAATGTACACTTGAGCAATGTAGTTATACTGACCTAACCGCTCGTGTAGACAGCGCTATATCAATGGGACGGCTTCTCCTGTCAACATAATCCACCTCCGTGAAAGGGGGTAGTTAAGTACACCAATGAGAGAAGCTCTACTGTCAGTGTAGTAGCATCTTCACTGAAGCGCTATGGCAGTGCAAGTGCACCAGTATTTTAAGTATAGATCTGCCATTAGGGTGCTTATCCATGCCTGTTTGGTTTGACAAGTGGTGACAAAACTGTTCAGAATAGAAAGATAATAAAACAGAAATGTTTAACTTTTGTTCATATACATTGAATTGTTAATCTACTACTCAGTCAGCAGGAACAGAGTTTTTTGGGGGAGAGAGACAATAAATGTATCTAGCTTTTATTTAACAGCTTTTTAAAGCAGATCTTAGTGTTAAGCGAAGAAATATTTAAAATCCCAATGCTCCCTGTAAATTACATTATGAAAGCTGAAGCTTTATACAAGACAGTTTTCTTTAAAAATATTTAGTGATCTTCAGTTTGTGGAAATAAAGGTAAATAAGCACCTAACGTTCTGCAGGAAAACATATACTGATTGTAATCTGAACCAAAAATTTCACAGGAGTTTGAATACCTCATTCATAATTACCTTGATTTCACATTACAATCACTTGTTTTTTGTTCAGATTCTGTGAGCATCAGAAAATAAGAATGGCCATGCTGGGTCAGACCAATGGTCCATCTAGTCCAGTATCCAGTCTTCTAGCAGTGGCCAGTGCCAGATGCTTCAAAGGAAATGAACAGAACAGGGCAGTTCTCAAATGATCCATTCTGTTGTCCAGTTCCAGCTTCTGGCAGTCAGAAGTTTAGGGACACCAAGAGCATGGGGTTGCATCCCTGATCATCTTGTCTAATAGCCAATGATGGACCTGTCCTTCATGAATTTATCTAATTCTTTTTTGAACCAAGTTATAGTTTTGGCCTTCACAACATCCCCTTGGCAACGAGTTCCACAGATTGACTGTGCATTGTTTGAAGAAGTACTCCCTTTTGTTTGTTTTAAACCTGCTGCCTATTAATTTCATTGGGTGACCTCTGCTTTGTGTGTTATGTGAAGGGGTAAATAACAATGACCTTTTCACTTTCTACACACCATTCATGATTTTATAAACCTGTATCATATCTCCCCTTAGTTGTCTCTCCTGAGTAGTCCATTATTTTTAAATCTTCCCTCATGTGGAAGCAGTTACATCCCCCTAATAATTTTGATGCCCTTTTCTGTACCTTTTCCAATTCTAATACTCAGTATCTATATTATGAGGTGGGGTAACCAGAACTGCAAGCAGTATTCAACATGTCTGCATACCATAGATTTATGTAGTGGCGTTATGATATTTTCTGACTTACTGTCTATCCCTTTCCTAATGGTTCCTAACATTCTATTAGCTTTTTAACTGCTGCTGCACATTGAGTGGATGTTTTTCAGAGAACTATCCATGGTGATTTCAAGATCCCTTTCTTGAGTGGAGAAAGTTTGTAGCACTGGTCTTCAGATACAACAGGCAGCAGTATCGTTCCTCATCTTCATCTTTGTATTTCAGCCAGAGGTGTCCTTACCAACAGGAACAATCTCATTGTTGACAACAGAGGAGAAAGAGGTTTTAGCTTCATCCTCAAAATAGACACAATTTCGTCTTCTACTCCAGGCTTTAGACCACAGTTTTGTCATGAGACACGAGAGCTACAAACCAATCTTAGATCAATCTACTTCCTCCCCCACCTTTGGAGATCAATTCTCCTATTATTTCAGCAATTGGAATACCATCATCACAGACAAGTGGATCCTAGAAATAATGTACGAAGGTTATTCAATACAGTTCAACTTCATTCCTCCCCCAACCCCTGTCCCTTCTCTGCCCTCTCATGAAAACTTACTAAGAATAAAAGTTTGCTTTTTATTGGAAGCAGAGGCCATCAAGAAGGCACCAGAGATATTCAGAGGAAAGGGATTTTACTCTAGATACTTTCTGATCCCAAAAGAAGAGGAAGGTCTGCAAACTATTTGGGACTTGTAAAAGCTCAACTCTTTCATCAGAGAGGTCAGTTTCCTGAATTTCTCTTACATCTGTAATTCCCTCCATGTCTACTCAAGATTGATTTGGACCTCTTGATGTGAAAAATGCATATTTCCATGTACCTATCATACCTTCACATACTGGCCAGGGAGGATCACTACGCGTCCTCCCCTTTGGCCTTTCTATCACCTCTCATGTTTTTACAAACGGCTTCTCGGACATGGCAGAACATCTGAAGAGACAGGATATTTACATTTACTTCTGTTTGGATGACTTCATCACTGGAGTCTCTGACCATCAGCATGGACTGCACATGTTCACTTTTGAGAAATTGGGACTTGGAAGAAATCACACCTTCTTACACAGAGAGTCCCTTTTGTTGGTATGATTCTGTATTCCCAAGCAGGAAGAGCCTTCCTTCCAGAGGAAAGATTCTTCAAGATTCCGTCTGCCATTCTCAAATTTCAAGAGAATCCCTGCCACTTCTGTTCTTCCTCAGGCTGATGGGTCTCATGGCCTTGACATCATATGTAATCTTATATACTCATCTCAGAATGAGAGCTCTACAGTGGTTGGCTGACAAAACATTGTCTGCCAAATTTAGACATAGTTGAAGCTAACTCTCCCAAAATTGCTCCTATCCCTGTGGTGGACATGAAACTACGACATCCTGAAGGGAGTGGCATTCAGTTCTCCACAACTGTCACTTCATATGTGCCCAGCCTCGGATGGAAAACTCACTTCAACAGCCTAACAACTCATGGTCATTGGAAACACTTAGACTGTGTCTACACTGCCACTTCCAATGCTAAAACTTTAGTCATTCAGGGGTGTGAAATAACACCCCCTGATCAACAAAAGTTTTAGAGCTGAAAAGCGCCAGTTTAGACAGCGCTTTATCACCGGGAGCCGTGCTCCTGGCGATAAAGCTACCACCACTTGTTCGGGGTATTTTTTAATCAGTGGGAGAGCTCTCCTTTGGCGATTAAAGCATGTCTACACTGCCCAGGCAGCGCTGCTGCGGCTGTGCTGTAACGTGGGCAATGTAGACTTTTCCTTGTAAAAACAACTACATATGAATGTATTCAAATTGAGGGTAATCCATCTGGCTCTCAAATAGTTTCTTCCTCATTTACATGACAAAATAGTCCAAGTGGTTACTGACAATGCAAGAGTTATGTTTGATGTGAACAAACAGGAAGGGGGTCATTCCATACAACCGCAAGGAAGCTGAGGAAATATGGGACTGGTGCACCTATGGCAATATTTTTCCCTATTGCTGAACATCTGGCAGACAAAACAACCATCTAACAGATCAACTCAGCAGGGACCCCCCCCACGTCCCCCAAAAAGCTATATGAATGGTCTCTAAACACATCAGTGACAGAAGATGCTTTTGCACTCTACTTCTAGATGACTTGAGATCTTTTTTAAATTCCCACCGAAGGTGGTAAGTGACTTCCATCTTAACCAGTTCATCAGTCTACCGGTATTCTTTGCAAATCTCATGTGCACTTGGGTTAGTCAAAACTCTGCATGTAAGATGCTAAAAGGGCATTAACGTTATATTTAAATGGGACTAAAGACTTTAGGAAGTCCCCCAACTACCTTTCTTGAAAAAATAATAGTAAGGGTCAGGCTATTTCATCACAACACTTGTTCAAATGGGTTAGACTATGTATTGAAGAGTGCTACAAACTAGTCACATTCCACTAGGGCTACGGCAGCTTCTGTGGCAAGAATATAGTATATACTCATTCAGATCTGCAGTGCTATTACATGGACCCCACATTCACTAAAAATTATTCATGATTTAACATCTGGAGCAATGTGAAATTCTAGTAGCAATTCAATTTACTCTGTCTTATTGGTGGAACACTGTTAAAATTCACCTTAATGGCATTTGTAGTAATAATGTGCCGTGTTGATTCATGTACAGTAATGGAAAGAGCTATTACTTTCCATTTTATTGCATTGGCTGACTAATACGTGATATGTTATATTATGTAATGAAAAATTCTGTTGTGATATGAATGCATAAGGGAGCAGAGTTAAAGTTAATGTGGGAACTTCAACTCTGAATTCCTGATTTTTGTGAGAATAAACTCTTAAGTTTAATAAGGTATTGATGGTTTCTATTTAAAAGAACATTAAAGGTGGAGAAGACTGAAATGCCACCAAAACTGCAGGAAGAGGCTATACAGGAGAGGAAATAACTTGGTTGTAGCCTGGTATAAAAAAGATGCTTGTTGTACAGATTCCTTTCTGCATTCTCACTTTCCACCCACCCACCCTCCCCACAGGATCCTAGAGCCCAGTTGGAGCCCTTAAGTCTACACAGCAATGAATCAGCCCTGAAGCCCAAGCCCCAAGTTCTACTTTAGTTCTGTCCCCTGGAGGGTGCATTCTGTTAATCTTGCCTAGTATTACCTGTGAAGTCCGAGGCAGAACTAGGGGTAAACACTTAGTCCTGCCTTGAGTGCAGGGGACTGGACTAGATGACCTCTTCAGGTCCCCTCCAGTTCTAAGATTCTGTGATGACTCTATGATAAAGTGTTTCTTTCCTGGGACTCAATTTAATGCCATAAACACAAGAGCCCATTCTCTTCTTGCAGCCTTCTAACTTACTCATTGTCCATACAGTGCACAGAATGAGGCCGGGGGTCTTGAAATGCAATTATATACAATCAGGTCATCATCATCTTCTTTGCAAATCTCATGTGCACTTGGGTTAGTCAAAACTCCGTATGTACAATGCATCTTAAGTGACATGTGACCAGGGTTCATCACCAAATTTGGTCCGCTGGTTGGATCATTAGCTTCCCCAGTCTGTGCTGGGTTCTGACGGGGTACGATGTGAACGCTGATCCATGCCCCCCAGTCATATAAGACGACCATCATAATGTATATGCACAAGGGTGGAATGTTAATACTGGTATTTCCTAAGTTTTGAGTGCTTGAGGATTTTGCAAATGTAGCATTCTTTTAATGTGTTGTGTGTGTATATGCATAGCTTTTTTTTTTTAAAAAGCAAGTTGATAGACCAGATTTCATCAAGTGGAATTTACACTCCTTCCCCACCTGGGGTCATACCAGCAAGGTTGGTTGAAACTGAGGGCCTTTAGATCTACAACACTAACCTCTGTGACTTGAACTAAAGTAGCTGGTAGCTTATGTATGCTGTTATGTTTCATGTGCAGTAGCTGCTAAATGGGGATGCAACACGTTTTATACTACTACTTATTAAATATCAGAGGCTATTGGGAACCAGGAATATTGGTTTCTCTTCCTGGTGTGGCAGGAGTGTCTAGTGGTTAGACAGCATAGCTGAATGCATAGATTTGGCATGTTTATTTTGAAAGGCAGTGTGGCTAAATGGATGAAACTTGGGTCTGTCATATTAGAGACCTGGGGCCACTTTCTAGTCCCTACTAAAACCTCTTCATGCAACTTCTGTGGTATACAGGAACTGTGAACTGCCCCAGGTTCTGTGGACAGAACTGCCCCAGGAGAATTCCCACAGTTCAGTGGCATTATAGGACTGGTGTACGTAACCCTTCACTGCTACCCCTTGCAGTTCCCGGTGTTGGGGTGTGTCAGTGGTAGAAGAGACTTGTCAGGGACAGGAGGAGGACTGGCCATAACACACAGTGCTTTGAAAATTCTGGGCTGAGAAGAAGCCTGTTAGCAGTCATAAAAGGTTACCTAAATTAGAGCAGATAATGGGTTTTGGATGTTTTTCTAAAAGATATGCTCTAGGAATTATTTTGGGACAATTCTATGGTCCGTATTATACAGGAGGTTAGACTAGATAATTACTATGATCCCTTCTGGCCTTGGAATCTATTAATCTAATTTAGAATGGGAGCAGCTCAGATTCTAGGACAGACAAACATGGCTTAAAGCTACCTTTTCTTCTCCTCTACTACACCAGTCTTCTGAGAGTCACTACATAGACTGTGGTCCCTGGTATTCCCAGTATTTCATAAGTGACTTTGTGCAACCTCTTAGGTATCAAATCTATAAAATGGGGGGGAATTATATTTGTCATCCTTCAAAGATAGAGGGTGTGGTAGCTTTCTCAGGAATGAGGTGATGAAGTGCACAGAATATTATCAGTCAGTAGAAGAGAGAAGGGTGGAACTACTGGTTTTTCCTGGTGCCCTGATGATGTGTTCCGATTTTACTGACTGTCACAGTTCATGGAAACCACCTATATTTCCCCTCTATGGTCCAGCAAGGGCACCTACTGTCAGACTTCTGACTCCCCAGCCATCGCCTCTCGTGGGTGGAGACATCTTCCTTCCTGACCAGGGTATTCCCAGACTGCACAATTCCTTGTCTACGCTGTTATTCCCTAGCAAAGTCAAATTGCCTAAACAGGCCTGCTCTGATTTTCTCCTCAGCTATAAACAGTGTAACTGCCACAGCTATTTAGTTACAACAGAGCTCTTTCTAAACAAGCACATTTATTCTTAAGGTAAAGAAAACATTACAGAGAAAACATTAAAACAATAAAAGAACCTACCTACATTCTAATATTACTAGAGGTCATCCCCCAACTCCAGAAAGAGTTCTGGCCAGTTAAGCAACTTTTGTACTCCAGCCAAGCGGGTTTTCAGTGGTTACTGCTTTGGCTCGGAACAAGCATACCCATGAAGCTAAGAGTCACTTTAATCTAGTTTGAGTGGTTTTGATCTGTCTTCATGTAATCGGCAAACAAAATGTCCACTCCTCCTTGTAAAGTTTCAAAGACTAAGTTCTTGCATACCTGGAGGAGCTGATATTTATGTTAGTCTCCCTAGAGACTTCCTGGAGAACCCACTAAACTTGAAAAAGCTTACATAGTTTCAGAAAATCCTCATGACATTTCCCAGGGTTTTACATTAGTCAGGTCTCCTCCCGGATGTTACCATGCCACAATAATACAAATTACTGGCATTTTTTAATACAATGAACTCCTAAAATACTTAAAATTCAGTAAGGGTTAACTTAATTCAGTAGGTTTTCTCCAGAATATTGCAGGAAATTGCCATATCTGTCACACTGGCAGTGTTCACCTGACCAGCTAAATTCTTTGCTCTTTAGTTGCTAAAAAGCTTTTCAGTTTGTTGTTGAAAACAGACGTTTCCTGTGGAAATTCCTATTTTGACTGACTAATAAAAACCTGTAAAAAATGATACGATCACTTTTTCTATACATAATGTCATGCCAGCTTTTATGGTGTATTATTTCAGGCCCCGTAGTGGAAGGAAGAGATAAAAAAGCATGTATCTTGTTCTTTGAGCCTATAGGGAACAAGAGATTTTAGAGGCAGTGTGTGTATCTATGGGAGGGATTGATGCATGGTCCGCATCAGTTTCTCCTATCCTTTTCCATTCCGCTGCATAAATACAGTATTAATGTGCTGCAAAGGAATCTTGTCCATTTCACTTCAGCCAACATGTTAGTGCAATGTAAGGATGGGGATGTAAAAAATAAGGATGAGGGGAAGATCTCAGCTTCTTTGAGATTCAGCAGATGCTCTGAAATAGGTTATAAGTATCTTCTTTTAAAGAAAAATCTGTATCATGATATCACTCGATATGTCAATAAATATCTTCAGAGATGGGAAAATGAGTTGTACACTTGTAGGTGTGGTAGTAGGTGAACAGCAGTTTGTTTTTAACACACTTTTGACATGGTTATGCAAACTGATTACTCATGACATAAAACAAAACCAAAGCCCTAAAAATATATAGTTTTGCTAAGCACACAGTTGATTCTTTGACTGCATATCCTCAGAAGTGCTTCTCACCTCTTCCTCCCCATGAAATATGGCTAATTATAGTGGATTTTGGCCTGTGTGCAGTATGGTCATTGGACTTTGGATTTAAGGGAATTTGCTCTGTAAACTTATCGGGGAGCAGGACTGTCTTTTACTATTTGTAAAGTGCGCAACATTATGCTCCTGTACTACTTGTGGCTTCTAGGCGCTCCCATAATACGAATGATGATAAGGGAGTGGTGTTGATGGATGTGCTAACCCACTCCTCCTCTGTGTTTTTTTGTTTTTTGGCCTTTTTCTTTTTGCAAGTTGAGTTGATGCTGTCTGTGAACAAGCTATGCAGCTGTGATTGTCCCCAGAAAGCTGCGACTCTCTTCCTTGGGTTAGGACCCATAGCAGTTTTGGGGAAGGGGTGGAATTTACCAAAGGGATGTATGGCCTGTTTCCTCCCTGTTTATATTGAACTACATTTTGCTTCATATAATCTTTTATTTCACATGATTGATTCAAAGAAAGGACTGTGGATTTTTGTATGATTTTTGTATGATTTCAGTAGTAGATGTAATATGCAATTGAAACGTAATGTGCTCGCTAAAAGCAATAATTTGCTTAAAAAATCAGTATGAGCCATCAAAGTTGGAAGGATATATAGATATAGGCAATGCAGAGAAACAGGTGTAATTTTCATACTAGATGTTTATATTAAAAGTTAATTTAAAAGTATTTATTGTACTGTTTCCTTTCACTTAAATCTATTTCAGTGATACTCCTTACAGTAGTAAGGTTTTGTTGAAAGTTGTTTAATATTAATGTTCTTTTTTCCTTAGGAAGCCATATTTTTGTCAAGATACTTTTCTATATCTGGTTTAGTAGCATCTGTACTGTGAGTTTTGATGTCTTACATTCTGTCTTCTTTGTTCATGGTGCTTTCAGTTCTTCTCTATTTTAATAAAAGTTTCTAGGATTATACTTAATTGGTTTGTCACTCAAGGAGAATCAGAGCTTCAGGCAATTAAGTGTGCAAGAAACTAGATAACAAAGAAATAGAGATTTTTGTCCTTATGTTGGCTATGAAAAATCCATTATTCATCATCTTATTGTTTCTAAATACTGAAGTAAAATTTTCTAACACAATAAGAAAATTCCTTTTGAAATGGAATAAATTGCTTGCCAGTTCAAAGGCTGCATTTTGAAATCAAGGTTACTAAACATGATGCAATGAAGCTGAATATTTAAAAGCGCAAAGCTAGCTGGAACTGATTTTTTAAAGAAAATATTTACTTGTAATATGATGATATAATACTTGCTTAATAAAAAAGTAAGTATGATTAAGCATCAGTTTTTTCTATAAATATTACCACATTCACAAGAGCAGCTTTGATTTCTAGTTGTGCATATACATGTATTTCTTATTCTGACAAGATTGGGCTCTCACGCATAATTCTCTTTGGTTAATTCTTTCCTGTGGGATTTTCTCACTGAAGGAAAAATCAAAGAAGAAAATATACAACACAATGTGGTCAGATAAACATTTAGAGTTTGGAAAAATAATAAAGAAATCCTTTAAAATCATCATACACAGAATATTTTAGGATGTATCCTGACTGAGATTAACCTTTGCTCTTCATTTCATATATGAGCTGATCCTATATGAAAATAGTTGCCTGCCTGACAGGTTATTCGTAATGTTGTATGCAATATTGTTGTAGCCTTTCCAGTCCCAGGATATTAGAGAGACAAGGCAGGTCAGGTAATATTTTTTATTGGACCAACTTCTGTTGGTGAGAGAGAGACGCTTTCGAGCTTAGGCTGTGTCTACACTATGCACCTTTTAGCGACACAGCCGTGCTGCTAAAAGGCGCTCAGTGTAGCCGCTACTTGTCAGCAGGAGAGAGCTCTCTTGACAGCAAAAAACTTCCACCCTCAGTGAGCGGTGGTAGCTTTGTTGGCAGGAGAGCTCTCCTGATGACAAAGTGCTGTTTATGCCGGTGCTTTTCATCTGCAAAACTTGTGTCGTTCGGGTGCATTTTTTTCACATCTCTGAACGATACAAATTTTGTCATTCACATTCCAGTGTAGACGAAGCATAACTCAGAGTTCTTCAGGTGTGGGAAAGGTACTCAAAGTGTCACAGCTAAATACAAGGTGAAACAGATTGTTTAACAAAAGAAGTTAGCACACATTTCAAGGGACCATTCAAGGTGAAGTGGCCTGTTAAGACCCCTCCAGGAAAAGACAGCTGTAGGGGTTGCTGGTGGGTTATAGATTGTTGTATAAGCCTTAAATCCACTGTGTCTGTTTATTTCATGATTTTTTGTGTCTAGCAAAGTTATGAATTTAAGCTACCAGGCTTTTGAAAGTTGTGGAGGTTTCCTTCGAGGATGAGAACTGACAGGTCAGATATGGAGTGATCACGATGTGAAAAGTGTTCTCCCACAGGTAATGAGGTGTTCTTGTCCCTAAGTGACTTGCTCCCACATTTCAGGTCTGTCTTTTGCTGCTTCTCATTTTATTTGACCTGCCGGTCTTAGCTTCATCGTCGAACTGCTGTGGTATAGTTGTAAATTCATATATACGTAATCTGGAGCACTTACCCAGTTCACTTCCATAGTCACTCTTTTGATCCTAAGAATGGGAATGCTGGGTCAGACCAATGGTCCATCTAGTCCGGTATCTTATCATCTGACAGTAGCATCTGACCGTGCCGACCTTCAGAACATCCCCTGGCAACACGATCTGCAGGTTTACTGTGCATTGTATGAAGAAAGTAATTCCTTTTTTTTATTTTAAATCTCCTGCATATTAATTGTATCGGGGGCCCCTCATTCTTGTGTTATGTGAAGAGGTAAATAACACTTCCGTACTCACCTCCATACCATTGATGATTTTTTAGACCTCTGTCATATCCTCCCCCCCAGTCTCTTTTCTAAACTGAACAGTCCAAGTCTTTTTAATCTCTCTTCATATAGAAGCTGTTCTGTACTTCCAATTATTTTTGTTGCCTTTCTCTCTACTTTTTCCAATCCTAATGTATATTTTTTGAGATGGGGCAACCAGAATGGTATGGAGTATTCAAGGAGTGGCATTATGAGATTATCTCTTTTGTAATGGTTCCAAACATCCTGTTAGCTTTTTTGACTGCTGCTGCACATTGAGCAGATGTTTTCAGAGAACTATCCATGATGACTCCAAGATCCCTTTTTTGAGTAGTAATAGCTAATTTTGACCCCATCGTTTTGTGTGTATAGTTGGGATTATGTTTTCAAATGTGCATTACTTTGCATTTATCAATATTGAATTTCATTTGCCATTTTGTTGGCCAGTCATTTAACTGTGGGATCTTTATAACTCTTCACAGTGAGCTTTGGGCTTAACTATTTTGAGTAATGTAGTATCGTCTGCAAACTTTACCTCCTCATTGTTTTATGCCTTTCCTGGATCATTTATGAATATGTTGAACAGTATAGATCCTTGGGAGATATTGTGATATACCACTTTCCATTGTGAAAACTGATAATTTATTTCTACCTTTTCTTTCCTATCTTTTAACTGGTTATCGACCCATGAGAGGACCTTTCCTCTCGTCCCAGGTGTGCTTACTTTCATAGAATCATAGAATATCAGGGTTGGAAGGGACCTCAGGAGGTCATCTAGTCCAACCCCCTGCTCTAAGCAGGACAAATCCCCAATTAAATCATCCCAGCCAGGGCTTTGTCAAACCTGACCTTAAAAACTTCTAAGGAAGGAGAGGTTTCAGAGTAACAGCTGTGTTAGTCTGTATTCGCAAAAAGAAAAGGAGTACTTGTGGCACTGTCTGTAAGGTGCCACAAGTACTCCTTTTCTTTTTAAGGAAGGAGATTCCACCACCTCCCTAGGTGTAACGCATTCCAGTGTTTCACCACCCTCCTAGTGAAAAAGTTTTTCCTAATATCCAACCTAAATCTCCCCCACTGCAACTTGAGACCATTACTCCTTGTTCTGTCATCCGCTACCACTGAGAATAGTCTAGATTCATTCTCTTTGGAACCACCTTTCAGGTAGTTGAAAGCAGCTATCAAATCTCCCCTCATTCTTCTCTTCTGTAGACTAAACAATCCCAGTTCCCTCAGCCTCTCCTCGTAAGTCATGTGTTCCAGTTCCCTAATCATTTTTGTTGCCCTCCGCTGGACTCTCTCCAATTTTTCCACATCCTTCTTGTAGTGTGGGGCCCAAAACTGGACATAGTACTCCAGATGAGGCCTCACCAATGTCGAATAGAGGGGAACGATCACGTCCCTTGATCTGCTGGCAATGCCCCTACTTGTACATCCCAAAATGCCATTGGCCTTCTTGGCAACAAGGGCACACTGTTGACTCATATCCAGGTTCTCGTCCACTGTAACCCCTAGTCCTTTTCTGCAGAACTGCTGCCTAGCCATTCGGTCCCTAGTCTGTAGCGGTGCATGGGATTCTTCCGTCCGAAGTGCAGGACTCTGCACTTGTCCTTGTTGAACCTCATCAGATTTCTTTTAGCCCAATCCTCCAATTTGTCTAGGTCCCTCTGTATCCTATCCGTACCCTCCAGCATATCTACCACTCCTCCCAGTTTAGTGTCATCTGCAAACTTGCTGAGGGTGCAATCCACACCATCCTCCAGATCATTAATGAAGATATTGAACAAAACCGGCCCCAGAACTGACCCTTGGGGCACTCCGCTTGATACTGGCTGCCAACTAGACATGGACCCATTGATCACTACCCGTTGAGCCCGACAATCTGGCCAATTTTCTTCCCATCTTATAGTGCATTCATCCAGCCCATACTTCTTTAACTTGCTGGCAAGAATACTGTGGGAGACCATATCAAAAGCTTTGCTAAAGTCAAGGAACAACACGTCCACCGCTTTCCCTTCATCCACAGAACCAGTTATCTCGTCATAGAAGGCAATTAGATTAGTCAGGCATGACTTGCCCTTGGTGAATCCATGCTGACTGTTCCTGATCACTTTCCTCTCCTCTAAGTGCTTCAGAATTGATTCCTTGAGGACCTGCTCCATGATTTTTCCGGGGACTGAGGTGAGGCTGACTGGCCTGTAGTTCCCAGGATCCTCCTCCTTCCCTTTTTTAAAGATGGGCACTACATCAGCCTTTTTCCAGTCGTCCGGGACTTCCCTGGATCGCCATGAGTTTTCAAAGATAATGGCCAATGTCTCTGCAATCACATCGCCAACTCCTTTAGCACTCTCGGATGCAATGCATCTGGCCCCGTGGACTTGTGCACATCCAGCTTTTCTAAATAGTCCCGAACCACTTCTTTCTCCACAGAGGGCTGGTCACCTCCTCCCCATGCTGTGCTGCCCAGTGCAGCAGTCTGGGAGCTGACCTTGTTTGTGAAGCAGAGGCAAAAAAAAAAGCATGGAGTACGTTAGCTTTTTCCACATCCTCTGTCACTAGGTTGCCTCCCTCATTCAGTAAGGGGCCCACGCTTTCCTTGACCACCTTCTTGTTGCCAACATACCTGAAGAAACCCTTTTTGTTACTCTTAACATCTCTTGCTATCTGCAACTCCAGGTGTGATTTGGCCTTCCTGATTTCACTCCTGCGTGTCCGAGCAATATTTTTATACTCATCCCTGGTCATTTGTCCAATCTTCCACTTCTTGTAAGCTGCTTTTTTGTGTTTAAGATCAGCAAGGATTTCACTGTGAAGCCAAGCTGGCGCCTGCCATATTTACTATTCTTTCTACACATCGGGATGGTTTGCCCCTGTAATGTCAATAAGGATTCTTTAAAATACAGCCAGCTGTCCTGGACTCCTTTTCCCCTCATGTTGTTCTCCCAGGGGATCTTGCCCATCAGTTCCCTGAGGGAGTCAAAGTCTGCTTTTCTGAAGTCCAGGGTCCGTATTCTGCTGCTTTCCTTTCCTCCTTGTGTCAGGATCCTGAACTCGACCATCTCATGGTCACTGCCTCCCAGGTTCCCATCCACTTTTGCTTCCCCTACTAATTCTTCCTGGTTTGTGAGCAGCAGGTCAAGAAGAGCTCTGCCCCTAGTTGGTTCCTCCAGCACTTTCACCAGGAAATTGTCCCCTACGTTTTCCAAAAACTTCCTGGATTGTCTGTGCACCGCTGTATTGCTCTCCCAGCAGATATCAGGGTGATTGAAGTCTCCCATGAGAACCAGGGCGTGCGATCTAGTAACTTCTGCGAGTTGCCAGAAGAAAGCCTTGTCCACCTCATCCCCCTGGTCCGGTGGTCTATAGCAGACTCCCACCACGATATCACCCTTGTTGCTCACACTTCTAAACTTAATCCAGAGACTCTCAGGTTTTTCTGCAGTTTCATACTTGAGCTCTGAGCAGTCATACTGCTCTCTTACATACAGTGCAACTCCCCCACCTTTTCTGCCCTGCCTGTCCTTCCTGAACAGCTTATATCAGTCCATGACAGTACTCCAGTCATGGGAGTTATCCCACCAAGTCTCTGTTATTCCAGTCACATCATAATTCCTTGACTTTGCCAGGATTTCCAGTTCTCCCTGCTTGTTTCCCAGGCTTTGTGCATTTGTGTATAGGCACTTGAGATAACCCGCTGATTGCCCCTCTTTCTCAGTATGAGGCAGGAGCCCTCCCCTCTCACACGCTCCTGCTCGTGCTTCCTCCCGGTATCTCACTTCCCCACTTACCTCAGGGCTTTGGTCTCCTTCCCCTGGTGAACCTAGTTTAAAGCCCTCCTCACTAGGTTAGCCAGCCTGCTCACGAAGATGCTGTTCCCTCTCTTCGTTAGGTGGAGCCCATCTCTGCCTAGCACTCCTCCTTCTTGGAACACCATCCCAAGGTCAAAGAATCCAAAGCCTTCTCTCCGACACCACCTGCGTAGCGATTCGTTGACTTCCACGATTCGACGGTCTCTACCCCGGCCTTTTCCTTCCACGGGGTAGCTCTTTGCTTAAGAGCCTGTGGTGTGGACTTTGTCAAAGTCTTTCTGTAAATCCAAGTACACTGTATCAACTGGATCACTCTTGTTCGCATTCTTTTTGACACTCTTAAAGAATTCTAATAGATTGGTGAGGCATGATTTCCCTTTACAAAAGCCATGTTGTCTCTTCCCCAACCTATTGTTTTCATCTGTGTATGCTAATTCAGTTCTTTCCACAACCAATTTAGTTTCAGCCAGTTTACCTAGTCATGAAGTTAGGATTACCAGCCTGTAATTCCCGGGTTCACTTCTGCAGCCTTTTCTTAAAAATTGGCTTTACATTAACTATCCTCCAGTCATTTGGTTCAGAGGTTGATTTAAGCAATGGATTACGTAGCACAGTTAATTGTTCTGAAGAAACTCAAATATAAAATTGCAGAACTCTTGGGTGAATACCAGCTGGTCCTGGTGACTTTAATGTTTAATATATAAATTTGTTCCGAAACCTTCTCTATTGACCTCTCAGTCTGGAACAGTTCCTCAATTTATCTTGTCTTTAGTTAGATTCTTTACCTGTATTGCACATCTGCCTTAGTACGACCTGCTACCCTTGCTCCATTTTGCATTTTTTCTTAGATCTCCAATCCTACATTGTATCCAACTTCTTAGATGATACTTCACTACGTCCCTCTCCTTGGGTTGATTCTATGGTCTCTTTTATAACTCTGCTCTCGATACCTTCACTGTCCTCTTTAAATGATGCATTTGTCCTAAAACATCCCAGTTTTTGTTTACACTTTGTTTACTTCCTCTGCTTTTGTCCTGGTGCCGTCAGATGCCGTCTTCATTATACAGATTTGTTCTTTCCCTTTAACATCTTCTTTGCCAGATAACACTATTTCCCCGCTCTACTAACTTCCTTCTTCCTACCACTCTGGTTTGACTCAGGTCTTTGTCCTTGGATATTTCTGCTTCACAGTCCATTCCTGGGCAACCTCATTCATTCTGTGGCTTCTTCTGCTCCAGATGACTTGTAGATCTCCAGGCTTGACATCTCTTCCATCTGCTGAATCTCATCTTCATTTTCTCCTACAATATCTTGTTGCAAACTCAGCACAAAAATTGAACCCCTTTTCCCACTCATCCCATTCCAGTAACTTAATGGGAATTTTTTTTACTACTTTTCTCACATATATGCTTTTATTAATTTCTACCATGCTGTTCCTCTCAACAGAGGTTCTCAAACTTGGTAGCAGTTATCTTAACCCATCTTAACATATTATCTTGTGAACAACTTCCCTACAGTTTTTAATTGTGTAGACCACTTCATTTCCCATTGATGATTTAAAAAAAAAATCTGTCCTCTATAGCAATTGTTTACATGGTAAAATATTACATTTTTAGCTGATTCCAAATTAAACTTTTGAGCTGGAAACAGAAGATAATAGTACTGTGTGCCCAGATAGTTTTTCATGGAATGCCTACCATCAAATATTTCATTCACCGCTATTGATTCCCAGACCATAGTTTCTCACCTTTCTTTATTCTTCTTCTCCTCTTAAAGTAGAAAAGGAGTGCTTGTGGCACCTTAGAGACTAACAAATTTTATTTGAGCATAAGCTTTCGTGAGCTACAGCTCTGTTCATCGGATGCATTCAATGGAAAATACAGTGGGGAGATTTATATACATAGAGAACATGAAACAATGGGTGTTACCATACACACTGTAACAAGAGAGTAATCACTTAACGTGAGCTATTACCAGCGGGAGAGCGGGGGGGAAGAAACCTTTTGTAGTGATAATCAAGGTGGGCCATTTCCAGCAGTTGACAAGAACGTCTGAGGAACAGTGGGGGGTTGAAGGGGGAACAAACATGGGGAAATAGTTTTACTTTGTGTAATGACCCATCCACTCCCAGTCTCTATTCAAACCTAAGTTAATTGTATCCAGTTTGCAAATTAATTCCAATTCAGCAGTCTCTCGTTGGAGTCTGTTTCTGAAGTTTTGTTGTTGAAGAATTGCCAGTTTTAGGTCTGTAATCGAGTGACCAGAAAGATTGAAGTATCCTCCAACTGGTTTTTGAATGTTATAATTCTTAACGTCTGATTTGTGTCCATTTATTCTTTTATATAGAGACTGTCCAGTTTGACCAATGAATATGGCAGAGGGGCATTGCTGGCACATGATGGCATATATCACATTGGTAGATGTGCAGGTGAACGAGCCTCCGATAGTGTGGCTAATGTGATTAGGCCCTATGATGGTGTCCCCTGAATAGATATGTGGACGCAGTTGGCAACGGACTTTGTTGCAAGGATAGGTTCCTGGGTTAGTGGTTCTGTTGTGTGGTGTGTGGTTGCTGGTGAGTATTTGCTTCAGGTTGGGGAGCCGTCTGTAAGCAAGGACTGGCCTGTCTCCCAAGATCTGTGAGAGTGATGGGTCGTCCTTCAGGATAGGTTGTAGATCCTTGATGATGCGTTGGAGAAGTTTTAGTTGGGGACTGAAGGTGATGGCTAGTGGCGTTCTGTTATTTTCTTATGTTATGTTCTTCTGTTCCTACCTACATGCCTCCAGCTTTCATGCAGACCACACCACACGATCCATTGTCTACAGCCAAGCTCTACGGTACAACCGCATTTGCTCCAACCCCTCAGACGGAGACAAACACCTACAAGATCTTTATCAAGCATTCTTACAACTACAATACCCACCTGCTGAAGTGAAGAAACAGATTGACAGAGCCAGAAGAGTACCCAGAAGTCACCTACTACAGGACAGGCCCAACAAAGATGTCAAGAATTATAACATTCAAAAACCAGTTGGAGAACACTTCAATCTTTCTGGTCACTCGATTACAGACCTAAAAGTGGCAATTCTTCAACAACAAAACTTCAAAAACAGACTCCAACGAGAGACTGCTGAATTGGAATTAATTTGCAAACTGGATACAATTAACTTAGGCTTGAATAGAGATTGGGAGTGGATGGGTCATTACACAAAGTAAAACTATTTCCCCATGTTTGTTCCCCCTTCCACCCCCCACTGTTCCTCAGACGTTCTTGTCAACTGCTGGAAATGGCCCACCTTGATTATCACTACAAAAGGTCCGTCCCCCCCGCTCTCCCGCTGGTAATAGCTCACGTTAAGTGATCACTCTCTTGTTACAGTGTGTATGGTAACACCCATTGTTTCATGTTCTCTATGTATATAAATCTCCCCACTGTATTTTCCACAGAATGCATCCGATGGAGTGAACTGTAGCTCACGAAAGCTTATGCTCAAATAAATTGGTTAGTCTCTAAGGTGCCACAAGTACTCCTTTTTGCGAATACAGACTAACACAGCTGCTACTCTGAATCCTTTTAAAGTATGCTCGAAAGCTTACTGTTCTCTTTTAGTTGTTTTCCCCTCAATATTAACCCCAATAATTACCCAGAAAACTATGAGGTTATATTTAGCCACTGATTTTTCAACCAGTTTTTAATTTTCAAAATAATAACTAATAAATTCCTGGGAAATTTCAAACAAAATAAAAAACTAAAACAAAGGGCCCTATATATCCATTGTAGCAAGGTTCTTCAGTAGCTTATCTTTACTGTAGGTTGAGTAAGGCTTGTGTTGTGGTTTAGAAGCCTTGCTTTGCATATTGCTTAGTATTGGAGTTTTCAGAAATCATAATCTAAGACAAGTCTTAAAAGTGACGTGCATGGGAAAGTTGGGCTTGTGCTAACACAGGGTTTAAGTTTGTGTGTCATGTTGCTTGCTTTCTTCTCCATTAGAATTTCAGGTCCTCTCTGAGCTATCTGAAAAACTAGTGAAATGGGAACATAAAAATAACAAAGGAGGTTGAGCAAACTAGTGGAAGGGACTCTTAGTCAGACTGAGGCTTTGTCTACACTGCCAATTGAATGACAAAGCTTTTGTCGTTCATAGGTGCTTAAAAAATGCCCCCCCCCCCCCCCCCCGCCCACACAAGTTTTGCCATGGCAAGTGGCAGTGTAAACAGCTTGTTGTTGGCAGGAGCGCTCTCCTGTTGACAGCACAAACCCCTCTCATAGTGGGTGAAGTATTTTGTTGGCAAAAGTGCTGATAAACTGCATTTACACTGCCCGACTTCTAGCAACACGGCAGTGTCGACATGGCCATGTCACTAAAAGTTGTGTAGTGTAGACAAAGCCTCAGTGTTGACATCTTTAAGCCAGAATCTGTAGTGTTATAGCCCCTTTCCAAAGCTTTGACAGCACAAAAGGGTTGAAAATCAGCTGGGTTCGGGCTGAGAGTTTCCCCCTTTGTGGGTTAGCTCTCAGCTAGTTACTCCTTGGTCCTAATGGTAAAGAGCAGGGAGGGGCTCAGGCGCATCAGGGCACGGCCATAGTGCTGTGCTTGGTTATTCTCAGCTCGTGTATGGTCACTTGGGGCTCATTGCAAGCTAATGAGTGCTGGAGCAAGTCCTCCGAGTAAGATCCACTTTAAAAATGTCAACTGTAATAGGCTTCCCTATATCTTTTCTGAGCACAGTGGATACTCAGCACTCCAGAGAATCTGGACGTTGTTATTTAACACCTTTTATATTCAGTGACCTGACATTTTGGATAAAGAAAACTTTTGTTAAAGATTTAATATATGGCTTGAATTAAGGTGTTAAAGCTCACAAGAAAATCCTGAGACAGCATAACCTGTATTTGTGTTAGAAGCAAAGAAGCAAAAAGAAAGGCCCAAGTTAATTGAAAATAACATAAAGTATTTTACAGATCATGTTTTAAAAACATGACATAGTGAATTGAGCTATATAATGGCTATATACTATTCTGTGTGCTATATAAGAGAAAGGGAACGGGAGGGGAAAATAGTATGTCTGCATATTCCAATTAGAATGTTGTTGAAGCATATTTTAGACATTCTCCTTTCTACCATACCGTAAATGAATGTGAAATGCTGTGATTCTGTGTGATTGGCTGATTTTTTTTTCACTGCATATTGGGCTTAAATTTTCTGTGGTCTCTCTCAAGTTCATTTACTTGGAGGGGAAAAAACAGCAACCCAAAGACAAAAAGGTATCATGCTAAGGGTATGGAGATACTGTTTTGTTTCCCTGTCTCCATTTTAATCTCAGTTCTCTATTCCCCTCACACTAGAAATATTCACTGATAAGAATAGGATGAAGATAGATGACAATAAACTGGTTTAAAGTTCTTGTAGAAATCATGTTGGAGTGCATATTTGTGTCTGCTTAATCTTAATTTTATTAGAAGAACATGCAGGTATTTGAACACTAAGTAGCTCAGTTAAGCAGAAACTACTATTAGGTAGTTTTGACCCTCCAGACTCGGTACTTAATCACAATGGTGAATAGTTATTCATGCTTACTGTATGATTAGAATTATTTTTAACTCCCAAGTGCAGTAGCTCAGGTCTACTCAATACTACAAGTTAACTTTTGTCAGTGAAATCAGCGTACAGTGCCAAGCAGTATCATTTACAAATGTAGTTGTGCTTGACTTCTACTTCAGATGCTAAAGCAGTTGACAGTAATTTGCGTTATAGTTTGCAAGCATTCCTTCATCCAGTCTCTGGCCATTACATACATGGAACCTGTTAGTTTGAAATTACAGTATCTTTTGATTATGTACTGTGGGTACTCCTACCATACATGTTGAGGGCTGACATTAATGTTGATTAGAATTACTAGTATCTAAGAAGATTATCTAGTTATTTGAATACTATAATTTATAAAGGCAACTTTGTAAAAGGAGGGATTAGATTCATCAAAAAAGATTGAGTTATAATTTGGGATTTGTCACACTATTTGTCTTCATATTTTCATACCAATGAAAAGGTAATAAAAGTGGAGCAAAATCTTTCAAAGTACAGAACCTCTTTGATATCTGGGTACAAAAGTCAATAATCTGCCTTAGTATAACTTTTTTTGTATCATTCAGTGCCTATTAAAGAAAGGATCATAATCTGCCTAGTGTACTTTTGTGATAGACAGCATAGGGGTATCTATTGTGATTCACCGGCTATTGCAAAACGACTTTACTTTTCTTTGCAACCTTTTAAGACTTAAAATAAGATACAAGTATTTACTACAGGTAACGATACTGAATTGATACGGTATGTAGAAATTGTGGGCCAGAGACAAAGATACCAATGGAAGTAAAAATTGTATGCTAATGAAGTGCTTCTAACTTGCACTTGAAAGAGCAGGAAGGGGGATATATCAGGAAAGCAGGTAATGAGGTTCTAAGGAAATGAAATGAACAGGGAGGGAGTACCTTACCTGACACTCTAGTCTACACTGACATGTAACTGAATGCCACTATTTGCATTTCCTCTGAATTTTTATCTACTAAATTGATGCTATTGACAGGATTGTTGAACATAAAAAAATTATATGGTATAACACAGTTTTTAAATTGGCCTTTGAAAGTATGAAGTTGGATGTCCAAAGTCTTAAACATTTTTATTTATGCAGCTCTGGGTATCTATATAGTGTTTAGCAAACTCTGGATAAGGCATTCTGCATACAACAGTTTATAATACCAGGGTACTTGCTGACCAATGTGAGATGTTCTTTAAAAGACAGATAGTGTAACTCAAACCAAAATAGGGCAAACATTTGATTTGTGAGAGTGTGTTGAACACACATGTCGTATGCTAAAACTGAAATGACTTTTTATTATAGAATTCCAATATAGTGAAATCTGAAATATGTCCCTTGGATTTCAGACCAATCTTCAGAATTTCATAGATAGTCAATATACCGCTATTATACCATCTACCTTTGTTTAATGCTCTTATTTAACTTCAGCAGGTACCAAGTGGAAGATGAGTCCTCCCTTTTGGATGAAATGCCACTAATGATGTCGGAAGAAGGCTTTGAAAATGATGAAAGTGATTACCATACTTTACCAAGAGCCAGAGTTTCCCACAGAAAGACAGGCTTAGAATGGTTTATCTGTGGTGGATGGAAATTCCTTTGTGCCAGGTTTGTTGCATGCTGCTATTTGTTGTTATGTCATAGAATAAATTAAATGTTTTTAGTTTTATATGAATGTCTGTCCGTGTGTGTGTGTGTGTATAAATATGTGTATGTATATATGATATTGTGTGTGCACATGTATGTGCATAAAATTGATGTGGTGGTGATATTCCTGTGATAAATTCTATTTATTATGCACATTTTTGACCACCTCATCTGTTTTCTGTAAATCCATTGCTGCCACTCTGGAACTTAATGTAACATTTCAAACAGCTGCTGCGGTGCACCTTCCTTTTTTCTTAAATCAGCCTGTCAGAAAAAAATGTAGTGCTTTCCCCTAAAATAGATTAACTCCACGCTTACACCTGTCAAGGGGCCCAGAATGGGCAGTATTTAGTGCTGGTCCTCACTTCCAGTTAAAACTCTACCTGGAGAGAAGATAGTAATATTTTCATTGATGTCCCTGACAGTGTTAATACTAATTTGCTAACAGTGAGTAACACCTAGATTTGTTTGATGTTGATGAAAAGGAAAAGTAAATTCATGAATTATAAGTTAACATTTCAAATAGAAGGTACATATAACTGATGTCACTGGAGTGAATAAAGTAGAATTAGCTCTTGTTACTTTACTGTTGTTTATTAATCTCCGGTGCTGAATTCTTATGCCTTTGGTGGAGGCCCATCAGTAAATTACAGCATTGTATTCATTCTGTGCTATGTTACTTTGTTTATAGTAAAACCCTTTTTCTTTGTGTGCAATTTGGTGTGTGGGCAGATCCCTGTGGGTGTATGGAGCTCTGATAACTTCATGAAGGCTCAGTATGGGTGAAGGATTCACCAGCATATAACAGCTTGCAGAATTTCTGATGATGCTTTTGAACCATAATAAATAATAATTACAACTCACACTATGAAGTTTACATTCTAACCCTTTATTATAGCTGTTCATACACTTAAGTGACATTCACGTTTTGGGCTGAAAATTTCCAGGCTGTCTCTCCTTTCAGATTAATTTTTTTGAAAGGCTGAGCCAAAATGGTTTAGCCATTTTTGTGAGGGCTATTGCATATGTATGTGGGGGAAATATTTTATGAAGTGTTTTTGTTTTGTTTTTTCTACCTTCTTGAACACTCAGTTTTATGCATTTATGCGCAGTGCCAGTAGAATATTGATTGAGAACTTTAGTGCCTGTGGATTATTTTCAGTTTGTTAGTAAAACAAAGTTTTCAATACACTCCCACCCCCCAAAAAGGGCGGGGGAGGAGGGAGCAGGCCCTAGCGGGAGACAACAGCAGGCTGTATAGTGGGCAGCCTTGGAGTTGGATGCAGAGGGTAGGCTGGATCACTGGGTTGAGAAAAATAGCCTGTTGCTGGCAAGGGTACCAGCACTGGTTGTAATAAGTGGATAGTCAGTATCTGACAAACAGGTCGTGCACAGACTGGTTCAAACGAGACTGACAAAAGAACTGAACTCTGGCTGGGGGATTTGCAGGTCAGCTCATGATCCTTTCCAGGAGGGAGTATCCTTGGCATTAGTCCTAAGGAGCCCCTACTTTGTAACGCATACTGGGCTGCCCTTTTGGAGTCTGAGTTAGTTGGTTTATCCTTTGTGACATTTTAAGACGTGGCTAGAATATTTGTATTTCTTATTTTTGGCAGCCCTAACAAAGCAATCCTTGTTTACTTCATCAGAAAAAAAAAAAAAAATATATATATATATATATATATATATATATATATAGGAACCCACTGAATGCTAGTGCTAAGAGTGTCTACTGCAATTGCCTTTGAGTAAGTAGTACACCAGCACACTACTAGATAGCTAGGGATTACTGTACCACCATGGTTGCAGAGACACCCTGCAGTAGGGTCAGTGTCATTATTATTTTGATTGGGTTAATGTGAGCTGTCCCTTCAAGAATAATGTATTGTAAACATTAACTGTGTTTAGGATGGAGATCAGAGTGTGAGAGATTTTTTTTTCCTGTGTCCAGAGAGTGGCAGACCCAAATGTAAAACAATAAGGCTGTCTCTTACTGTGTATTTGTATGATGCCTAGCACAATGGGGCCTTGATTTCATTCATGTACTCTAGTGAGAGCACCTACCACAGGGAGCAAAATCATTTTGGTCACTGTCAATTTGTGAGATCTAGCAACTCTGTAAAATTGTCACACACAAGCTTTGAGGTGCATATGGGGAGCTCAAAAGAGAGAAGACAGACCAAAAATATTATTTTTTTAAAATTTCATAATTTGGGGGGCTCCACCTCTTGGTTTTTGAACTCTTGGGGTTTGCAATACTGAGCTTCTCAAAACTGCATATATTTTTGTATGTCAAGTGTCTTTGATTACGGTCATCTTATTTGAAAATATCTGAACTGTTTTTGCTCAAACTTCCAAAAATATCACTCTAGCAGAGAACAAATGTGGGAAGTTTGACTAAGTTAAATGCATATGAATAAGTCCCTGTGCTTTGGAAACCCGTGGACAACCTTTAACTACAGTATAGATGTTGCTAAGAGTGCTGACCATAATAGAATAGTGTACTTTATTAGGAAATTTGCCTGTTGTGGAGATGAATTTTTGCCTTTCCCATTTGTAATGCAATTCATGATTTAAATGAGCTTTTTTCCTGGAGACTGTAATGTAACCAGTATAACTTTTGCTTATTTCTTTTTTTCATAATACCGTTAAAAAGAAAGCAGTGATATAGCAGCTGTTTTGTGGATGTAATCATTTCCCCCTTAATTTACAAATTCTCTTCAAGCTTGTGAAATTATAATGCACATAAATCAATACTCTGGAGTTCTTTGGGCTGGATTGATTTCTTTCTCATGAGATTTACATTCCACTTGTTATCAAAAAACACTTTGTCCCTATGAAAATGGTGCCATTGAATGGCATTTCCATATGAAGTGAAGGGGATATCAAATGCTCGGATTAATTTGGGCTCTAAGATGGCCTGTACACTTTCAATTAATCTGCAACGCATTTGTTATGCAGAAGCATGGGAAAATGCTGATCTTTAAGAATGACATGACGACTGTGTTGCTTTTGGCCTGATTACTGAAGCTACCTGTTGAGTACAATAATTACAGTATGTTTTCTTTGGAGAAGTAGTTTCTGCTACTTAAAACCTAATAAGGAATAGCTAACCCTTGCAATCTATGCAGAGCTTTTATGTTATCTTTCTATTTTGATAAAAATGTTGTTTTGAAAAAGCTAGTGACAAGTAAGCTTGTACGGTAAAAGTAATGAGAAGAAAAGAAACTTGTTGCATTAGGGATGTAGAGTTGGATTTTAGCTTTTGACTTAGAGAAACACATTTAGTACGTGAAATAGTAGAGAGCCTTTTTAACATTTGCTGCTATTTTTAAATATAGCATTTAGTGAGTGTTGTGGGGAATTTATTTTTATTTCTTCAGACAAAGCCTTATAATTTTATGAACTGGGTTTAAAAAAAAGATAGTTAATGGACATACCTAAAGGAAACTCCTTCTATCTCAACCCATCTGCTTATCGTAGTTTTTGTATTGACACAACTGGGTTGGTACACTTCTGTCTTTCAACTTTTTGACGTTTGCCTAATTTTGTTACTAAAATTTGTTACTAAAATTTGTAGCCAGATGGTAAAGCTCATAGCTAAACCTTAAAGAAAAGGTTTCCTGTGTCTTCATAATTAGCATGTAACATCTTTTATTATTTAAAACTGTGTTTTATATTTGGTCTCTCCTGGAGACTGAAATCTTTTAGTTGTTTTTCATTCCTGGGAGTATTTAGTATGTAGGTCTTTACAGAGGTCAGATAAACAAAAATACAAATATCAGGAACATATCATACCATCAGTCTTTGATTACAGTAGGGATCTCTGTTTAATCAGGAATTTCGCCTAAAAATGAACGTTACGAGATTACTTACATACATACTGCTGGCAATCAAATACGTTAATACTGGAAAATGACTTGGTCTAGTTGTTTAATTGATGAGCCCTTGATGAGATCTACTGCACAACATTTCTGATGACATAGGATGTTAATTTTAGCACTTATTAAATCTGAATTTTTGAATGTTTGAATACTGTCAGGTTTTGACAGACTGTAAATTTCCTTAAAGATCTGATGGATTTTTGACATGCATACAATTCTGAGTTAATGTACTCCTAAACTACTCAGGACTCATGATGGCAAGATGGACATCTTAAAGTCTACACATGAACTGACAGGGATTCTGACTGTGGTTATAAATTGCACAGGGACTGACTGATTTTTAGTCCCAAAGTAGTAAAGCTCATTTGTTCCAGAAACATTTAAAAATGGAACTGGCAAATCCATAATAATTTCCATCAGCTGAGACTTTCTTGCATCTGAAGGCTTAAAGTGTGCTTATCTCTATGTGCCAATCAATACTTGTTATCAGAAGTATCTCAATTGTTTCCCAGTCACAAACTTTATTCCTGTGTCTGTACTTTTCAGTATTTACCAAGCTGATGGTCAATATGGCCACTGCCTTCAGCTATCCTTTTTCCTACCATATAATTCAAATAAATAGTTTGAGAGCTTCCTTCTGCTCAAATGCTCTGTAGCAAGAAAGGGAATAATTCAGTTGCTTCATAGTCTGAAGCAGATACTGAGGGTAGCAAAAAGGCTTTAACATCTGAAGAAATTATACATCTAGAAATAAGGTTGAACACCAGATTAGGTACAGTGGTTTTTACAGACTAACTTCAATAATTGATTCACACAATACAAACTTGAAGGCCAGTTAAAAAACTGAGTGTTTTCATCTATTAGTCATAGTGGCTCATCTGTTCATCTCTCCATGCACAAAATTACTGTTTGCCATAAAGTGTTCTCTTGGAATGTAACAAAATAAGTTTCATATACTGTAATGTGGGACTGTGCTCTAATTTTGTCCCTTTGGGTATATGCATTTCTTTGAAGAAGATATTATTCAGAGAAAGGTGGCTCGTCACTCCATGCTAACTGTTGCTGGAAAACTATAAGGAATAGGGCTTGATCAGAAAGCAAAGCATTTGTCCCTTCCCACTAGCATGGAAATAAAAAATGCATCTTATTTACTCTCATCTTATTTTCTTATCCTTCAGTTGTGAAGTTTTCTAAAGATTAATCATGGTAATGTACTTACCTATAAACTCATCAGCTGTGCTTCTGTGCTAAAGTACTTCTTGTTGATTAGCGTACTCTCTAAACCCCTGTATAAATTTTCATGTTTCAAAAGCCAGATTTACTCCTTGTCCAAAATTAGACTTACTCTCTTGAGTAAACATTTCAGAGAGCACAGCAGTGTCTTTTTAAATAATTTGGAAAATGGGGTGATAGGTATGACTTGCTGCTGTTGGTGTAAATCAGTTTATTGTCAAGTTATTTGTGTTTTATTGATTTTTTTTTTTTTGAAAAATAAAAGGAGAGAAAAAAAGACAAAAGGGAGGGAAAGGAAAGAAAGGAAGGCGGGGCAGAAAGGAGAGACATCTGTTTTCATCCACTAGAGGTTAATCAAAGTTTTATAAAAAAAGTTAAACCAAATCTTTTAAAATTTGTCTGAGGCCCCTCTTCTCGAAACATTACCTGCTTGTTAGCTGCCAGGTCAGTCAAGCTGCTGTGCCAAGCTTCTATCCCTAGAGGTAGCCTGCTCTTCTATTTAAGCAATATGAGTTGTTTGGCTGGAAGTACTGCTCTAGAGAACCAAGCTTTCTGTGATTTGGAGAGTTGCTCAATATAAAGGGACTCTCCCATAACGTGTGAGCTAGTGTGGCTTTGGGAGACTCAAGTCCTACAGCATCAATCTGTTTTGGTAAAGTTCGTGCACTGTAACCTAAGTTGGGCACAGTGTGAATGAAATATAATTTAATGCTGACACAGCCTTAGTAACACGTTGGGTGACAAATGAGATCCAGGCCAATTTATGCTTAAACAGTTTCTTGTAGCATTTATTTTGTATGTTTTAAGATAAAGCTGTTACCACCCATGAATCACAGATACATGCAAAAAAGGAGAAGGCAAGAGAAATAACTGATCAAGTTACCTCTACTGGGGACAGGGTGACTTTTTCAAATCTCTGGTCTCTGCTGTGTTCTTTGCCTGTGTCTTCTCCACTCTCTTGTCAGTCATAGGCCCTCTCAGAGGCCGGGCTATTTCCAGCTTTTGAGGCCCCTAGCTATAATAAAAATAAAAAATGATGACACACAAAAACAAAATAAGGCACCAAAAAAAAAAAAAAGAGAGAGAGAGAGAATTTGAATTTTTTTTATTTAACGAATGCTTTTCTAGCCTTTTTCTGTGTAAAAAAAAAAAATTTCTTTTACCAAATCACATCTCTTATTTGCTTAAATTTGCAGCTCTAAGCTGAGAGAGTGTGTCACATTTTGGTCTGATAGGGATGTGCATAAAAACAAGTTGCAAAACTTATCAAATGCCAAAAAATTAACAGGTGTCTAAATTTGAGGCTCCCTTTGCGCTTGAGGCCCAGGCCAAATGGCTCTCCTGGACCCCCTTCTGATTGGCCCTGGTCAGTCATTATCTTTTACACCCTGTTCCATAACTTTGCCTGGATTCAGTTACCAAGTTATTTCTGTACCTATCTATTCTGAACCCCTGGCTAAAATGTTCTTGTGCATTAATCACAATAACTAACCTAAACTAATACATTTTTGCTTACCCTAATAAAACTTACTTTTATTTGTCTACTTCTAGCTGTTAATCCCACTGGGTCCATCCACTTGTTTTTATCTTACTGGTTTGTTTTTGTTGCCTTGTTTTTTGTTTGTTTGTCTTGGCACCAGAAGTAAACAATTCCCTCGAGACATTCTGTTTCACCCTGCTATTTACACAGACGAAGGTTTTATAGACCAAGACAAAAATAAGGTTTCACACACCCCTGAAGCTGTTTCAGTTAAATTCTGAAGAGCTGCGTCAGCAGAAATACGTTCAAAAGCTAAAATTCCTTTATTTTCCCAGAATATATATAATCATTTCTTTAATAAAATTCATTACATGGTTTTCCAATATGTAGACCAATAGTATAGTTTTAATATTGAGTATTGTATGTTTTCCTAGTCTGGTACTTAGGGACACGTCTTAATTCAACCTAAAATGATAATCAATATTATGTGTGTCTGTTCATTTATGATTTTCAGCCTTCTATTTATATAAGATTTCTAATGTGCCAGTAACTATCTAGACACCATTTCCTTAAATTAGGTCTATGTCAGTTTTACACAGAGTGAATATGAGCTAGCTATCTTTCATCCATATTCTGTTTTCCATTGGACCACAAGAATACCAAGGAAATAGCATTGTCTTCATTGGAAGACAGAGGATTGTAGAGATTTGTTTTATTGATGGCATGGCAATCCATGTTGTCTTAGGATCTCCCCTAATGGTTTTGTATCATAGGACTGGAAGGGACCTCGAGAGGTCATCTAGTATAATCCTCCGGCACTTATAGCAAGACTATATAGATCAGGGCTGGCCCTAGCATTTTTCAGTCTAAGCAAACTGCAGTATTTATTTTTATTTCTAAAGCAGGATGATATTTTGCCATTATTTAAATAGCATACAAAGGTAAAAGATACAATCACCCCATCAGCCCTACACTCTTACCAAAAATCCAGATGTAAATATGGAAGTACACAGTAAAGGGGCAATCAAACTTAACTCTGCCCTGTATTGTCACCTTGAGGGGAAAAGTATGAAAGAATCTATTGTCTTTAAAAATCATTTAATCTAATCTGGGATCACAGACAATAAATTTATGGACACAGCATGGTGTCAACAATCACAGCAAAGTAAAGGTTATTTCGGTGCATACGTATATATTTCCATACATTTAATGTGTTAGGATTTCTTTAAATGTAGCCTTAATTCTGAATTTCCTTTGTTTGTACTGCTTGTTTTGGAGATAATTCCAACTACCCTCTAATGGGTTTACTGTTGAAATTACTGGTAAATGCTCTCAACCTTCACTCCATTTTAACTTAGTTTTTGGTCTTAAAATAGCTGTCTGTCCTTATCAATTCCAACATTATAAGACCAACTACATTCAGTTTCATTCATAAGTGTACCTGGACCTTAAATGGAAAGGTCTATCAATTCGTTGGATGGGATGATTTGACAGAATAAAAAGCGAAATCTCAAGTGCAATGTGTTATGTCGTCCTAAAGAGGATAGGGGCTTTGGTCTTCTACATTTTTCCTTTTGGGCGTTGCACGCTGATGTATATCTTCTCTGTAAGTTCATTGGACCACAGTGAAAAGCAAGTGGGTGAATTACATCAAATCCGGTGAGCTGAAATGGCTTGGTCACCAGTCTTTTTCACTTCTCTCCCATTACCTTTAGCTAGGTTTGGTCAAAGTTAAACAGAAATCAAATATTTCTCAGAAATTCTCTCTGTTTACACTTTTAAACTGGTATGATCCAGCAAACATCAGCATATGATAAACCTTATCAGTTATAGTACTTAATTATCCCTGCTATTCAAAAGAAAGCCTTTTTTGAGTATTGTAAAGTTAGAATAATTACTCAAAAGATTTTTTCTCTCAGTGCATCCAAATTTACCATCTTACCTGCAGCACTCCATTTTATTGAGAGTTTCTATGTGCAATTACCTTACTGAGGTTTGTGTCCTTTCTAATGATATCAGTGGTTTTGTACTGCTCAGTTAGCTAAATATCACAAAATGATTAATATTCTTGCTATGCCTGGGAGAGAGAACTAGTTGTCACATCATTGAGTCTGGTAAGATTGCTGCATAGATGTTTCTTAAAACATGGTCCAGTTCCATAAAAGACGCTTATATGGCATCTTAAAATCTACTTGCAAGTAAACTGAAGTTCTTCTTGTGTCTTCATGCATTCCATCTTAAGGGATATGGCACTGCCTAGTATTCAGTCCCAGAGTAGAGTATCCTTGTGTGTATGGAGTGCTGCCCGGACCTCCCTTGGTTCCTTCTTTCCTGTGGCAAAGCACATTAGGAACCTTCTGACTTTTCTAACCTTAGTAGATCTTTTCCTCTATCCTGCATAGTTTAGTTTAGCCTTAGTTCAGTACCCCTTCTTCTCAGGAAACAGGACTCTTTTTCCCTCCAGGGCTGGCCTCAACCTAAAAAACTACATCCCTCCTACTCGTCCTTCCATCCAGAATGAGATGCTCATGTGCACTGTTTAATGTGTTTGAATGAGGCCCATAATCCTCCACTGAGCTTAGAAGTTAATCTCCTATATTGAACCTTCATGTTGTGTTTTTCGGTGCAGGACCTCACTTTCAATATGCAGGTTCTGTTTCACGCTCCTTTTGAGTCAGAGGAGAAACCTTACCGGCCTCCTCCCTCTCATCTTCCCTCTCTGCAGTTCCCTCTTGAGTGGAAGAACTCCCTATAAAGGTCAAGCGGCAGAAAATGCTGTGGCCTGCAACTAGGTTTTGAACTAGGTTCCATTAACTACAGCATTTTTTTTAATTACCACTGTTGCTATTCTCCATAAGAAATTTTTATTAGTATGTTTGTTTTATAATTATGGAGGTGCTGGCCACGTCTCCGTAGTCAAGGTTGAGTTGTTTTGCACTTAAAGATTGGCTTGGGCATATTAGCTTGGGCATTGGTGCATGAAGGTTTCTCTCTCCTGTCACTGCTGCCTTGGCTCCTTTTTTCCCTGTGGCACAGCATTGCCATGGTTCCAAGACAGAAGCTCAGGAGAACCCTTATAGCTCAGAGACATTGGGTCTCAGGAAGTGGAGGACTGGACTCTCCCCTGCCTCACATTCACACAGGGCTAGTCTCACAAACATAGCCCTCTAAACTAATAAGGCAATTGAGAATTAAAGGTCAGGTTTGCTAGAACACTTCGGTGAATTTGCTCTGCTGTAGTGAATAAGAGCTGCTTATACCTAGGCTTAAAACTGGTGTTCCCTGGTTGCTTTGGTATACCAGTAAATCTGCTCTTTAAAGTTTTATATGCACGCACATGAGGTCTGGAGTTTTTAATAATTTAAAAAAAAACTATGGAAATTGCCAAAGAAAAAACTCACTTAAATTACTTAGCTGTACTTGCAACTTTAATTTCAGTTTAAGTGTAAAACACATTATTGAGATGTTGTAATGCTCCCCAAACCCAGAATTTTAGACCCAGATAATTCGAGTTAAGATTATACTTAGAGATGTCTAAACAATAAATGACTGCACAGCAGTAGGGTGTGAATCTACAGTGTCATAAATATAAAGGGAAGGGTAACCACCTTTCTGTATACAGTGCTATAAAATCCCTCCTGGGCAGAGGCAAAATCCTTTCACCTGTAAAGGGTTAAGAAGCTAAGGTAACCTTGCTGGCACCTGACCCAAAATGACCAATGAGGAAACTAGATACTTTCAAATTTGGAGTGGGAAAAAAGGCTTCTGTCTGTGTGATACCTTTGCTGGGAACAGATCAAGGATGCAAGCCTTCCAATTCCTGTAAAGTTAGTAAGTAATCTAGCTAGAAAATGCATCAGATTTTTTTTTGTTTGTTTAATGGCTTGTGAAATTCGCTGTGCTGGAGGGAATGTCTATCCTGTTTTTGTGTCTTTTTGTAACTTAAGGTTTTGCCTAGAGGGATTCTCTATGTTTTGACTCTGATTACCCTGTAAAGTATTTACCATCCTGATTTTACAGAGGTGATTCTTTTACCTTTTCTTTAAATAAAATCCTTCTTTTAAGAACCTGCCTGATTGATTTTTCATTGTTCTGAAGATCCAAGGGTTTGGGTCTGTGTTCACCTGTACCAAGTGGTGAGGCTATTATTATCAAGCCTTTCCCAGGAAAGGGGGTGTAGGGCTTGGGGGAATATTTTGGGGGAAGACGTCTCCAAGTGGTCTCTTTCCCTGTTCTTTGTTTAAAATGCTTGGTGGTGGCAGCATACTGTTCAAGGACAAGGCAAAGTTTGTACCTTGGGGAAGTTTTTAACCTAAGCTGGTAAGAATAAGCTTAGGGGATCTTTCATGCAGGTCACCACATCTGTACCCTAGAGTTCAGAGTGGGGAAGGAACCTTGACAGCTCCAGTGTGTCATACACTGTCTGTATGGACTCTGTTGCTGCTCACTGAAGTTCCCTACTGTAAACAAAGCACACTAGGGAACTTTCAGGGGGTGGTAGCAGGTTTCACACAATCAGGTAGTGTGTGGCATGCTGGAGTGCTGTAGATTTGCTCCCCAGCTTCTTTGCACTAACTAGTCATAAAGACAAGACCTTAAAAGAAATTCAGAAAGGCACACAAGCAGCCTTGACCCCCTGCCTTGTTAGAAATACCATGAGGTGAAAAAAATGTTTTAAAAATTAGGTTAATCTAATCTGGGAAAGCAAACACTAAAATGTCTTGATTGTAATCATCTGGTTATTGCATACCATCATTACAAGGCAGAGTTAAGGTTGTTTAGGTGCCTTACTGTGCATTCCTACTTTAACAGGTTAGGGTTTCTTTTAGATGTAGCCATAAAACTGAATATCGTACTACAACATACCTGTAATGTGTTTTATCCTTGAGAGTACATATCAGTAACTTAACTCCATTTTAATGCAGTTTTTTTGTGTGGGAATATGTTGTATTCCAGGTTAGAAGTTGGCTAGTATGGAACATAGCCAGCAGTTGGCAGGGAGAGAGCTGAGACTGAATGAAGGAAAGTCGCACCCTAAAAATCCCTTCACTTAATTAATGCAGTTATTAGGTTTGAGACAGCTGTGGTGAAGTAATTACTCCAGCACACTAAAAAATTACTGCCCTCTGAAGAGTTGAGGGTGGCTGCCATTAGAAGAAGAGGAGAATGCCATCTGGAAAAGCCCTGTTTTTTATGGTTGTACTTCGGATACACAAAGCTACCATTTTTGCTTAATTTAGTCTGGTTTCTGAACGAAACAAAAAGCCTGGGTTCATCAGTCAGTTGGACTTCTAAATCTGCTAGCAGTGAGCCCTACTTATTCATGGCTCGGCTCATATGATCTGTCACATTTAGACTTTAATGAAAATATTTTTTTAAGGAATATGTCTAGCAGCATGAATATGAGTAAAAATCTCAGCAGAGACAGTAACTAAGCTGTATTTCAATAACAGCAAAAATCAGTTTTTAAAAATCAAAATCTAGAGTTCATTTTTCTGAGGGAAGGTGAGTAACAGAACAAACAGATTTATCTTGAAAAGCCTGTTAAGAAGGTGATAGCAGCAACACATAATTTTTACAGGTAAGGCTAAGTATTAGAAATACTCTACACCTACACTAGATATTGAAACAATCAACACTTTATTTATGATATAGACATAGGCCAAAATTTCAAACCTGAGGGCCTAAATACATTCTCCTAACTTCAGATTTCCAGGTTTGAAAATATTGCCCATAATGCATAGAATAGCTTTTTAAAAATTAAACCAAATATTTCTTGTTCTTTACAGTTGCTGTGACTGGCTCATAAACATTTGCAGAAGAAAGAAAGAGCTAAAAGCTCGTACGGTGTGGCTGGGATGTCCTGAAAAATGTGAAGAAAAATATCCAAGAAATGCTATAAAAAATCAAAAATACAATATCTTTACATTTATACCTGGGGTAAGGCTACTAATGATTACTTGAAAGTGGGCTTAGTTTATGCCCCTTATGGTACCTTTAAAAAAAAAAAAAAAGTCTGAAGAAATAGATATTCTTATCTACTTCATGCGTTCTGTATTTAATTTCTCATTCTCCTTATTAGTGATGACCCTTACATGAGAGTAAGACTTTTTGTTTCTAATCTCACTGTATTTTCAAAAGGGCACAGATTATAGAAGTGCAATTTGCATGTAATTCAATGAGTCATGTAGCTAGAATTCCATGCTGTCTCTAAAAATTCAGGGATAAATGTTCTTTTGCATTTCTTTATTCCTCACTAGAAGTTATAATCCTCTCTGTGTTATCACAGCTGATTGTGTGGAAATGATTATTTTGTCACAGAGGTTTGACTTTAAATGAGGAATAAATAGTTGAAGGTTCATGCTCTTATGCAGAAGTCTTTAACAGCAGTAAGTGCGTATAAGAAAATACAATAACTATAAATAAAATAGTCAAAAATTTTCCATTTAAATAACAGGACTTGGTTGCTCTTAAATTATTTTAAGGACAATGTTAACAAGACCTAGTTTAAAATTAATGTGCTGTCTTTTCAGATCTGTTTTTACATATTATGGTTTTAAAGTGCAGAATTCTTTTATGCATTGAATTCAACTTTTAAGTAGAGTTTGTTGCAGACTGGAATGTTTTCCATTTTATTTAAAAACAAATGTCACAGTGTAGCTTTTTTATTTTTTTTTGTTATTTAACAGAGTTGATTTAAGTGAATTCTTTGCCTTCAGTGTTCATTCTTTGCATAAATTACAAATTGACTTTACAAATGTTTTGGATAGCTGTTCCATTGTTTTTTGGATTTTTAAATTTTTTTTTATCAGTTCTGCTGAAAATATAACTTTTGAGGAGAGATGTTTCAGTGACTAAATGATAAATCATGATAGCATGCATTTTTGATATTTCATATAAATTTTTACTGATACATTTTTCGTTTGTATGGAGTCTTTTTTTGTATTAACAAATTGTCTTGTAGGTTTCAATGTAGAAATGTTTTGTCCTTTGAATTTAAGTAATCATACCTGTTTTATTTTGAGCATTGAGCCTATACCTCTAACCACATTCATCCAGTAGCTGGCAAATGCTTGATATCTAATATGTCTCTTTATTAAAACTCAAAAAATGTAATGGCACCATAATTAAGACTGATCTTTTGTCAGGGTAATAAGATGTCAACTATCTCAAGCAGATAAATATTCTCATCTTTATTGAGTCAATCCAATGTTTTCTTCCTTGGCTTAAATTATTAAATACTCAGATTGGTTACGCAGTGTATACTTTCATAAGGGTCACAAAGTTCATTAAGTATACGGTAAGCTATTGATTGTTGTGGTTAAAAATATGTGTCACAAGGCATGTTCCTGATGCCTGGAAAGGTGAGCCATAATTTGCTGTTACCTGTTGAGGGAGATAGCACGGTTCAGGTTCTTTTCCTAAGAAGATATGATACTTTGAAAATGTTTTATAATTGCACAGTAGGAATCCTATTTTGATTTTTTTTAAAGAGTGTCAGTTTTTTAACTGTTAATTTATGCTAACTGGCACTTTAAATAAACCACTGGTGAGGAGAAAAAAGCTAATCACCCTGCCGAGATTAATTTGTGAAATAATTCAAACATTTTAGACATCAAAGGAAAATGTTTTATTATGAACATAAACACAATATCACTCCAGCATAGCTATTTATCATTTTAACAATTACAGCACTGTACAGTCCTGTAAATAATTTATGTAACTGCTCTCTGTAAGCATTAATAGTATTCATAAGTTAATAATAAATGTTGTACTTATTGAATGACTTCTGTTGAAACTTCCATAATGTTGTAGTGCATCTGGCCCTTAGTTGTAATTTTACGGTTTGCTTCTACATTTTACTTTATGGTCATCTTGTTACATTTACACAAGGCCAAAAAGTGTCTCATAAAATTTTCATGCCCTCATGACTCCCCTGGACAGTCTTGTTCTCATGTAATTTCTTTCCACTGCCTATGAAGATATTTGCTTGGAGATGGAACCTGAAAAGAGGGAACAAAGGTGGCTGAACACCATGTTCATGCTCACTAGTTCAGTTCCCAGCATAAATCAGCAACCTCAGGTCTACTGTACCCTGTAGTAGCTAATAACTATTCCCAGAAGCTTTTCTGCCTACTGCGGCTTGTTGGAGCACAGTATTGTTTCAGTTAGGATGCTGACATACTCCCTGTGTCGGGACTGTGGAGTTACTGATATGCAAAATTAGGTCACCCAGACAACCTGAATTTTGGTTTGTATTGATACCATGAGGAAAAAGAAACTACTGTCTTTAAAAATCCAAGTTTGGACCACAAACACTAAAATACCTTAATCATAATTGATTTTTGAATGTTGTTGCTGTAGGGCAGACTGCAGATAGTTGGAGTTAATTCCAGGGCAAACCATTTTACAGTAATTTAATCCAGATTAGATAGATGGAGATGTATTATTTTCAATAATCTCTAGTATATCTTGAAAATTCAGTGATCGTTATGCCTGTGATTGCTGCTGTTTATGGGTTGAATTCAAGTAATTTAAAATGACTTTCTCTGTACGTAATGGTTCCTATAAAAAGTGATAATGAACTAAGTTTATTAAACATGCAGTATAATGAATTTATACTTATGGAAAAAGTAACATTTTTTTCATGTACGTTCCTGAAATAAAATTTTAAGTAATTTTTTCTGTTTTTCTTTTGTTTTTCATTTTAGGTTTTATATGAACAGTTCAAGTTTTTCTTGAATCTCTATTTTCTCATCGTGTCCTGCTCACAGTTTGTACCTGCACTGAAAATAGGCTACCTGTACACCTACTGGGCTCCTCTGGTAAACAAAAAGCTGATATAAGACAGGTTTTAGTATTAGTCTGCTTTTGATTTTAGAATTTTATTTATAAAATTTAAAAATTATTTTAGATGCTTATGTTCTAATATGCGGGGGGGAGGTGGCGCTGGCAGGGTGCTCAGTTGTTTGTTTAAACTATTATGGGCAGATGTTCCCAAAAGTATTTCTTGCTCCCCAGGAGCTCTGCAGCTCCTGTGTGAATTACTTCCTTATCTAAATTGTTAGTACTCCCTATCTAGCTGGTGGTAGCTACTGAAATGTGAAAGAAAAATATCAGTTTTAGTACAGAACATTTGGTACATTAACTAATTTTGTTTCTGACTTTATCAAACACTGACTGCAAAATGGATATATATAGTATTTTCCGATGTTCTGTAGCTTTCATCTGTATGAGAGGGCACAGTGAGAAGTTTAAATTCTTCCATCCCTTGCATGTCCGATAATCTTCACCATTTTCTGTCTCCAAAGTAAATGGAGGCAGGTAAGATCTTTGGCTCTTTCACTCAGGACTGCCCCTCAAGAGGAACTATCCAGAATTCTCTTCCTCCAAACTATACAGATGGCAGAATCAAGGTCTCTTTTTGTAGCAGGATCTTAAAAAATAACTACAAGATCTTAAAAAATCTTAAAAAATAATCACAAGATCTTAAAAAATAACTACATTTGTCTCTATTTCTTCATTGTCTTCAAGGTTATTCTCCTTGTAACTGATACAATCCACCCCACACCTTCCCCTCCTCCCCCCCAAAAAAAGAGGTTTCTAAGGAGGATTTAGTGGTGGCATCTCCCTCGGGATACAGGATATCCTCAGGGTACAGCTACATTACGACCTCCGGGTATGACTCCCAGCTCGTGTACGCATACTCGTGGTAGCTCAGAGAGAGCTAGAGTGAGTATGAATAGCAGTGTACCCATGGTAGCGTGGGCAGCGGCAGCTGTTTTGAGTATGTACCCATGGGATTCAGGTGGGTTTGTACTCAGCACCGCGAAGCCGTGCTGCTGTTGCCTGTGCTACCATGGTTATGCTACTTTTTATACTTGCACTAACTCTTATCCAGCTATTGTGAGTACGTTTATGCGAACTGAGTATCACTCCCCTGATTTGTAGTGCAGATGTAGCCTAAGGCAAGCAGCAAGGGAAGACTGAATGCAAGAAATGTCCCCATTGTTAATCCCCTCATTAGGTTACTGGGGGCAAAGATGAAGCTGCCAGTTGGGGTGTAGGCAAGGTCTATGTTGAGGCAGTTGAGAAGGCTGCAAGGGAACTCTGCTTGCAGTTTGTGTGTTAGCAAAGCTCATATCAAGATGGTTGAACAGGCTTCAGGAAAGCTCCATTCTGAGACTAGACTCCACTCATCCAGAACCAAGTAGCAGTGGGCAGGATGTTCAAATGATTCAAATTCCATTCCCTGGAGGATGAGAATGTTTTCTCTCCCCTTCTAGCCTACATGGGTCCCACAGGAGATTAAAAAATGGCTGCTCTTTTCCTTTGGGAAACTTGTAGGGAACATGCCTCTCATCTTTCACTTTTAAGTCTCTATTGTAACTCTCCCCTGTGTTTCCTCAGGGATTTGGCCCAGGGACCAATAAAGGAGAAGGCCTCTCAGCAAGCTTTTAAAGGAGCAGCACAAAAATTCAGTTTTCCTGTAAATTAGCTTATTGCATTACCTTCAAAGCTCCCGTTGATGTCTTAAAAACCTCTCGAGTCAGTTTTCAAATATTCTCCAAAGGTGAGGGGAAATCTCTAAGTCAGGGCTTGGATGAAGATAAAGCACTCACTCATCTGGACTTCCCAGAATTAAGGATGCATAGGGTAGGGGATCTGTCTTTGCACGCTTCTGTGTTTTTTTGGAGGAAAACACACAAATTTTTGTTAACTTGAGAGAGTCCTGTAATGCCTCTTCATCCAGTATAAGGGTGTGGTTAGGAGGGGTATTTTTTCTCTATTAAGGCAAAATGTCATAACATGCAAATTCATAAATTTCACATACACTAAAAGACTTCATTGCTCTTCCGTAAGGCAGAGCCTGCTATAGCCTTGTTAGTCAAGGGGACGCAGCTGTACCATATGAAGTAGTACTCCTTGGGAGTACTCCTTTGCTAGGAACTGACAAGAGGAGAATAGGATCATCGTTCAGAGACAACTTGGATACATTGACTTCAACTGTGGCAATATTGGCTGTGACCACAGATTATGCTGGACTAATCTCGACTGGAAGGCCATTTTAACAACCCCGTGCCTCGTATGTAGATTTTCCTAGTAATTCCTGTTGGGACCAATGCTTAAACTGACTAAGATTTACGCTACATTGTAGAGTTTATAACAGTGGCCCATGAAGTAGCTCTTCATATGGAAATGTGTTTCACAGTCATCATATCATGTCAGTCTTATACATCTTCAGTTGATAGGCTCTTTGGGGAGTAAAGATACAGAGCAGTCATTGAGGCCAGGACATGGACGAAAAGAAGGGAAAATAAAGGTCTTCTGTCCAGTGAGAGACTCCAGAGTATGTTACTTCATTGGCATTCCCTTTGAAATGGATGTTCCTCCAGTGTTGAGAAGATACATTAGAAAGAGACCACTGCAGTCATTTCTGAGAGTTGGAAGACTCTGACTGGGTTTCCTTGGGAAACTGCTGAATGTGAACAGTTCTTATTAGCTTTGGTTTTCCCTAATTCTGAGGATCCTACTTCTCTAAGAGGGGGAACTTCAGAATGGCCTCCATGTGGAAGGCTAACATCTTGGGAAAATCAGTGTTTGAGCTATTCAGAAAAGTAGATTCAATAGAACTGTGTCTCACTCGTCCCTGGGACACAAAGTTCAAATAAAATAAAAGCAAACCAACATCATCAACAACAAATCTTTTTATAGTATCAGAATATGAAGAATGTAATAGTTGATCTACACATTTTAATAATGGAGCTAGTTTCTTACAGAATGGACGTTTTCAAAAGTGCACCAGAGCCTCAGTGCTATCAAACTGAAGCAGTGACATGCTGGCAGTCCTAGATTTCAGGTCTTTCTCAGTAAGGTCACAAATGAATTTCAGAGGTAAATACTGAAATCAAGTGTAACAACATTTATCCTCCCATGTTTTCATATTCCGAGTAGATCTCCAGGGGATTATATTCATTCTGATCGCAAGAGAATCTTTAAATTTTGCTACAATGAAAAACATTTCCAATACATTTTAGATTCCGTTTCCACACAGGTATTCACAAACACCCTAGTCACCTCTTCCTTGAAGAGAAAGAGAGATCCATCTATTGTTATCTGGGTGACCTCACCAGGATTCCTTCACAGGTCACTGTTATGCTGAACGTAGCATCTGGTGCTCTTTCTGCAGGAATAAGGCTTTAAGTGAACAAGGGGAAGAAGCATTTGCAACCTTTTAAACTCAGTATCAGAGCTGTCTAGTCACTGTTCAAGACAATGTTTATTTCAGAAGAGAGACAGGAGAAGACTCTGATTTGTTACATGTTGGTACATCTCTACTAAACTAAAATCCCTGATTCAGCTCCTTAGCTTGCTGGTCTCGTACATGGATACCTTGCACAGTTATTGCTTCACTTCCAGCCTGCAGTTGCTGCAGATAAGTATATAAATATCTTGGGCTGGAGCTAATATTAGCATCTCTTGTTAAATTCATCCTTAAGACTGTTCAGCATCTACATAGTCATCTGTGTAGATTACCAGGCTCCAGGAAAGGGAAGCACATCTGTACTCATGTGAGACACAGTGGGTGTGATGTAAGCAACACATGAGAAGGAGAGTATAAACTGTCTAGAGGTGTGACCAGTAGGCTACTTCTCTGTTTCCAGCAGATGACGCTTCAGAAACTGCTCCTTAATAAGCTGATATGAAGACTTCAGGGATTGCTCAAGGAAGCAGTCTTGATCATGTCCTGAGCAGAAGCTTTCATTCTGTCCCTCAGGATTTTACATGTTAAAGGAGAAGAAAAGTCAGGGTCAATTGGTTCAGCACGATGCACTTAGAACCAAGGGAAAGGAATCTGGACTGGTTATCCTTTCCAAGTATCTCAAATCCGGTTGAAAGCCCACTGATTAATCTTATGTCCAGATCGGCCTGGAAAACCAACAGGTACTATGTGAAGAAGGGACTTCTAGAAGTAGACCCTATGTCTTCAAAGTGACACTAACGTTTCCTTTATGCCTTCTCTCTCCATCAAAACCATTGAGGGTGAAGATGGCAAAAAAGACTGCAAAAGGAACAGGCCATGGTGATTCTGTCACCTTTTCAATGATCCTCAGGTTCAGACCCAATTCTGGATGAAATGAACCTTTGCCAAGATCCAGAGTCAAAAGAATATACTACGGCAGAGACTCTACTCTACACTAAAATCCAGTGCTGCTTAAACTATCACTTTAGATGCTGAGTGGAATAAACTATAGTCACTGATATTCTAAGAACATGAAATATCCTCTGATAGTTCAGAGGAAACTTGCAAATGGCCCTTATTAATTGCTTTAATGAGGTCCAGATGTTGGTATTACAAGACATACACCAGGGCAAAATCAGCTAAACAAAATTGGAGTTTTTATAAGTTGGTCTGACCTTGGTCTTCGGCAAGACAAGGCTGCAATTGCAAATATTGCACTGTAAGAAAGTAAGGAGAATCTCTGATCACCATCACATCAGATTCCTCAGGACTACCTCTTTAATTAATCCTCCAGTAATGTGCCAGTTCCTGTCATGATCTTGCAATGTGTGCTGCAGGTAGTTATAAAACCACTTTTCTAACCGTTATACAGTCAGTATTACTCCACCTCTTCTCACTGAAACTATCTTGCTTATTTACCACCACCTCAGTCAGGGATGTTTTTGGAGCTTGGCATGGGCTCTATGGAATCTCAATTATACATATTCTATCAAGGCATGTTAATTCTTCAAACTGACCAGGCCTTCAAGGTCACCATAATCTTCAGCATATTATAGGAAGAAGTTTTTTCCTCTGTCTGAATCCAAACATCATAAGGAATTGGAAGGGCATAAGTTGGATGTGAGCAGGGTCATCAAGGAAATAAAAGCAGAGGCATTTGAACCCTCAAGTACAACCCCTTTCAAGCACATTACTAGTCATCTGTTCTGTTTGTATAGTGACTAGCACAATGGGGTCCTGGTGCATGTTTGTGGCTCCTGGTACAATAGTAATAAAATAATAAATTGTGTGATCACTCACATCTTACACTGAGATCTATAAGGCCACCATGTGGTGTCTATTTGCACTTCTCAAAATATCATAAAATTGTCTTCTTATCTGCAGATGTAGAGTTGGTAAATGGGGTGCCTTCTTAAATTCCTTTTCCAACTTCTGCATAGTTCAATTGAATCTTCCCTCCCTAAGGATGATTAACTGCTTTGTACATGAAGACAGTCTGCCATGGAGGGGCCAGAGAAGGGAAAATTTGCCTTACCTGTGAATTTTCTTTTTAGGACTCTCCATGTCAGATAATCTGATCCTTTCCTGAGGGATTACAATATGTTCAGAATTTTGTGTGGCTATTGCTCGCTTGTTAAGTAATTTGAAAAGGGGAGAGCATATTCCTCTTGGAAACCCTTACATTTCTTTTTAGTTTTCCTGCAAGTGGTTCGCGTTGATTTGCCCCTCTTAATATTTATACAGTAAGTATTTTTGGTCTTTGGAAACTTTTGTCCGGAGGGTTCTTCCTGAGTGGCAGACATAAGTCTGAGCTTGAAGGTACAGTATGCCTCCAGGCTGGTATGAAATGGGGAATACCTCACTGTGAAGACTGTCTGACACAGTTAGACAAACACACTTGACTGGTAAGACACAGAAGTTTTCTATATCAGGTCTTTTGGATAGCGTTGGTTTTGGTTTTTGGTTTTTTTAAGGAAAGGCCCACTTGCAGTAAACTTTACTGCTAAAGAGAGACTATTGCTATTGTTTCGAAAATAGGTAACCTTTAATGCTTAGGCGGTTAAAATATTTTCTATAGCTATTTTTTTCCTTTTAATAGCCAAATAGGTCACTTTTTCTGTATCATCTAACAGATCGCCACGGTCACTTAAAGATGTACACACTTGACAAACCAAATAGGATGGTGTACTATATATATTGACTTCTGTTTGCTCTTGCAACTTCCATCGATGTCCTCACCAATCACATTGGTTGGATGTAAACAGAAGCTGTATATAATTTTAAAATTATACATATAAACCTTTCTTTAGCAGATTTTCCCCATTCTCATTTTACAGAATGACTACTTGTCATGATATTCTTAAGAGGTCTAATAAGAATTGTCATAATACAGTATGTAGAGTTCCAGAAAAATTCAAATTCAAGCTGAAATGTCTGTCTTTCATGTCCATACAAAATGTACTTAACAGGCAGGAAAGGTTAAATTTTTCTCCCTATATTTTTACTTTGGAGTTTAATGCCCTTGGTGAGCTAAAACGAGTACATCTGAAAGTATTAAGAGCAAATTCTCTGTTACAGGTACACAATGTTTTATTTTGATTATGTAAAATGATCTCGCATGAAACATTGCTTCCAAAAAGAAAAAGTAATACATTAATATGATGTGGTATGGCAACAGTTCGTAAATTCAGAATAATAGTGGCACCCCCTCCCCCCACCAATTCCTTAGGGCATTAATTGAAAGTGAAATCTGTATGGAAAGAATTCTACATAGATGGCTTGATAGCAATGTAGCCTGTCAACTACATAAAAGACTCTGGGACGTTTTTAGAGTATGACTGGTCAATCTTAATAAGGTGTGTACATTTCTAAAGGAGTGTGTGTGTGTTTTGGGGGGGAACCTGAAGAAAAAGGATGAAATTCAGTTTTTCGGTGTTTGTTTGTTTTTGGGTGGTTTTTTTAGAGACATAGGCCATATAACTAATTTAGGGTGCTAATTGGCAAGTCAGGTTTAAATAACATAAACATAAGGTTTTGAATAATATAGGGATAAGTTAGGGATTTGAGCTAAGTGCCAAGTACTAAATGTAAATACATCTCATGATTCGTCCCCTAGACTGTTCTGCCTTTTGTTACTTAGCTTTCCCTCTTTTGTGTTTCCAGAGATTATACTGGCTGCTTCTAGGAGCCTGGTTGGGCACTACCCCTTCATAGCTGTGAATTGAATTGGAGTACTCCCCAAAATTGAAGGATCTGTGGTCAGGAGTTTCACAAAACCTAAAGGGTCAGCCCTGTTTCAGTGTTTGGAGGACTGTGAATAGCCAGAACTAATTTGGAAAAATTAGTGACAAATTTTCCAATTTAGCCATCTGTTTACTTCAGTTCACCCTTTTCTGCCTATCTTTGTAAGAAAAAGGACAATAAACTTTTTTTTTTTTTTTAAAAGAAGCAAGATGAGATTACCCCATCACTACTATAGGTAGGCTTGGCAGAATTTGGTTTTTAATTTTTTCATAATTTTGATGGATAATATCAATGTTTATTTTTAAGCATGTTTAATTTTTTTGTCTATTTAAATTTTCAGTTGCAGGAAATTATGGGTGGGCGGAAAATAATTCAATGACAGTAGACATCAAGATTCAAAAAGATTAAAAGCTTTCATAACTGTGAAAACACAAATTGTCAGCATCACATGTCAAAATATAGAAATATCCTTAAATCAAATGCTAATAAGTTCTCAGGCAAATTGCAAAAAATGCTGTTTATCTATATTTCAGTTATTATTGATGAAAGTATTTGTTTTGTGTGTGTATATGGTGAAGTCAACATTTACAGATCTTTACTGATAAAAATCCTTGCAACCCTAACTATAGGTCCCCAAAATCACTGTGTGAGGAACGCTTCTTGGACTGTAAAAGTTGTCTGATATATATATAGTATAAATAAATGCAGTGGCTTATTTGAAAGATGTTAATTTCTTCTAAAATACAAATTATGTCTAAAATTTTTCCCTCTAGTGCGCACATATATATTTATTTTCCAGCAAATTACAAGTTTTATATCATTTGTAATTTGCTGGAATATCATAGAATCATAGAATATCAGGGTTGGAAGGGACCTCAGGAGGTCATCTAGTCCAACCCCCTGCTCAAAGCAGGACCAATCCCCAATTAAATCATCCCAGCCAGGGCTTTGTCAAGCCTGACCTTAAAAACTTCTAAGGAAGGAGATTCTACCACCTCCCTAGGTAACGCATTCCAGTGTTTCACCACCCTCCTAGTGAAAAAGTTTTTCCTAATATCCAACCTAAATCTCCCCCACTGCAACTTGAGACCATTACTCCTTGTCCTGTCATCTTCTACCACTGAGAATAGTCTAGAACCATCCTCTTTGGAACCACCTCTCAGGTAGTTGAAAGCAGCTATCAAATCCCCCCTCATTCTTCTCTTCTGCAGACTAAACAATCCCAGTTCCCTCAGCCTCTCCTCATAAGTCATGTGTTCCAGACCCCTAATCATTTTTGTTGCCCTTCGCTGGACTCTCTCCAATTTATCCACATCCTTCTTGTAGTGTGGGGCCCAAAACTGGACACAGTACTCCAGATGAGGCCTCACCAATGTCGAATAGAGGGGAACGATCACGTCCCTCGATCTGCTCGCTATGCCCCTACTTATACATCCCAAAATGCCATTGGTCTTCTTGGCAACAAGGGCACACTGCTGACTCATATCCAGCTTCTCGTCCACTGTAACCCCTAGGTCCTTTTCCGCAGAACTGCTGCCTAGCCATTCGGTCCCTAGTCTGTAGCTGTGCATTGGGTTCTTCCGTCCTAAGTGCAGGACCCTGCACTTATCCTTATTGAACCTCATCAGGTTTCTTTTGGCCCAATCCTCCAATTTGTCTAGGTCCCTCTGTATCCTATCTCTGCCCTCCAACGTATCTACCACTCCTCCCAGTTTAGTATCATCCGCAAATTTGCTAACAGTGCAATCCACACCATCCTCCAGATCATTTATGAAGATATTGAACAAAACCGGCCCCAGGACCGACCCCTGGGGCACTCCACTTGACACCGGCTGCCAACTAGACATGGAGCTATTGATCACTACCCGTTGAGCCCGACAATCTAGCCAACTTTCTACCCACCTTATAGTACATTCATCCAGCCCATACTTCTTTAACTTGCTGACAAGAATACTGTGGGAGACAGTGTCAAAAGCTTTGCTAAAGTCAAGAAACACTACATCCACTGCTTTCCCTTCATCCACAGAATCAGTAATCTCATCATAGAAGGCGATTAGATTAGTCAGGCATGACCTTCCCTTGGTGAATCCATGCTGACTGTTCCTGATCACTTTACTCTCGTGTAAGTGCTTCAGGATTGATTCCTTGAGGACCTGCTCCATGATTTTTCCGGGGACTGAGGTGAGGCTGACCGGCCTGTAGTTCCCAGGATCCTCCTTCTTTCCTTTTTTAAAGATTGGCACTACATTAGCCTTTTTCCAGTCATCTGGGACTTCCCCCGTTCGCCACGAGTTTTCAAAGATAATGGCCAATGGCTCTGCAATCACATCCGCCAATTCCTTTAGCACTCTCGGATGCAACTCGTCCGGCCCCATGGACTTGTGCACGTCCAGCTTTTCTAAATAGTCCCTAACCACCTCTTTCTCCACAGAGGGCTGGCCATCTACTCCCCATGTTGCGATGCCCAGCGCAGCAGTCTGGGAGCTGTCCTTGTTAATGAAGACAGAGGCAAAAAAAGCATTGAGCACATTAGCTTTTTCCACATCCTCTGTCACTAGGTTGCCTCCCTCATTCAGTAAGGGGCCCACACTTTCCTTGGCTTTCTTCTTGTTGCCAACATACCTGAAGAAACCCTTCTTGTTACTCTTGACATCTCTTGCTAGCTGCAGCTCCAGGTGCAGTTTGGCCCTCCTGATTTCATTCCTACATGCCCGAGCAATATTTTTATACTCTTCCCTGGTCATATGTCCAACCTTCCACTTCTTGTAAGCTTCTTTTTTATGTTTAAGATCCGCTAGGATTTCACCATTAAGCCAAGCGGGTTTCGCCTGCCATATTTACTATTCTTTCGACTCATCGGGATGGTTTGTCCCTGTAACCTCAACAGGGATTCCTTGAAATACAGCCAGCTCTCCTGGACTCCTTTCCCCTTCATGTTAGTCCCCCAGGGGATCTTACCCATCCGCTCCCTGAGGGAGTCGAAGTCTGCTTTCCTGAAGTCCAGGGTCCGTATCCTGCTGCTTACCTTTCTTCCCTGTGTCAGGATCCTGAACTCGACCATCTCATGGTCACTGCCTCCCAGATTCCCATCCACTTTTGCTTCCCCCACTAATTCTTCCCTGTTTGTGAGCAGGAGGTCAAGAAAAGCTCCCCCCCTAGTTGGCTCGTCTAGCACTTTCACCAGGAAATTGTCCCCTACGCTTTCCAAAAACTTCCTGGATTGTCTATGCACCCCTGTATTGCTCTCCCAGCAAATATCAGGAAAATTAAAGTCACCCATGAGAACCATGCCAATATGCCAAGAAATGAAAATTGTTCAATACTTGTACTTCACACAATGCAGAGTCAGCCTATGGAACTCTTTGCCAGATGATGTTGTGAAGGCCAAGACTATAACAGGGTTCAAAAAGAACTAGATAAATTCATGGAGGGTAGGTCCATCAATGGCTGTTAGCCAGGATGGACAGAGATGGTGTCCCTAGCCTCAGCTTGCCAGACGCTGGGAATGAGCGACAGGGAATGGATCACTTGATGATTACCTGTTCGTTCCCTCTGGGGTACCTGGCACTGGCCACTGTCAGAAGACTGGATACTGGGCTAGATGGACCTTTGGTCTGACCCAGCATGGCTGTTCTTATGTTTGTAAAATGTTTTCACAAGTTGTGTTTCTACAGTAAAGATGAACTAGATTCACAGAAAAGGTTTAAAAAAAAACCCTGAGCTGTCAAAAATGATGAAATACTCCATATATACATTTTTCTCCTACTGTCATGTTCCTTTTTATGTATTTTTTTAAAAATTTTCCATTTTGGGAAATGTGTTATATCATTATGTTTTGAACAGGGATTTGTTTTGGCTGTCACAATGGTGCGTGAGGCAGTTGATGAATTTCGACGTTACCAGCGAGACAAGGAAATGAACTCTCAGTTATATAGCAAGCTTACAATACGAGGTTGGTTAAAAACATTTTTTATTAAGTATTTTATAATCCACATTCTGTATTTTTGAACTTAGGTTAAAACAGTTTTTAAAATAACAAAAGTGATAATAGGTTTTTGAAATGTTATTCTGGTAGGAATGAATTCCATATAACCTGACAAGAGATGTGCTTAGGGGGAACAAAGTATTCATTTCTGGTAGCCGAATAAAGCATCTAAAACTGTAGCTGTTCCAGAAATCTGAAGGCTTTTGTTAATAGCAACTTAAATGTGCCACATCTATACATTTTCAGTTGTTACATGAGGGAAAATAGTTTTTTAAAATACGCTACCACTTTAAAGTGCAGTTCTTCTTTGAAATGGATAAAGTAAAGAACAACAAGTCACTACCACTGTGTGGCATGCATCCGAGGTTGAAAGGAATTTAAGAATGAAGTGGCTAAGCTGCTAACAAAAATACGGTTTCGCAATTAAAATTTGCTGTCTTCTAGCCCTGCTTCCAGGCAGAGTAACTAATGTTTTACCTATGTTTTTAAAAAAGCACTAGAGGTGATTCAGAGAAGTAGATCGTAGAGTATCAGTAATGAGTACACTGGCTGAAATATCTAAAAATAGAAATATAGAACTTCTATATGATCACATGATGGGGGTAAATCAGCAGTTTCTGAAAAGGAAAATCATGTCTTTCTAATCTACTAGAAACCTTTAAAACATATAAGTAAAATACGGATACAGGAGGACAGGATGTGTCAAGGTTCTTTCCCCACTCTGAACTCTAGGGTACAGATGTGGGGGCCTGCTTATTCTTGCCAGCTTAGGTTAAAAACTTCCCCAAGGTACAAACTTTGCCTTGTCCTTGAACAGTATGCTGCCACCACCAAGCGTTTTAAACAAAGAACAGGGAAAGAGACCACTTGGAGACGTCTTCCCTCAAAATATCCCCCTAAGCCCTACACCCCCTTTCCTGGGAAAGGCTTGATAATAATAGCCTCACCAATTGGTACAGGTGAACACAGACCCAAACCCTTGGATCTTCAGAACAATGAAAAATCAATCAGGCAGGTTCTTAAAAGAAGGATTTTATTTAAAGAAAAGGTAAAAGAATCACCTCTGTAAAATCAGGATGGTAAATACTTTACAGGGTAATCAGAGTCAAAACATAGAGAATCCCTCTAGGCAAAACCTTAAGTTACAAAAAGACACAAAAACAGGAATAGACATTCCCTCCAGCACAGCGAATTTCACAAGCCATTAAACAAACAAACAAAAAATCTGATGCATTTTCTAGCTAGATTACTTACTAACTTTACAGGAATTGGAAGGCTTGCATCCTTGATCTGTTCCCGGCAAAACCATCCCACAGACAGCCAGAACCCTCTGTTCCCCCCCCCCCCCCTCCAGATTTGAAAGTATCTTGTCCCCTCATTGGTCATTTTGGGTCAGGTGCCAGCGAGGTTACCTTAGCTTCTTAACCCTTTACAGGTGAAAGGGTTTTGCCTCTGCCCAGGAGGGATTTTATAGCACTGTATACAGAAAGGTGGTTACCCTTCCCTTTATATTTATGACAGGGTGGCATAACTTTTTTGGGCTTTCTGAAAGCCTTAGACAGAGTCCCTTACAAAGGCAGGTAAAGAAATGAAGTAGTCATGAGGGAAATACAAAATACTATTGGCGACCAAGAACTTGTTTAGTAACAGCTGTTTAGTCATAGCTAAGGTATTTTTATAGGATGCATCCCATCCAACCAAAACCTTAAAAGCACAGAAATAAGAAGTTAAGGGGAAACGTAAGCATTCCTTTCCATGTTGCCTACCAGTGCTTCTGGTAAAACATGGAAGGGCTCCACAAGGCTCTTGCTTTCAGCAGGTACCCAAAAATGATACATACCCCAGATTCACAATGTATTTTGTTCCGGGACAGGTCACAGTCCAGGCTCCCTGATGTATGCTTCCCCTCTCTTGCAACGGGGGAAGCTGCTCTATGCCTATCCTCTGTGACAGGTTCTCTGGGTACCCAGGACTGAGGGTCACCTTGTACCCACCCCCCACCAGCAGCATGATGGAGACTTGCTTGTGGTTAACTGGGTGTCTGTTCCCTGATAACTCCAGCCTATTAGCCAGCCAAGCACTCTCCTCTGGGCTATGACAGTCCTTACTTTGCCATACAGATTAACAGTCAGTGTACCCCAGCCCCCGAGTCCTTTTGAGGAGCTCTCCTATAGTGTCCAGCCATTTCTTCACTGAACACTCTCAGAAATACCAGGTCTGCTGTACCCAAAGGAACAGTATATATGCCAGCTTCTCTGATTCAACTCAGGATCAGCTCTTTTCTTAATATCAGAGCACTGAGCTATATTTATGGTGAAAACACGAAGTTTATTATCAAAGATTCAAGAGGTAGTGAGTAAGGATAATAGAGAAAAAAGTTACATATAAAACAAAATCATAACATGCTTTTTAGAGATTAAACTTTATTAGGTTAGCCTTCTACCTAGTGAAGTTTATCTCCTCAGAAGCCTTCTGCAGCATCTTCATCCACAGCTGGTTGTGATCTCATTTTCATGAATGTAAATACACTGCCTGTTTAATTCCTAGCTGCAGAATGTCATCTTTGTCCCCTAAATATAGTCCAGCAAAGTGTTGGAAGTGTTTCTCAAAATAAAGTTATCTTCCCTGCTGTGTCTCTCTACCTGTTAGATCTTTTTTTAAATTCTTGCAATGTTTCCTCTGCATTTAGCTTAGATGGGTGATGGGAGACCCACTGTGAATGAGACAATACTTAATTTACATTTTGACAGACAAAGGTGCATAAACATCCCTTGTCTGACAGAAAACCTGTTTTGCCACCTCTGCTGTGATACAGAATCTAAGAACATATTTTCAGCATATATAGTATCATTTTGCAATGATATGAATAACCAGTGTGACCCTGGCTTTAATTTAAGAGCTCATGTGATATTCTTTAGTAAACCAGAACATAAAATATTAAGATATAGATTCATAGACTTTAAGGCCAGAAGAGACCTTTGTGATCATCTAGTCCAGTGATACTCAATTAGATCTATTGCAGGCTGATTTGAGAATTTTATGATAGACAAGCCATTTGCACAGAAGGCTGACAAAATAAAAAAATAAAATTAAAAATACACGACTTCAGCTGCCAATAAAGACCTTGATTGCAACATAAAAGTTAGACACACTAGTACTTAAAGTAGTTTATAAATCAGTATTATTACCTGTGTTTGTGGCAATCTCTAATGGGAGGTGTGACATTGACAATCTCTGGCAAGCTTTGTGAAGAGTGGTTTTTAGGCGGTCAGGATGCATGAACTGGTGAAGATGCTCATCTGTCAGGTGATTGCTATGTTGTTTTTTATAATGTTCATGGTAGAAAATCCAGATTCTCCGAGGTACTTTGATCTGAACATTGTTAAAGATAAATGGCTAGATTCTGGCTATTCTGAAACTGGTCAGGATATTGAATCCAGATATCACAAAGTTCTACTTCTCTGAATTTTGCCTTCAAGATATCTGAGCTGTGAAGCCTTAACATTTCTAATTGAAAGGCACCTTCATCAATTGAATCAAGAATGTTCCTTGCTTCAGAAGGACAAGGTCTGTTGGCAGAGACAAGAAATGAATCACGAACAAATAGAAGCAAATCGTCTGAAATTTTAAAATTCTCAAATTGCATTTTAAAATTTTCGATCAGATTGTTTAGGAATTCTTGCATCATTTTCATTGAAGTTGCATCTGTCACAATGACATGCAGTGTGGAAATGTGCAACATCTTTCCTGTTAAGACTGCCTGAAAGATTTCAAGATTCCTCTGAAAGGCACACACTTTTTCAAACAGATCCCTGATATTGCTTGCATGGCTTTGGAGCTGCAAGTTGAGGGAATTAAAGCTTGTCACACAGAAAAGCTACCTGTGACATAGAGGGGACATCATTTGTAAATCCCAGGAATTCGTAGGCCTTGTTGTTCTTGTGGTTTGAAAGAAATTTGATTATTTCTTTAAGTGCACAAAACCTTTATAGTAAGTGCCCCCTGCTTAACCAGCAAATGTCGTTGTGCTGCAACAGGTCACTGTATTTGGCTGAAATGTCTTGTAAAAGAGGTTTAAAAAGACAATGTTGCAAGCTAGAAGTTGAGCATGTGTAATTCACTAATCTCATCACAATGCCCATTGTTTTTTTTCAAGTCCTCAGAGAACTTACCACACAGGACAGTCTGGTGAATGATGCAGTGCAGTGTATTTAATGAAGGGTGTATCACTGCCAAATGTGAAGCAAAGCCCTGCTCTTTCCCTGTCATGGAGAGACCTCAGTCTGTAACAAGCAAGTTTACTTGCTGCAGATCAAAACCATTTTTTTTCAAAAAAGCCTTTTACCTTTTCAGAAAAGATCTCTCCTGTAGTGTAGGTTTCTAGTAGTATTAAGCACTAAACTTCTTCCTTAAAAATTTCACTGTCATAAAATCTAACAAACAGCGATAGATGGGCAGTGTCACTTAAATCGCTTGATTTGTCCACTGCAAGAGATATGCATTTGGCATTTTTTAAATCAGAAAGCAGTGCTGACAATTACCTCCAATCTTCTCACTACTGTGGAATCAGACAAGGGAACTTGCTTCAAATGGTTCACAATGTCATCTTTGTTTTTATCTCTGACAAAAAGCTCCTCCAGCATTTCCAAGGTGCACTCCTTCAGAAGCTCAGCATCCAGGAAAGGCTTTTTCTTTTTAGCTAGTACCAGCATTATCCGAAGAAAAGCAATTATTGCTTTTCCTTTATAGTCGCTGATGTTCTGAGAATGACGTTTTAAGTGTGATACAAAAACTTCAGATTTTTAATTTCATCACATTTTCCAACATTGCCAGGAGGATGGGCCGCGTTGAAGTTACTGTGCGTTGATTCAGAGTGGCGCCTCATGTTGACGACTTTATAGATGGGTGCAGTGATTTGGCATATTAAATACAAAGCTTTTGCATTTAAATGAGGTGGCATAATACTAAAAAAATCCACTGTCCAGTTTGGGTTAAAAGGCTCGGCTTTCGATGTCGACTTTGCAACATTTATTCCCACTTGCATTCATTTTTTATTCCATTTCCATCACTTATGGAAAAAACAGGTAGCGTCCTAGCTCAAGCATAGCCGGTGCTATCGCGAGAACTCAAGATCCAGTAAGCAGTGCTTAATTTGTGCTGGGGCTTGCTGGGGCTGAGCCCTGGCACTTCCTAGGCATGACAGTTCATAGCCCCTGCACCTCTCAGCTCCTGGCCAGCAGCCACTGCTCTCTGGCTGCCCAGCTCTAAAGGCAGCACCGCCGCCAGCAACAGGGCAGAAGGAAGGGTGGCATGGTATGGTGTGTTGCCATGCTTACTACTTCTGCGCTACTGCTGGTGATGGCACTACCTTCAGAGCTGGGTGCCTGGCCAGCAGCTGCTGCTCTCCGGCCACCCAGCCAGTGCTTAACTTATGCCAGGGCAGTGCCACAGCACCTCTTTCATTACAAATTAAGTACTGTCACTAAGTTACTTTTTTAAGAAGTCATAGGCAAATGATAGGCAGCGCATCACAGTTCGTGAATTTAATTATAAACATTTTTTAAGGTGAGCTTGCAGGCCACACAGGAAGCCTTGGTGGGCCTCATTTGGCCTACAGGCAGCCTATTGAGTATTGCAGGCCACAGAACCTCACTCATCTCCTCCTATAATAGACCCATAATCTCTGGCTGAATTACTGAAGTCCTCAAATCATGATTTACAGATTTCAGGTTACAGAGAATCCACTATTTACTCTAGTTTAAACCAGCAAATGATTTGTTCCCCATGCTGAAGAGGAAGGCAAAAACAAAAAACCCCATCCCCAAACCCACGGGGTCTCTGACCTGGGGGAAAACTAGTTCATTTAGAGTTCACCTGGCATCTATCTCTGCATTTCACTCACCAGCTGGGGATGGGCTGCTGAGTGTCTAAGTCTGTCAGTCAGGTTCTTAGAGTTTGGACAGGCTGTACCCCCTTATCACAGATAATACTTCTCCTTCCTGGTGGATTCGAGTTTGCTACTGGCAATGTTGTAAGGTTCACCCTTTGAACTGATGGCTGTCTGTTGTTTGCTGCATCTGTCTAAAAAGGCAGCTTTCTTGGCAGCCATTATATCTGAGAAGGGGGGGCAGAATTATGTGCATTGGTCATGGACCTTCCTTACACAGTGCTTTATAAGGACAAGGTATATTATATCCTCCTAGATGTTCCTTACTAAGGTCTCTGCGTTCCACCTCAATAAAGCAGTATACTTACTGACATGCTGTCCTTAAACCCAATTCTCGTAAGGATGAAGAAAGACTTCAGATCTTGATGTCAGAAGAGCACTGTCTTTTTACTTGGATAGAACAGGATCATTTAGATCATCTCAGCTGTGTATTTCAGTTGCAGACAGGATAAAAGGCCTTCTGGTCTCTACGCAAAAGATTTCATCCTGGATTTCTTCCTGCATAAGTCTGTGGTGTGACATTGCAAAAGTACCTCCACCAAGCAGGGTGGTTGCAAACTCCACAAGAGCCCAGGCAGCTTCCACAGCTTTCCTGGCTGAGGTATTTCTCAGGGACATTTGCAAATCTGCAACATGGTCATTAGTGCATACTTTTACAAGTCACTGTGCTGTGTCAGAGGGGATGCAAAATTTGGACAAGTAGTTCTACAGTCGTTGTTCAGGTAGACTGAAACCCTCTGCCAGATTGAATTGCTTGTGAGTCACCTGAAGTGTAATGGATACATGCAATCCCTCAAACAAGAAAAAATGGTTATTAATCCATTCTGTAACTGTTGTTCTTTTAGATGTGTCGCCCATGCCCATTCCATGTGTCATGCTCCTTCCCCTTTATATCAGAATCTCTATCAGGCAAGAAGGAACGGAAGAGGATTGGGGACAGTGCTGTCCTTTATATAATTGAACAGCAGTAGGAGAGTGCTAAGGGCACATGTGCTGCCCCGACAGGTACTGCTAAGGGAAAAATCTCTGTTTCTAGTGCACTGGGTGTGCACAAACCTATAGTGGAATGGACATGTGCAACACATCTTGAAGAAAAACAGTTACAGAATAGGTTAGTGACTAATGACTATTTTTCTGTTTTGTTTTTTATTTCAATTAGATAGTTACAAAATAAAGATTAAAAGCTCATGTTAAAACTGAACTGTGTATCACAACCTTAACTATGGTGCAACTACTGAGCTAAGAAAATGATTAGAGGCATGGAAAAACTGCTTTGTGAAATGAGATTGAAAAGATATGGGGAGTTTAGATTAGAAAGGAGACTATAATACAGGGGCACATGATAGAGGTATATAAAATAAATAAGAGAATAGGGCAGGTAAATCCTTCTTACTCTCTCCAATAAGACAGTAATAACGGGGACATTCAATTATATTGAAAGACAACAAATTTAAGACTGGCAAAAGAAAATACTTTTAGAAAACCCACAAAATCTGTGGAATTCATTGCCAGAAGCAACAACTGAGGTGAAGAGCATAGCAGGATTAAAAAAGCATATTTTTGTGGATAATGACAAAATCAACGATTACATTAGATATTTACACCTGTAAACATAATTAGCATAGGTATAATTTAGGATTTGGCCTGGAGAATTTTTATTAGCAGCAATAATTCATGAGAATGAAGAAATTCAGTTTCATATTCTAGGTTAAATTTGCAAAGCTTATTTTGAAAATAAAATATTTTTAATTGTGCACACCTGATCATAAGACCCAATAAAACATGAAAATTGATGACATTTTTAGACAGTAACTTTTTTTTAGTAGAACTGCACTTTAAAAATATGCTCCATTTATATAGCATCATCTATACAACAATTTCAAATTGCTCTACAAGCATGTAAACTTCAGACCTCCCCTTTGAGGTAGGTGGTATTGCTCTCATTTCAAATATGTGAAGACTGAGGTAAAGAGAGGTTAAGCAGATTGCCCAGGGACATATAAGTCGATAGGAAAAGTGGGAGTTGATGAATTCTGAATCCATTCCATTGACCTCTAACGATCCTCCCTTCCCCTTGATTTCTCTTTCTTAAAATCACTTTTAGCTGATCCAGTTGTTGTTATAGTGTTGTGCAATAGTGTTGTGTTGCTGTGCAATTTACTCTTGGGCTTAGAGTACATGTACCAAAAAAAGAGGCTACTGCAGGGCGAATTACTTATGAATACCTCTCTTTATACCTCTCTATATACAGTGTTGTCATAGTCAAACACTTTGTTTTCCGTACCTATGGGGGATATTTATGTAAAGACTTATCCCTTGGGTAGTGTGAACTGACAAGTAAAAAGCCAAGAAATGTCAACTTATGACCTGACTGTAGTTGTTCGCATAAGAAATGTCAACTTTACAGGATGCTGGTCTCCCATTAAGACTTGCTGATGTTTTGGAGCTTTTGTTTTTAATCAGAAAATGTCTTGAATCAGAGTTCTCAGTGTCAGTGGTACTCACTGCTATGTACTAGGCTGCCTGTTTCAGAAAGAAGCCTTAGCTATTAGTTATATATAGGATAAGGAGAATCTGGAGCTGATAAAAAGTGCTATTTAAGATTGGTCTTCTCTGTCACTTCCTTTGTTTCAGGAGATTAAATATCAGTAGATTCTTGGATTTTCGTAGATAGGTGAGCCAAATATGCATTTGTCTTCCGTATCCTTCACATGAACTCATCTTCTCAGGTGTCTCTTGTTCACTTTCTTAGCCTGTTTTTTGAATGTCTTAAACTGGTTTCTACATTTTTCATTTTCTTGTCCTAGTCTGTTACGAAAACAAAGTCCTAGTCGATAAAGGTAATTTGTCTTCTAGATAGAAAGGGCTACAGATCCTTAATAGGTCTTCAGTCTGCCATGGCTTAAGAGCGGAATGACCAGACCTGTCAGTCTCTAGCAGAATGGGAGTGGCCCAGGCACTGAAGATCCCATCAGTTTTGTTCACCCTCTTCAGTTTAAGGGAAGCTTTTCCAGATGTATTTGCTGCAGAGCAAAAACTGATGCATGTAAAAGTGATCAAGTCCTTTCAGAGCTCTGCAGCCAGGCTTCAGGTTTATCTGTGGGCTTTTTTCACACCTTTTCTTTCAGTTAGGCACTGCAACAACTACTCCCCCTTCAACACTTCTTGATGGGCAAAAATAGAGAAAGTAGAAAGGAAAAATCTGCCTTTCTTCTTCCCATATTATGGAATGTGTGGATGGAGCCCTACACTTCCTGTGATCAGACACTAGGTCCATATTCTGAGGCTAAAGAAACTACGTATCTCACAAGGCCACTTTTTGCTAGATTGGCGCAGGGATGTCTTGCCTCAGAGCAGTCAGCTCAGGTGAAGTGCATAAAGGCAGATGAATGTTGGCAGATGAAATTCAGTGTTGATAAATACAAAGTAGTGCACATTAGAAAACATAATCTCAACTATACATACAAAATGATGAGTTCTAAATTAGCTGTCACTGTTCAAGAAAGATATCTTGGAGTCACCATGGATAATTCTCTGCAAACATCTGCTCAATGTGTAGTGGCAGTCAAAAAGGTTAACAATGTTATGAACCATTAGGAAAGGGATAGATAATAAGACAGAAAATATCATACTGCCATAATATCATATAAATCCATGATATACTCACAGGTTGAATGCTGCATGCAGTTCTTGTCACCCATCTCAGAAAATGTAGAGTTGGAAAAAGTACAGAAAAGGGCAACAACAATAGTTAGGGATATGGAATAGCTTCTGTTTGAGAGATTAAAAAGACTGGGACTGTTCAGTTTAGAAAAGAGACAACTAAGAGGGAGGATATTATAGAGGTCTGTGCAATCATGAATGGTGTGGGGAAAGTGAACAAGGAAGTGATATTTACCCCTTCCCAAAACAAATGAAGAAGGGGTCATTGAAATTAATAGGCAGTAAGTTTAAAATAAAAGGAAGTACCATTGGTCTGACCCATTAGGGCCATTCTTATGTCCTTCTCTTTCCCTTTAATTGGAAGAGCTGCCAAAATCAAAGCATAATAATCCAGCTAGAAAAGGCGCAAAACACATTTAACCTCTCTGTACTGCATCTTCTCTAAGGAGTTTTATAGTCCCACTTTCCTTTCTAAGCTGTCTCCCCACTCTCTAGTGTCATGAGCCTAAAGCTGTGAAGCATGGAATATCAAAACATTGAGGAAAAATCTGGAAAACTTCTTTTCTTCTTCTTAGAGGATGGCCATCTGTTTTAGTCAGAAGCCATGGTCCAGAAAGAAGAGACTTAAGTCAAACTCTTTGCTCTAGAATATTTGAGATAATTCTCAGAAGAGTTGTGGGATTAGTTCTTCCCTTGGACAATCCTGCAAAACAGGAGAAGGGGAAATGAGTATAAAGAAAAGGGAAGAGGCTGCTATGAATTTCTTCCCTTCAGGATCCAAATGAGAATGCAGGGTCCCCTTGCATGCTAAATCTCTCGAGGATGCCATTAGGCCCAAATAGAAAATTCCTGCAAAAACCAAGTGTCTGGGAAGACTTGCTAAAGCAGTCTATAAAATGTCCTAATCTGACTTTGTTAACCTACAGAAAGAAAATACAGTCGTGTTTTCCTGGGTAAAGGTCACAGCCATTCCCATAGAAATAGAATTTTCACCAGTGGATTCCACAGTGGGCACCATGGCAGTCTCGTTATTGAGGGCAAACTTTGAAGTAATCTTGGGATTAAATGTTTAAGTAATCTCCATGTTTTCTGCCAGGGCTGTAGTAGCCTGGAAAGGCTTGTACTTCAGACTTCTAGTTTGTGTTGTGTTTTGATTCTCATTGCTGGGCTGCATCCCAATGGAAAATACTCCTAGCAGGCACCATTTATATCTAACACCTCTTAGGGTACGTCTACAGTACAAAATTATTTCAAAATTATTCTATTCGAATTTTTGGAAGCGATTTTATACATTCGGTCTTGTGTGTCCCCACTAAAGCGCGTGAATTTGGCAGAATGTGTCCACAGTACCGAGGCTAGCATCGAATGTCAGAGTGGTGCACTGTGGGTAGCTATCCCACAGTTCCTGCAGTCCGCGCCGCCCATTGGAATTTTGGATTAAGCTCCCAGTGCATAATGGGGCAAAAACATTCTTGCGGGTGTTTCTGGGTGTGTCGTCAGTCGCTCCTCCCTCCGTGAAAGCTACAGCAGACAATCGTTTCGTGCCTTTTTGGTGTGCAGATGCCATACTGCTTTCAGCAGATGGTGGAGTACGGTGCACCACTTCTCGGCTGGTACTAGGAATCCACCTCGCATTTCCTCTCATCTTTCTATGTAATCTATATAAGTATCTACTCTTTCTCTTCCTCATTGACTGCTTCCGCTGCCAACTCTGCTCTGCCATCGTGAACCGAGCAGCACAGCTTCTGCTGCCAATTCTGCTCTCCCACTCTTTCTGCGCTACCGAGTTTCTCCATGTTGTCTGTCCTGGACTCCCGCCTCCGTGAAAGCCACAGAAGGCAAACATTTCCCACCTTTTTTTGGCTATCGTGAAACGAGTGGCCATAGCCCTGTGGAAGCTTGCAACGCCCAACAGCGACCGGTCAGTTGGGAATCAGTTTGGAGTGGGCAAATCTACTGTCGGGGCTGCTGTGCTGCAAGTAGCCAACACAATCATTGACCAGCTGCTATCAAGGGTAGTGACTTTGGGAAATGTGCCATTGTGGATGGCTTTAATGCGCTGCGGTTCCCTAACTGCGGCGGGGCAATAGATGGAACGCATATCCCTATCTTAGCTCCGAAACACCGGGGCGGCCAGTACGTAAACCACAAGGGGTACTTTTCCATGGTGCTGCAAGCACTGGTGGATCACAAGGGACATTTCACCGACCTCAACATGGGATGGCTGGGAAAAGTGCATGACGCTCGCATCTTCAGGAACTCTGGTCTGTTTGAACAGCTGCAGGAAGGGACTTCTCAGACCAGAACATTATTGTTGGGGATGTTGAAATGCCTATAGTTATCCTCAGGCACTCAGCCTACCCCTTAATGCCATGGCTCATGAAGCCGTACACAGGCACCCTAGACAGTAGTAAGGTAGTAAGTAAGTTCAACTATAGGCTGAGCAAGTGCAGGATGTTGGTAGAATGTGCTTTTGGACCTTTGAAAGCATGCTGGCACAGTTTATTGACTCGTTTAGATCTCAGCACAACCAGTATTCCAATTGTAATTGCTGCTTATTGTGTGCTCCACAATATCTGTGAGAGTAAGGGGAAGACATTTATGGCGGGGTAGGAGGTTGAGGCAACTCGCCTGGTGGCCAATTTTGCACAGCCAGACAATGGCGATTAGAAGAGTGCAGCAGGGCGTGCTGCACATCAGAGAAGCTTTGAAAGCCAGTTTCATGACTGGCCAGGGTACGGTGTGACAGTTGTTTGTTTCTCTTGAAGTTACCCGCCCCCTATATATATGAAAGGAAATAAAGTCACAATTGTTTAAAAACCGTTCTTTATTATTTGTTGCACAACACACTGAGAGAAATCAGAAGGTAGACTGGGGGGGGGGGGGGGGAGTGTGGAGGAGGAGGGAAGGACAAGTCCAGAAACCAAATCAAAATTTCGGATATGCCAGCTTTCTGCTGCTTGTGCAATCATCTGGGTTTGAGTGTGTGGGTTCCTGTAGCCTTCCCTCCTCCCCCCCACCCTCGTGTTCTTGGGCATCTGGGTGAGGAGGCTATGGAACTTGGGGAGGAGGGAGGGTGGTTATACAGGGCTGCCGTGGCAGTCTGTGGTCTTGCTACCTTTCCCGCATTAGATCCACCATACAGCGGAGCATGTCAGTTTGCTCCCCCATGAGCTTGACCATAACATCCTGCCTGCTCTCATTGCATGCGTCCCTCCTCTCTTCGTGTTCATTTAACGCTTTACGGGACTCTGCAATTGTTTGCCTTCACACTTTCAGCTGGGCCCTATCAGTGCGGGAGGACTGCATGAACTTGGCAAACATGTCGTCCCGAGTTCGTTTTTTCCGCCTTCTAATCTGGACCAGCTTCTCAGACGGAGTAGATAGGGGCCACATTGAAACATTTGCACCTGCGGGAGGAGAAAAAGGGAGGGTAGTATTTTAAGTGACATTTTAGAGAACAAAGGGGGACACTCTTTCTCAGTGAAACAGGCAATTCATAGTACACAGCACATGTTCTTTCTGTACAAGGTCACATTTTACCTCTTATACTGAAGTGCCTGCCACTTTGGTGTGAGTAAGCCATCACACACGGCCGGGCAACAGAATTCAGCTTGCAGGCAGCCATGGTAAGCCCTAGGGGCATGTGGGGTTCTGCTTCTTCCGCATTCATTTCAATGTTTTCAAACGGCCAGGCCCCCTTTCCCATAGCAAGCAATGCCTGGTGGGTTTGCCGTATAAAAGAAGGCCTGCAGGCTCTCTGGGATGATAGCTACATACAACCCCCCCCCCCCACATGACTCCTATGAGGCTCTGAGCAGGGATGAGCCCTTTAAACTAAACGCGAACAGCCCAGCACGGCTGGGTTTCCCCCCACCCCCCCACCACGTGGCTCCGATCAGGCTCTCTCACCAGAAGTGCCTTCTCCAGGGTCATGGTCCGGGAACTTGCCTTTGGAGTCGGGGGAGGCTGTTGGCTCCAGCGTTAAGACTAGTTCCTGGCTAGGGGAGAAAATTGATTCCCCACTTGCTGCCTGTGCACTGTCCTCTTCTTTGTCCTCCAATAACTCGTCCTCCTCGTTCCGTGCAACTCCTCCCTTGCAGGTGTGCATGGATAGTGGTGAGGTAGTGGTGGCATCACCCCCCATAATTGCATGCAGCTCATGGTAGAAGCGGCATGTATGGGGTTGTGACCAAGAGCACCTGTTCGCCTCCCTGGCTTTTTGGTATGCTTGCCTGAGCTCCTTGATTTTTATACAACACTGCTCTGTGTGTCTGGAGTAGCCTCTTTCCGTCATGGCCCTGGAGACTTTAGCGTACATATTTGTGTTTCTTTTTTTGGAATGTAGTTCTGCCATAAAACATTCGTCTCCCCCAACATGCGATGAAATCCAGTACCTCCCATTCGGACCATGCTGGAGCTCGTCTGTGAATCTAGGACTGCGTGGTCTCTTGTGATGGTGGACTCTGCATGGTTGCCTGTGCTGATGGTGACCAAACAGGAAATGAAATTCAAAAGTTCCCGGGGCTTTTACTGTCTACCTGGCTAGTGCATCGGAGATGAGAGTGTTGTCCAGAGCGGTCACAAGGGAGCATTCTGGGATAGCTCCCACAGGCCAATAACATCGAATTGCATCCACAGTACCTGTAACTGCGATCTCGATTTTAGCGCTACTCCACTTGCTGAGGTGGAGTACAGAAATCGGATTAAAAAGCCCTTTAAATCGAAAAAAACGGTTTGTCGTGTGGATGGATTCAGTTTTATTTCGAATTAACTTGGCTAATTCCGAAATAACCGCGTACTGTAGACCAGGCCTTAGATACCCTTTACTTCTCATCCCAGGCAATGGGACATAGTGTATTTTGTTTGGTTTTTCTTGGCACATGTAGCTCCATACCTGTAGAGCAGTGCGTGAGCAAAGCAGCTTCTGTTGTCATTGAAGTACTCCAAAGGAAAATTGGTGGGGCGCCTATGGACAGAATAATCGCTTTTTGGAAAGTGCTAAATAACTTATTAGGCGTAGTATGCCAGGGCTACAATAGCTAGGAATTTTCTCCCATTGATTAGAAGTGCTATTAGTTATTTTTGTGTTTTAGATAATAGAAAACGTTGATAGTTGTAGTCTAGTTAAAAGGAACAAGGGCTAGGTCACTCCCACCCTGCCAGTGACTGACGGGCTTGGTTCTGCTCATTACATTTCAAGCAGCTTCTCCCGCTGACATAGCTACCGCCTCTCATGGAAGTGGTTTTATTATGCTGATGGGATTTTCCTTATATGTGTCCCTGAAGCCAGTGTCACTTCAGTTGCACAGACAGATGCAGGAGCCATCCTCCTGTTCTTCCACTCCCTACTGGTTGACACATAATCTTGCTCATTCCTTTTTAAATGAAAAATCACCTTCAGCAACAAGTAGCTAGCTGTAGGTCAATTAGTACTATCCGTTCCCTAAGCTAGATACCGGGGTGCTTGGTTAACTTTCTAAGAGCTTGTATATACTACCACTTATGTCAATGTAACTTATGTTGCTCAGGGGTGTGAATAAGCCACCTCCCTAAGCGACTAAGTTACACTGAAGTAAGCGCCGGTGTGGACAGCGCCGGTGGGAGAGCTTCTCCCGCTGACATAGCTACCACCTCTCATGAAAGTGGTTTTATTATGCTGATGGGAGAACTCTCTCCCATCAGCATAGGGCGTCTTCACCAGACGTGCTACAGCAGCACTTCTAGTGTAGATTAGCCTTAGCAACAATTATTGTCTTAAACTGTCCTGCAACAAAATATTCTATTTTACTTCCCCGTCAGGTCATGCTCTTTCTGTAAACCAGGATGTTCAGGCTTTTCATCTTGTCTGGTGCAATGTCACTGCTCTGTTTTGTGGCATGTGTTTCTCTGCAGACCGTTTTTATATGTATTCAGTTGCTTAAAATAGGAACAATTTCATATTTTTTCTAACCTTTTTGAAATAATTTTCCAAGTTGCAATTATATTTGAGTGTACTATAAACATAGTACCTAACAAATATAGAGGTTTCCTTACGGAGCCTGAATGTTTTGTCATACTGAGGCATCTCATTAACACTGTAATTTTAAGAATTAAGATCTATGTAGTAATGTTTACATCTTTAGAGAGAAGAAATGTTAACATATATTTCAATTGGTATTTTTTATTATGTAGCTGTAGGCTACATAATTCTGGAATTTTCTCCACTTTCCTAAAAGTGGTACTAGTTATTTTGTTGACTAGAAAATAGAAAACTTTAACAGACTTATATGATCATTGTGCTGTGGATGTACATCACTGCTTTGTTTTTCTTTCTGGTTAACTTCAGAAATTGGTTTTTCATCTCAGTGGAAATTCTTAATTCCAATTCATAATATCTTGCATAGATCCATACTTATCTGACTTGAAAACCCACTAGCCTGGGATGAGTGAAAAAGGTGACGAAAGCCTTCCATTTTTACTGAACTTAAACTCTTAACTTAAAAAAGAAATCTGGTCTTTGTGAAGTTAAACAGAACCTGTCACATGTGAATTGATCAAGTGATACCTTCCTGAATCTGCAAACAGAAAGCCCTCATGTTGGTAGTCAGCTTCATTTCTACTATTCAGAACCCTTGGGGGACAGTTTGCATTGTCAAGAATAATGTTAATTTCATCCTGCTGCGTGGGAAAGCTATGAATGGCAGCAGAGGCAATCACTGGAATTACTTATGTGCGGGAAGACTCTAAAATCAGTCTGGAGGAGATAGAGTAACTGTGTCTCTTTTTCCTTCCTTGTTTGTAGCAGTCAGAAGACTGGGTGAGTAAGTGTAGTCAGGCCCTATTCTCCCATTGCATCAGAAAAGAGGCAGTAGACTGGGGAGAAAATATAGGAAGTTCCTTCTCCCTGTACCTCTAAACTGGTTACACATACTAACCATGGGCTCCATATGAAAGATAGAGCCTGAAAGAAAGTCCCAGTGACAGCATGCTAGTAGAAATACCAGCATCCTCTCCATGGGCTTTGAATGGTACTTGCTTTTAACCTTTTCCCCATCTCCTCATTATTTTTTCATATATACTCTGATTAGTAGGTTGAGTACTTAGGCTAGTAGGTGTCTGGTAAAATTTTCAAATGCTGCACTCATTAACACCTTCCATTCAAGAGTTGTTATACTAGTGGTTAGGGGCAGGGGCTATGACCAGCTCAGAAAGGGATAGTCCTTAAAGTAGAGTACAATGCATGAGAAATCATATAATTACATGTCATATTATTGGCAAATCCTATCTTCATAGAAAAGTTACTATTTTATCAGCATAATATTTATGTATTAGAGAATGTGTGCCATAAAAAGGTGAATGGTGTCCTTTTTATTACACCAACTGCATATTTTGTTTACCTTGCTTTTAGGGTCTTTAGTAGGAAATACTTGTTAGCACATATGAAATATTTATTAGTGTTTTCAAATCATTGCAATTCACTTCAAAAGTCTTTCTCTTCAGAGTATAATGAATTACTATAGACACTTATTTCTGCGTTCTAATTCTGCGCAATTCTGCATATCGCTTTAGGCGAAAGGCTTGCGCCTTGGTGGACTATAAAGTCTAGATGCGCAGCCACTTCTGACAGCTTTGGACTTTTTATTGGTAATTACACAGATGGTAAAGAATGTTTTAGCTAGTGAGATGTTTTTAGAGGGAAAAATAGTTTGCAAAAATAATTTATGCAGTGAATAACATGTTTTTTCTCTAAATGTGCCTTCACTAAGACGTAATATTGCATTATTTTAATGTTCTCTGAAATGGTATATAATGACTCTTCCTTCTGACAGACTAAGGAAAGTATTCTTTGTAGATGTTTCAAGTTTTTAAACTACTTTTTTGTATTACTGAGCCATGTTCTACTGATGTCTTTTAACAGGACATTGCTATGTCCTAGCTGTCTTCCAATTCATTTTGAAGAAATAATAATCTGTGATCTACAGACCAAAATTTAAGCATGCTTTCTTCAACTATGACCATGAAATATAAAATTATAAATGTATAATCAATGTAAAGTGAGATAAATAAGACATTCCACAAAATGCACTACTGTTTAATATTAATGACTTACTATGTTAATATTACCTTTAAACTTGAAGTGATGGTCTAGGTAACTCATTATGAACAGTAAAGTTTCCAAGATTTGTTAGGACTCTGTGAAATGATATGAAAGTTCTATCCTACATACCTACAGCCAACCTTAGTTACTTCTTGCTTGCCTAAGATAACCCCTGTGATGATAACAGACTGTGATGATTTTGCATCTTTTCCTTTTCCTTATTTGTGAGACTTAATGGCCTTTGATCCTTTATGTAGCTACCAGTAGAACATGATTTTTTGGGGGGGGAGGGGGAGCGCTCAGGGCAAATTCCACAGAGGGCAAATTCAAAGCCTTAAACTGAATAAGAGTGCTATTAGTGGCAATATGGTTGGTGTCCCTGGATGCTTTGGGCCTTAAATGACAGAATATAGGGCATAGGTCTAAGGCTACAACTCCCATATGTGTCACATTGTATTAATTAGTTATTACAACTGGATTTTTCACACACTTTAGGATATATATGCTGTAAAATTTGAAGAAAATAAGGGGCTGCAAAGTAGATGGAAAAAGTGTGGGAACCAACTAAAACAAGAGATTTGCTGTGACTAAAAAATAGAAAATGAATTTGAAGTCTTGAAAATAAGTACAGCTCCCTAAGATATCCCTTAGTGTTACTGAACCTAAACTTGTTAAGTTTTGGGAGCCCTAATTTGACTTAAAAAATACATTAATGCAAAATAGAACAAACAATTGAAGGATATTTTGGACTGTTTCAACAGATGAGAACACATCTATTTAACAATTACTGAATTAGCTTTCATTAATAGTCTGCATGTCACTGACCAAATCTTGATATTTCATACAAAAACGTGGCCGTTTTCACATTCAAAGATTCTCAGGTCACATTACTAAGAATTAATTACTTCCACAAAATTGCATATTTACTGCGATATATTTTAATAGTGTTAGAAACTTGTTAGCATAAATTAGTTAAGTATATGTTATGGTCCACTTTGTTGATTCTTTTAATTATGTTACTTACTAATTGTCAGTATTCAGTAATCTGTAAAGGGTCTTCACTGGCTAGTGCAAAGTAGTAGCGTTTTACCATATTGATGCATAGTCAAAATATTCTGTTAATGGTTGATCTTAGTGCTGCTAGTAGACTTGATTCAGACTAAAATTATTACACAGAAAACATTCACTGTTGTCTTGAAATTCCTGCTGGACACCTCAGAAAAACTGCAGGCATGAAGCATTAATTATTTCAATCATCTGCTCTGTCAGGGGATACTTTTTTCCTTCAACTGTTGAGGCTGTGGTAGAGTTCTAAGCAGGACTTTGGAGCGGAGCCCGGATCTGGAGCGTGGAGCAGCTCCAGAGCGGTGGAGCTGCACAGGTTTTTGCCTGGAGCTGGAGTGGAGCCGGAGCACAGCTCCAAAGCCCTGGTTCTAAGGGTCGGCATGAAGATGTGATTTTAAAAAAAAAATAATGGTGAGGGGTGTTTGATAGCGATCAGGAATGGAAACATACGTAAAAGATTCTTATCAGTCAGTAATGAAGACTGGCATTCTTGGAGAGGGATATGCTCAGTTCAAACAAAATTCTTAATTCTCTTTTCAGATGTTTCCATGTTTTAGAAATCCTGATGCTGAGAAAAGTGGATTCAAGGATGATAACTCAGTGAGCTGTGCTAATTTATTTTTAATTAGACTGACACCCAAATTTTAAGCCATTACCAATTTATACATTTAGAGTTAAAAATACTCGTTTTCAAAAATTGCTCAAAACATATTTATTGCTGATGTCAGTCTTGCAAATCTTTACTTATTCACATGAGCAATTACATTGAATTCACATAAGGGGATTTCACAGGTAAATAAAGATTTGCAGAATTGGCTCTCTGGATTGCAATTTGGTTTTCCTTTTTGTTTTGTTTAATTACACACTGATAGATGAAACAACTTGCATGCATTAATAACCTACTTTCCATAATATTTCTGTTCCTTAGTTAATATTTTAAACTGCTAATGTACTGTTTTAATAAATTCATGTTTTATTACTCTTTTCTAGTTTTTTGTTATAGTGCAAGAATTTCACTTTGCGTTCATTCCCCAAAAGGTTTTATTTTTAATACATGTGAGCAATGGCGATAATTATCAGTATCTGATTGTAAGCTACATGATACCAGTTCAATCTATCAAATTTGAGGGGGAAAACAGAAGTTTGCAGCTGTCTAGCTGTGTATTTCAATTCTTGAGCTTTTATTTATGTATATTATATATAAAATAAAAAATTCTCTGCTTAGTTAGGGGTTGCAAAACTTGATATCTGTTGAAGTTCTTTCTTGTAAGAGGGTATAAATGCTTGATGCGTTAGTCTTTCTATTTTCGAGGTATGTCTGTGTGTTTTTGGTCCTTCGGGAAAGCAACATTATCTGGTGGTTTGAGCACAGGGCTGGGATACAGGAACTCCTGAACTCTTAATTCAGGCCCACCAATGATTCATTTTGTGGCCTTGGGCAAGTCACTTAATCTCTCTGCCTTTTCTATCCGCCCATCAAATGGTGCTAATGAAACTTACCTACCTTACTGGGGTGGTGTGAGGATTTATTGGTTAATGTTTGTAAAGTGCTCTAAAGATTTAATTATTACATAAATGTTGAGTTTTTCTTCTTTAAAATATTAATTTAGCATTCATAGCAGTTACTGGACTGACGGCTCTGGAGAGTGAAGTCCTCTAACTTCAGACAGATAAAATATAGAGAGCTATTTTGCAAACTTCCTGATCTAGAAGTATTTCTTTTGAAATGAGAGAGTAGTTAATTGTTTATACCATTGAAAGCTTGGTGTATCTGCTCCACTGTGACTGCCAGCATTAGTGTCAGTCACAGCCAATTGCAACAATGACTATAGTGATTGTATAAAGCTGCCCACTTGTAACTGGCCTTTGACGAGCAGCTCATTTCAGTTAGGGCACTCTGCAGCAATACAGGTAATTACTTCTGACTTGGTCAGGACCAGAACTGGTTTGTACTAGATGAGTTGAAAAACTCCATGTGCTTTTTCAGCCCTAATGTTAGTGCAATAGATCATACCCAAGCATCTTCCACAGCTTTTTATTCTTGTAACACCTGGTTATATTAGTTTGATAAATACAACAGCATGAATTTTTGAATATATTATTAGGATAAATAATTTGGTGACAGTCTGACAGTTTAAAACTACTTAATTTTGAATACACCTTTAAAGATCAGTTTTATGTTCTTCATAACATTGTTTTTCCAAAACAGTAATATTCTCTTGAAGTACAATTTGTGTTCATGTGATTTTGCTGATATTTTCTTAAGTTGATTAAACTTCTCCTTTTTTTTAAGGTAAAGTGCAAGTTAAGAGTTCAGACATACAAGTTGGAGACCTCATCATAGTGGAAAAGGTTGATGCTTTTTAAATATATTTTAGACAATAAAGATGCCAACTATTAACACTTATGCTGACTGTCTTTTGAAAGTGAAGAAAAGTATATTGTAGGGCTGTCAAGCGATTAAACAAATTAATCACGATTAATCATGCTGTTAAACAATAATAGAATACCATTTATTTGAATATTTTTGGATGTTTTCTACATTTTCAAATATATTGATTTCAATTGCAACACAGAATATGAACTGTACAATGCTCACTTTATATTTATTTTTGATTACAAGTATTTGCACTGTAAAAAAACAAAATAGTATTTTTAAATTCACTTAATATAAGTACTGTAGTGCAATCTCTTTATCATGAAAGTTGAACTTACAAATGTAGAATTATGTACAAAGAAAAGCTGCATTCAAAAATAAAACTGTAAAATTTTGGAGTCTGCAAGTTCACTCAGTCCTATTTCTTGTTCAGCCAATCGCTCAAACAAGTTTGTTTACATATGCAGGAGATAATCCTGCCCACTTCTTGTTTACAGTGTCACCTGAAAGTGAGAACAGGTGTTCTCATGGCACTGTTGTAGCCAATGTTGCAAGATATTTTTGTGCCAGATGCGCTAATAAATTTATTTTATAATTATATGGTAAAATTAGTGTCAGCAATTTTTCAGCAATAGCGTGCTGTGACGCTTTTGTGTTATGGCTGATTTTGTAAGCAAGTAGTTTTTAAGTGAGGTGAAACATGGGGATCCACAAGACAAATGAGACTCCTGAAAGGAGTACAGTAGTCTAGAAAGGTTGAGAGCCACTGCCCTAGGCCTCTTGGATCCGTGCAGTCTTTATCGTAAGAAAATCAACTTAAGGCTTTCCGGTCAGAGGAATCTCGGTACCTTGGGTCTTTCTCAGACAAGCTCATGTTGGAAATCTGACTTTGCAGATAGCAGAGGCTGGTTTTCTCCCAGCACCATAGGGTCAGTATCAAGTCATTCTCTACCAGACACAGAAGGAGGCATCAAAAGTCAAAACTCACATTTGTTGCCACTTCATCTGACATGTCATCTAGCAAATGGCAGTTTGGCAGAGAGCCCTACCTTAAACTTTATGTATGTGTACATTTTTCCTAAACTCCCTTTTGGGGATTATTCTTCCTCCTTTCTTACTGCGTGGACTAGAATTATTGCTGACAAAGGAATCCGAGAAGCCCTTCCGAAAGGGTACCCTGTTCAATTTCACTCCAACTTGCTCTGTCCTTCTCCCCTCCCTTTTTTAATGATCTCATTCATAAGAATGTGCTAAAGGTGGAAGTGAATTCCTTCCTCTAACTGAACAGCAGAAGCCCCTCATTAGTAGGTAGGGAAGGGATTAAATTTCCTTCCTGTTCCTTCCCCATGCTCAAACAAAAATAATTCTTTCCCTAAGTCTACAAGATTAGGTTGCAGCTCTCCATTTAAAATGTACTTATTTGCACATTTTTGTTGGACCAGTCTATTGGAATTGAAAATACATGAGGTTCTGTGTAGGCAATGACCATTCTGAGTACAAAGTACTTTTTTTGTGTCTTTCAGCACAAGTTTCAACTAAATTTCTGGCAATGGTAGTAGCACACTTAAAATAGCAAGGCAGCCACATGTACCAACTGGACAACTGGCTTTCTCAGAGCTCATTCTTCAGAAGTATCTAGATAGCCCTTCAGATGCTGTGTAACAAGTCCCCCCTAAGAAGCTAAAAATCAATCATAAGAAGTCCATGTTTGCTTTGACTTAGATTATGAATTCAGATGGGGTTTCCTGAACTCAGGCTGTAACTGCATATTGCATATACCAAAGGAGAAATTTCTGAAAATTCAGATCAAGGTTCCATGCACCTCACAATAAACTGGATTGAAACTCTGCAGCAAGGTTCCTGGATTCTTCAACACCGGTGCAGCAGACAGAAAAGTCTGTGGCAGCTTCATTAAAAATTAAGGTTTTTAATTTAAATATGACCATAAATAATTAGTAAAGTAGCCTCTGGGGCACTAGACTCTTCAGAAGAGGTCAGCCAGATGTAGACATCTAAATGCTGTGGCCAGATTGTTGAAAGTTGTCAGCACCCAGAAGCTTCCATAGCTCCTAATGATTGTTCTAAATCTCTGAAAGCCAGTAGTAAACTGATTGATTTAAGGGTTTCCACATAGAGGTTTGCCTAGATTTAAGTAATACATTTTAGTTCAATTGGTGCAAGTTTTGTGTTTAAGCCAGCGCTTAGGGACACAGTTCTGCCTCTATTTAAATTCTGTTCTGAAGGTTATCTTCATGACTTAGAGGACTAGATACACACAGTAATCAAGTTCTATAGAATTTAATAGCAAATTTACATCTCTTCTGTGATCGTCACAAAACCTGTGGAAAATATATAATTCCCTATTAAACTACATAGGCTTTTAGGGTGACTTGTATAGAACCCTATTGATTCAATTCCTATTACATTTTGTAGGACTTTATTGTATATTAGAAATATGGTATGTCACTGAACTCAGTTTTGTGTGGAAATTCATACTGACAATACTCCAAAGAAAGTGTAAGGAGCTTACCAACAGCATATCACAAGATGTCTTACAGTAGAACCTAAGAGTTACGAACACCTCAGGAATGGAGGTTGTTCATAACTCTGAAATGTTCGTTACTTTGAACAAAATGTTGTGGTGGTTCTTTCAAAAGTTTACCACTGAATATTGACTTAATACAGCTTTGAAACATTACTATGCAGAAGAAAAATGCTGCTTTTAACCATCTTAATTTAAATGAAACAATCACAGAAAGTTTCCTTACCTTGTCAAATTAAAAATAAACAAAACCCAAACTTCCCCTTTTTTAATAGTTTACCTTTAACAAGGTACTGTACTGTATTTTGCTGCTGCCTGATTGCATATTTCTGGTTCCAAACGAGGTGTGTGGTTGACTGGTCAATTTGTAACTCTGGTGTTCGTAACTCTGAGGTTCTACCGTACTAAGTTCACATTCCTCACCCTCCTTTCTCACTTCAGAATCTTTTATATGCAGTTTTAATGAACTGAGAGAAACTAAAATTAGATTAGAATTTGTGCTGTTTATATCATCTCTGGTCTGAACTTTTACTTCTGAAAGGAAGCATACACAAGGCTCAAATAACTACTGCTTTTCAGCAGTTTCCACCTTCATATGCTAAGAGCATATATGTGCACCAGGAGTGGGACTCTAACGACAATCTACTCCAGGACATAGTTACTACATAAGTAATCTTCCATTACTAACTAGGGTGACCAGACAGAAAATGTGATAAATCGGGACAGGGGGGCAATAGGAGCCAATATAAGAAAAAAACCCAAAAATCGGGATTGTCCCTATAAAATCGGGACATCTGGTCACCCTATTACTAACAGTACAGTCTATGGATTATGTCCTACCATAATGTTCTAAGAACTCAGGAGGGTTGGAACTACCTTAATTTCCTTGCTTGAGGGCTCAATCCTATGAGATGCAGAGCTTCCTCATCTTCCACTGACTTCACCTTAAAGGAGGAGCTCAGCACCTTTACATGATCAGATTTTAATTTGGGTGGCCAGTGTTTCCATTTCTAGTGATTTAGGAAAATGGTAGGTAGATTTTAATTGTGGTGGAATAAAGATTTAGCCAAAATACCTCAGTCATAAGTCATGTGGCATAATCATTTCAAATGGTGCTGCAACTATAATTCTCCTTTTTTGTCCAACCTAACCATGGATGCAAGTACTTAAAAAAGAATTCTTAGGAGTCAGATTGTCTTATTGTGCAATGCTTTAGGTTGTTGAATTTATTTTATTTTAGAGATTAGGTACCAAAAATAATACCAGTAGATGCACTCTGGGTTTCTATTTATTACAACTAAATCCTGGTTATTTTTACATTGGCCTTAAGATCACTTGAAATTATATGTTTTACCTGTATTTTGTTGAAGTAAGCAGTTCTCAGTTTCAAAGTATGACTCTTAAGCCAAAGAACCAGTCAGGAGTGAAGTGTTCAATTGCTTGCTCTAATGGCAAAAAAGCAAGTTAACATTATATTTGACTGGAAGATGCATTAAGAGCATTTCTGTCGTGAAATTAATGAGTCATTTGAGAAAAAGATCCATATGTTAACTAGTGGCTGCACCACAAACACTAACAACTTAAGTGAAAAACTTTCCTACATTTAAACTTTGAACAGCCTTTGGTTTTACAGGCCTGATTAATTTCAAAGCAAATCTACTGACTGCTTTATGGTGAAAACAGTTCGGGTCCTGAGTAATACTTTTGTTAATGTTTCAACAACTGAAAAGTTGCTAATATAATTAATATTGTAATGGGGTGGGGAGGCTTGAGGGGTGTGGAAAATGACCTTTTTGGTAGGAGAAAATACTCCTGGTTTATATTTTAAAAAAAAAAAAGAAGCTGCTTGAGCGTGTTTAAAACGTGTTTTTTCCTGAGGATATGTGCTTCCCACTCTGTGTTGGAAGAATCTTAACTATTTTGTTTATGTCAAGACCTACTTTATTATTTAATCTTAATAAAGCATTTAGTCCATAATGCTTTATAGTAAAGTGAATGTGTCAAACTGAACAGAAGCCACAACCCAAGGGATCTGTCAAATGGACAATACAGTTCAAAATGAGCAGGTGGTATGTATATAGCAAAGGCTGGTGTTTGGTCATTATAGGCAAGTTTTCAGGGGCTTTTTAAAGGATGTGAGTGAGGGATCTTGGTATAAATTGAGTTTGATTAACTTCACTACCCCATCCTTTAAAGTGGCGTTTCTCAAAATGTAGGGTATGCTCACCTGAGTTAGGGATGGGAGGAGACATAAACAGACTTGTTGATGGTTTCTGTGAGTTTTGGTTCTCATCTAAAATAAAATAAACAATGAAATTTGTCACATTTGTGGTTATGGAGAAAACTTGGAGCACTATCCACTGGGTGGTATCGTGAATCATTTATAAAATAAGATGGGTAGATAACACCACATGGCAACATTCAGAAAGTGTGACTCATTTAAGTTTCTTGAAGTGGGAGCTTAGCTGTTAAAAGTTTGGGAAACACTGTTCTAAAAGAAATGAAAGTATTCTTCCCTAATCAGCGCATGCTGCTGCTTCTTTCCTGTTTGTCATGCACACCTTGTACATGGTACTCTGCAGGGCTGTTGCTAGCAGGTCAGGCTCCTGTGCCAGATATAGACTGCCTTACAGAGTTTCCTTCTCAGAGAAATACACCAGAGATGTCTTCCAAAAGATCCTTTAGTGAACTACCAGGTATGGCTGAGGTTAGCTTAAATGAGGTATGTTACACAGAGCACCACCTGATAGCTGAACCACATGATACAGTTTAGCATTCCTTTACATCTACTCCTTTTAGTTCTATATTTCTACCATTTACAAAATGTATACTTTCATGTTATCTTTGAAATTCAGTACATATCAATCTGGTAGGTGTCTCTGAATTGTACTCGTTTTCTAATTACATGACCTGAACGTGTAACAACTTGGTCATCTGGCTGTCCATTAGTTGCAATGACTGGCTGTGGTCAATTTGGAATCCATGAGTCACCATCATCTTGTTTTGCATCCACCATCTGTAGAGTTTGCTCTGTTGATTGTTCTTTCTGAGGAACAAACTGTAGATGTTGAAGGTTGCTGTTGAACTCTCCACTGTCGGCTTTGATCACATATGATCTGGGTGCTGAATTCTTTTTCTTTACAACAGCTGGAGTTGTCCATCTTTTTCTCCATCCAGTTTGATGAAAACATGGTCACCAGGTTCTAGACCTAACAGTTCTCTGATTGATGTTCATTATAAAAGTATCTGTAAGCTCTTTTTTGCCTTTTTATCTGATTTGGCTAGTCTCTTGATGTCTGACCATTTTGGAGATAGAACGACAGTTCTGACTTTGGAAAAGAATCTGAATTGTCTTTCCATCAGGAGTTGTGCTGGACTATATCTACTAATTTTTATCAGTGTTGATCTGTGGCTCAAAAGATCCAGGAATAGATCTTCCTGCTGTAGGATTTTCTTGACTGTGTATCCAGCTCTCTTAGCCTCTTCATTTGCTTGAGGAACGTGGGCTGCTAGTTTATATGATCAAAATCATATTTCGTTTGGAATGACTTAAATTCTGCTGAAGTGAATTGTGATCCACTGTCCATTACTTGTTGTTCTGGAGTATTGAAATAAGCAAAAGTGCACTTAAGTTTCTCAATAATACTGACACGTTACCTCTTACAAGTACATTATTCCGATATACCTGTAAAAATAGTCCACTTTTACCATGTAATGATGTCCTCTGAATTTGCCTAAATCTGTATCTCGTCTCTTCCAAGGTCTGCCTGGTAGAGGTGGTGGTGTTTCTGTTTCTTCTGCAGCGTTCTCCTGCAGATACTTTATTCTTTGTCCTTGTTGATGCCTGGCCACCACACTCACTGGTTGGCCTGTTTAGAGTATTTAGTTAGTCCTTGATGTCCTTCATGGATGAGATTTAGCATTTGTCCTCTCTCTTTTTGATATTATGATGCAGTCATCTTTAATCATGAGTCCATTTGACTCACTTAATAGTCCACATACTGCAAAGTAGTCTCTTGTCGCTTCCTTAGTGCCCTTTAGGTACTTGGGACAGCCGGCCCCAATATAATTTATCTGTTAACCAAAGAACCAGCCTGTCTCTGGTATTTTCATGTTTTGCAGTCCAAAAACAGTTTTTGGTCAATGTATACAGAACTTTTATAGAACATTCAACATTTTCCCCTGGTCCTTGAATTCTCTGGTGAAAACATGCTCTTAGGTAAACCCCATTTTTCTGAGGTATAAAGTATGCATCAAACACAGCCAGAACTCTTTGACAGTGATCATTATAACTGTCTTCAGTAAAGGTAAAAAACATTTAAAGATATGCCCTGCCTGCTTCCCCATAGTATAAATTAAAGAGCATACCTGAAGCATCTCCGCTTTCCATGTGGAATTTGACTGTGATGCAAAATATTTCTAACTAGTGCTTCCAGTCTATTCTGAAGGTTTGTCAAAACTGAAGTTCTCTAGAGCATTGAAGAGTGGCATATTGATGAGGCCCTGCTACCTTTGTTGCTTTGTTCCTTCCTTTTTGGTTCTCCTCTGGCACTAGTTAACTTCTGACACTGTCGTGTGCAGCTTGTACATGGTATGCCGCAGGCCGGCTACTAGCAGGTCAGGCTTCTGTACCAGATATAGACTGACTATAGAGCTTCCTTCTCAGAGAGAGACACCAGAGATGTGTCTTCAGTAAAGATCCTTTAATGAACTGGCAGGTATGGCTGAGGCTTTAAAATAAGGTCTGTTACGAACAGCACATCCTAGTGGCTGAACAGCATAATATAGTTTAGCATTCCATTATACTGCAGTAAGTATTAAGGCTTCATATAACAATAGTCTAAGCAGGGTCTTTTCAAGGGTATCTGTGCTATCCAGTATCAGCACTGGTGATGAAGTGGTTAGATTTCTTTTGTAATCTGTGATTTTTTTTTCACCAATATTTGTTCTTAAATTTTGGACTGTACAATGATGTATACAGGGAATTAGTCTGCTTCCTTTTAACCTCTCCCTGTAACTAGTCTATGGCCCTCTGACATCTCTGTTAGCTGTTAATTGGTCCTTGTGTGTTCAACAGTCGATGGCAATGGAATTATCATAAAATTTGCCAAAGTAGTGTCCGCCAATTTGTCTTTTTTAAAGAAATGAGTTTTCTAATCTTGATTGTGGAAAACATTCCAGATGTGATTTGGATGCTATGGCGATCTATTCCTGAGTCTGTAACAACGTGGAAAAGTGGATGAGGTGCATACTGCTCCATTTGTCTCAATGTAGTGTTAATTCTGAAGCCTAGTAACAATGATGATGGCAACAATATTGATTTCATTGTTGATCACCTTAGCAGAAACAACAGAAAATGTGTCTTTCCATTGTTATTGAAATCAGTGGTGGGGAGTGGAACAGCTGCTTTCTGTTGGGTTGCTGAGATGAAGAGCAAAGAGCTCAAGTCTTCTCCTTTAATCTTACTGCCTCACTTCTCCATAAGAGCAGGAAAAAGGAGGAGATACATCTTCTTCTCATTAGCCTCAAATGTGTCTTGAATGCCAAAAAGCTAAAGCTGTTCAAAACTCTTCAAAATTTGAATTGTTCACTGAAAATAACTTATTTTGATGGGAGGAAAATGGAGAACATTTCTCATAATATTTCTGTAGCGTCTCTGCTACAACCTTATCCCTCTTCTCTTAAAGAAGAAATGGTGCCTATGCCACTCTGTTCCCTTCAGTTAAAGAGCAATGACCCCTGCCACTCTGGTCTCTGCCTCCTCTTTCCCTCTCCTAATAGTGCTTTTGCTGATTTATTCCTTTATTCCTCCCTTTTTTCCAAAGAAGGAAGTCAGTCACTCTCTGGCGAGCCCAACTTAGCCCACTCACCAGGGAAATCTTCTACTTGTCCTTGTCAAGTATGTTATTTCAGTTATATAGAAAAAAGAGAATTCATGATTAATTATAGGAATAAAAAGGTAATAAGTTCAGTGAAAACAGGAACAGAATGAACATAAAACGAAAATAAGACATATGTATTAACTTGCATTTATTTTTTGTTAAAATGAGAAGTTGACATTGATATTGATAATATTAAAGACAGTACATGACTGGTTTTATACTTCACCAGGGCTAGTAGGTACCAGGTAGACTTTTCATGTACTAATAATAAATATAGTTTTGCTTTATAATGAGACTTTCTTTCTTCATAAAAGCTGATAGCCATTTGTAGAAAGGATATAGCTGAACATATGGTGTTATTTGGGATGTCTATTTAATTCTAAAGATGATAGATCAGGATTTTTTTGCCAAGGTATTGTCTGTTGGTTAAGTTTTTAGCTTCTTAACAAGAAACTGGAAGTTTTTAGGCGTGAGGCCAGTAACCTGAGATGTGTTCAATGTATTTATGTCAGAGTTGGCAGAGAAGTTGTAAAAATGTATTGCTAATCGATAGGAAGACAAGATAGCAATTTAATTGTTGTTGTCATTTAAGGGAATATTTATTTAATTTTGAAGTTGTCTTATGTCTTTTAGTTTTTCACATGGTATGAGTACAACTAGTGTAGATACAGTACATTAGTAAAGTTAATTTTTACCACAGTGTCTTTCCAATTTGAACATAGGCTGTTCCTAGTTGAGTTGGTCCTAGTTCTTGAAAGTTAACAATAGGTCATAAATTCCATCATTTATTTCATTATTGTAATTTATTTCTTTAGATTCCTCTCCTTCTTTAGTACATAGCCACCATTGCAAACCTTTTCCACCAGTTGTAAAGATAGATGAGCAGCCTCTTCCCGAAGAACCAGACCACTGCTGTTCAAGTAGGCGAGTAAATTAAAACATTTTCACTTGATGAATTTCTAAGGAAACAGGGTGTATGGGGACTGCTAGTGTTGTGGTATTTTGATTCATGAAAATGTAGTTTTTTATATATCAGAGAATTTTGCTAGTGATGGGGATTTTAGGTTACTTCTAAAATATAAATATCAATTATCAGTGTCTGCAAACTTAGGCAATTTTCAGACTATTCTCACTGTACTTTTATGGGTGCCTAAGATAGTAGCAAACACCACTGCTTCTGTTCCCATAGCCTACCCTTCCCTAATAGTCTCTAGCTTCCCTTACCTATTGGACTTCTCCCTCAAGCAGAATAAATGGCTGTGATCGTTTGTCCCTTTCCAGTTATTTTTTATGGGAATATGTGGGGGCAGATGGGCTGTAAGTTTTCCAAAGGTTTCTTGAAGATTTTAAAACCCTTCCTGTCAGTCTTCAAAACTCAAACCAAAAAGAATCCCATATAATACTATAAAATCTGGCAGTTTACATATGTTGACTGTGCTTTTCAAATAACAGTATTGTAATTGAATACTGGTACAGGGAGGCCATTTGAGAAGTTCAAAATTTTCCCATTCTTGATATGATGATTAATGTCTCACTTGTAATGCAGAATGAAATGAAAGAGTAGCTTCTTTTGCTCTGTGAATTGAATTTTTGGGTAGTGTGACACAGTATCAAAGGAGGATCCTTAGCACTCTGAGTACAAACCTCGGATCCTGCAGATGCTGTTTAGTTGTCTAGCTTTCTAACTGTTGGATGGCTTAATCTGTTTTATTGCTGGCAAGTAGGAGTGGTTAAAAGTGTGACCATTTTTGTCAAATTTGGTTGCTTCTAAGCACAGTAACTAAGGGAATAGGTGCCTGAGAATTTTTTTAATATAGAAATAATCCTGTTCGACTTGGAACTATTAGGTGGTGAGTCTTTTGGGTCATAAATGTTTTAACCCTGAATATGGAGAATGGGGTCTGTGTCTTGCCTGTGAAAATGAACTTGTAGTCTTTCTTGATGATTGTATAAGGCTTGGTGAAAGGTGTTTAGAGGAAGTCATCAGTAAACAGACACAACACAATGAAGAATAACCTGCGGATGGCCCATGCCAGCCGATTCAGGCTTATGGGGCTCAGGCTACAGGGCTGTTTCATTGCTGTGTAGACTTCTGGGCTCGACCTGGAACCCAGGCTCTAGCTGTCTTTGTGGTAGGAGGGTCCTAGAGCTCGGGCTCCAGAAGCCCAGAAGTCTACATAGCAATGAAACAGCCCCGCAACCTGAGCCCTAAGAGCCCAAGTCAACTGGCATGGGCCAGCCGCAGGTTTTTTTCTTTGTTGTGTAGACGTGCCCTTACAGTGATGCTTGGAATAAAAGGTTTCAGAAGTGTCACGTTGTAAATGTATTGAATTTCCTGTAAAACTTCTATTCAAGGGTAATGTTATGCCCTGTTAAAATTAATTGTATTATAACAACCCCTGAAACAGTTGTGATAGACACTGTATAAATGCATAATGAGAGACAAGCAGTGCCCAGAAGAGCTTACAATCTGAAGACTGTACACTAGGTTGGTGAACTAGCCTTCCATCTTTTAGCAGCCTAACTTCAGATACTGGATTAGGGAAAAATCTGAAAATGAAATTCGTCCTGAGTTCATTGCTATTTGTACACAGCACAAACCCGCTATGTAATTTGGCACAGTTGGAAGTTTATGCACAAAATAGAGCCAGAACAGTTTTTGATACTTCATTAATTTTGCAAATGATCATGATTGAAGTTTGAATTGCAGAGATGAAAGTTGAAGCTAGACAAATTTCGACTGGAAATGAGATGCACATGTTTAATAGTGAGGGTAATTAACCATTGGAACAACTCCAGGTTTGATAAAAAAAAAATAGTTGATTTTAAAAAAATTTAAAAAGTACATTTTTTTTATTTAAATAGAAGTATTTTATTTAAATCAATGGTTTTATTTAAATTAAGTACTGGTTTACTTTTTAAATAAATAAAGCTGTTTAAAATTAAATTTCAAATTGACAACATACTGTAAGGCCTAAATTTATTGTAATGTATTAAAGTAATTTAAATTGAATACAGAAATATTAAGCAGTTGATATTTGCTGCCAGTTTTTAGAAAAAGTCAAACCACTGAACTGGAGGAAGCCACTGGCTAAGCAGCTGGAACTAGAGTTGGTTTAAGTGCCAAATCAGCTTTTGACAACAGTAACCTCTTGCAAGTGCAAAGAGTACTTTCCTCATTTCAGTTCATTCAGCTAGTTCAGTTTAATGACTGGTTCATTCAAAATTAAGAGACCAGTTGGGATTTGGGAAAAAGCAGGAAAGCTTGTTTTCTCTCTTCCAGTGCATGAATAAAAAATACTTTTGAGGATGAGATCTACTAGTTCTAAAATCTTGAGACACTGGGACCAGAAACAGTCAGTTCAGTTCACTAACTGTAGATACTTCCTTAATTTAATAAATCAGTTAGGTTTAAAGGCAAAACAAGTTTTGATAGTTTTTTCTTATGTATCCAGCACATTTAAGATACTTTTATTTAATACAAAAAATTAAAATTCTGTTCTAATGCATTTTTAATTGATTTGAATTTCCATCCAAATAGAGCTTGATACAAATCACAAGTAAAAAGCTTAATCATTACGTAAATAAGAAATGCATCATTCACCATTTTCTAACATAATAAAAATGTAAATATTAAAAATCTGAATAAGTGTAAGTTAAGGTATATAATTGCTTAATTGTGTATAGATGTAATGTATCCTCCTGATTAGTAAAAAGCACCACATTTAGTGTAAAGGCAATATTTAGCTGAAAATCAATGTATTGTAATTGTTACCAACAACGAAACTCAGTCTTTCCTTACAAAAATAACTAAAAAGTACAAATGCAAAACATTAAAATCAATTATTTAAATCAAGGTTTCTGGCTTGCTGATTTAAAGTCAATGATTTAATTTGCTTTGATTCAAAGCAGTCCACACTGGAAAAAACTTATCAAGGATTGTGGTGGATTCATCATTACTGGCATTTATAAAATCACGTTTGGATATTTTCCCTAAAATAAATGCTCTAGTTCAAACAGGAATTAATTCAGGGAAGTCCTATGGCTTGTGTTATACAGGTCAGACTAGATGATCACAGTGGACTCTTCTGGCCTTATAGTCAATGAATCATTATCTGTGAAAGCTGTGTGGAAAAACTAGCTTAGTGTCTTCATGAGCTATGCGTGCTCACGACCGTACATTTAGTCCATCACCTTATACGAGCCCTCAATTTACTCAAAAGTTAAAAAACAGAAAAATTCTGTTCAGGCCCATCATCATGGCATGTATGCATCTTCCAGAATTGCATCAGGAAATGTAATTAGCATGTTACTTGTGTTCTTTCTCCCCAGCTTTCAGCTTTCCCAGGGGAAAGCTATGTGAGAATTACTACCTGCCTCTGGAAATTTCCACTACATGCATCCGACGAAGTGGGTATTCACCCATGAAAGCTTATGCTCCAATATGTCTGTTAGTCTGTAAGGTGCCACAGGACTCTTTGCCGCTTTTACAGATCCAGACTAACACGACTACTCCTCTGATCTTTAAGACTGAGTGTGAGTGGTGTTGTTTTTTCAGAGGGAGTGTATGGAAAAATACAAAATGTACTAAAGAATGTACTGTGTAGTTTGCCAGTGGCATATGAATTGAAACTATTGATATATATCTATCTATATCTGCATTTGATTAAAACTCAAACATGATTTGAGGACTTCAGCAACTCAGCCAGAGGCTAGGAGTCTATTACAGGAGTGTGTAGGTGAAGTTCTGTGGCCTGGAATGTGCAGGAGTTCAGACTAGATGATCATGATGGGACCCTTCTGACCTGAAAATCAATGAGTCCATGAGGCATAGAAGTCCCCATAGTAGCTAAAGGTGGCCTGTGAACAGAAAGGAAAATATTTTTTATTTGTGCTGCTTTAGGATTGAGTCCTGTGTATGTTGTGTCACTTCAGACCTAAATTATGCAGTAGGAAACTCAGAATTATGAAATACTGTGTTCTTTTTCTCTTCCTGCTACTCCCAGAAGTCATCATTCCTTTGCAGTCCAGTCAAACAAAATGACCGGTTTTTTTTTTTTTTTGAAACCCACAAATATTTGGGACAGCCTTTCTGTATGCAGGAGGTAGATGTGGCTTTTGATACTGGAAAGGAAATACATCTCCTCTTTCTCTTCTCTTTTTTTTTTGGGGGGGGGGGCAGGGCGGGGTCAGGGACAGAAGTTCCCTCATCTCTAAAATGGGATAATAGTATTGCCCTGCCTCCCAAAGTTGTGAAAACAAATCCAGAAATACTCAAGAGGCATGCTCTAGTGATGTGGTCCACATAAGTACCAAGATAGATATTTCAACTTGTACCATGGATCTACTATCCTCTCCCCATACAAAACAAGTAAAGGGTGAGGATTTGACCCGCTAAAATTGTTTTCTTTTGAAGATTTTAGTTGGTCCTTCAACATTACATAACTGTATTTTTTCTGACTGAAAACGGCAGTTAAGAAGATAGTGCTTATTAAAATTCTTCAGGCATTGAAGAGATCCACTTATAAGGAGGATCTGAAAGGCTTAACTGTTTGTTTATTCTATAATTTTTCTAAAATATTGATTTCTGAATTGCAAATGCTGAATGTAAAGTACTTTGATAAATCCTATTTTAATTGCATTTCAATCCAAGTGTGACCCTTAGTTGCTGATCTTACTGGACATTTGATTGGAATGATTTTTTTTCTTACAAACATAAATATGCTTTTTCCCCAGAATCAACGAATCCCATCTGACATGGTATTTCTCAGAACTTCAGAGAAAACTGGTATGTTTAGATACTTTAATCTTATTGGTTATGTTGGAGTTCTGTGGGTGCAGTGAATTTTTTGTTTATGTGCTTGGTGTTTTGATTTAGAATGGTTATAAAGGTCTATGGTAGCAGATAGACCATTGATAATACAGTGTATAAGCATCATCTTGTGAGCTGTGTGACATTTATGGACCATAACAAATTTGAGCAGATCAGGAATCCATATTATGAACTACAGTGCATGACACATCTAAAATATGCTCCCTTGACTGAATGTGTTGATTTATTATACGTACATTTCTTATATCTAGTACTCAAATACTTAACCCAGGTATTGAAGCAAAGACAGACTGAGACTATTTTGTGTATTTGGATTAAAGATATGAATAACTGGTAGAATATGACCGTATGTATAAGGTATATATTTTATATGACCTTTTTATCTGTATATATTGCAAATAAAATGGAAATAAGTACAATTGCATTGTTTTTACTAAATCATTACCAGTTCACTGATGTCATTGCATTCTATTCAATATGTGACAGTAATATGTGATTCTAGTGGTTTATATAATTTTAAAAATTGACGGCTAAATGAGGATTTAGGAAGGCTATGAACAGCTTACTTAGAACAGTTAATACTACTACTTAGCACTTACTGTATAGAATGCCTTATACTGTGCTAACATTAATCTGCTGTGATTAGAGCTGTGGGGGAACTGGCATTTCTACTTTGTGGGCAACTCCATGATTTCAAAATTGGTTTAGTTCCAAATCAGAATAAAAAGAGAAAATTTCTAAACTTCCTGCTAAATGAATTTCTGGAAAAAAATTGTTTTCACTCAATCAAAATGTGTTGCTTCTGTTTCAACATTTAAAATTTTTAAATGTTCTTATAGTATACAAAATTTTAAAAGAAAGTCAAAATGTTTCATTTCAAAAATGTTGAGTGGAATGTTTCAATCTTATCAATATGCTTTTTCTGGAATGATTTTTTTTTTAATTCACACATTGCCACAAGAAGTTTTGATTTCGACAAAATAGCAGTTTTCAGTAGAAAAATTTTAAATTTCCAACCAGCTATAGTTCTGCACCATACCTGTAAAATAAATAAGTAGTATTTATCCCCATTTTAAGAAGGAGGAGACTAAGTGACTTGCCCAACGCAACTGTACAGGAAGTCAGTGGCAGAGCTGGAATTAGAATTCAGGAGCGCAGTGGTTCATAACCTGTTTACCATTGTGGGCCGCATCCAATACTAAGTATATGGCCCTGAGGATGTCGCATGGGCAACAGCTCTGTGCTGATTGGGCTGCAAGTGGGCCACAGGTTGAGAACTACTGCTTTAGAGTGATTGTCCATATATAGATAATTGTTGCTACCCTGTGCACTCAAGTTTGGATTCTTTTAGCCAGCAGTGTCTGTTATGGGATGAGTCTGTGCCATGCATGTCCTTGTGCCTGTAACAGAGGGAATAAAAGTTGGGGCAACCCTAATCACTTTTCAGATCCTTCTTATGGAATCCAACTTCAAGTTGGAGCTCTTCAATGGCCAAACCTCTGAGCTCAATGTGAGTCCTTATCATGTTTTGTAAATAGCTAGCATTAGCTAGTAGATAGTTGTTAGCATGGTGATTAAAGATGAGATTAGTCTTTCCTTTTCCCCCTTCCTGCCCACTTTTTTTATTCTCTTATTTTGGGAGCATCTTTCCCACAGGGAGCAGAAATCACCTGAGTTCAAGAATTACCCCTTCTGTGAAGCAGTAATGCCTATTAAAGACAGATATGCTAGACAGTTTTTTGTGTCCGGGAAAAGGCATGTTGCTGAGAAGTGCTGAGTTTATAAATCATTCTAAAAGAGAACACAAAAAGCTAGGGAGTCATGCCTGAAAATGGTTTTGATGGAGATATCTATGCATCTCCCCTCAGATCCCATGGTCTCTGGGGCAAAAAATAGTATAATAGAAATGTAGGGTTGGAAGAGGCTTCAAGCTGAAAGGTACCAGCTCTCAGGACCAACTACACCTAAACCATCCCTGACAGGTGTTTGTCCAACTAGTTCTTAAAAACCTCCATTGATGGGGATTCCACAGCCTGTCTTGGACGTCTATTCCAGAGCTTAACTATCCTTATAGTTAGAAAGATTTTCCTATTATCTAACCTAAATCTCTCTTGCTTCAGATTAAATAAGTAATTTCTTGTTTTACCTTCACTGGACATGAAGAACAATTGAACACTGTCCTCTTTATAGCAGCCCTTAATATATTTGAAGATGGGTATCAGGTCCCCAATCAGTCTCCTTTTCTCAAGACTAAACATGCTCAGTTTTTTTAACCTTTCCTCATAGGTCAAGTTTTCTAATGCTTTTATCATTTTTGATGCTCTCTCTGGGTTCTTCCAGTTTGTCCTCATCTTTCCTAAAGTGTGGTGCCCAGAATTTCACGCAGTACTTCAGCTGAGGCCTCACCCATGCTGAGTAGACTGGGACAGTTACTTCCTATGTATTACATACAACATTCTGTTAATACTCCCAGAATGATATATTTGTCTTTTTCACAACTGCATCACATTGTTGACCCCTATTCAATTTGTGATCTACTATAACCCCCAAAGCCTTTACAGAAGTACTATTGCCTCACTAGTTATTCCCCATTTTGTAGCTGTGCATTTGAATTTTCTTTCCTAAGAGAAATACTTTACACTTGTCTTCATTGAATTTTATCTGTTGATTTCAGACCAATTCTCCAATTTTCAAGGTCATGTTGAATTCTAAACCCATCCTGCAAAGTGCTTCCAATCCCTCCCAGCTCAATATTTACAGATTTTATAAGCATACTCTCCACTCTGTTATCCGAGTCATTAATGGCAATATTTAACATTATTGGACCCAGGACTGACCCCTGCGGGGCTCCACTATATACGCCCTCCTGGTTTGACACAAACCATGGATGCCTATCCTGAGTATGGTCTTTCAGACAGTTGAGCATCTCCCTGACAGTAATTTCATCTAAATGACAGTTCCCTGGTTTGTTTATAAAAATGGCCGAGGGTGGGCGGGCAGACTGTGTCAAAAGCTTTACTAAAATCAAGATGTATCATGTCTGCTGGTTACTAGGTCAGTAATCCTGTCAAAGAAGGAAATTAGGTTGGTTTGGCTTGATTAGTTCTTGAGAAATCCATGCGGGCTATTCCTTATAACCCTGTTGTTCTCCTTGTGCTTACAAATTGATTGTTTAATAATTTGTTCCAGTATCTTTCCAGTTATCACAGTTAGGCTTACTGGTCTGTCATTCCCTGGGTTCTCTTTGTTCCCCTTTTTAAAGATAGGTACTATGTGTGCCTTTCTTCTGTCCTCTGGGACTCATCCATCCTCAGTGAGTTCTTGAAGATAATTGCTAATGGTTCTGAGATTGTGTCAGCTAGTTTCTTAAGTACCTTGGGATGAATTTCATCAGGCCCTGCCCAGTTGAAACTTACTTAAATATTCTTTAACTTGTTCTTTCCCTAATCAGGCTTATGTTTCTTTGCACTTATTGTTAATATTAATTGTGTTGATTGTCTAGTCACCATTAACCATAAGTGACGACTACAGCAAAATAGGCATTAAACACTTGTCCTTTTTGATGTTACCCATTATTGGTTCTCCTTCCTCACTAAATAGAGGAACTACACTTTATTTAGTCTTTCTCTTGCTCCTAATATATTTATGGAACCTCTTCTTATTGCCTTTTATGTCCATTGGTAGATGTAACTCAGTTTGTATCTTAACTTTTCTAATATTGTCCTTACATGCTTGCGTTATTCTATTTCTTCCTTACAATTTTCCCATATTTCCACTTTTTGTAGGATTCCCTTTTGATTTTCAGGTAATTGAATTGCTCCTGATGGAGCTATATTACCATTATATTCTTTCTGTGTTTCATTCAAGGGTAGATGGCTGTTGTCCCTTTAACATGTTTCTTTGAGAAACTGTCAGATTTCCTGAACTCCTTTTTCCTTTAGCTTTTCTTCCCATGCATGCCTTCATTGCATGCATTGCTGGTTGAAATGAGTATATCAGTAAACCAGATATCATCTAGAGAAGAATGTAGTCTGTTCATCTTTATATTGGTGGAAGGATCTAGAAAACATTTGCACAGGAGTGCCTTTCTCTACTGTTACCATACATGACTCTCGTAACGTATGGTTTGAGCATGAGTTAGGGAGGTCATGTGGACCATTTATAGACTCAAGGCCTCAGGTTTTATCAAGAGGCCCAACTACTACACTTAAACATTCTCAAGTTGAGAACAATTCTCAAGAAATCATCAATCCAGATCTTGACAGACAATACCATAGCCATGTTTTATATAGATATGAAGGAGTGAGATCTATTCCCCTTTCTCTGGAAACTATGAAGCTGTGGAACTGATGTATCAGTCACAATATAAATCTAGTTGCTCTCCAGTTACAATACCTACAGAATGTTTCGTCTGATCATCTCAGCAGACAATTTGCAAGCAAATGATCAGTGAAGGATGTCATCATTGAAGAGACATTTTCCAGTTGGGGACAACTGTCCATAGATGTCTTTCAAATGTCAAAGAAGAAATGCTTAACCTTCTGCTTCACGAGTGCAGTGGACTGGACTAGATGACCTCTGGAGGTCCCTTCTGGTCTTATGATTCCAGAGAGAGTTAGAGTCAAGGGTCTCTAGAAGATGTGTTCCTGATCCCCTTGTCACCCGGTCTCATGTACATTTATCTTTCAATTCCTATAATCACAAGAGTAATCAGAAAGTTCAGACAGGTTTCAGCCTAAGATGATAATGCTGGCTCTAGCCTGGCCAAGGAAGTTCTGGTTTTTGTACCTGAAGAACCTCTCAATTCACCTACTAGTCCAGCTGCCTCTCCAGCTGGACTAGATATTGCAGAAGAAAGGCAGAATTATCTACATCTGACTTTCTTGTGTCCTACAGCATGGATGCTGGATGATTGTCATTGTTACAGAGAAGTTGCTAATCATACATCCAAAATATCCATATAAATAGCAGAAAGTTCCACCGGTGGTACCAAGTGGAAACAGTTTACAATCTGGGTTAATTTATGTATCAGTTGCAGATTCCAGACATGCTGTGGTTTGTCTATTATCATCTGGACTGTACATGAGTCCACTTAGTAGCCATTTTAGCTAACCTCCCTCCAATTCAGGGACTCTGTTTTCTCTCATTCCCCAGTAGCTAGATTGTCTGATGGGGGTGATATATCCTGATAAGCAGTATACACCTTCTTGGGATTTACACATTTTTTTGAAGGGATTGATGGATCCCCTTTGAGCCAGTAGCCCTCTTTTTTTCACTGGTCCATTAAAACAGTGTTTTTTGGTTGCAATTAGATTTACTAGAAGGCTGGGAAGTTCAGATCTTTATGGCATGGCCATCTTATAGTATATCCTACAAGGAGAGGTTAATGTTGAGAACTCATCCCAAGTTTCTGCTTAGAATAGCTGCTGATTTCTATCTTAATTAGGTGATTCACCTCTGTTTCTTTTCCGGACACACTGTAATAAAGGGGAAGCAAAGCCACAAGCTTTAGACGTGCATAGGCTGCTATCATTCTATCTAGACAGGACTGGACCATTCAGAGTATATCCTAGATTATTTGTAGTTTATGGAGAAAAGATGAAGCATCAACCAATTTCTACCCAAAGACTCCTTAAATGGATTACTAACTGTATCAGACTATGTTAAGAATTAGCCAAGCTTAGATCCTCAGAAAGAGTTACAGCCTGCTCCATGAGGGCTCAGGCAGTCTTGGTAGTTTCTTTGAGGTTTGTGCCCATCATAGGGCAGTTATGTGGAGTTCAATATATAACTTCATACAGCTTTATTCCATTGTAGAAGCATCATGGTCTGATGGTCATTTTGACAGGGTTATCTTAAAGTCAATATTTAGTTAGACTCTTTGCACTCAGCTCCATAAGACCAGATCACAGCTTGAGAGTCACCGTCAGTGGAATTTATATGGACAAGCACTCAGAGAAGAAATAGTTATTTACTCTACAGTAATTTTGTTTCTTCAAGATGTGTTGTCCATAAATATTCCATGACCCACCCACCATCCCCATTACTACAGAGTCTTAAAAAGACCTGAATTCTGTATCAGTGAAGCAGCTGAGGAGCTGTTGTGGTCCCCTTACCCTTTATGACCTCAGAGGTATGAGGACATTTTCAGGGAACGTGTGACCCCCCAGTTCCCCTCTGAATACTGCTGAAGAAAAGAATCCAAACTCCACTGTACAGGGAGCATACGCAATGATGAGCTGCCAAAATCTTAACAACCAGTTCCCTCCTCACCCCACAACCCCACGGGGTTGTGGCCCGCCCCTGCCCCTCAGGACTCCTGCCCCATCCAACCCCCCGTGTTCCTTGATGCGCGCCCCTCCACCCCCAAACCCCTGCCCCGTCCAACCCCCTCCCCTGTCCCCGACTGCCCCCAGAACCGGGGAGAAGGTCCTCGTGGGCCACCGTAGTGGGTGCCCACCCCGCCCCTAAGAGCCAGAGGGACCTGCTGGGGGGCGAGGTGGGGAGTCCTGGCAGTGCTTACCTGGGGTGGCTCCAGGAAGCATCTGGCAGGTCCCTCTGGCTCCTAGAGGCGGGGTATCGTAGCTGGGGGGAGCGGGGGAGCGGCCACTCCCCCCACCGATAACACCAAAAGTGGTGCCTTAGGCACCGAATCCCTGGGTGCTCTGGGGCTGGAGCACCTACGGGGAAAAGCCTGGGAGGGCTGAGAAGCAGGTGGTGGCTTCGCACTCAGGCCCGCGGAGGCGAGCTGGGGCGGGGGGGCGTGAGGAGGGCCACCCGTGCCGCAGCAGGTAACCTGGGGTGTGCGCAGGGGAACTGGTCCCCTCCCCAGCTCGCCTCTGCCTCTCTGGGCCTGAGCTCGAAGCTGCAGCTTGCTTCTCAGCCCTCCCAGGCTTCCCGCATGAACAGCTGATTCACAGGAAATCTGGGGGGGGCGGAGAAACAGAGTGGGGTGGTGCATTCAGGGGAGGAGGTGGAGGCGGAGCGGAGGTGAGCTGGGGCTGGGCGGGGAGCTGTCAGTGGGTGCTCTGCGTCCACCAAATTTTCCCCGTGGGTGCACCAGCCCCGGAGCACACACAGCGTCGGCTCCTAAGGCGCCACTTTTGGCCGGTTGTTAAATTTAGAAGCCCTTTTAGAACCAGTTATCCCTCCTGGTTTCTAAATTTAACAACCGGTTGCAGTGTACCTGTGCGAACCGGCTCCAGCTCACCACTGAACATATGCATAGTCATTGGAACGTGCAGGGACAACACATCTCAAAGAAGCACAGTTACTGTAAAGTAAGTAACCATTTCTTCCTTGTCTTGTGCTCCAGTCACTAGACTACTGTCCCCTCTCCTAAATGTTGGTGGGGAACACTTTTCAAGAAGGAAAACAATTAACATCCATGTCACTCATCAATATTCCTTAGCTTTCTGAGCCCCCACACAATACCATTTTGACAAAACCAGCCTTTTAATGCAATATGGTAAAGCAGTAAATTCACATGTAACTTCTGTAGTCAAGTATGAGCAGGTGCTGGTGATCATTTCGATAAGGTTGTTTACTAATTAAAAAGTGTTCAGTATAGTATAAGCAGAAGTGAGTTCAATAAATACTCCAGTGAATTTCTTTATTGGAGGAAAATAAACTTTAAAAATTCCTATTACAGAATGAAAATTAAGTTATTTTTAACGTCATTTGGATATAGATTTTTGTGTAAACATGCAACAGATAAACCAGTTATATTGGTGTTGCACTTTTAAAAAAAAATCTGAACTTCAAACATATGGCAGTAATTGCTTTTTGAATAAGGAATAAACACTTACAAATCTATAATTGGTTTTCCTGCATGTTGGTGTTTTGAATGATGGTTTAATTTATTGTTGGCACTTTAAATACTTCGTTAAAACATTTTAGTTTTAACGTATTTTGATGTTTTGTATGTAATTCATCTTCTGTACTATAAAACAGTTTACTTTTTATAGCTTTGTAGTAGTTAGAACACCATAGTTAAGGCAATGAGTTGGTAGAATCTTTTATATCTTCACAAAAATCTTCTTTTGGGGGCTAAAATTGTTCATTTGTTTCTTTTCTCTATTTACCGTAACTATATATATTTTTTGAAGGAAAACACTATAGTTTATGTTTATAGTTTATGTTTATGTTAAGTTTATGTTTAAACCCTTATGTTTAAGAAATAAATAATATAATTCAAACTGATTTATTTATTAACAGTGTAATTTACAAAATAGAGTCTTAAGCTATTCTGATTTTTTTCATATATATGTGGTATCCTTGTAGAGATGGGTAACAGTGGCGTGTGCACTCCCCCAATCCTCCTTGTACAAATAAATCCTAGGAAATCCAGCTTCTCTTAGTGTTGTTAAAATAGAATTTACATTTTAAGTGTAACAAATTAACAGCTGGGTGTGATTCAGCTTAGCAACATAAACTATCTTTTGGTGATTTTTATGCATGGCTATAACTCTCTGTGGGTCAGAACTAAAACAATTCATCTGATTGCGGATACCTAAGTGCCCAAAAAAATTATGAAGAAAGAAAGTCCAGAGAATGGTTTTATTTGTCCACTTCTTTTCTGGCAGCCTTTAAAGTTGTTTCTCTTCTCCCTAGTAACTGGAGACAGACCAGATATTTGGTTTTGACTCTAGACTTGGGACTGCTCCACAGGAAGAGCAACCTAATTTTTTTTGCCTTGAAACCTGAACAGATCACATGCTCCAGTTCTCCCTTTGTAGCAGATCCTTTCACAGGATATTTATGGGTTTTTTTAACTGAAATTCCCCGACTTCATTAAGAATCTTCATTAGAGTTTCTGAGGAAACTTTTTGTAGGGCAAAACCATATTCCTACCCACAACTATCTCAGAAATGGCAGGCAGATAACAAGGGGAAGCAGGAGAGCAAGATCTGTCCCCATTTCTTGACCCTTCACCAAGCAGTCTCCTGAAGGCAAGTGTGCAGGCAAGGTCCTAACTGGTTGAGAAGACTGTGGCAAAGCTTCTCTCTCAGCTGATGTGTAAGACTGGTGAATAGTCTAATGGGAAGCTCATCTCTCATTCAGCATGTAGGCATGGTCTGTGCTGAGCCAATGGAGAAAGTTGCATGAAAGCTCCCTCGCTGATACGAGGCCAGGTACTCATGGTTTGGAACTGGGGAAAGTTGTTTCTCAATGCCCTTCCTCTCTCAAGCATGGAACTTCCATTCCCACAGCTTCCAGGGACCAGCAAGGAAACTTTGGAGGGAGTGCCCTGATGAATTTGTCTCCAACACAGGTCAAAATCGTTCAGGCCTACCAACCACCATTGCGTCGCTTTCTGGTGAAAAAAGGGAAGAGCCAACTAACGCCTGTACCAAGGACTCCAATATCTATGGAGAGTTCTGGACAAAGTCCAGGTCTTTGTCTCTGAAAAATGGCAGAAAAGTATCTGAAATGTCAAGTATCAACACTTCCCTTCTCTATGCTAAAATCGTTGTTAGCTCTTGGGCAAGCAGGACTCATCTGCAAATACGCTTTAGTGGGCTCACTTTCATATGAAGATCCTGCAAAAATTTCTGCTCCTCTTCCAATCTGCGATAGCAACAAACCATTAAAAGATCCTGGCCCCAGAGCCTGTACTAACATTTCTGAGTGAATGAACCAAAGACTTTTCAGCTCTTACCGGAGGTCCAGAGAGGATGGTCATCACAATGGGTATCAATCTTCATGTGTGGGGAGCACATATAGCATCTACTGAGACCCAGTGGTTGTGGCACAAGATGGAGACAGAGGACTGTAGCCAGGCTAAAGCTACAAACATCAGGCTAGTTACTTTCAGTCCCAGCAGATGAATCTGAAGAAGAATGTTCTGGTTCTTATTAAAAATACCTTGCTGTAAGTAGTTGTCAGGGAAACATGATCTTGGACTCTGCTCAGGGATGCAACCATGATCTTACCTCTATATGTTAAAGGCAAAGAAAAGAGAGACCTGGATGAATAGAGTCTATACCGGGTGTCAATCATTGAAAGCATTATAAATCAAGCATAAAGCCCATTGCTTGCACCTACTTTGCACCTACTTTGAGCCAGGTCCAAATAGAAAACCAAAAGATCCTTTGCTAGGAGAGATTCCACAGTGAGGGCTGTTGCACCCTTTGTTAGCTGTGGCTCCATGGCCTCTCTTTATCTTTCTTCCTACTTTATTGGTAGTGAGGACGGTAAAGAAGATTGTAAAGCAGTGAGCCACTGTGGTTGAGATAACTGCAGGTTCTGATTCTCAGACCTTACACAGATGTAGCTAGATCTTCTCTCAAACTTTCAACACAGAAAGGCATTCTGAGATGGACTGGTCCTGTGACAAAATCTGGTGCTTTTCTGGTTTAGGGTTTGGTACTGATAACTGTCACTGTCATGTTTGTGCTGGTAAAACTATCAGCCTGGGAATTGACAAGAAGGAGCTAAATCGCTCAGGTACTGAACCATCCCAGGATTTCTACAAGTTTTGGGTAAGTTTCCCAATATGGATGTCAAAAGAGCTATTAGCTACTGTTTAGACAGGGCTAAGCTATTTAGAAAGTTGTATGGACTGTGGCCTTTGGAGGAAAATCTAAGGACCAGGTGTTCTCAACTAGATTGATAAGACTATAGCTAGTCATATTATAATGCTGTGCCTGAAAGTCTTAAAGCTCACTCAGTCAGGAAAGATTGTAGCTTCAGAGGCAGTTATCCTCAGGGAACTTTTATCTGAAACCTACAAGGCTCTATATGGAGTTCTGCACACATATTTGAATGTGAATTATTCTTTTGCCTTAGTGATGTTTTAGTCACTGTTGAACTAGCATGGCTACTTGGCCCACCTTCTAAGGGAGGTTCACTACTAGCGAGTCTGCCCTCCCATCGCTCTACTCCATTGTAAGAAGGTAATGTTGAAAAAACGTGTTATTAATGTGGGTAGTAATTCTCATTCTCTGAATGCATCCACAGAGCCACATTGACCCTCCCATTGTTCTAAATAGAGCTTCTGGAATTGGAAAGGAACCGAGGGATTGTTAGATGTGGTCTGTGGTATCTGTACCATTGGTCCATGGACTGTAGAGCTGAAGAGAACTACATATGCCCCCTACCTGCTTTGAAAAATTCTGTGGCCACATGATTCATCACATAATTCCTACAGTGTGGTTCTGTGGAAGGAACACATTCAAAAAATAAGAGCGAATCTTGGTTAGCATCTCCCTGTTTTTCTCCCAGGGGTTAAACCTATTATTCATAGAGGTGGATGCTTTTCTGATTAATTGGGAAGGAGAGCTGGTTTATATTGTTCTACCCCTTCCTGATATCCAGAATAATCTGTAAAATTCAACAGGACAGAATGGAAATATTTTGATGGCTCTCTTCTGCCTCTATTGACCTTCGTTCTTGGATCTCCGGAGCCTGGGTGTTGGGCAGAGTTGGCTGCCAGTGATTTGTTCTTCATTTCGGACCAATTCCCTTTGCACATACACAATGACTCAGTGTCACATTCTGGGAGTGAAGGAAAGTTTCTTCTATGGGCTGGTGGATTGTCTATCAGAGAAGAAAGGATACAACAATGCAGACCTACACCAAGAGCTGGAAATAGTGTCAAGTTTTGAATCCAATATGAGATTGTCCACAGATGACAATTCCATTAATTAGATACCAGAACTCATTTTGGAGGGTGTTGAGAAGTTTGAAACTTAAGATATTATGAGTTCATGTCTCTCTTCTTATAGCCGTCAGGGGAGGAGTGTGTATCATCTAAGTCAGTTGTTCTCAAAGCTGGTCCGCCGCTTGTTCAGGGAAAGCCCCTGGCACGCCAGAGCGGTTTGTTTTCCTGCCACATCCACAGGTTCGGCTGATCGCGGCTCCCACTGGCCGCGGTTTGCCGCTCCAGGTCAATGGGGGCTACGGGAAGGGCGTTTAGCACGTCCCTTGGCCCGCGCAGCTTCCCTTTCTATGAAATGGGTTTTTTTATTTATTCCCTTCTTTTGTTCCTAAAGTTAATTTGAATGTCATTGTAGTGAGCCTTTTGTATTGCTACCTTTTTCTCTAATCTGAGGACTTTACAGGATCTGAAGCATCATGCTATGCATGACTGTTAACTAAAACTTTTAGTGAAATCCAAATAGAATTTATTTCTACAAACAGCTGTTGATAAGTTTTCAGAACCCCAACAAAGGTAAGAGTGTCTAAGACTGGAATTTCTAGTTAGCTTTTGTGATTTGAATCTGCCTAGAATATGAGAAACAGAGCAAGAGAGAATGGAGTGAGAATCCCACAGAACAGATAACAGGAAATTTGACCAATGGTTTCTCTAAGGCCTCGTTTACGCACAATTTTTTGTAGCACTATATGCGTCAGTTGTGGTTGTAATTTTTTTAATGAACATAGTTATATGGCACAGCCCTGTGTGCGGATGCAGGTACACCAGAATAAATGTGCGTATGCTAAAAGAACAGGAGTGCTTGTGGCACCTTAGAGACTAATAAATTTATTAGAACATAAGCTTTCGTGATCTACAGCCCACTTCATCGGATACATAGAATGGAACATATAGTAAGAAGAAATATGTATACATACAGATAAATTGGAAGTTGCCGTACAAACTGTGAGAAGCTAATTAGTTAAGATGAGCTATTTTCAGCAGGAGAAAAAAACTTTTGTAGTGATAATCAAGATGGCTCATTTAGATAGTTGACAAGAAGGTGTGAGGATACTTAACTTTAGGGAAATAGATTCAATATGTGTAATGACCCAGCCACTCCCAGTCTCTATTCAAAGCCAAGTTAATGGTATCTGCTGAAGTGAAAAAACAGATTGACAGAGCCAGAAGAGTACCCAGAAGTCACGTACTACAGGACAGGCCCAACAAAGAAAATAACAGAATGCCACTAGCAGTCAGCTTCAGCCCCCAACTAAAACCTCTCCAGTGCATCATCAAAGATTTACAACCTATCCTGAAAAATGATCCCTCACTCTCACAGATCCTGGGAGACAGACCAGTCCTCACTTACAGACAGCCCCCCAACCTGAAGCAAATACTCTCCAGCAACCACACGCCACACAACAAAAACACTAACCCAGGAAGCTATCCTTGCAACAAAGCCCAATGCCAAATCTGTTCACATATTTATTCAAGTGACACCATCATAGGGACCTAATCACATTAGCCATGGCATTGGGGCTCGTTCACCTGCACATCTACCAAGGTGATAGGGTGGGGAGGGATAGCTTAGTGGTTTGAGCATTGGCCTGCTAAACCCAGAGTTGTGAGTTCAATCCTTGAGGAGGCCATTTAGGGATCAGGGCAAAAATTGGGGATTGGTCCTGCTTTGAGCAGGGGGTTGGACTAGATGACCTCCTGAGGTCCCTTCCAAGCCTGATATTCTATGATTCATGCCATCATATGCCAGCAGTGCCCCTCTGCCATGTACATTGGCCAAACCGGACAGTCTCTATGCAAAAGAATAAATGGACACGAATCTTACATCAGGAATCATAACATTCAAAAAACTTCAACCTCTCTGGCCACTCAGTAAAAGATTTAAGGGTGGCAATTTTGCAACAGAAAAGCTTCAAAAACAGACTCCAACGAGAAACTGCTGAGCTTGAATTAATATGCAAACTAGATACCATTAACTTGGGTTTGAATAGAGACTGGGAGTGGCTGGGTCATTACATATATTGAATCTATTTCCCTAAAGTTAAGTATCCTCACACCTCCTTGTCAACTGTCTAAATGGACCATCTTGATTATCACTATAAAAGTTTTTTTTTCTCCTGCTGATAATAGCTCATCTTAACTAATTAGCCTCTCACAGTTTGTATGGCAACTTCCAACTTATCTGTATGTATATATATTTCTTCTTACTATATGTTCCATTCTGTGCATCTGATGAAATGGGCTGTAGACCACGAAAGCTTATGCTCAAATAATTTTGGTAGTCTCTAAGGTGCCACAAGTCCTCGTGTTCTTTTTGCGGATACAGACTAACACGGCTGCTACTCTGAAACCTGTGCTTATACAGGTAGTTTATTCTCCTTCCCATGTGGCCAAATTTATTCTGTCTGAATTATTGAACGATGGAAGATGAGAAAGTTAATACAGAGTAACCGTGAAAATAATTGAAACTATTAAAATAGAGTTAGCCCAACTGTAAAAATGTTTTACTATTTTTTTTAAGTACTTGGGCACCAAGTTTTAGCCAGGAGGACATTGTAATTTGGTTGCAAAAAATAATGTGGAAAAATGTTTAGTAATGGAAACATCGACACAGCTTTATCTATAGTGGCACAAATGGCGCTGTTTAAATAACAGTCTTGCGCCTTAGTTACTAACTATACTTAAGTCCCAATTTTTATTTTCTTTCCTAAGTGTGGTGCTATAAAAATGAAGTGTTAATTGTCTTTGTAAATTAAACAAGTGCCCACTGATTACTGTAGAAATTTTTAAGTAATGGCACAAATTCTGACCCTTGGGAAACAAATGTGTTTTCCTATAAGTGGGTAATTTAAAATGCCACAAGAAGAGGAAAGAACAGAAAAAAACAAGAAACAAAATGGATAGAGGAAAGCAATTGATATTGTGCTTTTCTATGCCATAAAATAAGCAAGTACGTATGGGAAAAATTGTTTGTGTTATGGTGAACAATCACAGATGTAATTACTGGAGCTATTAAATGGCAATTTCCAAGAGTTTTTGCAAATTGTGAATTCAAGTTGAGAGATACCACTGTTTGTATAGCGCTGTGTCACTCCAACATAACAATAATGTTACTCAATGACTTTATTGGTTTAAGTGAGGAAAGGCCAGATCTTGATCCAGCAATACAGTATAAAGACTTCTGCTATGTCCATGAGCTCTGCAGACACTGAGGAACAATAGAATCCTGGAGGGGGACATGCAAACACAGCTGCTACATGCCTGTTCTTTCCCCCATATAGCTATATCTGCAGCTAGTGCTTCCTCAGGTGAGAGATCTCCCCAGCTTAATCATAATATTCCCTTAGGGTATACCTGTATAGCAGGTGGGGAGGGTATTCTCAGTGTAAGGAGATGGACATATACTAGTTCTGCTCAACCTAGTGTGCTAAAAATAGTAGTGTGGCTGCAGTGGCATGGGTGGCTGCTTAGGGTAGCCATCAGATTACATACCTAATGGGTTGGGTAGAATTTTACTTGGGTGGCTTGCCCAAGCTGCCATCCATACCGCTGAGGCCACATTGGTATTTTTAGCGTACCTACTCCAGCAGAACTATTCTGTCTACCCATGCTGGGAAAAACCCTCCCAGTTTCTGTGTAGATATACCCTTACTATTAGGTTCTCCCCCCCTCCCCCCCCAGCTCCATACCACCAGCTGTCTAGGCGGGGACTAGTACCCATTCCTCCCATGTTTAGATCTAGGGTTGCCAGACATCCAGTTTTTGACCAGAACAACCGGTGAAAAGGGACCCTGGTGGCTCCGGTCAGCACCGCTGACCGGGCCCTTAAAAGTCTGGTTGGTGGCACAGTGGGGCTAAGGCAGGCTCCCTGCAGCTCCCAGAAGCGGTGACATGTCCCTGCAGCCCCTAGGTGCAGGGGCAGCCATGCTCCTCCCATCCCGAGAGCCAGCTCTGCAGCTCCCATTGGCTGGGAACTGCAGCCAATGGGAGCTGCAGGGGGCAGTGCCTCCTGGAGAGGGCCTCATGCAGAGTCTCCCAGCCACAGCCTGTAACCCTAGCTGGAACCCTCAACCCCCCCAGCCCAGCCACCTGCCCCATCCCGGAGCACCCTCCCACACTCCGAACCCCTCAGCTCCACCCCCAGTTCAGTGCCGCCTCCTGCACCCCAAACGCCTCATCCCTGGACCCAACCCAGAGCCTGCATACCCAGTTGGAGCCCTCGTCCCCTCCCGCACCCCTGTACCAGCCTGGTGAAAATGAGCAAGTGAGCGAGGGTGGGGGAAAGCAAGCGAGGGGGGATGGAGGGAGCAGAGGGTGGGGCAAAGGTGTTTGGTTTTCTGCAATCAGAGAGTTGGCATGGGGATATAGAACAGTTTTTACTGCCGAGCTGACCATCAGGAGCTTCTGAAGGTGTAGTCCCTAATTCTAGAGTCTGGAGAATTGAATTGCATCCAGTATGTTAAAAAGGCTTTTCATGCTGCTACTTGATTAATTTCGTATTTGTATTACTCAATACTACAGATGTGTGGTTTTTTTTTTAAGTTACTAATTCATCATACTAGAATAATAAATGTACTGCTCAGCATTACAGTAGTAGCTGTGAAGCTGAGGTATTTATATCAATTTATCATAAAAATAAATGCCTGTACGTTTTTAGCAAGTATTCTATTTTACTGGGTAAAAATGATCAAACCTGCAACTGCTTTTATGCAAAAATACAAGAGAGAGGTCATGAACATTAACATGCTATAACAGGAAATCAGAAACTCAGTACTCGTAAATAATAGTGTAGTACGGGTGACAGTTAATGAATAATACTCATTTGTTCTGGGCAGCTAAATTATAATAAACTGAAGACCAAAATTTATTTTCCTATTGCACAAAGGCTTAGTTTGTAACTTTGAATTTTCGTAATAAAACTGAAAAAAGTATTATCACTTTGGAATTCAGTGTTGCAACTTACATGTCACCTATCTTTTTATAAGACAGACTACGAGAAAATAATAAGACTGTAACAGTTATTTTTTTCACATGTTCTGGAATTTTCTGTTATGTTTGGAAACAATGCATTACAAAACCTACCTGTCTTGAAACCTAAAAGCTTTGGAAATGTATTACTACAGAGAATGACAAATGACTAGAGTGAAATTTTTTGCATATGGCCAGATAAACTTTTACCTTCAGGGCATGAGTGACTGCCAACAATCTGTACAACCTACTTTAATCTGTTCCCATACCTCAGTTTCCATTCCAGTTTTAACATTTGATTTAGCTCAGGCTAGAAATGTTTTGACACCTATCTGAAGCCACTGAATTGTATTGATTTTATGTGATCAGCCATTGTCTTAAGCAACATAAAACTCATAGTAATTTCTTTAATTATGGTGTAGAAGAAAGAAACTTCTGCATGTATTACAGCACCAGTAATGGAAAATAAATTGTATTGTGTTACTACTAAACAAATAATACATAATGAATCCCTTATTTAAAAAACACAGACGAATGATCTAATCCCTAGCCTATTAGTTTCCCTTTTGTGTGCGTCTTTGGTAGACTAGTACATTGAATTTAACAGATGTTGCTATCCACCATTAAAGAGGTGTGCTTTCTTTTAATACCTTGCAATTAATACATTGACTATTTCTATATTTCGTCAAATAAACAGGAGGCAATTAATTCTGTGCTTTATGTAGCAATATGGCTGTATAGTTTGTGCTTTGTATGCTGAACTGTAACTTATTTTTTAAAAAATCAATATTTCTTGTATCCTTCTAACATTAGTGTTTAAAGGACAGGGATTTTTTGCTTCAGGGATCACAAATCCATATGGAAATAATTGCATTACCATTTACATTACAAAAACCTTAGCATTTGATAGTTACATCGGCTGTAGCTTTTTGTACACTAAGCAAGTATTCCCCAAACTTTTTGAAAGCTGAGCCCCCACTCCCACCAATCTCCTTTCAGGAAAACGAAATCTGACAACCCCCGCCCCCTCATGTTAGAAGGGCAGCATGAGGGGACCTTGCATTGCTTCCATGACCTGCGCTGTGGGAAATGCTACTTTGGACCAAAATGTTGTAGCTTCCTTTTAAGCCCCAGTCTTTCTCTCATTGAAACCAATGGCAAAGCTTACATTGAATTCAAGGTTTTTGCCCAAAAAAGCGAAAATCTAATGGGAAATATTGAGCGAGCATGATTACTCGATCCCACAAAATAGAGTTCACATGTGCTAAAACTATTTGTGTGCTCAAGTGCAAATTAGTGTTCTGAGGGTAATTGCTGATTTTTTTGTGCACAAGGGTTTGCGAACACATTCTGCACACAAATGGAGAACCTCAAATAGAACAGAACTTTTGTTATAATTTTAGATTATTTTTGCTACGTTTGTGGTAAAAAAAAAAAAAAAAAAAAAAAAAGTCTCTTCTGTCTGACCTCTGTTCCTTTAACCTGGCTTTTTATTTTGGGTGGGGATGGGGCGGTCTCTAAGATCGTCTTTCATCATAGTTCCTAAAATTAAAAAAAAAAATTGTTTTTAAGGCCCTCAGTGCTTTAGAATTGTTTACGTTCTAGTATCTACAGTAAATAATTTATTAGGAATATTGCAGTGAGTAACATGTCAGGATAAGATAAAATACAGTACAGTGAAATGTTTGCATTATGTAAATTACAAGCAGATTTAAAAATGGAGCAGACCCCATGAATGTTCATGTGGTGATTTTCAGGAGTTGTGATAAGATCTTCAGAATGAGCCAGCCAGGTACATTTATTCTGTTAGTGAAAAGAAAATGTATTTAAACTATGTTCTACTGTGTTCAGATTTGTTTCTTTGGGAAGGAATGGATGAATAATGAAACCTTTTCAATTCTAGGTCACTGATTCAAATTTAACTGGGATCTTTAGTTGTTACAGAATCATTCAACAGATGTTTGGGATAGGAGAATGTTAGTGACTTCAGTTTTTCCTATTCCACAATATAACAAAAATGTCTAAACTGGAGCCTTCACAGAGATTAGAGACTGAACATGATTGCTGATAGAAACACTTACCTTAGATGTGAACCTACAGGTCAGGATTGAGGTGCATTTCTGGGACAGCATGAGGAAAGTTACAGAGCCATTACCCATGCGGCTCCAGTTTTGTGGGGAAAGAGACAACTTCAGTCTTTAGGTCTGTCAATTCCCAGTAGTACAAACTCAGTTTTTGAAAAAAGAAAACCCAAAAGGAAAATATAATTTTTTTGCACTTCTAAGAGAGAAAATGTATAAAGCCCTGGCTCTAGCAGTTAGGATTCCTTGAATCAAGAACTCATGTGAATTTTCACGGCACACAGTAGCAGAAACTGAGTCTGAAAGACAAGACTTAACAAGTGGATGAGACAAACAAGGGAACCAAGGTGGAGGTTGGGGGAGTAAGGGTAACAAGTGTAATAGGATGTGCACATTTCCTAGCCATGCGGTAGCAGTGCTCAGAACTCACCACCTGCCTGGCAGTAATCAGATTGTACTCCTTTTTATGCATCATAATGGAAGTGAGATTTGAGGTTGGTCTTGAAGGAATATTAGGTGGTGGCTTTATGGATTTTGAATAGGAGCTTTTCCCCGCTTCTGAGGGGCAGCATGGGAGAAAATGTTGTCAGAGAAGTGGGTGATAGATATTTTCATTGGAAGACCAAGCCAGGAGTAAGATAAGTAGGCTGTGGCTAAATTGCGGAGGACTTTGAAAGTAAGGACAAGAAGATTACATTCGTGACAGAAGAGGGCAAGCCAATGGAGGGATTTAAATGTAGTAGTCCAAGCAGCAAGACAAGAAGGTGATCTCATTAACTGCATTGGGATTGAGGGGATTGAAGTTGCATGCATCAAGTCCCTGAGAGGAGGAGATTGCACAGTATTTATGGCATGAAATAACTGGATCTTGGATAAGAGTTTTGACAGTGTGTGCATAGAGGATTCTGCTGAAGTTCTTATACTGTACCTGTTTTTTTTCATTCTTCAATACTCATCAACAAGATGCTACCAGTAGTCTAGTGCTGCAGTTCCTAAACTTTATTGATTCATGTACCACCTCCTTCAAAAAAATTGTTGTGAAGTGAATTGATGAAATGTCATGCTCACCTACTAGAGTTTTGGAACACCTTCTCTAGTGGCTACTAATGTCTCTGAGTGTGACAGTTTCTATTGGGAAGCCTCAGGAACATTACTGAAAGATTATTTGGTAATAAATATCTAAAAATGTGTAATATCTGATTATGAATTTCATCCTTTCACATGTCCACCATATATGCATAAAATAATTTTTCACCACATTTTCTCTAAAAATTGTCCCCACTCAGTTTCTTTGTCTATTTGTAACTTGACTGGTGTAAGATACCAGTGAAGAATTTGTGCTACAAACTGAAGTTGGTGGTCCTATTCTAAATTAAAGCACATTCTTTTGGGACAACTTTCTACCCAACTTTTTCCCCCATCATGTTATGAATAGACATTTTTTTGTCCAGAAGCTATTATTTAATTAAATTTAGCTTTTTACATAAAACAGTAATGAGTAACTTGAAGGTACTAGTTTCATTGGAGAGTGGATCAATTTCTAAGAAATGTTAGGAAAGTCTTTCTGGTAAACAGTAGGGCAGCCATATGTATTCTGTAGCTTTCCTACATCAAAACTTTGGTTCATTATGTGGTTTAAAATCTGTATTATTGCATGTGATTGGCAATGGAAAATAACTAACTACATTTATTTCATTCTGTCACAAAAGAAAAAGGGTATTATACAACCCCACAATGTCCAGGAAACATTTAACAAGTTACTGTGAGCTTAATCAGAATTGGAGAGCTTTAAAGGAAAAGGCTGAGCTGGGGGCAGACTGGGATGGAGACCACATCTCTCTCCAGCTCTCAGTCTGTAAGATGAGTCACACAATGTGGTTCAACAACAGTGTCTAGTTAAGATTGGATCACGGATGAGTGTAACCTGGCTAAACCTTAACCTAGACATGACTGAAGTGATGTGGTAGATTGGGGTTTGAAACAGGACTACATTAACATGAACTAGGTACCTTGTAGAGCATGCTTAGAGGGCCTACAAGGGACAGAGTGCAACACATTTGCACTCTTTGCCACGCCATATAGATAAGCCCTCAGATACCTAATAAGTGTATAAATATGGATTTATGTACCTAACTTTAGGCATTCACATTAGGAAATTTTGGCCTAAACATTTGAGAGATAGAAGGGCTTAACCCACCAAGAGCTTCTGACTCCTGAGTCTGTGTCAAAGTGACCATCCCTTCTGCCAAGGAAGGTTTTATGTGGCTTCCATGGAAACTCAGGAGGCCCATTTTTGGCTTGGCTGAAGGAGTTAAACATGCTACACCTCCTTCAGTTGCTGTACAGGATGACTTCACAGTATACCTGCCATCTGCCTACTCAGGAAGAAAGCCTGGGCATCTAAGGGCATGGCTACACTTGCAGATGTAGAGCACTTTGAGTTAAACCCGCCTTCGCAGAGCACAATAGGGAAAGCCCTGCATTCTGTCCACACTGACAGCTACAAGCCCACTGGCGTGGCCACATTAGCAGCTCTTGCAACGGCCACAAAGAGCAGTGCATTGTGGTAGCTATCCCAGCATGCAAGTGGCTGCAACGTGCTTTTCAAATGGGGGTGTGTGTGTGAAGTGTGACAGGGAGTGTGTTGTGTGTATGTGGGGGAAGAAAGAGTGGGTTTCTGGGGGGGCTGAGAGCATGTCAACATTATGTCTTGTAAGTTCAGACAGCAGCAGACCCCCCCACCTCTCTCTCTCTCTCACACACAGCATTCCACCGTAATGGTTGCTTTAACTCAGAGCAGATAAGCAGCCGGCTGTCAGAAACGGAGCTTTCAAAGGGCATTTCCGCATTCCTACAGCCAATTCCAAACAATGACAAGAGTGGCCACTTGACTTAAGGGGTTTATGGGACATTTCCGGAGGCTGATCAGAGCACGGTAAAGCAACACCTTGTTCACACTGGCACTGCAGTGCTCCAGCGAGGGCGCAGCAAACGTTATTCCACTCGCCGAGGTGGAGTACCAGCAGCACTGTAGCCGTGGAGTCAGAGCGCTCTACGTGCCTTGCCAGTGTGGATGGGTAGTGAGGTAGTGCGCCCGGCGCTCCTTTATTGCACTGTAACTCGCAAGTGTAGCCAAGGTCTAAGACAGAAAGGACTGAGCATGGGACCTGAATCCTAGGCTAAAAATTTAACTCACAGGTCTGAGTAATCTGTTTGAAAATATTTTATTTTGTTGTCAACAGATGAGAAACAATGAATTATATTTAATAAATAAAAGCTACTACAATCCCCTTTGTTTTCTGTCACATATTAACCACTTTTTAGTTTGTGCCAGCAGGGTCTACAAAGGGCAGCATGTGAGAGTGCTCTACAAATCATACCCTTATAATGTGCTTTGCCAGCGCCATCTAGACAAGCTCTAAGTCTGTTGCGGATGGTGCCCGTCCAGAAAAGGGTAACCTTCTGTTACCTTAGACCCAATTGAGAGCCCTTCAGAGGTTTGTCCCAATCTTAGAAACAATCTGGTTGCACAGCCTTTACAAAAGGTGGGTACAAATTTTTGGAGAGTGTAAGATTTATTCTATGTTAACATTATGAACTGGATGAAATCTTGTTATGGGTTGAGTTAAAACCTCATTGAGACCAGTAGGTGTGAACGCAGCTTTCATTTAACATAACTGTAAGGATAAGCTCCCATCTAACGGGAAAAAAAGTATGTGAATCCACCCAGAAGCTTTTTGGGGGGGGGGGGTGTGCGTGTAGACAAACACTGGGAGAGTATGCAGTGTTGTAGCCATGCTGGTCCCAGGTGGGTGAGATTATATCTTTATTGGACCAACTTCTGTTGGTGAGAGAGAGGGAAGCTTTCAAGCTTATACAGATCTCCTCTTCAGGTCTGGGAAACTAAGTGTCACTGCTAAATACAAGATTTGAACAGATTGTTAGGCATAAGTAGTTAACACATATTTCAAGGTGAAGGTGAATGGTCTCTCTCACCAACAGAAGTTGATCCAGTAAAAGATATTTACCTCACCCACCTTGTGTCTCTTAGAAACTGGGAGAGAGAGACATAGACAGCTGGAAGAGTAGCTGAAAGCATGGTGTCTGCCCTTGCAAGAAACCTGGGGAGAAGCTTTTGGTTCAGAGGTGCAGGCTAAAAAGAGTGTTCTTTATGCTGTGAGTAAAAAAGCTGTTTGCTGATGTTTGATTCATTCTGTGTTCAGAGACACAGGACTTTACATATTCCTTGTAAATAATAATCAAGATTGTATCAAAGAAATACCTATCACCAGTTTCTCCTCCTAACTGGAACATTCCCAGGCCCCAGAACTTTGACTAGCTGCTCAGGTTAAAAAGCAGCAGCATTAAGATGTCAGTATTGCCATTGCCACAGTTTTCATGTTAAATAAAGACCCAGTGCTTGACTGGATCACAGTGCCCCCAGTCCATGATAGTTTTGAGTTTGATGGTTCTCTATATAAGGAACTGCTAGTCCATTCTTCTTAATGGTTCTATACAAAGTAACTGCATTTACTCTTCTTACTCCATGTAAATTCTAACAGCATTCTCTGTACACAGTTTGAAATTTTATCTATATTTTATCTATATAATCAATAATTTTAGAAATATTTTGAAACAAAGGTGTTTCAGGCAAGATGTTAATTTTGACTTTGTCAATTCTCCCTGACCAGAGAGTGCATACTTCTCCCAGCATTCAATTTTTTTATTAGCCAAAGTTATTGTTTGATGTATAAATTGTTTAGCTCTGTGTTACTTGAAATTTCAATTAACAGGTGTCCTACAGAATTTATTAACCATTTGTACCCAAAAGTGTACTGGAGGATTGATTTATCAAAATCTAGCGAATTTACACTTAACATTTCATATTTATTTCAATTTAAATATGGCCATACAAGTCTCTACGCACCCTAAATTGGCATTACAATAAACCTCCAGCAGCATTAAAATAATTCAAAGGGGAGCCAGCTAGCCATCTATGAAAAAGCTCTTTTCCATCCCTTAATCATTCTAGGAAAACACCCTCAGCCCTCTCCAAAACTGTGTCAAACATGTCTTTGACAGTTTGCCAAAACACACATTCAGGCTAAGGTTGATGAGCAAGTTCCACTGTCCTGGAGCTCTCACAGGGAATGCCTTGCCATCACTTTCTTCCTCTTTATAATGAGGGGGATTGAGCTTGATTGCTTCTGCTGACTGCAACTCTGGTAGTATGGCACAGGAAGAAAGACAATCCCTCAGATACATCCCAGGCTGTTTAGGGCTTTATAAATCAAAACCAATACCTTGAACTCCATCCATAGACTAGTCGGCATCCAGTGCACATCCCAGAGCACTGGAGCCATATGCTCCCAATGAGATGCCCTGTTCAATATGCAAGCCACTGTGTTCTAAACCAGGTGCAGTCTCTGAAGGGTTTTAAGATGTTGCCCCATGTAGAGTGCATTACATTAGCCAACACTTATGGTAACAAAGCTAATAATGGCAGTGTGGCTGTGGTGGCACAGGGCCTAACTGTGTGTCTTGAATGGGATTGTACTGTGGTAGCTAGCCCGAGCTGGCACTTGTGCCCACATGGTCATGCTGCTATTTTTAGCACACTAGCTTGATCAGAACTAGCATGTGTACATCTACCCAAGCTGAGAAAAGTAAGAGAAGAGGAGTATTAGGTTGTGTCTACAACACTACAGAGACTACACAGGTAAAGCTATGCTGGCATAACCCCATAGCGTACACACAGCCTACACCAATGAAAGCAATTTTTCCACTGGTGTAGGACACCACTTTCCCGATGGTAACTGTGTGGATGAAATAATTCTTCCACTGACATAGCTGCATCTACATCTTCCAGCTGCTGTGTATCCTACGTGCCAAATGGGACTTGCGCTCCTAGTCACTAGTCTATGCTGAAGTCAAAGGTGTGTGGCCATACCTGAGCTAGTTTTGATCTAGATAGCTTGAATAACAAGAGCAGTCAGCACAAGCTTAGCTGCTCAAGTACATACTCCAGGTTCTAGGCAGGCTTGTACAGCTCAAGATGCCACAGATTCACTGCTATTGTAATTCCAGCTAGCCAAATTGTTCAGGTATGTCTACAGATGCTGTAGTCCCACCTTTGATTGCAGTTTAGACATAGTGGTGAATGGTTGCTGGGCCACTTAGGGTATGTCTACACTGGCTGGGAGCGAAGTAGACAAACTTGCAGTAGCTCTGCTTGAGCTAACATGTTACAAATAGTGGTGTGGATGTTGCAGGTCTGGTGCAGGCTTGGGTTAGCCACCTGTGTCCAAGTCCTCCAGACCCCTGCGTCTGAACTCAGGCAGCTAGCCTGAATCTGTCTACCCATGTTGGGAGGCATGATCTCAGCTGTAGTGCAGACAGATGCAACTTAATAGAGGTGGTTGAGACATTGGCTTCAGTGGAACCAGGATTTTACCCCAAGGATTAACATCCTCCTCTTGCTCAGCTCTACTTTTTTACTGACATACCTTTCATAGAGGCTTTTTTTTATTTTCTTACCCTCATTTTTTTGCCATCTGCTATTATTTTTTCACCAGCTCTTCATCAGTTTCTACTTATTGGGCATCATCTTTCATGTTAGACTGCCCACTAGCCCAGGGCTCTGGCAGCGGTGCTCTGGCGGTGATTTAGAGGGAGCCCGGGGCCCTTTTAAATTGCCTGCCTGGGGAAGCTGCCGCCTGCCAGTACACCTGACCAGACCGGCTTACTTTCACTTCTGGGGTCACCTGTAATATATTAATTTCACTTCTGGGGAAGCTGCCCCCTGCCGGTACACTGTACCGGACTGTACCGGTTTACTTTCACTTCTGGGGTCACCTGTACCTTGCTGAGTCACGGGGCATTCATTGCCTACATGTTGGCTGAAGAGAGTTCGGGAGGAGTCCCTGGAATAGCTGATTGTCTTTAATTGTCCTCAAGCAGGCTGGCTAGCCTTGATGTAAATCTGTTTTGTGGGACGTTACCCAGAAACACAACAGGTTTGAGATACAAATATATAGCAAAGTTTCGTAACTTCCCATCTACAATGATGATACATACATATAAACAGGATAATCATTCTTAGCAGACTATAACTCTTCAGCGGATATCTTACACGACTTACTTTGTGCAACAGTAGTGATCCGTTGCATTAGTGTAAATGTGCTCACCTTTCTTTTATAAAGCATCACAGGTGCATTTGCACTTTTCAGAGTATGTTTCATTCTCCCGTGATTCTTTCCACAGGAGAGCATAATATGGTTTTGATGGCTTAAGGTTGAAGTGATTTCAACTTTCACTGGACATGAACCTGTTGTAAAAATTTGTCATGCATGTGACGTTGCTGCATCATGGGTTCACAATGTGTTTTGGCATTATATTTAGCTAGTAGAAAATATATTATTCTCAAGCTGTCTGTAGTGGAAAAAGTTGGCATAAAATAAATACATTTGAAAAGTCACTATTTATGAAAGTGGTATTTAAAAAAAATAATAGCATCATTTAATTTTAGATGAACTGTTTAGTGCACATGGTTGGCATATTTTATTAGGAATGTGTATTGTTTTTCTGTTTGCATTGATGTTTGACAGCATTATCACTTGGTATTTTAAAGGTAATTACTTGAATTTCAGTTTTGATTTTGCTGTGCCTCTGAACTGTTGAGCACTTTGAATTCTTGCTACTTGTGGCCTCATATTTGAATTGTACATACTACTGTGGGCACTTGACTATACTAAATGTTTTGAATGAAAGTATTGCCATTAACATAGCTATCTTCTTCCTTCTGCTTCTTAAACATATTGGGCCAGATTCTCCACTCAGTTACATCAGTTTTATACTGTTGCTCCATTGATTTCAGGGGAGTTTCATTGGCATAAAACGGATATAATGAGGTGGAAAATCACTGCCTCTTCAGTGTTTGCAGACATCAGACTAGGGAGTCAGAACAAGATCCCCCTGTAAAAGAGAAATGTAAAACTTTCAATAAACTGTTAAAGCCTTATGAACATTTATAGACCATTATATCCTCCTTTAGGTGCCTTCTCTGTTCACCTCACGATGTTAGCACCACCATCACGTGTGATTTGTGGACTTGAAAACGGTGAATTTCCTATAGTTCACCCATTTCCTATAGTTCACATAACGTTAATTGGCATGACTACTTGTTTGATAAGCTCCACGGGTGAAGTCTTGACCACTTATATGTAAGAATTCCTATAGCCCTTTTAAAATCAACTAATCATGTGAAATTTGTTTTTAACTGGTCACCATTTCTATACATCTTTTCATGAATAAACTCAGTAATTATTGATTTTTATCCGAAGGATAATAGTTCAAGGAGGTGTACCAAACCAAATACAATTAAAAGGGGCATATGAATATTTTATAACTCTGCGTATTTGTAACCCTTCTATTATACATGCTATCTAAGGGGTGCTTTTGAATATCCTCCTGTTCATTACAAAATTATTTAAAGCAAGTAGTCAAAATTTTGGCAAAGTTAGGCGTGTAAACATTCCTTTCTCTCTGAGTAGTCAGTGCATGCATAAAACATAATGCTTTTAATAAAATAAAAATTCGAAAACGTAGTTAGTTAATAAGAAATCCTAAAATGTATGCAATGCGATCAAGCTTGGATTAAAAGCATCTGTGTACTTGTCAATAAGGAATTGTGATGAGTTCAATGGTATCATATTGACTGTGTATTAATACATGGTATCCTATTGGACCATCAGCTGATTGTTTAGAATGTAAATGAATCTGTTGATGGATCCAGTGACTGATGGCTTAAATTCCAATTAATCAATTGCTTCATCAGTTTCTTAATTCAGATCAAATATCTCTTGAGTGCACACACGGTTCTTTCAGCGGTATTAAGAGAAATTAATGCTTTAGAACTAATTTTCATCAATCTCTTATAAATGCCAATATGTTTTTCAGCTGTGTCCCAAGTGGTGACATTATAACTTAAATGTGTGGGATATATTACAGTTCTTTTTTCCTGGTAGCTATCAAAACTGAACTTTACCTCTCCTAGTGGAAATGAAACTGTGTACTCAAACACATCATCTCAGTGCTGCTATTCATCTTGTCATCTGTTTAAAATTTTCATGTACATAGTCATTTAAGTCATATAAATGATTTAAAAATTAAGTTGATGATAAACGGTCTAGTACTAGATATGCAAAGTCAATGTCTATTTTTCTTTTGTCGGGTATATATAATCTAGCAACATGTCTCTTTTTCAATATTGTTCTGATTCTGAATCTCAGCAGCCAGGCTGGTAATATTACAAGTCAATTTATAACAGTTTATGACAGTTTCACGTGACCTGTTTCACAATGACCCATCAATTAATTCATCAACATTTGACACAGACTCTTCAGTGTGACACTTATACCAGTTGATCTTAATTTGATTGCCATTAAAACTATCCTTTCCTGACAACTCTTGTCAATTATACAAAATAAAATCAAGTATTCATAAGTAGGCTGTAATAGGATACAGGCAGACAGATTTAATAATTCAGTTTTGCTGCAGCTTAGCTGGCATTTAGTTGTACCTAATGTTCTCATTTGTAAAAAATTTATTGGATACAATTCTTCAGAGCAGTGGACATATTTTTGTTTATTCTGACTCAGCTGTTGTCAGAGGAACATAGGCCATGTGTAGTGGTGCAATATTGTCTCCTGTTACATAGTGAACTAAATTGTAATAAATTGTTATTAAGGATATTTTGAAGATAGTTTAAATAATGGATTTAAAAAGACTATTGGCCAAATTCTGCTGTTACTAAGGTACACAGGTGTAACTGAGAGCAGAATTCAGCCCTGTGCATATGTATACTTCTGCAATATTTTTTGAGCCTTAATTCTTAATATCCTTATAAAATATGTGATATTCTGTATGCTACTATATACAATTAAGTTACATTTTGTTTACATTAAGTTACATAGTATCAACACAGAATTATTAAGGACTCTTTAACAATAATGTTAAAGTATATGAAAATTTTCTTACAAGTTTTTCAGGTTAGCATCTATATTTTTTTAAATCATGTTTGATAGCAAATATTATTTACTACTTGTTCATATTCTGTAAGCACTGACCAAGCAGAACCCTTATAACTCTATTCTCCAGGAGAAATATGACTAGTAATGCCCTGAACCATCAGTTATATATTAACCATTACAAAAATGCAAATGATGTATACAGTCATTATTTTACTTCAGTTTATTCTCTGTCAGAACTGTTTGTTTGGGTACTTGCTCTTAGTTTTCAAAACTCTCTCTGTTTTGTGTATAAACTTCTTCTATCCCATCCTTTTTGTTTGGTTATATATGTATGTATATATAGCATTGGAGTTTGCTGTGGATATTGTGTGGGTTCGGGTTAAGGCTTTGTCTATTGGAGAGATTTAAATTCATAGATTCATAGAGGCCCGAAGGAAGCACTTTGATCATCTAGTCTGACCATCTGTATAATTGGGCCATAAACATCCCCAAAATAATTCTTAGCCCTGGTCTACACTACAAGTGTAGGTCGAATTTAGCAGCGTTAGATCGATTTAACCTTGCACCCGTCCACACAGCGAAGCCATTTTTGTCGACTTAAAGGGCTCTTAAAATCTATTTCTGTACTCCTCCCTGACAAGCGGATTAGCGCTGAAATTGACATCGCCAGGTCAAATTTGGGGTATGGACGCAATTTGATGGTGTTGGCCTCCGGGAGCTATCCCAGCATGCTCCATTGTGACCGCTCTGGACAGCACTTTCAACTCAGATGCACTAGCCAGGTACACAGGAAAAGCCCCGGGAACTTTTGAATTTCATTTCCTTTTTGGCCAGTGTGGCGAGCTCATCAGCACAGGTGACCATGCAGTCCTAGAATCGCAAAAGAGCTCCAGCATAGACCGAATGGGAGGTACTGGATCTGATCGCTGTATGGGGAGATGAATCCATGCTATCAGAACTCCGTTCCAAAAGACAAAATGCCAATATATTTGCCAAAATCTCCAAGGGCATGATGGACAGAGGCTACAACAGGGACCCGCAGTAGTGCCACGTGAAAATTAAGGAGCTCAGGCAAGCCTACCAAAAAAGCCAAAGAGGCAAACGGCCACTCTGGCTTAGAGCCCCAGACATGCCACTTCTGTGATGATCTGCGTGCAATTCTAGGGAGCGCCCCTACTTCTACCCCACCCCTGTCCGTGGACACCTGCCAGGGGGGAGTCTCACGCAACAGCATGAGGATTTGGGAACAAGGAAGAGGAGGATAGCACACAGCAGGCAAGTGGAGAAGCCATTCTCCCCGACAGCCAGGAACTGTTTATCACCCTGGAGGCAATACCCTCCCAAACCTCCCAAGGCGGGCTTCCAGACCATGAAGCTGGAGAAAGGCACCTCTGGTGATTGTACCTTTGTAAATATAATACATGGTTTAAAAGCAAGCGTGTTTAATGATTAATTTGCCCTGAAGACCTGGAATGCATTCATGGCCAATACAGCTCCTCCTTTTAAATGGCCAGCCCAATGGGTTCTTGGTATGGGAAAGGAAGGCACTGCTTTTTGAAACCGTTCCCACATGTTATGAAGGTTGAAGAAGCCAAAAGACTGTGGCTTACCATGGCGGCCTGCAAGTTGAATTCTGTTGCCCAGCCCTGCGTTTGTGATCTCTCACACCAAACCGACAGGCCCTCAATATAAGAGGCAAAATGCGACCTTGTACCGAAAGCACGTGTGCTATGTAATGTTAACAGCTTGGTTCACCATGAAAGAGTCTACCCATTGTTCTCTAAAATGTGTCTTTTTAAATACTACTCTCCCTTTTTTTCCTCCCGCAACTGCATATGTTTCAACACTCCCCCTATCATCTCTGTCCCAGAGGCTAGCGCAGATAAGAAGGCGAAAAAAATGCACTCGTGATGAAATGTTCTCTGAGCTCATGCAGTCCTCCCGCACTGAAAGAGCTCAGCAGAATGCGTGGAGGCAAACAATGGCAGAGTCCAGGAAAGCAGAAAATGAACGCGAGGACAGGAGGGACGAGCAAGATGAGAGGTGGCGGCAGTGCAATGAGAGGAGGAAGGATGCAATGCTGAGGCTACTGGGGGATCAAACTGATAAGCTCCGGCGTCTGGTAGAGCTGCAGGAAAGGCAGCAGGAACACAGACCGCCGCTGCAGCCCCTGTGTAACCGCCTGTCCTCCTCCCCAAGTCCCATAGCCTCCTCACCGAGATGCACAAGAATGTGGGGGGCATTTCAACATCCCCAACAGTTATTTTCTGGTCTAGGAAATAAGTCTCTTCCTGCAGCTGTTCAAACAGACCAGAGTTCCTGAAGATGCGAGCATCATGTACCTTTCCTGGCCATCCCACGTTGATGTCGGTGAAACGTCCCTTGTGATCCACCAGTGCTTTCAGCACCATTGAAAAGTACACCTCGTGGTTTATGTACTGGCTGCCAAGGTGGTCCGGTCCCAAGATAGGGATATGGGTTCCTTCTATCGCCCCACCACAGTTAGGGAATCCCATTGCAGCAAAGCCATCCACTATGACCTGCACATTTCCCAGAGTCACTACCCTTGATAACAGCAGCTCAGTGAATGCATTGTCTGTTTGGATCACAGGAGCCCCCACAGTAGATTTGCCCACTCCAAATTGATTCCCTGCTGACCGGTAGCTATCTGGCGTTGCAAGCTTTCAGAGGGCTATCGCCACTCACTCGTGAACTGTGAGGGCTGCTCTCATCTTGATATTCTTGCGCTTCAGGGCAGGGGAAAGCAAGTCACAAAGTTCCATGAAAGTGCCCTTACGCATGCGAAAGTTTTGCAGCCACTGGGAACCATCCTAGACCTGTAACACTATGCAGTCCCACCAGTCTGTGCTTGTTTCCCAGGCCCAGAATCGGCTGTCCACGGCTAGAGCCTGCCCCATTGCCACCAGGATGTCCAAATTGCCGGGACCTGTGCTTTGAGAGAAGTCTGTGTCCATGTCGTCATCACTCTCGTCACCGCACTGCCGTCGCCTCCTTGCCTGCTTTTGCAGGTTCTGGTTCTGCACATACTGCAGGATAATGCGCAAGGTGTTTACAATGCTCATAACTGCCGCGGTGATCTGAGCAGGCTCCATGCTTGCCGTGGTATGGCGTCTGCAGGAGAGCAGAGTTGCAGCGGAAGCGGTGGCTAAAGACGGATGCCACAAGAATAGATATTTATAGAGACCGACGAGAGGACCTGGGAGGTGGATTCATGAGAGCAGAGTTGCAGCGGAAGCAGTGGAGGACGAAAGTTAGCAGCACCCAGGAGGACCAGAACGGATCCCCTGAGCTGCAGGAGAGCAGAGTTTCAGCGGAAGCGGTGGATGATGATAGTTAGCAGACCTACTGCACCGTCTCCTGCCAGCAGCACCAAGGACACAACAGTGGTGGTATCGATGAGCTGAGCAGGCTGCACGCTTGCTGTGGTATGGCGTCTGCGCGGAAAAAAGACTCAAAATGATTGTCTGCCGTTGCTTTCATGGAGGGAGGGGCGACTGACGACATGTACCCAAAACCAACCGCGACAATGTTTTTGCCTCATCAGGCATTGGGAGCTTAACCCAGAATTCCAATGGGCAGCAGAGACTGCGGGAACTGTGGGATAGCTACCCACAGTGTACCGCTCTTTAAGTCGATGCTAGCCCCGGTAATGTGGATGCACTCCGCTGACTTATTGTGCTTAGTGTGGACATACGCAATCGACTGTATAAAATTAACTTCTGTAATATTGACCTAATTTTGTAGTGTAGAAATACCCTTAGAGTATATCTTTCAAAACCCCAGAATCTGCTCTAACTTAGATTCTGCTCCAACAGGCTTCTTCTTCACAGTCCAGAATTTCCGGAGTACTTTGTGCTGTGGCCATTCCTCCTCCTGCCCCTGGAAAAGTCCCTTTTATCATGGCCACACCCAAACACCACGAATTGCAAGGGCTAGCAGTGAAGGGTGATGTATGCCAGTCCTCCAATGCCACTTAACTGTGAGAGTTCCCCCAGGGCCTGTTCTGTCCATTGTATAGTCCCCGTACGCCAGTGAAGTTGCATGAAGAGGTTTTAATAGGGACTAGAATAGGCTATAGTTCTCCAATATGACAGACCCAAGCTTCATCCATTTAGCCATGTTGCCATTCAGAATAAATGTGCTTAATCCTCCCCCCAGCCAGTATCCTCTGCTGTCTAACAAATGTGTAAAATGTGTTGCATCCTCTCTAGTGACTACTCCATGTAGAGGAGATCAGCCTACAATTGCTACCCGTTACTTTAGCTCAGGTGGCATTGGTTTGTGTTGAAGATCTAAATGTCCTGGGTTTCAAACTTGTTGGTCACCCAAGGTAGAGGAGTTTAAATTCCACTGGATGGAATTTGGTTTATGTGTTGTGTGTGGATTATTATTGAATCTAAGTATGGGAATGATTATGCTATGTCTATTTGTATTGCACTTCACAAACTGATCAATATTTTAAAAATGACATTAGAGAGTGAACATTCTAGGCATACTGCTAGAACAAGGGGGGAAGAATGGAAATAAATGGAGACTCAGGGCCTGATTCTGATGTCAGACTGTTTTTTACAGTGATATAACACCATTAGAGTCATAGAGTTTAACAGCAGAAGGGACTATTAAATCTAGTCTGACCTCTTGTGTATCACAAGCCACCAACACCATCCAATGTCTGCACACTATACCCAACAACTGAAATTAGACCAAAGTATTACAGCCAGTGAGATATACACAGATAATCTTGGCAAGTGACCTGCAACCATATACTGCAGAGGAAGGCCAAAAAACTCCAAGCTCACCACCAATCTGACATGGGGGAAATTCCTTCCCAACCCCACATACAGTGATCAGTTAGACTCTGAGGATATGAGTAAGAACTAGCGAGCCAAGCATCTGAGAGAGAGAATGCTTTGTGCCAATGCAGAGCTCTCGCCCACCCTGTCCAATTTCCCATCTCCGGCCGTGGTCGTTCCTCATGCTTCAAAGGAAGGTGACTTCAAAAAAAGAAGAAAAAAACCCAGTCAGAATACTTTGAGGGGGGAAATCTCTCCTTGACCACCCACCAGTGGCTAGCTGAAATCCTGAAGCATGAGTTTGTAGGAACATAAAACATAAACCAGAAGCAATCCCCATGTTTATGGTGCCCTGCCCTCTACCATCATAAGCAACCCTGTCATACAAACACACTCAAATTGCTCCATCTCTCTCACAAAATTAATTAAGTTGTTTGCCTCCACAACTCCTATTGGGAGGTTGTTCCAGAACCTCAGCTCTATGATGGTTAGAAACTTTCTAATTTCCAGACTGAATTTGTTCATGGTCAGTTTATACCAATTTGTTGTGGTGCCAACCTTGTCCTTTATCTTAAATAGCTCTTCACCATTCCTGCTATATATTCCCCTGATGTATTTATAGCCTTTGTTTTGCTAGACTAAACAAGCCAAGCTCTTTCAATCTCCTCTCATAAGATAGGTCCTTCCTTCCCCTGGTCATCTTAGTAGCTCTTCTCAGCACCTCTTCCAGTTTGAATTAACCTTCCTTGAACATGGTTGACCAGAATTATACACAATATTCCAAATGAGGTCTTACCAGTGCCTTGTACAGTGACACAAATAGTTCTATATCACTATTGGAAATCCCTTGCCTGGTACATCGTAGGATCAGAGGTGTCTTGTTCACTGTCACATCATATTGGTGGTTCATAGTCATCTTGTGATCGACCAACCCCAGGTCTCTCTCCCAGTCTGTCACTTATAACTGATGAGCCTCTAGCTTGTAGCAGACACTCTTAGTGCATGAATTTGTACTATGTACTGTTGAAATCTGTTGTATTTCTGTCAGTCCACTGTTCAAGGTCATCCAGATCTTCCTGTATAATATTCCTATTCTCCTCTATATTGACAATGCCTCACAACTTTGTATCATCTGCAGATTTCATTAGCAGACCCATATTTTTTGTATCAAGGCCATTAATAAAAATATCAAATAAGATTGGTCCAAAGACCAATCCTTGAGAAACTACAGTGATAACCTCTCTCCAGTCCAGTTGTTCACCTTTCAGTACAATCTGTTGCCTTCTCCCCATTAGCCAGAATTGTAACTCTATCTACATCAGTATAGGCGAGATCTTTAGGATTCTCTTTCAGATGTACTGCTGGAGCCAAGTAAACATGGCCCCATTCACTCTTTCTTGCCTGGTTTTCCCCTGGACCCTACCACCATCTGTGTCATCTGCCTCTGCTCCTGATGGGACCCACTTCCTGCTGGTCCAGGTCTAGGGGAGAGATCAGAAATGGGAATTAAGGGAAGGAGGGTCACATTATGAGTATAGGATTGAAGGTGGGTTGTGTTGGCTGCACCCCAAGTGTACATCTCCTTTTCTCCTCCCCTACCCCCTTAACCGTGTAACCCTTACCCCTTAGATAGCATTTGCAGGATGCAGGGACTTTCCATGAAGTAATACATGCATTTCAAGAGATGTAGATTAAAATACCCAGTCCTGGATTATTGAACAGGCTTGTTCCCTGGACCATCAAGATGTAGGAGGCTCTACTTTTAGAACCTGGATGGATGGATGGAGTGATGTGTTAGTGATACTTTTATAGAACTGACAGGCTCCAAAGGGAGTTATTTTGAGACCTCTATAGCCAAAGGGACCTTTAGGTGAAAGAGGTCTCTGAGGGAATAATAGGGTTAGGGGGTGGAGGGTGGAGGGATTTCTGGAGTAGCAGGAAAAGAAGAAGAGGAGAATTAGATTTCTCTGCATCAATCCAAAAATATTTTCAGAGAATCTTTGCCAATGCTCATTCTATAAACAGTACCTAGTGTAGGGAAAAAATTGCACACTAGTGGTAAAATTGCCGTCTTAAATTAGTGTTATGGAGGTCAGTGTTAATTCATGTCTATTAAGTTAGAAATGTTTTTCTTCAGTATTTGCAAATGTTAAGAAATGTGTACTGATTTCATTCAGATCAGTGTATTTTCTATATTTATTTCCCTTTTCTCCCCTACATGAATCTGGTGACCCAATATAATTACATATTTTAAACAACTGTTCTGTGGCAGAATATGGATTGCCATCAGTCGGTATTGGTTATTTTTTTTTGTTTCTCCTTCTAGGTAAATTTTCACTGTTAAGCAGCTTGCTTACTAAGTAATTTGTAATGCAATTGTTTTAAGAACAAACAAGTCCATCTTACTGTTTACCATTAAACAGAAACATCAACAACATTGGCAAATGAAAAGATAAAATAGGAATAAATAATGTAATTCAAGTATAACAATTTTTCTCTTCAAAAATATGCAATTAAAAAATCCCTGTAAGCTAGAATACATTTAGAAAATGAAGCATCACAAAGTAATAGCTTGTTTTCAAAGCCTGTATGAAGAACTATTATCAGTTTGCTGAAGGGTGTATGCACAAATATCGTTTATTCAAGTGCCTACTGATAGTGGAGATTTAACTACATTACTGTAATATCTGAAGAGATTGTAGATGTCCAGAGCCTGTAGAGAAAATAAGGGCCAAATTATGTATAAAGTATCAATAGGGGTTCTGCTGGAGAAAGGAATGCAGGTTTTGCTCTTTTTGAAGGTAAGATGTAGTAATCGGGAAGAAAGGTGTCTGGTGCAATAATAGTTTGGGATTACACAGAAATTTCTCATAGACAAATGTTTTCTAATAAATATTTTCTCATTAGGAAATACTACATTTGAATAAAAACAAATAATCAAAAGCAATAAAATAACAGCTTGTCACAGATTAGCTTTATGATTAAATAGTTTTAGAATTAATACAGTATATATTGTGGGTGAAATCATTTTAAGTGAATGTTACTTTGTGGTCCGTATTTTTCTGTCAACATTGTAAACACCTATGGAAAATCTTTAATATCATTGCACACTTGTAAATTAATTAACTTCAGTTTTCTATTGGATTAATCAGTCTGTGAAATTGTTATTACAGTCTTTGAAAGAATGTTCATATTTCATTAATATTTGCTTTAAAATGGTTTAGCACTATTTAGTTAAGGCCATTTACATTAAATTCTAGAAATCTGTTTACATCAGTAGTTTGTAATAAGCTTTAATGGGTCCTTATATATATCATTTGCTTTGAGATCAATTAAGTTGATTGTAGTCCTGCAGGCATCTGTTTAGTTTAATTGATAATATACAAATTAATATCCTATGTAGTAACACAAGCTAAAATTTTAAAAATTCTACTCTGTTAAAGCAACATTAAGAGATATTACCCGGGAAAGGAAAATCCAAGTTGCGTTTGACATTCAGTCTTTAATAACTTTGTGGTACTTACTGTACGCTATCTAAAAGTCTCGGCGTGGGTCAGTGATAAACATTTATGATAAATGTTGTAATACCTTAGAAAATAGTGTGGTAGACTTAACTTGGAGTTTCTATTCCTTCATTCAGTTTGCAAGATATTATGTCAGTGTTAATTTTTATGCTTGAATTTCATAATACTCTGTACGGTTAATATTAAAGAATAAAATCCATCAACTATTCCTATTGTGTGCAATTCTTGGTAAACCACTAATGCTGCTTACCTGAAATTGACACTATGAACTGCATTCTTGTGTTAAAGCCAACACAATATACCAGATTGCAGTCTGCAGTAAGATGCAATACGAGCTTTTGCAGTCTTTTCATTAACATTTTGATGTAACCTGTCGTATTAAGAATACCATGGTAACAATATGTTTTAGGTGGACTTGGAATGTTAAGAATATAATATATTGGGTATCAAACAATGCCCAACCACCCCTGAATTATGTTCAATCACTTTTCTTCTGGACTGAAATAAGTAATATTTTCTTTATTTAATAATATTCATGCCTTTTTGCTGTCACATATTCAAATTACAAACCAACAAGAGCAAAGGAAACCTGATTGAAACAGACATTGCCAAATTTAATCTTAAGAATATGTAGTTAATGGGGTTCTTATAATGTTGCCCATCATTGTGCTATCTGAGTGCTTTCCATAACAAAAAAGTAATAGCTAATTTCTCTCTTCCTGCCCTACTGGCAGGAGTAAAAATTGAAATTATTGTTAGGGTAATCTTTGTAAAAGAACCCAATACCAATTTAAAAATACAGTTTGTTTTGCACTCGTGGGACTTGTACAAACACAATGTCTAGACTACTTCAGGTAAAATTATTTTTAAAATTGATATAGTTATATTGATGAAACCAACCCCCTGTGTGGGCATACTTAAATTGATTTACATATGACTTCACTTGAGTAAGCTAAATGGAGCCAGTTGTAAATTCATTTAATAGTGCCCACATGGGTTTGCACCAGTTTGACTAAATTGATTTAAAAATATTTTATTTAAATCAATTCAATTTTTGTATATAGTCTGATCCTCAGACCCTAATGCAGTATCATTTTAAAAAATTCACCATCTTCGCTACAAACATGGATACTATATGTGAATGTTTATGGGCCAAATTCACTGTATCCAACTTTTGAAAACTACTACTAAATGTTCTTTAGTGGGTAAGAATTATGGTTTTGTATCTACAAATAATGAATATCTACGTTCACTCCAGTGTATCTGTTGTGTCATCTTCATTCTCCTTTAAATTAAAATACATGATTTAGCTTTATGGCAGGTGTTTCTGATCCCTTTTTATTAAGTTTCCCACATTCAATATGGGATTTCACTTTTCTCTAATTGGCCACTTTTTCACCGGTGATACCATATATTGGATGTGTACTTAAATATTGTCTGGACTTCTACTATTTGTGTAATTTTTAAACTATATTTTAAGGACTTAAGAAAAAAAATCTCACCTTCCTCACCCTCTGCCTACATGAAAAATAACACCTTAGCAGGTCCCACAGCGTGCGCGCTCTCTCTCTCTCTCTCTCTCTCTCCACACACAGATCAGAGAAATCTACCACTCTTAGATTTTTGTAGTTGTGCTCTTTTTGGTAGAACACAGTGGGGCTACAGAAGTGGGGTTTTGAAGTTTGATTAATGCAGATGTAAAGCATGTTCCTGTACAGAAAGTTTGGAACAAAAGATAGTAAAGTTTACGATCTAATGTACTGTTTTCTTTTATAATGTGAACTAACTTATGCCATTTTTCAATTTGATACAGTACAATAGGTATTTTTCAGTGATATTTACTCTTTTAAAGTTATATCTATTAATGTCTCAGACAATTGTATATATTATAATTTGGGCTTTATGTAGTACCTATGGTCTTTACAGGTACACACTGTAGCATGTAAAAAGTTGTCTCACTGTTTTTCGTTAGACATTAGTTACATAATTAGAAGTAATCTCATATACTTACACCTTAGTTATACAAAGTTTAAAATCAGTATCTCAGAGTACAGTTAGTTATTTTATCAATACTGATAAAGAACTATTTCAAAATGGGGGGGAAAGGTTTTATTGTTTCAGTTTTGCTGTAGTGATCACTACTGAGAGCTGACTTGGCACAAAGCAGTCTCCTTTCTGGATAAAAGGGAAACGGACTATGAGATAAGTTATTGATGAAATTAACTGCTGAAGTGGAGAGGAAATGCAGCTGGCCAATACATGTCATAGTGTGAGCTCTATTAAATGAATATATGTGCATTCAGCCATTCACAAGAGCCACACTGGTCTTGAACTGCATTGATCTATAGTATAATTCTAAATGAAATTGATGGATGAGAGCAGCCATTGACAGGAAGGGTAAAAATAGCCATGAAATGTCTTGTATAGGAAAAAGTATGATGGACAGTAGACTGTTGATCTATGCCATAGATTGAAATGTACATTGGGACTGTGGAGTTCTTAGGTACTGTTAGGTATCTCACCTTAATTATACTTCCTTATATATCAGTGGACACTTCAAAAGGTACATTGCAATATTTTCTTATTTTATGAAAAGTAAATACATCAGTGTGTTGTCCAGAGATTCAATACATTCAGGGCATTCCTTTTTTTGTAGTTTTGTGTTTTGAAGTTCTGAACTATGAAAGAGATTTTTATGTCATAGTGAAGTAAATGAAGCATTTTGGAAGCTATTTACATTGAGGTTTTAAAGACTGATTTACTTAATATGTGCTGAATATTATTGAGCAAAGAGACACAGATAAAATTCTTGGAAAGAAGATTGTATGGAAATGCCATCTTCAGTTCAGATATAATTTCAGGTGCCTTCTCTCTCAACTATGTCCTTTCAGACCGTTAATTCATTGAGCTGCTAAATTTACAGGCATTCATGAATAAAACATTGGGTTCTGCTAGACTTTACCTACATCAGGGTCAACATACTTCGATTTTGACACCAAATTCATCTGGATTTGAGCACCCAAACAAAATACACTTTCTGGCACTTTGTCAACCTGCTTTCTGTAATACAAAACCTTTTAAAATTTTGTCTTCCCTCAGAGACACTCCTTCTGGTACGTTGGCTATTAGATGCGCTGCATTTAGCTCACTGCTTTATCCTCTCTGTAAAAGGACTCAAACTAGTCAAGGGAAACTCCTTTGCCAATGAGCATAGGTTGAAAGAAATAACTGCTAACTCTCTTCTAGTGGTGAAACTACTTTGTTAGCAAAGTTTTAACATAATTGATTGCAAGCCTAGGGCTAAGAACATTATGAAGTGTATGTATTAATATTGTATGCAGGTTAATTCACAGAATTGTATATATGTGCATGCTCTCTCTCTGTTATTTTTACACACACACATATATTAGTAGTAATTAGTACTATAGTAATACTTGTATTTTCCTCTCACACACAGCATGCAATAATGTTAATGGAGTCAAGAGACAGTAACATCATTGCATGCTGTGTGTGAGAGGACAATACAAGTATTAGTATAGTCTATAATGAAACACTAGTGAGTGTCATTGTGTTAGGCTAGTATAGAAATACTTGCTTCTAATCTGTGAGGTCTAACTGGCAACATGTCATGATGTAATAAATAACATAGTATATTTTAAAAATCACTGCAAATATCAGTTATTATTTACAAAACTTAAATATGAGAATGGATCCATAGTTACTCCAATGGCATGACTTTAAAATATTGTCATATTTACTTCAATTATTATGATTTTATTTAATTTCTGTGGTGAATGACTAACAGAGAAGAATGCATTTCATTTTATATACCTTTTAATTACTAAATAAAATAAAATATGTAGGATAGTTTCTCTTTAGAAGGAACATTGCATATTCATGTGCTATTAAAGGCATTTTTGTTAAAATTCTGGTTTGAATGCTGATCTTTAAAATTATTATGTATTTGTATATGGGTAGAATTTACCAGTAGGATATTACTCTTTCTACAAAATATTAATTATTTGATATCTGTTAGGATCACCAATAACATGTATCCACTCACTTTGTCTAGGAAATATTTATGTATAAATTCATCTCTTGGATTGTTTTGAACACTAAAAATTGGAAGAAACATAATAAGGGGTATAACTTAGTAAAGGAAAACTCTTTCCCTCACTACTCTTAAATAAATAAATAAAAATTGTTATGGTTCCTAATGTCTGAAAATTTAAAACTTTCAGCATTTTTGCAAGTATAATTCCTAGCCAAGTTCTGGATTTATATTCTGCAAGCTATTTAAATTTATATTTATATTTTTAAATAAATTTAAATAGCTTGCAGAATATATATAATATATAGAGATAATTCATAGATACCAAGGTCAGAAGGGACCATTATGATCATCTAGTCCGACCTCCTGCACAACGCAGGCCACAGAATCTCACCCACCCACTCCTGCGAAAAACCTCTCACCTATGTCTGAGCTATTGAAGTCCTCAAATCGTGGTTTAAAGACTTCAAGGAGCAGAGAATCCTCCTGCAAGTGACCCATGCCCCATGCTACAGAGGAAGGCGAAAAACCTCCAGGGCCTCTTCCAATCTGCCCTGGCGGAAAATTCCTTCCCGACCCCAAATATGGCGATTAGCTAAACCCTGAGCATATGGGCAAGATTCACCAGCCAGGAAAGAATTTTCTGTAGTAACTCAAATCCCACCCCATCTAACATCCCATCACAGGCCACTGGGCCTATTTACCGTGAATATTTAAAGATCAATTAATTACCAAAATCATGTTATCCAATCTTACCATCTCTTCCATAAACTTATCGAGTTTAATCTTAAAGCCAGATATGTCTTTTGCCCCCACTACTTCCCTTGGAAGGCTATTCCAAAACTTCACTCCTCTGATGGTTAGAAACCTTTGTCTAATTTCAAGTCTAAACTTCCCAATGGCCAGTTTATATCCATTTGTTCTTGTGTCCACATTGGTACTGAGCTTAAATAATTCCTCTCCCTCTCCGGTATTTATCCCTCTGATATATTTATAGAGAGCAATCATATCTCTCTCAACCTTCGTTTAGTTAGGCTAAACAAGCCAAGCTCCTTGAGTCTCCTTTCATAAGGCAGGTTTTCCATTCCTCAGATCATCCTAGTAGCCCTTCTCTGTACCTGTTCCAGTTTGAATTCATCCTTCTTAAACATGAGAGACCAGAACTGCACACAGTATTCCAGGTGAGGTCTCACCAGTGTCTTGTATAACGGTACTAAAACCTCCTTATCTCTACTGGAAATATCTCGCCTGATTCATCCCAAGACCGCATTAGCTCTTTTCACGGCCATATCACATTGGTGGCTCATAGTCATCCTATGATCAACCAATACTCCAAGGTCCTTCTCCTCCTCCGTTACTTCTAATTGATGCGTTCCCAGCTTATAACTAAAATTCTTGTTATTAATCCCTAAATGCATAACCTTACACTTCTCACTATTAAATTTCATCCTATTACTATTACTCCAGTTTACAAGGTCATCCAAATCTTCCTGTATGATTTCCCTGTCTCTCTCTAAATTGGCAGTACCTCCCAGCTTTGTATCATCCACAAACTTAATTAGCACACTCTCACTTTTTGTGCCGAGGTCAGTAATAAAAAGATTAAATAAGATTGGTCCCAAAACTGATCCCTGAGGAATTCCACTGGTAACCTCTCTCCAGCCTGACAGTTCACCTTTCAGTAGGGCCCGCTGTAGTCTCCCTGTTAACCAATTCCTTATCCACCTTTCAATTTTCATATTGATCCCCATCTTTTCCAATTTATCTAATAATTCCCCATGTGGCACGGTATCAAGCGCCTTACTGAAATCTAGGTAAATTAGATCCACTGTGTTTCCTTTGTCTAAAAAATCTGTTACTTTCTCAAAGAAGGAGATCAGGTTAGTTTGGCAAGATCTACCTTTTGTAAAACCATGTTGTATTTTGTCCCATTTACCATTGACCTCAATGTCCTTAACTACTTTCTCTTTCAAAAATTTTTCCGAGACCTTGCATACTACAGATGTCAAACTAACAGGCCTGTAGTTACCCGGATCACTTTTTTTCCCTTTCTTAAAAATAGGAACTATGTTAGCAATTCTCCAGTCATACAGTACAACCCCTGAGTTTACAGATTCATTAAAAATTCTTGCTAATGGGCTTGCAATTTCATGTGCCAATTCCTTTAATATTCTTGAATGAAGATTATCTGGGCCCCCCGATTTAGTCCCATTAAGCTGTTTGAGTTTCGCTTCTACCTCAGATATGGTAATATCTACCTCCATATCCTCATTCCCATTTGTCATGCTACCATTATCCCTAAGATCCTCTTTAGCCTTATTAAACACTGAGGCAAAGTATTTGTTTAGATATTGGGCCATACCTAGATTATCTTTGACCTCCATTCCATCCTCAGTGTTTAGCGGTCCCACTTCTTTATTTGTTTTCTTCTTGTTTATATGGCTATAGAACCTTTTACTATTGGTTTTAATTCCCTTTGCAAGGTCCAACTCTACTTGACTTTTAGCCTTTCTCACTTTATCCCTATATGTTCTGACCTCAATAAGGTAGCTTTTCTTGCTGATCCCTCCCATCTTCCACTCCCTGTATGCTTTCTGCTTTTTCTTAATCACCTCTCTGAGACGATTGGTCATCCAGCTTGGTCTACAACTCCTGCCTATGAATTGTTTCCCCTTTCTTGGGATGCAGGCTTCCGATAGCTTCTGCAGCTTTGACTTGAAGTAATTCCAGGCCTCCTCTGCCTTTAGATCCATAAATTCTTCAGTCCAATCCACTACCCCTAACTAATTTCCTTAATTTTTGAAAGTCAGCCCTTTTGAAATCAAAAACCCTAGTTGCAGATTTATTTTTGTTAATCCTTCCATTCAGTTTGAACTGAATTAGCTCATGATCACTTGAACCAAGATTGTCCCCTACAACCACTTCTTCTATGAGGTCCTCACTACTCACCAAAACCAAATCTAAAATGGCATCCCCTCTTGTCGGTTCAGTAACTACTTGATGAAGGAATCCATCAGCTGTCGCATCTAGGAAAATCTGAGCCCTATTATTATTACTAGCACTCATCCTACAGTCTATATCTGGGAAGTTAGTCTCCCATGATCACACAGTTTCCATTAGTATTTACTTCATTAAAAACATTAAAGAGTGTGCTATCCATATCCAAATTAGATCCCGGCGGTCTATAGCACACCCCAAGCACTATCCCAGGGAAGGCTCTAGTAGTTTTCTTTCCCAGTGTAATTTTTGCCCAGACGTACTCTGTCTTATCCATTCCATCGCTTCTTATTTCTTTACATTCTACCTCATCATTGATATATACAATGCTACTCCACCACCTTTACCTTTATTTCTGTCTTTCCTAAACAGCACATACCCTTCAATAGCTGTAGTCCAGTCATGACTACTATTCCGCCACCTGTTATCCCTATAACATCTGGTTTCACTTCCTGCACCAGTAGCTCTAGTTCCTCCATTTTGTTATCTAGGCTCCTCGCATTAGTGTACAAACATCTTAATTTTTGCTGTTTGGCCTCGCTCACATTCGGTACCCTATTAGGCGTGGTCATTCTACAGCCAGTATAACCTATTAGACTGGTATCTGCACTGCCCTTCCTCCGTATATACATTCTCCTACCCATGGCTGTATCCTTTCTTACTTTTCTTCCCTCTCAATGCTAAAATCCGGCGTGGAGATTACCTGGACATCTCCCAACCATCTCCACCAAATTCCTAGTTTAAAGCTCTCTTAATCAGTTGTGCCAGCCTCCATCCTAGAAGTCTATTTCCTTCCCTACTCAGATGAAGTCCATCCCGAGAGAACAGTCCTATGTCCATGAATGCCTCCCAGTGGCCATACATCCCAAAGCCCTCCTTATAGCACCACTGCCTAAGCCATCTGTTGATAGTCATAATCTTGTCACACCTTTGTTGCCCTTCTCTAGGAACAGGCAGAATCCCACTAAAGATCACCTGAGCCTTGATTTCCTTAAGCGTCTTCCCCAGCCTATCATAGTCTCCCTTAATACTTTCCAGTGAGAATCTAGCCATATCATTTGTTCCCACATGAAGGATAATTAGGGGATTCTTTCCTGCTCCCTTTAGGATCCTTTTCAACCTCAGGTCTACATCCCGTATCTTAGCACCTGGAAGACAGCACACCCTTCTATTCTCTAGATCAGCTCTGGTTACAGGCCTGTCTGTTCTTCTCAGTAAAGAGTCCCCAATTACATAGACCTGCCTTTTCCTGGTAACGGTGCCATTCTCCAGTCTATCCCGTTCCCTCTGGCTGCAAGTTCTTTCCATTCCTATTCTCCCTTGTAATCCTCTTCAACCCATCCTGTATCCTCCTGGGGCTCATATTTGGTGTAGTCTCCATTGACTTTTCCGCTTTTCCTATAGGACTAGCCGCTCTTCTCTTCTTCCTTGCCCTTCCACCTTCAGCGACTACCTGCTGAGCACCTTCTTGATTTTCCAACTCTGCAAACCTGTTCTTGAGCTCTGTTTCTCCTTCACTAGCCCGTCTTTTCCTCTGCCTGGTTCTTTTATTTATTTATTTATTTATTTATTTATTTATAGAGAGAGAGAGATATATCCACAATATTCAACTGTAACTTTTTTTGGAATCTATTAGTTTAGTAATATGACTATTCCCTGTATTGGCCATATCCACCAATCTAGTTATTATATCATTATTTTCCCCCAGCATTGAGTTTCTAACACTTTATACTAGTCTGCTTTTTGTAAAACATGTAACTTGTTTGTAATGTCACTAATTCTCTTCAGTTACTTTTATGTTCATGTCAATCTGCGTGGTTTGAGCTTCCACCGTATCTTAATTATAGGTTAGTCACATGTGCTGAAAGGTTATCTAGTTTTGGATCTATGACATCCACAAATGTTTTAAAATCCATTTTGGAGTTGATGTCCTTTAAATATAATTTATATGGGTGCACTGGAGTCTGATAATGAACCAAGCGTCTGTGCACACTTAACAAATATGGCATCTTGATAGGTTTCAGTCTGGGTCAGTAAAGAAGTGTATACTAGATGTATCTTAAACATCTCTGAATTTTATAATAGCTATAATATCTCAATTACACAAATGGCTGTATGAATCATTTATTCAAAAATGCTCATCCCAGCATAATATAAACAAGTCAATGGAGTTACACCTGAGATGCATTTTACCCAATAAATATTTCATTTACTGATCTCAATTTAGATGGTATAAAATACTTAAAGTAGAATCTGTTCCTGTTACTTACATGCATGCCTATCTTGATTTTTTTTTTTAATTGTTATGAAGATTGTATTGAAATACTGTGTGACATCTGTAGTATCCCTTACAGAAAGCATTTAACCAAAACAAAACACTTAGGCCTTGCTTTAAAACAATTGGGTCTTTGGATCAGGCCCTTAATATGTACGAATAATTACATAAAAATGTATAGAAAGAGGATAAAGAAACAATTTCAGTTTGAGGTAACAAACTGGAAATTTTATAAAACCTGGGGGGAAAAAAAAAGCTGGCTGTAGTGTGATGTATGGTTTCTTTTTGTAATTGTAAGGTTCGTGTTTTATTCGAACTGATCAGCTAGATGGTGAAACAGACTGGAAGCTTAAAGTTGCTGTCAGCTGCACACAGAGGTTACCAGCTTTGGGGGTAAGCATTACAGCTATTTATTTCACTATCTCTTCAGTGAACCTATTTATACCTGCTATACAGTAGAAAGCTTTATTACAGTTAGTTTGTATATAAATGTTTCTACTTAAAAAGAAATTTAATCCATAAATGTGATATTGGTCTTTGCTATAAATAATAAGTAATGCGTCTGTTTTTAATTCTATGGGAAAGACTGGATTATGCAAATATTTAATTTTTCCATTTAAAGGAGCAAGAGAGGGATACAGTTGGGTTTGTGTCTTCCATTGAATGTAGGCTTGGGGATTTGGGACATAGCAGTCCATTCTCGTAAGGTGAATGCTTCCTGGCACAGAGGCTTTAGGGTCCTTGTGGGTGAGGCGTACAGGATTACACAAGGATAGAGATTTGCAGTGACTGCCTGCCAATTTTGTGTGCATGTGTGTGTCTTTATAGGCAGTACAGGTAATGATGCCTATAGTTAAGGATGTCCCACATTTTCCTTTACAAGAACGTGTTCTTCAGTTGCTTATAACTTTGTCAAAAGTAAAATGTTTGAATTTAAATTTTTCATGCCAGGTGTCTGCCTTAGAAAAGTTTCAGCTAAATTGGCTCAGCTGTTTCCATGAAAAGCATTAGGAAAAATGTATTGTTTTGCTTATATTAAAAATATTCTTAGAGCGGTTTTGTTGAGAAACTCTAGAGCCTCTGTACTTTGGATACAGGGTACTTGAAATTTGACTGGGAATGAGGGTTGTCGCCCTGGCATAATGGATGTTGTTTTTGGTATCCCTGTGAAAACTCTCTGAATAAGTCTCTGAAAAGTTTGTCTGAGCACATGCTCAGTAGATACTTCCTGGAATTTGACAACTGACTTTTCTGAAGATTTCATCAGCACTGGGCTTGTCCATCCCCTCACAACTCCTGTGTGCCAAATGGACTGTGTACATGCCATCTCCACAGACCAAATGAGCATGCTTCATCTTAGGGCTGCAGGAGTTCAGCAGGACTTTTTCTGCAATGCCTCCTCCCAACTGCTTGTGACTGCTGTGGCACTGAAGCTAATAGCTTTGGGATTGTCTTTCCTGTGCTCTCAGTGCTCCCCTTGCTGGCGCTCAGACAAGGAGGAGGAAGAGGAGGAAACCACTGGACTTGAATGTAGAGGGAATGGGGTAGATGTGGGAGTGAAGATTGGGAAAAGAGATGTGAGCAGCAGGATAGGAGCTAGGAGCTTGTGTCAGGGACAGGAGCAGAAGAGGACAGGGAGAGATTGGGGCAAAAAGATCTCTAACCACAAATGCATGCTCCCCCACAGAACCTGGACTTGAACCCAGAGATAGCATGCATCCCCACATTCCTCAGTTGTATAGCAAATAGCTGTGAAACTCACTGGCAAAATGTTTCCCCATTCCCTTCCAGTAGAAGGTCAGCATTGATAACAGCCTTCTACTGATACCAGTTACTCAGCTCAAGCAGAAGAGGTCTGTGTTGTAGATCTAAAGATCCCAACCCTGCTGATGACTATGTGGAAGGTCAGTGTGGTTTCACACCATGAAATTTTTGTTTTTTCAATTGTTAAGTTTCTAAAAAAAAATTAGCTATTACATTTTAAAAGAACCCTTTATTAAAAGAAAGTTACAGTTAAAAAGTCAAGCATTCATAAGTTAAGAAATGCCTAAGTTAAGGTTGCCCATGCAACTTTAATTTGGGTCCCTTGTGCCTAGCATATGCCTTATGATATAGCCCTCAGTTACATGATCAAATGCTATTTTTCCTTTTTGCCTTAATTCAGCCATTTCCTAACTTGAACACTTGACACTGCAGCCTAAAAAATGTAGGGGGAAGAAGGACACAAACCAACTTTGTTGAACTGAAAGAAGTTGGCTACATTTTTATTTAACATTACTTAGCTACCCACTACAGTCTATGAGCAGGTACTGTAGCCTTGCAAGATGAGTCTCAATGGAAGTTTTGTGTAATAAGGAATGAAGGAAATGCCTTGAACTTGGAGAGGCAAACCCTTTATCTTTCCCACTGTATATCATTATTAATTATTTCAAGGTCGTGCCCTGTTCCTTGTGCTTGAGCCCTTTAGGAGGCCAAGATGCTCTTTGCTGACACGGATCAATGTCTGAGTGGTCCAAACTGCTGTCACTCCATATTACTGTGGGTTTCTTACACCTTCCTCTGAAGTATTTGTTGCTGGCCAGTCTCTGATGCAGGATACTACAGTAGAAGGACTTTGGGTCTTTTCTACTGCAGCAATTCCTATGTCCTTAATGACTTCCCTCTATGTTATCTAAGGTAGAATCACCATTTGCATTAGATTTGGGAGCCAATGGATCACCTATCCTTCCAGTAGCCTACATTTTGTCCATTATAAGCTACCCTTTTGCAACTTCCCCTCAAGATCCTGACTCGTGATAAATCTGAAAACTAAATGTAAGCCTTAAAGTGTGAAATAAATGATGGTTCAAGTTCCTCTGAATGCAACTGTCAGTCCAACCTTAACTGTGGAGCTCTTGGAGCACCTCCATAATTCTAGCTTAGTCAAGTGATCTTTTCAAATTCTTATGGCTTGGACTATGTTGTTGATAAGAGTGTAGTAATTTTGTAATCTAATACTGTGTGTGAATGAGCTGAAAATACTGATAAGTATCAAACTACTTTGAATCACCACCTTGATTTCAGCAGGAATTGTGGAAATCCAAAATAACTGTTATCATGTTATAGGGAGGAAAAAATTATAAATACAATAAATGTTCTTTTCCATTATAACAAGATGTATAATATAAATCAGTGCCCATGCCATTTACTATAGAAATACATGTAAACGTAATGTATTCTTTTTGAAAAAGTTCAACAGTAACAACCAGAAATATTTTCAAAATTCTTCACACTTTATGTACAGGATATTATGCACAACATGAGGTGTAAAAATTACCTACTGAGATGAGGTTTTCCTTAGAGAATGTCATCTAAACTCTAATACTTAGACACAGTGAAGCAGCCGTGTTAAATATGAAAAAAACCTTATTTAATTTGAGTAGTCCATTCTAGTTACCCACTCTCACTTCTTTAAGCTTTTGCAAATAAAGTGTTTTTCATAGTGAAAATTTCCCATGATTAATCTCAGCCCAACGAATATTTTGTTGAAAGTTGAAGAAATTTAGGCCAGGTATAAAAGTGTTCTGACTTATTTTTTTAAAATATTCCTACCTGTTGTTTGTGTGCTCAACTAAAACATGACTTTGTTTTACGTGCCTACCTTATTTACACATGTAGTCCACAACAAGGACACCTGCTTTTGAAAGACTTGACATTTTTTTGACAGGATGTCATAATGGCAACAGCAGCATCCTCTGGAACTGGAAGTGTGTGTTCCTTCCTGTGACTGCTTTGGTCCCTCTGCCTGTGTGGAAGAGGGATGGGGCTATGACTCTCCCGTAGGAAAGCATAGTGTCACTGGAAGCATTCTTACTCTTTACCCCCACCCATTCTTTTCATTCCATGTATGCAAACCCTGGGATTGTGGCCCTTTATGCTCTCCCTACTTTTTGTGCGTCCATTTAGAGCCAGCCACACAAATCTAGAACCAGCTGTTTTTGAAGCAGAGATATGACAGCCATTCCCCCTATGGCTAAGAAGTATCTGGTGCTTTAGAAAATATGAAGGTTTTGTCTTTAACTCAAGTAGCAATCAACCAGTTGACAATTACTTAACTCTTACACAGTTTGGAACATGAGCCCTAAAATCCAGAGAATTTTGGCATAACCAGAGTACATAACACATTCACTTCTATCAATTCTATATAACAAATGCCTATCAATAAATAATAATCCTTCTACCATAGAAAGTATATGAATAAAGTCCCTTAAGCTCACATCTTTGATATGTATATAATGATAATTTATAGCATTTGGGGGTTAAACTGTAAATGACAAACTGCAGGAATAGGCTGGACTGATTCTTTTTACAATAATTCTTGAATGCCACCTGCTGGACTATATCTAAAATAGCTGTGGCGATATCACACTGCTATATAGCTTCCCCACCTCAGCTCTCCTTATTTAGACAAAGGTCCCATTGAAATAGGTGCAAGTTTTGCCTTAGGGTAAGGAGTCCATAGACTATATGCACAACTCTACATTAATTGCTACTGTAGTGGCAAGAAAAGCAGGAACAGGTTAATACAAAATGTTCAGTGGCTCCACTTAAAGATTATTCTGGCTCTAGAGATATTGGCAATTATAGCAGTGTCCCCCTTTTTAAGTATGTGGAATATCTTGGAATTCAATACTGTCTCTAAAACTGAAATAAAAATGCTCACTGCATGTGGACAACTACTAAACTAAGTTAAGGTTTGCAGTTTACTACTAATTATAGATTTAACTACAAAACAGCAAAATGTCAGGTTCTGTTCATGTAACAAGCCCAGCAGAGGGCATGGAGTGGCTTCAGGTCTGGTTTCCAAGGGGTCCTTCACCCTCTGCCTCCCCCCTGGATACAGCAGTGTCCAGATCCTGGGTGTGTTGGTAAGCAGGTGGTCTCAACTGCACCAGAGTCCTCCTATTGTTGCCACAGCTGTGGATGATCCTGATACTGTTACTGGCTCCCAGTGCACCGAGGGTCATCTTCCTTAAACTCTGTCTCTGGCTGAACTTGGAACACATTTCCAAAGGAGAAGTTTATTACTATATATAATTATACGTGACTATATTTTTAAGAATTGAAAAGGGTGGACAGTAAGTGTAATTTGAGAAAAATAGTAGACTAAACAATGTGGTCTTGCATTTAACAGCATATAATGTCCGTAATGGTCACTCATTTTGATTTCTTTAGTTATCCAATGTAAAGGATTATCAGTATCTTGTGTTGTCATGAGCTGTCAGTCCCATCAACAGTGCAACATTGTAACCTTATCCACTGTGACTCGGGGAATAAATAAACCTGCAAACCTTCAGAGCTTTTCCTAAAGAACAGATGATACCACCAAAGATGATCAGTACAGATTTTGTTGTCTTCTCAAACCACTTAATGTGATCAGAGAATTAAAATTTCAACAAGTCATTTAATGATGGCTGTGCAGCAAGGACTGTAACACCCAGGTTAGGTTTCTTGTGGTTTCACAGTCATGTGTGGGGCAGAGTTTTTTCTGGCACTATGCATGTTCTGGGACATTCTTCTCTGGCTTATTTGATCAAGTAAATTTATTAACAGCAGTGAGGTCATTGTAATTTTCAATAAATGGTGACTTGCTGATTTATATCAAAAGATCCATACAGTAGTAAACAATACCATTTACATTTAATTAGTTTTATTGAACCAAAGGCAATTTTATTTGTAATGAACCACATGTTATGATTAAGGATGTATTTTAATGATCTTTAAGTAAGATGAACAAATGTTGCCCTTGACCTTATAAGGGAGGTTTTTCTACATTATTGATAAATTCAGAGTGATTTCAAAACTATTATTGTGAAATGTAAAGGAAAACATTACTGTACCATCATTCAGTCATTTCATGACTAATGTAAACAGATTAAATGCATTTTTTCCAAATTGTTTACAGATTATAGCATTAGCTAACACGTTATTTAGTGTTTCAAAAGTCCAGTTTACTGTTGTATTAAAATAAGTTAATTTCATAGTCTAGACTGTTCTAGACCCTGGTTTTTTTTTCATTATTCTTTTAACCTGGAATTGCTGTAGAATTCAGCTGGTTTGGGCTATTTACTTACTTTTTTCTCTTAAGAATGCATATAATTGAGATAATTTGCCTCATAAATATGATGATTTAAATGGGCCAACATTTCACCCAGAATTTCTGGCTTGTGAAAGTAATTCTAGTGAATTTCATGAACATTAATTTCTTTATATTAATGTGATTTTATTGATGAATACTTGGTTTATTTAATAATCTCATTCCATTATTCTTAAAAGCCATTTATAAAAGAAAAACTCTTCAGTGTTGGAGTGTCCTTTTGCACAGGCCCTGCAAATTTTCAAAATAGTTTAAACTATTTACATACGGTATCATGTCTATCATAAGCCTTGACCCATCTGTGTTAGTTTTCCAGCCTCAGATTATGGAGCCATTAACTCCTCTGTGTAGCTACTGGGGTGAGATTAAGGGAAGCTTTTGCCTCTGGGATGATAGTGTTGGATGGAGGAAAACCTTCTGCCCCCTTTCTGTCCCACTTAAATTGTAAGACTAACTGTGGACCATGGCCCTCTTAAAAATTTTCCTTGGTTGATAAACAGTCACTTGGGACATGGAATTACATCCATACTGGAATTTAAATCGGTGATCTCTCTCTCCCTCCCCCGTGTTATGAAAACCTAGCTTCCATGTATGATCATCATCCTTTGAAAGATGTTCATGTTAAATGCTTAATGTTGTACTGTGCATCTGACTGCAGGGGAAATTTCCCTTGTTCAGAAAACAAAGTTACTCAAGGAAGCTATTGGGTACAGCAGGTATGCCATTTAGGCAAACATATCCCCCACCCCCCCCCTTACAAGCAACCCACCAAATAAACGACTGTTTTGGTATCCTCTGTAAGTGTGAATCAGTAAACATTCTAGCACTTAAAGAAAAGAGGCCACACTTGGAATACTCTGGAGGTTCTAGCTTCCTCAGAATAAAAGGATATTAGAGACTTCTGTAGAAAATGGCCACAAAAGCATAGGGGACTTTAGGGTCTTAATTCTTGAGAAAGATGAGAGAATTCATTTTTCACAAAATGGAAATTAAGAAGGCTTCTGAAAGACAAAGATGCTCTTAGATCTCAAAAACAAAAAAAGGGGGGGCAAAATATAAGGTGAAGAGAACGAGAATATTTATACAGAGGGGTTAAAATGCAGTAAGCTACAAAGGGCATCAGTAGGAGCAATTAGTAAAAGCAGTAGAAGAAACATTTGGAATCAGGAAAGTATATTGTTTTACAAATGCTAATTTACATGAGATGAATCTTCCCACTTCCATGCCTTCTAATGTTGTTTCTCAACTAAGGTACTCTGGAAAGAAAGAGAGAGAGTTTTTGCTTGACACACTTCAGTGACAGTTTTTTATTGTGTATGAGTATGTGTGTGGTATTAGTTTTCTGCTGTACTATCCAGTTCTGAGAGAGACTTATTTTTCAGTGTACTATAAAGCACATAATAGCCTGGATTATCTAAATTGTAGGTGATAACAGATTGAGAAGAAGTGAATAATGAAGATATAGGACACCACATGTGTATTAGTTTCCTATGAATTATTTCTCACGAAGCTGATGAAAACTAACTTAATAGGACAAGAATGCAATGAGTGGAACGTCGTGTGAAAAACGACAATAAATGGCTGATGGTTTAAGATAAAAAAAGATATTTTTCAAGAGTTAGTGTTGAAACTTGATTTACTTTTATAACACTTGTCAACGAAATACTAGAATGATATACGGATATATAGTCGTGCAGAGTATGGGGTAAGATATATTTCTTAACTACAAAATAAAAATGTCAGTTACAAATTAATTTGGTGACTCGTAGAGTTATGTATAGAGGTACTTTTTCAGAATAAGATGGAAGCGAGTTTGATAAAATGCAAACGAGAGCTTAATGTGTGGATAATGAATGTACTTACTTATCTAAATAACTAAAAATATGGTAAAATGATTGTGTGTAATTCTTTATAAATAAAACTCTTTCTACATTCAAGGTCAAATTGTGATAATGTGACCATGATGAAGGGTGTAAAAATGCTTAATTCAACTTCTGAAGGTGACCCATCTGAGATACCACAAATGGAGTGCTACTGCCTTTAAAGTCTGCTGCCCAGAGAAATCATAGATAGTATGGAGGAGATCTCTTTACTTCCATGCGGCTGATCAGCCAATGGAAAAAAAGGAAGTGAGAGGTGATGTGTGGTATGATAGTTCACTTAGGGGATAGACAAGGACTGCAGTGCAGGTTGTGATACTAGGGTGGACTCTTTTTGATGTCAAGTCCCCAATCATTCTGGTTTATTTACCCTTCCAATGCAGATGGTTGGACTCACTAGTGAAATCTTACTTGATCAGTTTTTGATATTGACTGTCCAGAATGCACTGAAAGTAGGACTGTCAAGTGATTAAAAAAATTAATCACGATTAAACAATAATAGAATGCCATTTATTTAAATATTTGTGGATGTTTTCTACATTTTCAAATATATTGATTTCAATTACAACACAGAATACAAAGTGTACAGTGCTCACTTTATATTTATTTTTGATTACAAGTATTTGCACTGAAAAAATAACACCTTACAATCTCAAAATCCTTGGTTTTGTTTTTTTGCTTGTTTATATTTCTGGTTTTTAAATAGCCAAATTTTATCTTTTTTTAAATATACTTGTATAAAATTATGTAAATTTTTTAGTTCTCTAGAAAATTGCTTTGGAGATTGAGAAGTCTTTTATAAACAAAATAAGTACAGTTCATAGAGTGACACTGCAAGACTCTCACTGCTGCCTTGCTAATGTGCCTTCCCCCCAACTTGGAGGGACCAGCTCAGCAGGATGACCATAGTTCAGTCTCCATGTCCATTTAGTTAATGGTTTATCTGCTGACACAGACAACAGTATTGTTAATATAACTTCCAACTCAGCAAAATAGTTAATTATGTGCCTAACTTTGAGCATGTGAGTAATCCCATTGATTTATCATGCTCCTGTTGCAGTTGCTGGAATTTTTCATATCCGCTTCAATGAGAGCAGGAGCAAATCCACTGTGCCAGTTCTAAACAGAGGGTGGGGTGGTATTGATGTGGACATCTGGACACTGGACTGAGACCACCAAACTAATTTCCCATAGGACATTAAGTAAATCTAAGCTTTCTGTTACAGAATAGCTAAGGGGAAATCTTTTTTTTTTTTCCCCTCTTTGTTGACTTTGGTCATTTAAGAGCACTTAATATTTATTCAGTTTCATTATTTTCCCCGATATATTCAGCCATTTTCGCCCTTGCTGAAAAAATGCCCATGAATGTCAACAAGGAGGCAGGATACCCTTTTAATTATTTTTAAAGGAAAAAAAATCAGGAGATACAATTTTCTTTTTTAATTAGGCCATTAAAAAAAACAACCCTCCAATAAACAAAATCTCTTTCACACTTAAGCTATAAATACAAAATAGTTCAATAGGTGGCATCTAACATTTGTACAAACTTGATATTTTCATTGTATTCTAGCACACAATTCCTGTATAATATGAGATGTACTGTAAGCAGGGTCTGATCCTAGTCCTTACTTGAGTAAAATTCTCATTGACTTCACTGGGAAAATAAATTGACTGATATTTAAAAAACATAAAAATGAACAATAGTTGCTTAGTTGTGTGTGTATGTGTGTATATGCATTCATTTAGTTATAAATTAAATTCATGATTAAGTAAATGTATTATGTATTACAGGATCTTTTTTCAATCAGTGCTTATGTTTATGCTCAGAAGCCACAATTGGATATTCACAGTTTTGAAGGTACCTTCACACGGGTGAGTAATACCTACATACGTACCTGTGTCTATCCCAACTCCTCTACTTTTCTCCATATGTGGAACCCATCATTTCAGTATCTAAACACAATTTATTTTTCTCTGAGTTTTAGATGAGCATTTGTTATTCCCCTGTTATAGAAGTATTTTATATTAGCAATATTTTTGATACTAAATGGCAGGAAATTATATTAGCAAAGCCATAAGGTTTTTTTTAAAGTAGAAACTAGAAATTGAGAACTTTATATGTCCAGATGTAGTAGTATTGTTGTAGAAATAGTTCAAAATAATATATTAATATTCATTTTACTTCCAACCACAATATATATTGTCTAAAACACATATCACAAACTGAGGGGAAATTGATCATTTAGACATTTGTCAGTAGTATGATGCAAAGCAGTTGCTAACTTTTCTGCACTGAAGAGCCATAGTTTTAAATTCAGTGTAAATCATACCAGTTGGTCTTTTGTTGGTTATTGTGGCTTCCACGTGAGAAGCTTGTATTTTCAAATTTCAGAGTGTCCCTAAAAGAATAAAAGGTAACTGGAAAGAGGCCACATACACTTGACTTAGGCCCCAAATTATGTTGAAAAGAAACCTTCCAATATCAGTCTCCAGAATTTTGTTTTGGTTTTGTCAGTTTGTTGCTTTTATTCTTTCATTTTAAAATAGGCGTTGTTTAATTTTCTAAATTAAATTGATAGCGGTAATTTATTGTTTATAGGGGTTGCTTTTGTGACTTGGTTTTTGTTGATAATGGGAAAGGGAAGGATGAGGATGTGAAGAGACTACACAATAACCCTAAGGTTGTTGTCTGTGAAAAGAAACATAATGCAGGTAAACTTACCTGACCATTACCCTGCAGGACAGGTCGTAGATCCTTGTTAATCTTTGATAATTGTTAGAAAATTGTGGTAGGAAAATGAGTCTCAAGGCAGATAGTTGAACAGTGCCAGCTGAGGCCTATTACCAATTCCATATTAAGAGAGCCAAAAGAAGTATCTGAGAAAGCAGCACCATGCCTTGAGGCCCTGTTCACTGATATGCTGGTAAGTGTCACAAAACCTGCAGTAAGATGGAGTTAGGGTTGAAAGTATGGAACTAAGGTAAAATAAATTGGAGGGCTGTTGTAATTATCCCCAATCCAAGCATTATAAATGCAGGAAATTCAGAGTGTAACGTAAAAAATCTGTTCATATTAACATATGGAAATGCCCAGTCAGATTAACCAAATCCTCTTAACTCTGCCCAGTAAAGATACCATTTGAGAGAGGTCAGAAGGAGAAAGTGTCTGAAATGTCTTTAAAAATTGGTTAAATCTAGTTCAAGAACACAAACACTAAAATGTCTTAATCGTGTTGTTTTTCATGAAGTCAGAAAGGACAGAATGAAGGTTGTTTGGATGCTGTAGCAGTGCATTTCCTTTCTTTAACATGTTTACATTTTTCTAATCCAAATATGTGCCAAAAACTTATCAAACCTTACTAACTTTTTTTCATTAACATCCCTAAAAAACGCAGAGAAAGACTGACCTCTCTGCAAGGGTACTAAGGAAGAGTTTTATTTTATTTTATTATATTTTGTTTTTGGGGTGCCTGTGTATGAAACAATGGACTGAGATTCACCAATATTTCATACTGTATTTGCAACATTTGGGTTTTGCTGCATTTTTTGTCACATTGGTATTATTAATGAAATAGAACATCAGGTTTTTAAAAGATATTTGCCCTTATACTGTTGTTCTGATTTGATATAAGAGTAAATGCAAGGAAAATGTGGGGCATTATTGTGTGTTTCTTGTGGGACAAGCAAGGCTTCAATTTTGGTATGGAAATTGGTAGTGAATATCATAGCAGAGATGGGGGGAAAATAAATCACAATAATAAAACACTGTATATTATTGCTACATCAACATACACAAGAGTATAATGGGGTTGCTTAAAGATGGGGTGTGGGGAGAGGGTGTTTGGAGACCAACGGGTGGGCCTGGCTCCATACTCCAGGTATTGTGAGCTAGTACATGGGGTTGGAATGTCACTCAGGTTTGTCCTGTTTGCCCCTCTAGAAATAGAGAGACAAACAGGACAAACCTGGGTGGTCTGGGATGCTGTGCACCAGTGTGCTGGCCTCATCAAATGTGTTTTTATAGCCATGTCCAAAATTTTGCAGGTTTTATTCAAATTCACAGTTGCTGTGACTACCATGACCAAATCATAACCTTAATTATAAATTCATCATCTGTTGTTATAATTACATGTTCTAGGAGGTCTTATTTGTTAAACAGTGAGTATGAATCATATAGGATTGTATAGTCGTTGCCATCAACTTGTTGCTGCTTTTTCAGTTGACCCAGGTGACTCAAATTGGTAATACATTGTAGCTCACTAATTAAAATCAGTGCTTCCAATTCTGGATACCCTCAGAGCTGGGATGTTGTAGCTCGACATATGTATATGGAGAATGATATATACCATATATAGTTTGTGCTGGTCACACAGTAAATGTGGCTGGCATTCAACTTAACATTGCTACCAATTTCCTCAATAATGTCACTGTAGGATTAGTTTTGCATGCTTGACCTTCTTTATAAAAAATTGATTCTTAAAGATTTCGTGTTAGTTCATCTTGTTCTTAGTGATCCCTGGCGCTCTGACCTGGAGTTGGGGTTTCTTCTCCTTTCTTCCAATTCCTCTGCTTCCAAGACAAAGATATGATGGAACAAGGAAAACTTCCTCTTATGCTTGATCCACTTGGTTCCCAAGATCTGCTTTTTATGGCTTGAGAGACTCCTTTTAATCAGTTAAATCTCCAGGATATTCTGGTAGAAACTGGACCAGATCCTGAGCTTTGATCCAAAATCTCGGTGTCTGGTGACTTGCAGTATAGTACCATCTTGCACACTAGACTTGGGAATGCTCAGGGTATGTACAATGTCTTATTGAGAAGCCATTTAAATACTTTGTGAGAGAACACTATTCCCTGAAGTAAATGAGGTTTGCGACGTGGGCATCCAGCAAGGTCAATGACCCTCTATCAACTGCAGTTTTTATTTTCCATAATTTGCTTATATCATAGGAATGTAGTTTTGCTGTGAGTACAGTTAGATTTTCCCTGTCACAATAAACATGCTATATCATTATCAAGGGAACCTCTATCTTTGGGCAGCCAAGTTACAAGAGGGTTTAAATGATGGGTACCATCCATGTTCCCACGTGTTCTTGAACCTCTATCTTCTTTGGACACAAATCTGGTGCTGAACAAACTGATGGCACATCTTTGAAACACTTGGTATATCTGTCCTATTAGCTGTCTGTTTTGGTAGCTGTTAAGTTAGCCACGGTAATGAGGCTAGTCTGTGGCCTAGTGGCCGATTCTCCCTGTATGGAATTTTTCTTTCTTTAGAGTTAAGTTGTGACTTTGCCACAAGCAAAGTCAAGCACTGTGAATGGGGCAGCACATAGTTGCGTTGCCCTATGAGCAGACTAGATAGCTGTTTGTGACGAAGTCAGATTTTCCACAGCTTTGGGGAGAGCGTACCCTGAGCCAAGCTGATAGTTTGTCCAGTATATTTCCCCTGGCATGAGCACAATTGCATTGGGCAGTGTGAAGAGGAGCTAAAGCTGCACCCACTATCTACCCCTGCTTGCCCGGTCCCCGTCTACCCACTTAAAAGAGTGAGAAGTGGCTCTGTGGAGATCGCTTCCCTTTTCCCTGCACTGCTATCTATGATATAGGGAGTGTCTTCCATGCCCCACTGCTCCCTCTGCAAGAGCACACAGTACTGTGCACAACCTGGCCCTTACATGATGATGGAACTTTCCCAGTGTTTTCATGTAAACGTCACACTTTTTACCAAGAGACAATAAACTAGCTCTCTAGATCTGATTGTACTATGTTAAGTGGTATGAGATTAGATTTTACAGGTTCAGAGAGACAATGATGCATGCATTTTGAGTCATCTTTGGGATTAAGCCATGCAAAATGGGTTTTCTGTTGACTTCTCTATTGTCTTGTTCATTAAATCTGGTCAATATCAGCAGCTGTTAAAGATAGATGCAACCACTGCTCTAGCGTGTTTTTTTAAGCAGATTATAGTTTCCAGAAACTTTCAGATAGCTACATGTAGTTTGCACACTCTTTTAGTTAGTGTTATAACATATTTTAGACTCAGGTCCTAGGACACATTCATTTTGACAAGGCTGTCATTCATTCTTTTTTCAAATAGTGCTTCTTTATAAGTACCATTTGTTAGCTTCCAAAAACAGGGATTATGGAACACACAGATCTCCAGGATGTAATATCGTAAAGATTGTCAAGAACTGCATATGTATAAAAGCTCTCTAGTGCAGTAAGAATTGGAAACTAACCGAACCAAAAGCTTGCAGTTCCAAGTTACCTCAATTTAAATTGTGTTGGCAATCAACTTATCTAAACCAGCGTGGGAAGCTCTTAGAGAAGTTTTTACCTCTTGGAATCTGGACTGTGGAAGATTAAATTATTCATCAGTATTCTGGAAATAAGGTTAATTCTGATGACAGGAGGAACCTTCAGAAATCTAATAGCAAAAAGATGAGTTCCAATCCAAAGAGACATTCAGTGAAGAATTATTTAAATCTATGATCAGTGAAGAATAACTTGTTTAGTTATAGAAACAGATAATTTCCAACTATTTATTGCTGTTCTCCGTTACTGCAAACTAACAGACAACATCCTTGTGGACAGATAGACCCTAATATATCTGTTAGAGGTGGATTATCCATTGAGGTCTTACATCAAATGCTTCAGTACTAGTCCTCCTTTTGCCCCTCCCCCAATTGAGTAAGGTATTTTATTTTCCTATCTGATGGTGGTAGCGGGCTTTTTATTATGCAATTGTTTATGGTGCCATAGGTGTTCATGAATTTAGGTGATGCTATACTTTCTGAGTAAAGACCTATTCCTGTATTGAACATTTTAAATTATGGTAAAACAAAGCACTGGGGGGAATAGTTAGGGGGAATAGTGGATTATTGCAGAGCCAGTGTACATATTGTGTTAATTCTGAGGGGTTTTATGTTGTCATTATATGCATCTCAGCAGGAAAAGGTGACTTGAGCATAAAAGATAAATGCCATCTCATGTGAACAAACTACCCTTGAATATCAGTTCATTTTTAATGACTTCTCTGGAAATTTCAGGCTACAAGAGAGAATGGTTATGTTTATTCATTCCCGCAGTCACCCTCCCATAAGCCGTAATTACCTTTTGGAAATTTGCAGAACCACTTGTCCTTACCTTAAACACCTTCCTCTGATTAGGATGCAGAAACCTGAATAAAATAAATGTAAAGCTAAAATAACACTATAGCACATTTGCATTTTTAACCATTTAATTCCACTTTATTCATATTATTAGTAATAATTTTATTAAGGGGCAGATTGTGGGTGGATACAAAAGAAAGCTGCATCTGAAAGGTGGGCTGGTTTGGTGTGGGACATGCAGTGCCTGGGGTAGAATGGGAGTGGTGAGGGAGAGGTAGATAGGTTGGGTAGGGAGCAAGCAGCAGTAGAGGAAAGGCAATAAAATGGTCACTGGAATGGAGAAGCACATGGAAGCAAAGTGAGCTTCAGCACCAATCAGTATCTTGACAAGCAAGACATGAATGGAAGGAGGTTCAGCTGCCAGTACATAATATTGTGGTTGCAGTAGAAAAAAGAGGTTTAATAGTGTCACTTGTCAGCTAGAAGAGGCAGCCTGTCTGGGGTGAAGAGAGACCAGCCGACATGGAATGAGATGCTTCTTCTCAGTTGGCATTATAAAATCCATTTTTCCATGAACACGGCTCACCTTTTTATCTTTGCCATCCACTTTTAAAACATGGGGAAATAACTTTAAAAGGCACATATTAAATTTGTCTTAGAGAGCAAAGAGCTCTTGACGTACAGCCACTGTATAATTGCTTGTGCATTTTCACAGCCGTGTGTCTACGCTTTTCTTTTCTTTTGATGTTAGTATATTCAAAGTTTTACAAAAACAAAAGCACAAAAATATACTGCAAAGAAGAAGGTTACACTGGTGCGATGGGTTTTCTCCATCTCTAATTATTTATTCTGTTAATCTTATATTTTAACTGTTGTATCAATCTAATCTCCCTCTTCCTATTAAAACTCAGAATCCTTCTTCAAGCTGTGGTCCACAGATCTGATACTTCAGTCTGCTTGCAGCTTAGGGGCAGAACTCAACCTGTCAGTCACTGATGGCAGGGGAATGCCTTTGCCTCATCAAGTTCCCTCCAGGTTTTTTTGCCCCCATAGTGGCTGTTAGGGTGTCAAAGGCACCATCTTTCCAGATATGGGCTAGGGAGCCTATGACCAAGCCACCAGTTCCGTCTGTGTTGACTCAGAAGAAAAAGGTGAGGGAAAAGAGGGTCACTGTGAACAGTGCTAGATCCAGTGGGTCAGACTTATCAGTTCTGTCCAATTTGGATACATACTCTGCAGTTCTGACTGAAACCTAAATCAGTTTTGCATTCAGTTTCACAGTCCAGGGTTACAGAGCTAAGCCTCTCTGGATTCGGTAATGCTTAAGTCTGTAAGGCTAGCACCATTGTCTGTTCCAACTCCCTGGCTGTTGTCAGATCCAAAAAAGACTATTATTGTGACAGATTATGTTCATCGTTCAGTATCTGTGTGTTCATCTGATCTGAAAAAGAGACCCTTGGAGGAGAGGAAGAGAGAGGCTTTATGGGTTCTGAGAGCTATATCCCTTTCTCTTGGAAAGAGTAGTAAAACAGAAGATATTGTGAGTCTTTCTTCAGATCCATCTTTGGCTCCTTCTAAGACACCAGGCGGATCCTTCTCACCTTTTATGTCGCCTCATTCTCTGGTGCTATTACTATCTCCAGTGAGATCCATGGCAGATTTGAGGTCAGACCTTCAGTTAGAAGAGTACAAAGGAAGAGTTAAAAGTTCAGGACCATCCACATTTGTCACCTAAGTCTGGATTTTCTCTGTCTTCAGGACAGTTTGTGCCCCTTCCTGGGGGTATATTCTTGGATTCCAATTATTGCAGAGACTGGAAGTCCTGGGCTCTGTGGGATTACTGGGCTCCAACACAGGAGTTTCTGAATCATCCAGCTTGTGGATGCAGAAGTGATGTTCTGACTGTTAAAAATCCAGCAGCTGAGGAATCTTCGGATCTGATTCCATCAGATCCATCTACAACTCAGTCAGTGGTGCCTTATGCTTTGTCTGAAGAAGAGGGTGAGACGTTTGCTCCCCTTTTTGAGCAAGGTCAGTTTGATTCAGACTTAGATCCTGAGTTGTCGCCTGGTGAGCATGTGAGTGTTGCTTCTGCATTATCTCCTCCTCCAGAGGCTTTGCAATTCCATGAATTAGTGGGTCACATTGCATCCACTTTGAACTTACCTTTGGTTACTGTGAAAGAGGCATCACATCCTGCATTTGACATTCGTAGCGCTCCTTCCAGGAATAGGATGTTGTTACCCATATTGGATGGTCTTTTGAAACCCGCTACAGCTATTTTGGCCACCTCTGCTTCTTGCCAACCTAGCTCTAAGAGAGTGGACAAACTCTGTCAGATATCTCATGAGGGGTTTGCATATTTTCATGCTCACTTCATGCCAGCTTCTTTGGTGGTTGCTGCAACTAGTAATAAGTTCAGATCTGGTCAAGCCCATTTGGCTCCTGTGTCTAGAAAGGGGAAGAAGATGGATACCCTTGGGAGAAAGGTATTCTCGTCTTCTCTTGGGATTAAGATAGCTAATTTACTAGGCAGTGATGGCCCATTACCAATTCTATCTGTGGGAGAAGATGGCTTTGTTTATACATGAGTTACCAGTTGATAAAAGAGGCTATGTTGCTCAAACTTGATTAACCTAGCGCTGGATCTTCAGATGTCTTTGACTTACAGAAGAGGTCAGTTATTGCAAGATCAGTCCTCCGTCCAGGATCTGACAAGTTTAAAATGAATACTTGGATGAAGTGATTATTGCTCTCATGGACCCAGAAGAGAAGTCAACAAATAGAACAAATTCTTCAGTCCATACTACTATGTTTTACTACTATGTTAAACCAAAGAAACATAGCCTTGAGTCACCATAACTCTGGAGGACTTAATTGTGTTTATATGAGTGTCCAAGCAAATAGGTTGTCTGTATGGTATATTGTTGTTAACAGGGTCAAAAAGAGGATGTTTTGTATAAATACCAACATTAAAAGCTTCCTGAGGACATCAACCATATTCCAATCCTGCAAGTTCATAGAACAGTACCTTGGAACCTCATTCTGCTCCTTACTACACTCCTCAGATTGAGCCCTTGCAGCAGATATCAATATATTTCATAGCACTTAAAGTAGTCCTCCTGGTGGCTATTGTCTCCAATCAGATTTTTTTTTTGAAGGTGGGAGCTTTCTCTAATGAGACCCAGTTTATATCTTTAATTCAGACAGGTAGTCCTCACAACTGTCATAGCATTCACTCCCTAAATAAGTTCAAGAAATCTTCCTCCTTCAGGTAAGCATCAAAGTTTAAGAGCACTGACACTGCCAGGGCAGAGTAGTCATGTCTCCTGTATTGAAATCTGCTAGATGGCCATTAGTTCACCTAATTCTATATGTTGGTCATCTAATCTTAGCTAGTGCCATTTCCTTTGTTTTGACAAAAGTCTTCTCCACCCATAAAGGAAGATGGAAGAGATATTTATATGTAAAATACTACTTTTTGGATGCCTACATTTAAAGGATGATCCTACTTTCCACATTGCTATGTAAGTCCCATTGTAATAGATCTGTGGATCTTGGCATGAAGAATACGAAAATGTATCTGTGGTTGCCTGAACATTTCATATCTTCAAAAGTTAAGTTCTGCAGATTGGGCCCACCCTGGAGACAAATGGATCCTCCAGAATAGAGAGAGAAATTGACATCCAAGGATTTGTGTATGTTGTCATTAGGAGGTGAAGTTTACCAGGCTGCAGTAGGAAGAATTATTGTGATTTTTGCCTCAAAATATTTTTAATACAATCTTAGAATTTAAGAAAGTAAACTTGGAAATTCTCAAATGGAGGAAATTTCAGTAGACAGGGCATTCCTCTGTTGCCAGTTACTGACTGGTCTGGTTCTGCCCTCAAGCTGCAAGCAGACTGGATTACCTATTTTGATGGATCTGTGGACCTTATTACTTGAAGAAAGGAAATTTTCAGGTAACTATAGATAGATTTTCCTGTTAGATTTTAAATGTGTACTTTGACTATGTAAGAGTGTACATATGAATATTAAGAATTATAAAACTACCTAAGGTTGCTATCTTGTCACTGGAGTTACAAAGGAAATGGTGAGAAAAAAAAAGTTACTCATAAAAGATAAGTAACATGATCATAATGAATAGAGCAACTCATTTTCTTTTTGATGCGTAATAGTAATTTTAATTCACCTGTGACTATGCACTTAGGTCCTTTATTCTGTAAACTGATCCACGTGGGCATACACCTATGCTGCTGTGGAGCCCCATTGACTTCAGTGGGACTCTGTATGAGCATAAATCAAATCACATTCAGGGTATCAAAACAAGTCTTATGATGTGAGTCTAAAGGAGCTCAACTTATTCAGCTTATCGAAGGGAAGATTTAGAGGTGACTTGATCCCTGTGTCTAGATACTTACGCATGGAAAAGCTATCTGATAGTGGGGGGCTCTTCAGTCTTGCTGACAAAGGCAAAACAAGATCCAATGGCTGGAAGTTGAAGTTAGACAAATTCTATCTTGAAATAGATACAATTTCCTAGCAGTGAGCATAATTAAACACTGAAACAGCATAGCAGGGGAGGTGGTGGACTCATCATCTCTTAGAGTCTTTAGAATGAGAATAGATATCATTCTAAAATATATGCTTTAAATCCAGTTTCTGGAGGAAATTTTGCACACGTGTGTTGGGATGGGATTGGGATGGATGGTGGTTCCATCTGGCCTTGAAATTTGTGAATCTATTAATTCCCCTGTTCATCCCCCTTTTTTCATGGGCTACAGGGAAAACAGGATTGCCTGCATTGTCCTCAGCATGCTCATTACACTTGCAGCTCTGCATTAAGACAGTAACTATGATAAAATCTCATGCTTCAGGGCTGCAGTCAGTTGTCTCCGGGGTTCGGAAGGATATTCCATCCTCACCACCTAGATGCATTCTGATGCTTCCTCTGAAACATCAGAGATCTGCCAAAGCTAAAGATGAGGCACCTGACAGGGTTCACTAGTGTTCTGAGGTGGTAGAGAGAATAATCTTTCTTAGGTGCCTGACTAGGGTGTGTTTTATGCACAGGATCAAACTGCCAGATTTGGGATCAACAAGGACTTTCTCAAGTCAGTTTGGCAGGGACCTTCAGGGGTTTTTTTACCTTCTTCTGTAGCATGCTAGGATCATCACAGGGGTATCTAGGTGAAACGTAATCACCTGTCATATACAGGAGTACAGACTAGATGATCTATTGGTCCCTTCTGGCCGTAAAATCTATGAAATATTTCACTTGAATATTTAAGGAAGATGGCCTCTTTTACATACATATAAAAATCCATATACAATGAATACTATTGTAGAATGGCTGGCCTGAGGGTACAGGAGAGTTATTTGACAAGCTTTTATTCTTGCTTTTATTCGTGTGTGATCTGGCATCATCCTGAAATCTCTAGTTATAAACTTGGGTGGTAGGGAATTGTTGATTTACATATTGTTCATGTTTTTAACAGGAAGACAGTGATCCAACTGTTCATGAAAGCCTCAGCATAGAAAATACACTATGGGCAAGCACTGTTGTTGCTTCAGGTGAGCAATGATGCATGCTGTCAAAGTTTATGATGTACTTAAGCGCCTCAGTGACAATATATACTATTTTACAAAGTAACTTATTAATGGCTTTCAAAACTCTTCATGATGTGTCTATTGTTCCCGAGTCTCACTTTTTAACTTTATATCCAAATACGTCTTCCTGCTACTAACTCTTTACTTATTGTCTTTCTTTTTTATCCTTAACAATATCCCGTACTGTGGGTTTGTTGTTTGACTTGTGCTGTCCTTTGCACAGTACCTTAAATGCTCACCTGTTACTTTCTTTAATTGAAACTTCCTGTGTAATTCTTTCCCTTTAGCTCAATGTAGTCTCTTACTGAAGTGTGTGTGTGATGACATTTTGTGTGTATTATAACTTATTGTAAATTTCTGAGACTACACCCTGAGGGAAAATTCAGTAAAAGTGCAGTACTAAAGGTAGTGGACACTGAGCGCTGAATAAAAACAGATGTTTCCAATCCTCACTAAATTTCAGGTTCCTTACTTGCATATATTGTAAAGGATGCTCCATAAGATGAAATGGTATATTAATTAATAATCAGAGAAATGTAGAACATTCTCTGCATAAGAGTTTTTATTTAATCGTACAATACCTAAACACTGTGCTGTACTGATACTAATATTTTTTTAAAAACCCTGCAAATGTGAAATCTAGTCAGTTTATTTTTTTTAAGTTTAAAGTAATTTTGGATAATTCATTTGAGGGCCATGAGTCCCCATACCATTTTTTGTGGTTGTACAATCAAATTTTCCTTTAAAAAATGTTTTTCCACTCTCCCATTTGTTGTGCCTACACTGACCAAACAATGATGGAAACTATTTCACCGTACATGCACACGTGAGCACACACCCCCATCCCCAAAAGTTTAGTGTGTATTACCTTTCAGGAATGTTGAAATTTAAAAAAAACTATGAGAAACCTAAGTCTTTTAAAAATATGGAGATTCAGAGTGAAAGTAGGTAGAAGACAGTCTGTCATTGTTTGAATGCCAGCATACCATCTTCATTTCTTTTCATGTTGAGTATCTAAAATGAACACAGAAAACTGGTTTTGTAATTATAGGTGTGGCTGGTAGCATGCCCTGTTATTAAGGTTGCCTGACACTTCCCATTATAAAACCCTGTTTCTGTTGCTCCTGATGGTACCAAACTTGAATTGTTTGGGCTGAAATGTTCCATACTTGGTGTCTGCTTCAGGCAGAATTTTTGGGGGAAAATTTCAGCTGAAACAGTTTCACTATTTCCAAGAACAAGGCTAGAGAAAAATACATTGTTTTGCCCATTTGGAAAAAAAAAAAACTGGTGACCTTTTCACTGACCTGTTGTATTATCCCAATTGTTTCAAGCAGGGAAAAAAATTGGGGGAGGGGCTTTGTGTCAGGATTGTGCCTTTTGTCAACCCAGTGAAAATCCATACAATTATAGCCATTCAGGCTTTATTTCAGCTTTTTTATGTATGTACCTTTTTAATAAACTATTCTAATGTTACGTATGAAAATATTTTGAGGGGCACAGACAATCTGGATTATTCACGCCTTATCTACTGTGCATCGAATCCCTTATACGCATACATTAGACTTCTGTTACTGATCCTCCACACTATTGATTTGTGGTCTTTCTCCTCTAAAAATTATCAGGACAGCAGCAACCAGAGCTGAAGGTTTCTGAGGTATTCCCCACATAATTCCTTAAACACTCTTTCCTGGCCTGACCTTGACCCTCCTAATGACCCTGCCTAGTATCAGCAACATGTATCCGCAAGATATATACCGTATATATATATGTATGTGTGTGTGTGTGTATATATATATAAATGTAAATGTAAACCATTTCTAATGGCATCCTATGTATATTTAAATAGATTTGTACTTTTTATGTGTGCTCACGTATATCAAGTGTGTGGTTACTTTAATATACTGAGTGGAGATTTTAGAAGGGATTTTTTTTTCTGTTAATGTTGTATAACTTTTGCTTCTACTGGATATTTTGCCTCTAGATCCCAAATCATGTACAGCTTAACTGAATTTTCAGTCTGCTTCCTTAGGGGTAGAGATCCCATGAAAATGGGAATGAATGCAAAGTCTTAAGAATAAGTTCAGAAGAAGATTGTGAATGTGACCAGAGCCTTCACAATTAAAGGTTTTGAAAACTAGTTAGGCCATTTTAAATTTAATCACTCACTTTCAAAATCATTTATCTTTTACTGTGTTTTATTATTGTATTTACTGAGATATCTTGTCATTTCCTTTTAAAAAGAGAGCAATTTAAAAATGAAAATATTGTAATAAAAAGCCCATTGTATGAGCTATTAAGTAAACAGAGCAGGCTAGGTATAATATGACCAGGATAGCTGAAACTGTGAACCAATATAGTGCTGTATTCTGAAAGTACTGTAATCATTGAGAAAGACCTGCTGAGAGACTTATTGAAAGGGAATTACACTAATGGAGTTTTGTGGTCACTAGGGCATGTATCACTCTTGCAAAGTCATCACAGATAAAAAATAAGGGTGCAGTCTGTGTAATTGCACAACTGGAAAAGGACTTTCATACCAGGTCCGACACCTGAATGACTAGCCTATTTCTCTGCATGTCTGTCTATGTACTTAACCCCCAGTGCTACAATATCTGAGTGCCTTCAGAGTGTTAAAAAGAAAGTTACAAATCAGTTAGTCTTTTCTTCTTTTTTGTCTGAGTAAATTGAATAGTTGTTTAGAAAAAGTGTGTGGTATGTCTGTGAGCTACTGAGGAGAGAAACAAAGTTGAAGAGATGAGTTGCTCATTAAGTTTTGAATGCCGGGAGGTTAGTGGTCATTCTTATTTGTACAGGCAATATGTTCCACAGTCTAGTGCCAGCTCCTGTGGAAGTTTGTCTCCTTCACTTACAAGGCTCTCCCTGTTGGTTGACAGTTGTTTAATTCCAATGGAATGCAACTATTATTGGAGGCCCAGGGTAGAAGGCCATCTCTCGGATAGCTTGGACAATCCCATGGGGGGCTTTGAATATCTGTTCAGAGACCCTAAACTGAACTCTTCTCACTGGAGAGCCAGTGCAGAGTACAACACCAGTGTTATGTGCTTATCTCAATCTGTATTACTTAGCAAGTGGTTGCTGCACTTTTCCCAGCTATGGATTATCCATAGTTCTGTGCAGGCATATTTTTGAGGACGGTTGAAGAGACTGGGGATGGCATTTCTTTTGTGAAATTTTAGTGAGTAGATATTCTGGTCTGATTAACTTGTAATAGGGTTTGCCATGTTGTATGTATGAGAGGATGGGGGGAAATATCCTTCTATTTTTGTTCTGTATCTATATTTATAGTGTGCTTTTAATTTGACAGGGGCATGTAGAGCTCAGGATAGCCATTCTTTTGTGTATGTATTTAAATCTAAATAAACAACAGTAAATCATATGTGGATCACACATAGACTGTCCAGGGAACTCTCATGGTCAGAACAAATTACAAGATTCTTAACTCTACTTGATACCTCAGTGTGTGTCCCCTCAGGATCCTATAGGAGATATTTTACCAAGAGACAGCTGTGATCCTAAACTTTAGAAAAGCTCATTTGAAAAAATTGAGGATGCTAATCAAAGTCCCTAAAGTAAAAAAATCAAGATATTAAAATACTTAAACATATCACAGTAGAGTTGCAGGTGTTATGAATATCTGTAGACAAAAAGGACCAGGAGAAAACACTCTTTAAATGACAATTTTCAAGAGATTATTCAAACACAACAGATATCTTTCAGAAAATGGAAAACCACCCCTAGAAAGCCCAATTAAAAGGAGCATAAACTATAGTAGTAAAGTGTAAGATAATAATTAGGATAGCAAAGAGAGAATTTGGAGAGCAAATAAATTGCCAAGAACAGATATGAGGAAATTCTTTCAGTTTGTCAGAAGCAAGAATACTACAAGATAATCAGATCAAAGACGACCAGGAAGTAAAGGGAATTATTAAGGAGGATAAGGACATTGCAAAGATGTTAAATGATTTCTTGATATCATTTTTCACCAAAGAAAATATTGGAAGCTACCAACTTCAGGTCAAATAATGCTGAAGTACAGTCAGACTGAGGAAATGCTGGAACAAATGAGTACATTAAGGTGCAACAAGTCACCAGGACTGTGTAGTATTCATCCAAGAGTTCTGAAGAATCTTGAGAACTAAGTCTTCTTAAGCTGAACTGTTAACAAAAACATGTAATAGCTCATTAAAATAGTTCGTATACCACTGGACTTGAGGGTAATGAATCTCTCACCACCTCTCCAAATGGTCTCATGAAGTTGATGAAGGGGGAGAACAGTGTAGACTCCTGTGAGACCTTCAGATGGACTTCAGGTCCCAATAGAAAGGAATGATTGGAGTCAGATTTCAGTGCTGTACTGTTATGTCCAGATATGTCATGCAGGTGAACCTTTATACGAGTATGGGAAAGCTGAAGAGAGGTCAACTAGTGTGAGCATCGATATGTGACTTCTAACTGTTCTCTTTCGGTGCTACCAACACTGTCTTTATGTTGTGCTCTGCTGTGGAACCCAGCTGCAAAGTATCCAGGATACTGGCAGAAATTACATGAAGCTAGAATTTTGATTTTTGCTTTCTGAATGATTTCACCTAGAAATGGATGATTAGAGAGAGAAGTGATAGTTGAAGTGTACTACATCAACTGTTGGCTTTTTCATGATTGATCATACTATACTATTTTCTAGGGTGATCTCTTCTCTAAAAGAGGCATTCAGAACGTATATTAGCCTGGGCACAATTGTTCTGCGCCAACCTTTACCAGCCAGGAGGGGCAAGAATCTGTTTAGCAGGTGGGGACTAAAATACTTTAAAGAGCTTCTAGATCTTCAGAGGGTATCATGAGGTCAAATTCTGTCATAAGGGGCAGGAGGTTATGGGCTGTGTGCTTTTAGAGATTTCTGCTGGGGCAGAGCCCTCTTATATTTGGTTGATATTTGCTGTGAAGTAAAATGAGTTGCTTGCCAGTGGCTGGTTCTTGGGTCCATGTTTTGATATTGCAAGTCAGATTTATTTATTGGTTCACTATACAGATTTGTTGGTCATGAATATGAAGCTGGGATGACCATGGAGTAGGAGTTTCTCCTCTCTTCCTTTATTGCAATGGCATAGTCCTCTAGGAATGTTTTTAGACTGCTGATGGATGGGTTTTGCACTGTTAGCATTCTAGTCTTCTGCCTATGAACTTCACCTGCTAATTTTTGTCAGTTTAAACATAAAAATATCATACTAAAGCAATATTAAAATATAAAGGACCTTCCTCCCTTGTACTTGCCAATCACATGATACATGGGTCTTCAGCATTATTAAAAGGATCTACGAAGTTTGGCTTGGGGAAAATCCACCAATTGCTCCTATTGAAAATGCTCTTGAATACGGCCAGTACTTAATTTGTGCCAGGGCTTGCCAGGGCTGAGCCCCGGAACCTCTAGGCTTGACAGTTCATAGCCCCAGTACTTCTGGGCTTGCTGCATCAGCTATGAATGTAAAAAAGTTGCTTGAGCCTTGGCACCTCTTTCATTACAAATTAAGCACTGAGTACGGCAGTACCAAGAACCTAACCTGCAGGAAACCTTAACCCTTTTTCCTGAGCATGAGGGTTAAGGTGTAAGGTTCTTCAGAATGTTCATCCAGCTTTTTCTTTCATTTTATTATTGCTAAACATTTATGTTATGATAGTGCCCAAAGACCCAAACAAAGGATTCAGGGCTCCATTATGCTGGGCACTCCATAAACATAGATACAGTCCTCCTCAGAAAACTTGCAATTTAAAACAGACAAGCAGACAAAGATTTGGGAACAGTGAATAACACAAGCTCTGATGATCTTAGTGATATTTGGCACAGTTTTGATTTTTTTATCTTTTTAATTTTTTTGTAAATTTTACACTTTCATCTGGTCATACAGTTGTCAAGAGAGTCGAGTTGTTATGGTTTAAAAGCTGTCTGATAGTATTTCTGATTTATATTCCTTAGCAGAACTGCACTTTCAAGAACATGTTAAAGGCACTCTTGGTCACTGATATATTGACATGCAGTGGCTGACCTTAAAAGTTCAGTTTTCCTCACAATTACTGTACACTAGTATCTAAGATACCACTGTTGTTTGCTAACTTATTTGCAGTATTGCAAAGTGCCTGTCAAGATTCAAAAAAGAAGGCCTAGCCTTTGCTTTGAAAAACTTGTACACTAGAAAGACGAGACAGAATACAAGGAGGTTTGTAGCTTTGCAGATAGCTTATAAAGTGTTGTTCTACTTTGAAAAGTGACTGTAAATACCACACCTTCTTTCTTAACAGCTTTCCTTCGTTATGTGTTCAGAGTTGTATAAGCTTAGCGACTTAATTAGCAGTAGAAACATATTCTGAAAGTTGCTCGACTGATACTGCTAAAATAGAGGATGCTGAATTCAAAAACACAAAGGGGTAAGAAGAGACAGAGACCAGGTTTATGCTACAGACCTATATCAGGATAACTACATCATTCAGGGGTGTGAAAAATCCACACCCCTGAGCAACATAGTATCCCTACCTACCTAATCCCCGGAGTAGACAGTGCTATGTTGACAGGAGACCTTCTCCCACCGACATAACTACTGCCTCTCTGGGAGGTGGATTAACTATACTGACTGGAGAAGCTACAGCTGTGCTGCCTTAGTGCTGTACGTGAAAACAAACCCAGAGGAAAGTTCTGGTTACAACCCTGCTGAGAGCATAGGTTAAACATTATGGGGTTGTACAAGTGTAATTTAAGGCATAATTGGACCTGCCGAACCTTTGTAACTGGGAATGATACATAAAAAGAAAATAATCTAACATGACATTTTGGTTTGCAGTGCTGCCACTTAGAAAAGAGTTTTAACAGTACTTGTAAACTGAGAACATTTGGTATGGAAGTCATTGATCCTTACAATGCCATGTTGAGAGTCATCTTTCAGAACAGATCCACTCTTTCAAGACTAGGTAGACCTTTGATACAGATATAGATGGTAATTTGCTGGGAGCACATACCCAGGAATGGGATTCTATTATGATTAACTTCCAAGATTAACTTCTATGATTAAGACCAAGAATTACAGGAGAATATTTTGTTTTGGAGCTTCTAAAGTGTGTTGGGATTCTGCGTTATGAGAGGTGTCCGTGCAGTATATGAATGTAACATAAATATAACTTTGTATGGAGAAAGCTATTGAAAAATGGATTGTCTTGTACATATGTCATTTTCACTCTATGCATGATTTATATATATATATTAGCTTCAATTTCTTATTTTATGATTTATTAATGCTAGCCTGTAAAGAATGTGTAGAAAACTCTTTCTGCATTAGTCCTGGAAGTCATGGATCATGTAAAATTTTGGGCCTTTGCATTTTGAGCTGTTTACTGTAATACTGATCTATATCTACTCTAATTTAAAACTGGTAAGTTGCTTGCTGGTTATTTTTCCTTGCTTCTCAGACAGATTGTGTCTAGTATGATTAATTATTGTTAATTCTTTTTCTTCCCGTGATGACTCTAGAAATGTTTGGAGTATGTTTAAGTTTATAAGTGGCCTTGTTCTGCCATCATGTGCATCTAATATTAATGGCACATTCATCTCTTGAATGAAGTAGATATAATGAATTAGTAAAAGAAGGAAATATTGATCTGATTCGGGATTTTACTTCAAGGATAAGAGAGCGAGAATTTAACTGCTATTTGAAAAGTAAAAATACATTTGAGAAGTTTCTCATAACTCCAAATTTGGTGAATTTTTTTCTTTTGCTATTTTAAAAAATAAAAGCTTATTGCTTTTGATGATTATTTTAGATATATATTTTAATTTGTTGTAAAATAATATGTATAACCTGTTGCTTGAGACATGTGATATACTATAGTGATAAGAGATGCAGATTATCTAATAAGTAGTAGCATTAAAGTACGATTAATCCCTTATTCTGCTGAATTTATAGACCCTCTGTACTCAAAGAAAAGAGTAAATATTTTTAGGTGGTCATTAGTAATTACTGGCAATGAATGTGGATACAAGATTTTTACCCACACCTTAATTTTCAGCTGCCTCCTGCTTTCCCACTCATTTAATTCAAGCCACCCCTACCGTTGACCTTTTAACATGAATACATTCTTTCAAATGTGCATTGTCTTCCATGGTGCAAGCACAGTCACATCAGTCCCTACTTGTGGTCCTGATTAAGTCATTTTAAAAATATCAAAATAAAAAATTAAAAATATCTTGCCTTCATTAACCTGTGAGATGAAGGTTTGTAGGTCCCACACTTAAACTTTCTTATGAGCCATAGGGTAAGCCTCCACAGCAGGCAAGGCATTTAAAAAAAAAAGAGGGACAATTCAAATATCATTGAAATGCAATTAATTTAATATTTTACGGTCACAAAAAATTGCAGTGCTCAGGAAAATGAAAGACAAGTGTTCAATATTCTACCAGAAATAGTGATAAAAGTGTGGTGATAATGTTTTTAAATTTTCCTTAATAGCTAACCAACATGTTCAGCAATGCTGAAACCTGATTTTCTGTCATGTTCTAAGTAAAAACTGACTGATGGAAGGTAAGAGGAACTCAAAGAACTCCTATATAGGTTTTTGCCTCTTAAAAATATAAGGCAGTAATTTACTTGTGGAGTTCTGGTGATATAAATAAATGTGAGAGCTCATCTTTACCAGTTTGTCAGTGAGAGCAGAGCTTGCACTGATTTTAGGTACTGAACTGCACATATTCAGTAATATTAGAGACAAGGTAATACTAACTCACCAACTTTGTCTCTATAATACCCTGGGACCAACATGGCTACAGCAGCACTGTAAGCAAGATATTCAGCAATGTTGAATGAACTCACAATTCACTGTGAGGGGCTATCAGTGGGTCTTTATAACATAGTGTGTGCTCCGTTTTTTAATGTTTTGTTTAAAAAGGTTTTAAGATCAAATGTATTTTTAACAATTAAAGATTTAGAGTGTGTTATTACTTTCACTGACATAAGTGAAAGAGTATAATCACTTTTGTGGATGTTCATGAAATGCTGTTACCATGCTCTGTGATGTCAATGGAATGGCATTTACCAGTTCATCATCTGCTGTGATTTACATAAACATAATAAGGTAAATTTAGACAAAGCTTGTCATATAGTCCATCAAAAATTGTTAGCTTTTTAATGCTAGGAAGCTTTTGTTACAATGGCTAAAATGAAAAAGTGTGTGATGATATTATACATGTAGAAAGACTTGTGCTTATATAATGTTTTTGCTTATAAAAGTGGCTTGTTTATAGGATTGTAACTACTTGTAGGTTTTTAATTCTATTATCTTACTCTTCATCTACCCATTTGGTAAAACATTCATAATCAACCCTTTTTCTGTTTCCCAGGAACAGTAATTGGTGTTGTCATATACACTGGAAAAGAGACTCGAAGTGTAATGAACACATCCAATCCAAAGAACAAGGTAGGCTGGCATAACTAGAATGACTGCTTGTTAAACACATTTTACTAACTTTTTAAATATTTTTTTCTTTCTGAAGTACTAAATTAGAAAATAAAACATCAGTTCACTAAGTTTATAAGTAAATACCATTCTGTATTGCAGCAAACTGAGTTTTTTAAACTAGCTTAATTTTAAATTTATTTGTGTAGCAGATGAGTTCTTTCTACTGGATGTGTCTTAATTATGTATATTATAAATTGCTCTGTCTCATTTCAGAAATACATCTTAAAATGACTAGTTAAAAATGAAATTATAGTGGTCTGAAAACAAAGCAAGAGTAATGTATGCCTGCAGTATATCTTTAGACCTTGATTCTACAAATTCCTCTCTGTGCACCTACCCTTGAGCTTGCACAGAGCCCCCTTGACTTCACGTCAGCACACTGATGCAGTGGGGATATGTGTGAGGAAAGAAGTCCACCACATAGAAGTAGTTGCAGGGTTAGGTTTGTGTACACTGCAGTCTAGGAAAAATGCAGAACTAATCTAACATTAGAACGGGATTGGTTAGTTACACTTAGGTAAGTTTTTGTTTTGTGCATGACAGAAGGTTCTCCCTCATGAGATCACTTGACATCTTTGGAAGCAGAGGAGTTGAGTGTTGTGTGCATGGGCATGTGCGTGGTCTTCAAGTGCACATTTACTATGTGATCGTATAAATTCTTGTCTGCTGTGAGGTGGAAAGAGGTAATTTTTTAAATTGCTGAATGCCAGGTTATTTTATTTATTATTCCAACAAAATCATAACAAGACTCTTAAACCTAATCCCTTGGCAGTGTTTTAATTAACTTTCTCTCACCAATTCATAGAATCATAGAATATCAGGGTCGGAAGGGACTTCAGGAGGTCATCTAGTCCAAAGCCCTGCTCAAAGCAGGACCAATTCCCAACTAAATCATCCCAGCCAGGGCTTTGTCAAGCCTGACCTTAAAAACCTCTAAGGAAGGAGATTCCACCACCTCCCTAGGTAGCCCATTCCAGTGCTTCACCATCCTCCTAGTGAAAAAGGTTTTCCTAATATCCAGCCTAAACCTTCCCCACTGCAGCTTGAGACCATTACTCCTTGTTCTGTCACCTGGTACCACTAAGAACAGTCTAGATCCAGCCTCTTTGGAACCCCCTTTCAGGTAGTTGAAAGCCTCTATCAAATCCCCCCTCATTCTTCTCTTCTGCAGACTAAATAATCCCAGTTCCCTCAGCCTCTCCTCATGAGTCATGTGCTCCAGCCCCCTAATCATTTTTGTTGCCCTCCGCTGGACTCTTTCCAATTTTTCCACATCCTTCTTGTAGTGTGGAGTCCAAAACTGGACACAGTACTGCAGATGAGGCCTCACCAATGCCAGATAGAGGGGAATGATCACATCCCTGGATCTGCTGGCAGTGCTTCTACTTATACAGCCCAAAATGCCATTAGCCTTCTTGGCAACAAGGGCACACTGTTGACTCGTATCCAGAATCTCGTCCACTGTAACCCCTAGTTCCTTTTCTGCAGAACTACTGCCTAGCCTCTGGGTCCCTAGTCTGTAGCAGTGCATGGGATTCTTCTATCCTAAGTGCAGGAATCTGCACTTGTCCTTGTTGAACCTTATCAGATTTCTTTTGGCCCAATCCTCTAATTTGTCTAGGTCCCTCTGTATCCTATCCCTACCCTCCAGCATATCTACCACTCCTCCCAGTTTAGTGTCATCTGCAGACTTGCTGAGGGTGCAATTCACACCATCCTCCAGATCATTAATGAAGATATTGAACAAAACCGACCCCAGGACTGACCCTTGGGGCACTCCGCTTGATACCGGCTGCCAACTAGACATGGAGCCATTGATCACTACCCGTTGAGCCCGATGATCTAGGCAGGTTTCTATCCACTGTATAGTCCATTCATCCAGCCCATACTTCTTTAACTTGCTGGCAAGAATACTGTGGGAGACCATATCAAAAGCTTTGCTAAAGTCAAGGAACAACACGTCCACCACTTTCCCCTCATCCACAGAGCCAGTTATCTCATCATAGAAGGCAGTTAGGTTAGTCAGGCATGACTTGCCCTTGGTGAATCCACGCTGACTGTTTCTGATCACTTTTCTCTCCTCTCAGTGCTTCGGAATTGATTCGTTAAGGACCTGCTCCATGATTTTTCCAGGGACTGAGGTGAGGTAGCTGGCCTGTAGTTCCCCAAATCCTCCTGCTTTCCTTTTTTAAAGACGGGCACTACATTCATGTTGAAGTTTGGAGAAGGTTTTCCTGGGGTTGGTTGGTTGTTGAGTCTTTTCAATTCTTAGCTGCTTATAATAGCTTGCTTGTAGAGATAGACAGGATAAGTTGTTGAGTGCTTGCTCTTTAAGCAGGGTAGGTGTATGTGAGGTGTGGGGTCGTGCTCACTGAGAGTTTTTTGTACTCTTCTTCCTGTTTCCATGAAATTATAGGAAAACACACCTTTTTCAGTCTGGTTTAGTTTCCAAGTTAGTTGCTGTCACTCTTTTGTTGGCCCAGTTGGCCCACAGGTTTTCCTTAGGTTCTTCTTCACCTTATGCATACATACTTTGTCTAATGAACTGGTAACATTTCCAATTGCTTTTGTTGTTCTGGTGGGAGAATCCCACATAACCTTTTAAAGTTGAAGTGTAGCTTTTATTTTTATTCATACAATTTTCTAAGATGTTCTTCAATTTTAGTAAAGTCAAACAGGAAATAAAATTTGTTTCTCAAAAAGTCTAAACACCACTTTATATACAATATTTTAGTTCTCAAAACAGTTTTTTTAATTAAATAAATTTTATAATTTCTTTAGCCTAAATAGATATTAGAGAAGGCTTTTTTTAATAACAAATTTTGGAGAGATGTGAGGTAGGTAAAGAGAGTAATAAATGTAATAGAGTAATGCCAGTAATAAATTTATTTTTCCATTAAGATAAATATTTTATACTTAAAAGGCTTCTTGTATTAAGAATTAGTTTTAGTAAGGACAGTAGATTTCAGAATGGTGCATATAGCATTTTACCATTTACATAGGAATGATATTAGGAAATTATGTTCAAATTTTTACATTTAGTTAACATATTTGCAAGTATGCATTTCACCAATGCATTGGTCATTTTAACATTTAAGTAATAAACAAAAGGTTTAAAATATTTCCAACTGCACATGTTTTTCTTGGAGTTTTAAAGACATAAGCAGGGATTTTTCTTTGAAAAGTTAAGGGTTTGTATAGTGCCACTTTACTCCTAGCTGATTGTTCTGATAACAGAACCTACCCTTTGTACAGTTAGGTCTCTTCCTAAAACATGAATATTTTACATGGGTTTATGCCTAAGGACATAGACATACAGTTGCTAGTCCTTGGGAGACAGAAATAGAAACCCCCTGGAATGTCTTTGATTAGCGTTAATATTTTGTAACATAACTAGCTAAATATACTATGTATTGTTATATTTACAAGTGTCCTGGCTATAACTTACCTATAGCTATCTTGTTAACATTCAGTAAAGAGAAAGCAAGTTTGTAATGTCTTAATGTTAACAAAAATGAGTTATACTAACTCTACTATTATTTTTGCATCAATATTGAGTTCTCCTCACACTGCCCACCAGCTGCTGTGGTTATAGAACCTTACCCTCTCCATTTTTGCCTGAGTGTTTTAACTAAAATGTTCCTAATTTAGTCTGATAAAAAAAGTAGTTTAGGATTAGTTAAGGTAAGATACATTTTTCTTGTCCATCCTTTTCAGAATGAAATTCATACTCTCTTTGTTAATCATATTGTGAGCGCTATTAAGGAAATATTTAGAAGCAAGCTAGACTCCATAGACATGTTCAGATTTTGTTTAAAACTGTTCTCAGTTAAAATACAACATACTATGCAGAAAGACTAAAAATTAGATAATGTACAGATGCTGTGAATTAAGAAAAGCTACATCTACCATAGAAATTCAGGTTAAGAACTTTGCTTTTCCTCATGCATGAGGTCTGCTGTGCCTTGAATTATGGTAACATGGAAAGAAGTAAAGCCATTGTCGGGGGAGGTATCGGGTGCTGTATCTAGGAGTAATGGTCTTGCGGCAGCACCCACTGGCTTAACTAATAATACCAACTGAATATATAGCTTCCATTATCTATAGAGTTTACAGTTTTGTTCACTGGTTTTTAGCACCCCATTGCCAAAAAAAAAAAAAAAAAAAAAAAATTCAAGCACCCCTGGTGGGAATCACAGAATCTGACTCTAGAACTGCATATTTCAAATTGGTCATAAAGGCCCAGACCAGCTGACTAATATGTGTTCTTTTTGCAGCTGTAGAATTCATGGCACCAACTGTTCATAATACTTTTCCTATCTTATTCTTTGCTAGTTTGTATTGATAGAAAAAATATAAATGTTTAACTGCTTATTGTGGTGATAATTCTTTGTAGTTATAATTCTAGCATTTTCTGTCAACAGTGATCATCTAAGTGGTTTATAGGTCTTGTAATGGCATACATCAAATATCCAGGTTTCAAAAAGTGTGTTTGCTGCAATAGTAAGACATCCACAATGAGCTAATATGTCCATTTTCTCAGAGCCAGCTTGAACATCCGCACCTTCAGCTTTGGAATTCAGCTCTTTGATCTGACAGCCTTTACGCTTGATAGCTTCTAGATAGAAGCTTCTAGTCACAGACAGCTTGAGTTCCTCTCCACAGGTTGTTTGGTCAAAAGAGGCCTTTCGTCAGTGGTAGTTCCTAAATATCCCTATTTTTCAGCTATTGTATACCCTGGTTCAAGATTACATTTTCAACGTTGCCCTTCTCTTGCTATTTGGGATTCTGGTATAGAGACAAGAAATGTTTCCTCCATATATGTGTGGTCCTTTGAGCATGAGATTAAGTGCCATCTCATTCTGACTCACTAAGGAAGGAAGTTTTCATTGAGAGAATATCACAAGCAGTTAGATGTTACAGTTCTGTTCCTCTTTTATGGTGACTTAATCTTCTAGGGACATCTCCTTTCCTGGAGAGAAATCCACCAAATATTTGCCCTGGAAGGATGAACTTTGCATTTGGAGATGAGGGAATAACACAAGGACCAGACTTCTGAACCTCTGTCATCATCTCCTTCCCTTACTGTCTTTGTTCTCATCTTTCTTCCTCTCTCCACAGAGGTGTCTAAAGTTTGCAGGATATGGTGACTTTCCTGTCTTTAGGTATCCTTTTTTTCTTGGTTCAAAGAAAGCAGCATAAGTTTTCTAATATTCTAGAACTGAGGAACAGTATCTCTTCCAAAATGATGGACTACTGGAATCTGCAAAGGAGTTTTTGGTGCATCCAACAAAAGATCCATATGTGGCTAGAAAGCCCTGAACAACTGTATTCTTTTTTTCCTGCAATTTCATTGTACGCTCGGTTTCTTAGTAATTTCTGCAGTTGCTGAAAAGGTTAAGAACAACAGGATTTCCAGACAACTTTTCATTTTTATAGAGACTTCCATTAACTGAAGCAGTCAGGGGAAGACCTGATGTTTTCCAGCATTTCTTGTGAGGATAGCAAGTTATCAGAAGTGGCCTGATATTGCTACTCCTAATGGAGCAAATTGTTATCAGTGGTCAACCTTTCTCTAGAAGCTGAAAGTCTAAAAGTGAAGTTGTCCATCCTAGAGTGTCAGATGTGCTTTTTACAATGTCTCTAACACTCACCTAGTTTATTTATTTATTGCAATCATATTTTACAGGTATTTTTGGCTTAAAAGAACTAGTTTATCCAGGAAGTAGAAGCTAAAGTTCTGAATTTGCCCATGTGCTGGTAGATTTAATCAACAAAAAAGACAACCTTGGATATTTTTAAATATACTAGACAAACTGTATGGTTTGGGGTTTAAGGTTGCATGAGCAACCAGATTCTGGCATTTTCAAAAATTGAGTGCTGAACTCAAAATTTTAAATTGCTTTTTTTAAAAAAAAAAAATGTTTCTGTATTTTCTAGGGTTTTCTTAAGAAAAAAGTTTTTTTAAAGTATATTATGTGTAACTGTAACAACTCTTCCATCATGCATGGCATCATGTAAAATTTGAATTCTTGAATCTTCAGTAGTGCAACACAGCTTGAACTATGGGACTAACTGCATTAGTTGCAAACAAGAGCAAGTTGTTATTTCTGGGAAGAAATGGGTCACAGGAACCATGTGCAGTGTCTGGAAAGTAGTTGGTGGGGGCGGAGGGAGGCGTGACTGAACTGTTCTTTCCCTTTCTTCTCCTTCAACCTTTCTGAGAGGCTGTTTGTTCCCAGGGTTCCCAGTTCAATGTGTGCTTTTGCTGCTGCTTTGGCACTGATGGCATGGGCCCAGCCATGAATTAAATGTTCACGTTCACTTATTTTGGCATGTTTCCAAAAAAATTTCTGACCATGCAACCAAGAGAAGGGAAATCACAATCTTCAGCAGTTTACAACTCAGCTAAACCAGAATGGAATTTCATAGAACAAATAAAAGGCACTACTTTTAGCCTGAGAGCTTTCCCACTGCTGAATTTCAAAGGCCTGCTGCAAACATCTGGAGGTATTAGAACTGTACGTCTCAAAATGTAACGAGTCTTTTTTATAATATAATGTCCATTTCTAGCTCCCCCATAATAGTTCCTGAAACCTGGGATGTATAAGGTAATTCTGATGGGTCCTTAACTATTTGCCACTGCTTTAAAACTAACAAGAGAGAAGCAATGAAAGTTTCTAGTAGCTGCTTTCCATTAACAGTATATTAGATGAAGTCTACTATTCCATCACTAAAAAGGTGATTTATGTGGTTAACCGCAATTAGCACTAATTAAAATTATGTGCATAAATCTTCACTTGATAGAAGAATATGGACCACTGAATGCCTGTTTGCTAGTTTAAATAAATTACTGTATAGTACATTATTTAATTATAAATTCCAGGCGTTAAAAAAAAGATAGTATTCCAGAAATAAGTTAACTATTTCAGACTGCATATATCATTGTTACTTAATATTAAAAAACTAATCCTATACGCAAGGCATAGACTGAGTAGCCAGCTCATTTACAGTCCATTGCCACATATTCTGGGATGAATCCTACCCACCCCTTCTCACCAGCACCACCTGCAGAATGTAGGAAATGGCAGCAAAGCAATTATTGCTGCAAGCTTATAATGGCAGTATCTCCCAGAACTCCTGCACACCCACTAAACGAGGGAGTTTCATATACCCACTGCATCCTTGCACCCACTGCTAACCTCATTCCACCCCCAATTCCTTTGTGAGCTGAGGACAGAGAACCCACATGGAGAACACACCCTTGTAGCATAGAGGAGGTTCGGTTCCCTTCTTGGGACCCCAGAATCCTGTTCCCTGCAGAACAGAACCAAACCAGTTCTGTTGATGTCAGAATCCTCTGAAGATACTGATGGGTGGGGGTGGAGGTAGAAGAGAAGAAGACGCTCCTAAAGAAGTTTAAAGCAGCAGTTCTTCAATACAGGACAGCACATTCTAGAAGTGCCATTTGCACCATACATGCTGTAATGAATAATGTTACAGTATTTTCTGTCTTACAAAATCTAATTTATTCATCAAAGTACAGGAGAGCCTTTCAGCCTGTAAAATCTTGGAGATATGAAGTACGCTGTCAGACAGACAGATGTGAGCTAAAGCTTTAAAGTTTTGTTCTCTGTTAATTTGCCTTTAAAAAACATATAACGTGGTTCGCTTGGTACAAAGACAACCCAGATCTTTCAGTTTATTTCAAGAACTCTGTTACACTACTCCAAATGGAAATGTATCATAGGTATTGGCATGCCAATGAGTATGCAAAATATGATTCACATTTACTCCTGGAATTCTCTAGTATTGTCTCACAAAGTAGAATTTGATACTGAAACATTATTTACTACAGGATATATAAAAAACCCCATTAGTGCTTATCTGTGATATAGTAATCCTGCCAGGAACAGGTTTATAGACAAATCCACATTCAAAATAAGTATGGAGACTAAAAGCAGGCAAGCCTTTCATTACATGTGACTCAGATGCAGAAAATTTCTAGAATCATATTTAGAATCTAAATACAGATTTACACCTTCAATGAAATGTACAAACATTAGTTCGCACAACCGTCTCATGAATTAAATTAGTGGAGTCTTGTCTACATGGTGGGGTAATGTACTCTACAGGGATTGTGATTTCATGAGAACACTAATACGTTGTGCATTAAATGGTTCATGTAGACCCTGCTGGTGCACACTAAAGGATCCTTAGTGTGCTTTAATGTAATACTTTTTCTAATAGCTCTACATTAAAGTGCACAAGCAGGGTCTACACAGACCAATTAATGTGTAACGTCTTAGCGTGCTTTAGATATCACACCCTGTAGAGTGCATTACCCCCACCGTGTAGACAACCTTGCTTAGACAGAAAGGAAAACTGAGTCAGACAAGTTAAATGCTTACCCAAGACTACACAGTCACCTCAGGATTTCCTGGCTCCCAGTCCAGTGGTGGTTCTCAGACCACTAAGCCATGCTGCTTCTCAAAACAAAGTGAGATAAACAAAGATCTGGCCAATACCCAGAATGATCAAACAATGATTTCATTATTGGTGCTGGTGTCTTCAACTATGGAAAGAAACCTAAAGTCTGAGTGCTTCTGTGTGCACAGGGTTCTTTCATTTCAAAACAATGCAAATAGTTCTTAACCTTAGCAATAATCTTTCTAATGGGAATAGGTAAAAACCCTCAATTATAATGAGCTAAAACTTCAGTTATAGACTGTTTCTTATAACCTAAACCTATAGTTACCAGGAAGATACTTATTTCAAGAAAATAAAAAAATTCGTACAAGAGGTTTAAAAAAATTAATTGTGACAGGTTTGCCATTTTCACGCCATTCATAATAATAAGTTACTCAGAGTAGAAACATCAGGAATGAAATGACAATATAAATTGCTTGAAGCTGTTATTGCAATCCCTTGGGTATATTGATTTGTGTTTCTAATAAAGAGATGCTTTTAAATGTCTCACTGACAGAGACAGGTAATATGGGCCATTATGTGGATTAAAATGGCCAGTTATTATTTGAATCTTAGTAACAGCATTTTTAAATAGTAGTTCAAAATGAAATCAATGCATATCTGGTGCATAAGTATTTTCCATGTTACATTTTATATCAAATTAAGACATTTGGAGAGAACCTTTTTGTAGTCAAAAGTTGTTCCACATTTTTAAATAAACATGTAGTGTTTATATTGCTTAAAATGATTAAAAATATAGACACAGCATTATGTTTATATGTTACCCTATTTTACCTTGCAGTTTTATCACTGACGAGATATAACATTTTATGCTTAAAGAAATACTTGTTTAAAATTTTCTGAGTGTAAGTTTCATAAAAGAAAACTCTCTGATGAAGTGGATAATAGGAGTAAATCCACGTGAATTAGTCTTCAGAGAAATTTTTAGAGTATCTGTTGTTAATATGAAAATCATTGTTCCAAAGCCTGATCAACAAAGGATTAAATAGAACAACAAACCTACAATAAAGTAATTCAGTGACATGTAGACGAGCTGCAGTATGGTTTTTAGGATTATGACAATACATGCACCGCCTTCACTTGCATAATCAGCACACTCCGATATTACAGCTGCTAACAATTAAAAGTTGTGTTCCTTCATGTGAAATGTGCACATGAATAGACTTATAATTTCAGGCAGCAGTAAAGAGGCAAAGTATTAAATGTTGAAAAAACAATCCTAATTATAACATCTGGGATATATTTCTGTATCATAGTATTGTAAAGAATATCTAAACTAGTGAATTTAATGATCATTTAGATTGTGTTTTAAATAAGCATTTCATTTTGCATTGATAAGAAAGATATTTCATGTTAAATAAACTGTACCCATTGTTTGTCCAAATATTTGTGCGGTAGAATATAATTACAATAGGTAATTGTGTGTGTAAAATATGTCAATGTGTATCTATGTAGAGAAGAAATAAAAACTGCTTCAAAGGTATTTAATAATCCTTTGAAATTATATGACCTGTACTTATCAGCTAGTATTCTGCTAAGTCTAAACAGTGAGGTTTAATACGTTACATGTATATAATATGTGAATGCAGCAACTGTCCCAACAGTTCTTTAAAATACATTTACTATTAGAATTCTATATATAATTTTGCAGAGGTCTGAGTGAAGATTCCTGTAGGATTTCCCTAATTTCTCCTTTGCTCTCTTTATAGTTTTCCATTGCCACTCAAAGGTCCTATATTTACCATCCCCCAAACAAAAGTCTGTGAATGCTGCCATGTAGGTTACACACAAGATTTACTCAAGAGTTATGAGGCACTTTTCTGCCATTAACTGAATGTGCTTCTTCCAGTGCTTGCCTGTCTTTAACAAGTGAGGATGGTCTTGGAAACTCAACAGAGATCCCACTGCATGACAGGAAATAGTTTGCCATTAGACTGCTGTGTTAAACCATATTTGTGGGGGTGGAGCACAAAACAACTGGTATTGTATTTAAAAATACCGAAACTTCAAATAGTTTGTGAAAGCTCCAATCCCGCAAAGATTTATGTGAATACTTATGTGACAGAATGCTGAAGCCTCAAATGTGGCTCAGCACACTGATCACTGTGGCCTTGGCAACATCTGATTGAGGAAATAAGAAGGAATTAGCCAATCAGATGGGGCAGATGTGTGAGATAAGGAGCTAATTAGCCCATCAGCTGACTAGCTTGATAAATGGCAGGAAGGAAGTGTTGATGGGGATGGACAGGGCTAGCTGTGCCAAGACTGAAGGAAGGGTGATCCCTTTTTCTCCCAGGGCCTGGATGAACAGGGGCTGGAGGCAATAGGGTCATAAGTATTAAAATTGTTGTATTGTACTATACAGGTGTTGGTGGAGGGAACTTGAATAAATTGTACAGAGTGGACACTAAAAGAAGGGAGTCTGAGCAATTTCTGTCGGGGGAGAACATACACTCTGTGGCAACTTAATTTAAATAGAAGCATAAATCTTCATGGGATTGGGGCCTTTAGTGTGCATGTTCCTTCTAGAGTAGGGCCATACTGTGGCCAAACTTGCATACTCCCATATGATCATCAGGAACTTCTGTAGTTCCTGATGCTGGCTACCTGGATTGCCGATAGCAGTGCAGGGAGAAGACCAGGGGCTGCTTCATCCGCCGTCTCCTCTGTGCAAGTGATACAAGGCACCCACCTATATTGTCATGCAAGCGAAAGTACAATCTATATTAGTGTAGGGTACTTCCTGTTAGGAGTCCAGGGGAACCTGGAAGGTAGGTGGAGTCTGTCAGAATCACAGTCTGTCTTCTGATCTGTATTGCTCCTTGCTTTGGAGCTCATAGCAAAGTCACAAATGAGCCCTTAATGACCAGGCATCAGTTTAATTACAGTTTACTTTTGTGTATATCTTCTTAATATTTCAGCAATGTTTAGATGTAGATTTTTTTAAATTGTTTGGGGTCTTTAATGTCATAACTGTAGTATCCCTTTCAAATACTACCGCTCATGAAGTTGTCCAGCTATACCGAAAGAAGAACAGGAGCACTTGATATGGTTTTAATCAGGCTGCAACTTTATTATTAGATATCTAGGACTACCCAGCAGATGAAAGTGTACAGTGCAGGTAACTCCATAATCATTCCATAGCTAATCAAGGGGCTTCTGCCAGCTCCCCTCTTTTTCCATCCAGCGTCCCCCAGCCAACTCATTGCTGGGACCTTACCATCCCTCCCATCCTCAAATGAAGGTTAAGGTGGGCTAAAAGAAAGGGGGGGTTGACTCCCTGCTGTACCAGTCATAGAAGCCCCGAACGCCCCACTCTCTTTCTGCTTCTTTAATAAACACTTCCTTTTTAAGTCTTTTACCAAGTCATTTTTCCAGTTACTGTATACTGTCCCCTATGGAGTACCTGCACTGGACATCTGCCTCACACTTACAAAATGAGTTGTGACATAATAGCCTAAATCACCTCCCTACTCACCATAACAAAGCCCTCCCTGAACCCACTGTGGGGAAGGGGGGAAAAAAACACTCCACCTTGGCTAATCTGGTGGTGAGGGAAAAAGTTCTTCCCAGCCCGCCTAGAAAGGAGCAGCTAGCATGATGCCCACAGCAAGTCCTGACCAAACCTGGTATTTTGCCACCTCAAGGGGAGGGTGGATGGGTGCTGCTATGCCTGGTTTGGAGAAAAGAGGGTTCTTCCACTGTGCTTTACCCCTTTTTGACCTCCCTCAGCCCTTCCAGTCCTTGTAGATTAATCAGCATCACCATGCTGAGCCACTCCCCCTTTTCAGTAGCTTCTGAGCTTATTCCTTCTCCCCTGGCAAGCCGGAAAATTCCTTCCTCCCCGTTAAAGGCACTGTGCAGTCGTTCTCAACGACGCTTTTGGACATGCTGTTTGTTTAATATTCATTTGTCTAATTAAATGTCATTGTATCCTTAATTTTCAATTCAAAGAACTGCCACATTGTATTTTAAAAAATTAGTAACTCAGATGGAAACCCAAGCATATCTATGGATTGTTCTGATATGTAGCATGGTGTGTGAGGTTAGAATTTGTCCGACCATGTTCATTATTTTTTCTTGCAGCACTGTTGAAATACATGGCTAATGCATACACATTTCTGTAATAATTTGTAATGGGGATAATAGTGAATATTATAAACAACTTGGTGTTAGCATGAAATTACATTATATCAACTTTCCTACCAAATGAGTTAATCATATTGATATTACATTTAATACCTTAGATATTATTGTAAAACACTATTGAAATTGCCATTTGTTGAATACAGTTTTCTGTTGGCTAATACGGTTTAAAAAACTGAACATATATCCTACAGCATGTTATTCTGATGATGCTCTGATTATAATCTTAAGATTACCATAATAGATATATTATAATTTATAACACATTTTTATGAGATGAAGATTTTCCAGAAATTGAGCAATACATATAAAGTTGATGTTTCTATAACAAAATAGAATTCCTACTAAATCCTTTTCTATATCACAATGTACTTTCTAAAGACACACGAAGTACATGTATTAGATTATAGAATTTATTACCCACCTGATTAGCTAAATTTAAGCTCAGTGTGGATACTGCGGTCTTTGCTACAGGATGGCCAAATTGGAACCGTTGGCCTTTGCAGTTGTACAAACTTTGGGTTATTCTTTCAAAATGTTATGAACAATATTTGAGTGTCAAATTCCTAAAAATCTTACCTGTATTTATTTGTTGGCATTATTTTATGTAAGAGATGGTATTTTAAATTGATTTAAGTGTATTGATATACTGTCTATACTCCCATGGTGGTGCTCTCTTCTAGACTTGGGGGAGGAAGTTGTTGAAATCCATGAGTTGAAATTTACATGGCATGAAACAAGTGCCCTTGAAATATATATTTTCTTTTTCTTGACATGTGAACATATTGCATCAGTTTTGCAAACTTCTGTTTCCGCATTGTATATATTTTATGCTACTTTTTTGCTTGATTTAGCAGGTGGAGTGCGATGAGCAAGAAGGGGGGGGGAAGCATTTTCATTATCTTACTGTTGTACTTCGTTGAAAAATTGAACAGATACTTGAGTCCTATTTCTTTCTACAGTACAATATTGTTGATGGAACGGCATATGCAGTAATGTATAACAGAAATATAGTAATAATAACTATAGATACACTGAATTTCTAGATGTTACTATCAGATTAGTCAATCTTGATTTTATAAACAATGACTAGGAAAAAAGCGAAATTCAAATAAAAGTGTAAAAAAGGTTTAACAATATATATGTAACATTATTATGTAACATATATATACCTATTCAAGCATGCTGTTTCTTTGTTACAGCTTAGAGAAGGGATTATTTTGTTTCGCTGAAGTATTTAGTCATTCAAGCAACAATTTTCTTAACTTAAAGTCAACATTTTGTTGTTTTATTACAATTATAAAAATTGTTTCATTGCCTAAGGATGCAGACACGGTCTGAAAGACACACAAGACAGAGAAGAGAATTTTCTTAATGGATCAATTTAATACGTTTTTAATTCCAAACAATATAAAGAAAAATGATTTCTTGCGAGGTTTAATTTCAGTCTAAAATGATATATTTGTTTCATTCTTTGGATAAATGTAGATATGGTAACATCAACATTATTATACTGCAGTGACTGTTCATTCTATCTCATTGGCAGTCAAATCAGCTTGCTATGGAATGCAATTCCAGCCTAAAAATCAGATTGAATTGTGCTCTTCACAATGCTTTAATCAGTAATCAATTCTATTTGGATAGATATTTCTTAAACCTTGGCTTTCTGGATAAAGTTGGACCTGTCAATGCTAAAGGTCACTTATAGATGTTAATTAACCAAGAGGGAAATTAACAAACTAAGGTTATTTATTTATTTTGCCTGACATTATGTGATATTGTCTTTCTTACCTATCTGTGGTGTGGGGGGAAAAAACATTTTAAAACACATGATTGTTTTTATAAGGCTGAGATGCATGGTAAGCCATGTATTCTTAGGTTGGCTCTTCTGATGTGAAGGTAAAACTGTTTCTGGTGAGGGCCCAACCCTGCTTTTGTGGACATCAAAAGGAGCAGAATGCAGTAATAATGGTAAAAAGGTAAACTGAGAATTGGAAAGGCAAAAGAGAGTCTGTGGAATAGCATTTGTGTAATGAGGCTTAAACATTAAAATAAAAAGTTATACACTGTATATTCAGAATATGCAGCAGGATACATCATAATTATCTTCAGTCTCTTCCTTTAGAAATGTGAGTAATTTTTGTTAAAATGAGAGCAGCATTGGCAGACACACACATCAGTGAATCTTCCTAGTGTGCCTAAAATGAGCACATAAATAGTTCTTTATACTGCTATCACTGGTAGCCAATGTTCAAAACAGTGAATTTAAAATGTACTTTATATAAAAAAGCTTCCATCCTGTTTTAATATGACTGAATATCAGAAGCATAAACCTTCTGTGTACCCATTCAACATCAATTTAAATAGTAGTAATCTTTAACATTTCTCCTAATTGTTAAACTAGTGTTAAAGCTGGGTTTCAGGGTGGGGGTGACTCAGTGCTGCTTCTGTCTCAAATGTGTTTTTCTTTTCAGGAAGTTATATTCACCAGTTGTAGACTTAGAAATGTTAATGTTAATTATAAATGTTACTTTTGTTTTACATTTCATATTTTTGTCGAGAGGTAGCCTCTTGGATTTCCCCCATTTAATTTGGAGTGGATCCACTACTTTGGACAGAAGTTATCACTCATGAGTATTTCTAATCAATCCAGTGGAATAGAGGCTGAGTTCTTTTTTCTGGAAGCTCCTTTTGCTGCATATTTGCTGAATTGACCATACCCTTCTCTTCACATGCAGAAATGTTTCCTCTGTAATAGTGTTTCTAAAAAGATTCTTTTCTCCTGAACAATTAGTTTCCCTTTATTTTATTTTATTTTCTGGAAATTCTTCAGGAGGAATGAAGTACAGTGCTTAGGGGCAGATTCACTTAGCACCTCCTGCATTTAACTCCCCTCTGCCCAGCATCACCAACATTTAAACAGTTCACCTGCTCCTGCCTCCTATTTTGTGGTCCAACATATTGGAGACACTCTCAGCGCAAAGCAGTTCTATCATTTGAGACTTGCCTGCCTCCCCTTTAGAATTGCCATTGTGGGAGCCAGCCCTTCACTGCCCTGGCAAACTGTGATTATTTGTATGTGCAAAAGTACTGTTTTTGTATCAACACTGCTGGTCTGCTCCTCAACAGAAGATTAATCAAGTCATATATCCTGCTAGTCAGCTCAGGTGGAGGAAGGAAAACTTGCTCAGGGGGAAACCCCTCTTAGGGTATATCTGCACTGTAGCTAGGAGGATGCTTCCTGGTGCAGGTAAACAGACATGTGCTAGCACTGCTTGAGTTAGTGTGCTAAAAATAGCATTGTGGCCATGGCAGCAGAGCGGGTGGCTCAGGCTAGCCACCCAAGTACAAGCCCACTTAACCCCCTGATAATGTACCCTACTGGCTACCCCAAGCCACTACCCATGTAGTTTCACTTCTATTTTTAGAGTGCTAGTTTGAGCATATCAGTTTAACTGCACTGGGAAGCACCGTTCCAGCTGGAGTGTAGACATATCCAACTACAACTGTCATAATTGCTTACTATTATCTAATGGGCTTCAAAAGAGGCTTAAAAGCAGCACTGGTTTTATTTCTGCTGCTGCAGTTGGGGATTCCTATGATTGCTACGGCAGGGAGCCAACCCACCATTCTTATAGCCCATCTTAGCCCTCCTACGAGGCTGGGGTGTATGGTAAGGTCCCGGCAATGGATTAGCTGGAGGGACATGGATGGAAAAAGCCCCCCCGGGTAATTATGAAATAACATGGGATTACCTGCACTGTACACTGTTATCTGCCGGGTAGTCCCAGACATCTGATTAAACCCGTGTCAAATGTCTCCTGTCCTTCTTTTGGCATAGCCAAACAAAAACAAAATCTAGAAGTAAAATAGCAAGGTTGTTGTAGATCACTCTCAAGAGTCCACATATTCTCACCAGTATTTGAAATAAGGGGAAAAATACATTTTTGGTTAAATTTATATTGTAGTGAAAGTAAAATCTGTCCGGGTCTTTCAAACAGTGATCAAAATTTTGTAGCTGCACATTTAAACGTTTGACAAGTAAAATCTTGTTCCCAGATTTTTAGAACCAAACCAGTTTTAACTAAAGAGACAAGCTTACCAGTGGAGAAATCCATGTAACAATTTTTAGAATAGTAATCTAGAGAATCAATAAAAAGTGAGCTTATAAGTGAAATAGTATAATAAGAATTTGTCTGCCTTGAGAGCTATTGTGGAAGTGACAGGAAGATGAGGAAGACAGTATATGCTACAAAGTATTGTAGGTGCTTAACGTAGTCTTTTTAGAACGAGTTCATTTAAATTCCAGTCATTATACAGCCATTTGCTTATCATTGTCATACTTTTACTTTGAGAGTAAACTAAAGAAATGCTTGCAGTATTTCATTGTATAAAATTAATCTGATGACCAAATTCAGTTTACTTCAGTGTGCTTTTTTTATATAGCTATGAACAACAGACTGTATTGTCAGGTTTTATATTTGTTTCATAAAATCATATTAATGCATTTCTAATCTCAAGTAATACTTTGTTAGAAAACAATATTTTAATATAGACCTAAATCTATTCATATACCAGGCAGTTGGTTGTGTTAGTCTCCCTAGAGTTGGATGACTAAGTGTATATGAGTACGTATTTCATAAAAAAAAATTGTGTATGTATTGTTTGCCTCCAGATAAGCCATGATCTTCAAAATTCCCAAAAGTTAAATGAAAATGTTCTGGTTTGGACTTGTGCCAAAAATATACAACATACGTTGTGTTTAATGCAATTATGGGATCAGGTCTTGTGACAAGTGGTTGTACATATTTGGTGCTTCATACAGTAGAGCTTCAGAGTTACGAGCACCTCGGGAATGGAGGTTGTTCGTAACTCTGAACAAAATGTTATGGTGGTTCTTTCAAAAGTTTACAGCTGAACATGGACTTAATACAGCTTTGAAACTTTACTATGCAGAAAAAAACACTGCTTTTAACCATCTTAATTTAATTGAAACAAGCACAGAAACAGTTTCCTTACCTTGTCAAATCTTTTTTAAACTTTCCCTTTATTTTTTAGTAGTTTAAGTGTAACACAGTACTGTACTGTATTTGCTTTGTGTGTGTGTGTGTGTGTGTGTGTGTGTCTCTGCTGCTGCCTGATTGCATACTTTCGGTCTCAATGATGTATATGGTTGATCGGTCAGTTCGTAACTCTAGTGTTCATAACTCTGAGGTTGTACTGTATTTCCAAAACACTGCTGCTGTGCTTGTATGTTAAAATTCATTAACAGATTGTCCTTAGTTACATGGAAATTCATGCCCAGAACTGGAAATCAAACCTGGACCTTGAACTATGGTACCGTATACTAATCATTAGTGACCCATTGATATGTTCCTGAATTGCAAACAATGAAGTGAAATAGCAATAATCTGAACATCTGGGCAAGAACATGATTATTACTAAATATGTTTTCCACTTGTAAATTTTGTCTTGTGTTTTATTTATTTTTGTATTTATTTTATATTATTGATGTCAAATATTTCTTCAGTTTTTAAGAGAATAAATAAATTGTGTAAATTATTCATATTCAGATGAATATCATTTGAATGTTAAAGTTGTGATCATGATTTTTATTAAAAAAATTAAGGGCTGACTTTAAAAGTGAGCTTTTGTCTAAAGATATCACACTGACTAAATTCCTACTCTTAAGTTTAACTGTCAGTTAAGCGTTTCTTATTTCTAGTTGAATTTCTAGCTGAACTTTCATACATCGTTATACCTATAGCTGCTAGTTAAAAAGGCCCTCTAGCATCAGACATTTTCCCCACATGTGGGTACAGTACTTATGGATCATGATCAAGTCACCTCTTAAATTTCTTTTTAATGAGCTGAGTAGATTAAACTGCTTAAGTCATTCTCTGTCATGCATGTTCTCCAGATTTTGAATAATTCTTGTGGTGCTTCTCTGAACCCTCTCCAATTTTTCACCATTTGTACAGAGTTGTCATTTCTGTTGCAAAGCATATCAATTGCCTTAGGAATCCAAGTATTACATTGGAGTTCAGTATTTGGCAAATACATCTGTGTCAATATGAATGTGCTCCAGGTAGTCTTCTCTTTGGTGAGTCGTACTGGAATTTCTGTGACAGATGCTCTCCCTTTCTAGGTTTACATGTCATCTTTTACTTACACTAATGGGAGTTTAACAGCCACAATTATTCATCAGGTTACCTTTCTCCTTTCACAGTGGAAGTAAAAGTGAACTACTAGATACAGAAAAGCAGAACTTCGTGTGTTTTTGTAGGTAGAACCAGCGTTACCTAGTTGAAACCAGTGTGTCCTTCCATGATCAAGCCCTTGAAGCCCACTAAACATCAGGATTCACAGTGATCTGAGATGTTGGTTCTAATAATTTTTTTTATTGTGGACCTTGTAGTCTCCAACAAAATAACTCCATTTGTAGAGGTAGAAAGACATAATGTTGGCTTGGGTAAATGTTCAACACTGCTGATTCTAATTCAGATAGAATCAAGTATCTTGTTCATGCTTTTATGGTCAAGTTATGTGTAACTTTCAGAACAAATGTGGCTGCTGCCTTTGGCTTATAGGTCAGTTCAGTGTGTAAGACCGGGGATTGTTTTAAATTTGAAACCAGTGTTCCAGCTGGCAGATAAAATTGGGACTTGACCTGTAAGATGGATGTGTTATAACTTGTGGATCTTCCTTCCTGAACTATTTCACCCAGGCTAGATGTTCTTGCATAATTTTACTTAAATTGTTCCCTTTCCAGTCATCTCTTCTGAGTATAAATGATTCTCTGAGATATACAAAATAGCCTTAGTTTCTTGTTCCTTTTATAAATTGGAGAGTATGTTGTTTTGTGGAAACTTTACTCAGCCTTAGTTTCCAGTAGAAATCCAGTCAAATAGTATCTTTTAGAGAAGGGACAATAGATTACCAGTAAATCAGCTTCTCTGAAGATACCATTTGACTGCATTTCTATTTGCATACTTACCTATAATACAGAATTAAGAGTTACGCTTTTTAGATTATTGGCTGTCTTGTCATCTTATCACTGCGATATATTTCTTGTATAAATTACATCTTATCACTGAGATATATTTCTTGTATAAATTAGGCTTACAGGTTGAGAAACTTTTTGCTTCCTTCTCTTCAAGGAATTGTTAATTGTGTTTTGATTTACTGCTTAATTGTCAGTATTTTAATAGCGTACTACAGCGTTTCTCAAACTGGGGTCCGCCAGCCCCGCTGATCAACTTCTCCCCCTCCTTCCCAGTGCTTCGTGCATGCCAGGGAACAGCTGTTCAGCAGCGTGCAGGAGGCACTGGGAGGGAGGGGAGGAGTGGTGCTGGGGTGTGCTCGGGGGAGGGGATGGAAAGAGGCAGGGAAGAGGGAGGGGGTACGGGTTGAGCGGGGGCAGGAAGAGGTGGGGTGTGGGTGGAGTCTCAGGTTGAGTGGGTGGCTTGGGGGGTCTTCAAAAATTTTTAAATCAAAATGGGGGTCCTCGAGTTGCTCAAGTTTGAGAACTGCTGGCCTACTATTTTTGTCATGCTGCCTTTCATCTATGACTCTCACCGCATCCCTTATCTGCTTCATATTGTGTTTCCTTCCTTTTTTCTCACTTCCTTCCTGTCCAGTTGTTCCATTCCTCCTCCTTTTTATCTTTACCACTCTATCGTTTCTTCCAGTTCCTCCTACTCTTTCTCGCTATTCCATCGAGACAAATCTAGACTCCACATCCATACCCTCTTCTGCCCACATAACATTTCACTAAGTTCTAGCCTTCCCTCGCTGTTCACACAGCTAAACTCTTATCTGGGTCCTCCTCTTCTCTCATCTTGTCTAGTGCAGCCTTCTCCTCTCTGGTCTTGCCAAATCACATCATGTCCCACTTACATCTGATCAAAAATCTGCTGCAAAGATGATTTTCTTGGCGCGTCATTTCAGTCATGTTACTCCTTCTCTTTTCATCCCTCTACTGACTTTCCCTTCTCCTGCCCATCAAACATAAACAACTTGTCTGTACTTTTAAAGCCTTGTACCGCCTCTACCCCCACCTATCACCTCTTCTGCACTGTCAAGTAGTTGACTCCCATGTCTTCTCTTCATGGCCCATATGTTAAATTTTCAAACAGCCACCTTGGAGATTTCTCACGTGCTGCCCTCATGCATGGGAGGAGCTCTCCATAAACAACTGCAAAGCCACCACATTGATCTTCTGCAAATCCCTATTTAAAATTCTCCTCTGCTGTCATGACTATTAAAAAAAAAAAATTGACAATGGTTAGACAGTTGGTCTGCTCTTCACGGTTGATCATTACCGTGTGCTCCCCCGTCTATTCTGTTTTATACCCATCTGTTGCCTCTTGTCTTTACTTAGATTATAAACTCAAAACAATGGTTCCCACCCTGAAATTATTTGTTTATACAATGCCTAATAGAATGGGTCTCTAATCCATTATTGGGATCCTTAGGCGCTAAAGCAGTTCAAATAATAAATAATAATTGAAACAAAACAGAGGGCACTCGCAGTTGTTTTGTGAATGAGAGACATCTACTTGTACCTCAAAGAGAAAAAATCTTTGGTTCTGGAAGTTTTGGGAATGAAAAGTCAAATGGTACCTTCAGAGAAACCAAATTACAAGTAAATTTCCCTTTTTCACCTTTAGTTTCATCAGTGTCTCATTCATCTGCACAAAGATTCTCCATCATACAGCATCCTGGCTAAGAGTGTTTGCTAAGGGGGTTATCTTGCTGTAACAATATTCTCCTGATTTTAGCCTTCCCTGAAAAAAAAATACTATGGCATTTTCACCCACCTTTTCATTGTGGGCTGCCATGTTTCTATTCTATAACCCCATTCCTTTTGTTCGCTCCACTTCAAGCAACTGATCTGTTTTTCTCTGTAACTACAGCCAGACTATTCAGTAGCTTTTTCTAATACTGATGCTGTTCTTTGATTGTCCATTAGAAGACTTAGTGAGAGGTAGAATCAGTACTCCTCTCTCCCATCCTGAAACATTGTGGACTCTGCTGTCATTTTTCTCCCTTCTTTATAGCCATTTTCTTGAGATTACAGGAAAAACCTGGACCTACATTGTACCATTGGAATGAACACAAGCAAAAGTTAGTCCATTGATTAATATTTTACCATATGGCAGTGACTGAATTATAGCAAATACATTAATTGGTGTCCCTGTTAATTTAATATATCTTTTTCCATTGTGAAGTTGTACTCATTTTGTTGTTTGCATACATTTATTTAAAATTTCTGACATTTGTTTAATTCTATATAAAATTAATTAATACCATGACAGAATTTTTATATTTAATTTGTGGCCTTACAATTGTCTTCCGGTATTTGAATAATTAATTTGTTTCTAAGTGCTTATGAGTTTGATAGTTGTATAACACAACAGTTTCCTTGTGGAAGGCTTCCTAGCTTCCAATGACCCTTAGCTGCCATCTGGTACAAATTCAAAGTGCTTCTGTCATCTGCTGCTAATTGCTGTCACCTGCACATTGCAGTCACTCTGAACAACTTGGATTGTAGTAAGCAAGATATATATTGCCTTGTGAAGCTATATTTTAGCAATATATGCTTACGATTGCTTTTTAATATTAAATAAAATGTGGAGTGCAGACATTTTGAAACCGTTTGCAATTTAAATTCCATTTTCATACATTAATTTTATTGATTGTTTCAGGGTTTAGTTTGTCACCGAAATATGTGTACATTTGTTATTCCAGTGTTCTTTGGCCCATTTATTCTGGTGAGATTGTTCCCACTGAATGTTACAGAAGACTTCTTTAATCCTTTTTGTGAGCTGATAAACTTTAGTCATGGCACTAGCCTACAGCACCATATTATATTAATGTATTTTACTTGTAATTTAGAGAACAAGAAGAATATCCTGATCTGAAGGCTAAACTGTCCCCTGTGGCACTCTCACAGCTGATAATCGTGAACTAGAAAGATGTGTATATCAAATAGTTTACAAAATGAAGCCAGCTGTGTTTCCCTACATACTGTGGCTTCCTGACATGCATCATTAAACCTTATTAGCTACTTCCTTTTACAAAGATTCTTGTAGTCTTGAACATTGCATATTAACATTTTCTGCCCCTCCAACTGGAAATTATTTGCTTTATTGTAGAGTGTCAACTTGCTCTAGTTTCTGATGCGTTCTAATTGGTACTTTAGAGTATAATCATAGTGAAATACCACTCCATGCATTTCTTTATTTGGAAATTAATACAGACCTTTTCACTTTATCTGTCAATCTGGGCAACTTTTCTCACAATTCCCAACTGTTGGGATTGCTTACAAACCATTAAGTATGAAATGGTTCATAAAATGTCTTTAGAGCATAAAGTAACAGAAAAATTAAAAAGCTGCAGTTGAAATTAGTACTAAATTTTGACATGATATTAGTAAACCTTTTACAGTAGACAGCTACAAATCAAAAAAGGGTAACATTGCAGCTTTAAAAGTTTGTTTGTTTAACCAGATAAGACGTGGTATAAAAAATTTCAACTCCTTCATGTAATTCTAGTTCTAATTGTATGGGGGTGGGTGCAGGATGGATTTGCAGATCTTAGGAAACTAGCATTTTTAGACTATCAGACACTATTGTGAAAAAGACAAAATAGCTTTTCAGTATAATTAAGTACAAATAATTAACCTGCATATTATATAACTTCAAAAATTATATAACCAGCAATGTAGGGAACAGGTGTACTACCTATATATTGCTGCTAATATAAGTATGGAACAGTGTTATTCCAAAATCTCTCTCAGCTCATTTGAGACCCGCAGGTGACACTAATATACAGTAATATTTTTCACAGGAGAGGTGAAAAATGTTTTAATATGAATTTTTGCAGCATTTTAGTTTTAGAGGGAGAGAGTGCTTTACATAGCAAATACCAGACTTGGATAATAAGTAATTTTGAAGAGAAAATTTGAGAGAGATTTCTTTATTTAGTAAAATAGCAAGTATGCTTGAGCAATCCATTTTGTCTTTTAAATAACAATTTAGACCTGTAGAAGGTCATTTTAATCATGAATATATCAATAGAGTCCTCGAGTTTAGGGCAGAAGGGACCACCAGATCTAGTCTGACCGGTGTATCACAGGCCACTAACACCCACACACTAAATCCAAGAACTGAAATGAGACCAAAGTATTACAGTCCACAGGACACTGGGCTATTATATGCCACAGGCAGAGAATAGAAGGGACTGAGATGCACCAGTGCTTAAGGCCCCCACAAGATGAGGGAAAAGATTGTGAAGTATCCCCACACACTGCAGTAGCAAGCGAAAAAATCCCAAGGTCATTGCCAATCTTACCTGGGGAAAAATTCCTTCCCATCTCCACATATGGCAAGTAGATAGACCCTGAGCATGTGAGCAAGAACCAGCCTGCCAGCTACCTGAGAGAAAGGATGGTCCCTACCAACTCAGAGCCCTGGCCCACCCCACCCAATGTCCCATTTCCAGCCATGGCCATCCCTGGTGTTCCAGAGGAAGGAGATTTTAAAAAACAACAACCTTCCAGAATATATTGGGAAGGCAGATGGGGGAGAAATCCCTTACTGAGCCCTGCCAGTGGCCTGCTAAAACCCTGAAGTATGAGCACTAGGAACATAAGACATAAATCAGATGTGACCCCCAGCACTCCTGAGCTCTGCCCACTACAAGAAACGCCATCATACAAATACACTCATAAATTTGTCCAGCTCTCTCTCAAAATTCATTAAGATGTTTGCCCCCACAACTCCTACTTGGAGTCTGTTCGAGAACTTCACCTTTTTGATAGTTCAAAGTCCTTCTCATTTCCAGCAAATTTCCATGAATTTGTTTGTGGCCAGTTTATATCCATTTTTTATTGTTCCAACATTGTCTTGCAGGTTAAATAGCTCTTCACTCTCCCTGGTATTTACCTCTATAATATATTAATAGAGGAGGACAATCCTATCCCATCTTGGCTTTTTTTGCTAGACTAAACTAGACAAGTTTGTCCCGTCTCCTCTCATAGGATAGGCCTTCCATTCCCCTGATCATCATAGCAGATCTTCTCTGTATCTGTTCCAATTTAAATTCATATTTCTTGTACGTGGGTGACCAGAATTGTATACAGTATTTCAAATTAGGTCGTACTGGTGCCTTGTACAACAGCATTAGTACTTTTCTATCTCTACTGGAAATGTCTCACCTAATACATCATATGATCGCATTTGTCTTTTTCACAACAAAATGCTGACTTACAAATCTCCTTATCATACTTTTCTCTGCCTTCTCGGATAGCATCTTCAGCAACTTGGGGACACACTGTTCTTTGATCTTCTTTGAAATCTAGACTCAGCAGCAGTAAGCATGGATGCATTTTCCATGTATAGATGCTTGTATCCATTATTAGGTCACTTTCTTAATGTTCCATCAGCTATCTTGTATTAATGTCAAAGCTGATTCTTTTAATTTCTTCTTTAATATTTCTTCTGTTTCTTCATTTGCCACATCTATTCGTGGATGTTTAAATCTGTTTGGAGTATATCTAGAGCATACAGCTTTAGTCATTTTGATCACTTCTTTAGATTGCTCATGTTGTGCTACTTTGAAAGTGATGATGTTACCTTTTATGGTTGCATCTACTTTATGATGTTCAATACTTTTGCTTTTCAGTTGTTTTTGTGGCATAATTGTGGATTTATCTTTGCTCTTTTTTCCTAATATAGATAGCAAGAATCTTGATAGTCTCATCAATTCTCTTTCATCTTTTTAGATAGCTAACTTTCATTTCTAAAGTGAAATGCTTGGCTGTGAGTGAAAGTTTAATGTTTCTAGTATTAAAAAACCCTCATCAAATATATTTTATATAATTACTTGAGTAACAAAGATGTGCAAAAGATGGAAAATTCAGAAAAAGGCAATAAAGCCCACTAGATATTTGATTTTGCGGGGGAGAGGGTAAATCCATTTTTTCACAGAATCCTGGAAACAGACAAGTATGAAAACAAAAGTGCATCTCAACAAAAATTATACTACGGATTTATTCTTGATGTAGGGATTCAAATTCTGGGAAAGTTTGAAATTAATCTATTCTGTAGTAAAAGGGTCTGAATGAATTAAAAATTACAATTTTTGAAAATTTAAAGAAACTAGTTTCAGCTTTTCTCTTGCAATTTACTTTTGTTTTAAACAGTTCAGCATTTCAGGAGAGGTAGATCTAAAATAAATCTTAAAATAAGAACAGCCAAGTTGTTTGCACTCATTACTATTCTTTTTCTGCCACAGAAAGTGATGAACAAAATAATCATAATCACAAGCGAACTTGTAAAAATTTTGATAGACAGGAGAGAAGGTGGTTTTAATAAAAGATGCCTACCTGCTGGAGTGCCAAGCTTTCTCAGTGGCCTACTTCCAAAGTGGGCAGAAGGGGACCTCCTTTCCTGCAAACAATAGTCCGTCTGTAGTCTATGGGCTTCTCCCATGTGTACTTTAGGAAGTGTGGAGGATGGGGGCACCTGTACCATAGTAGATGCACCAAAGCGGAGGTCTTCCTCTGCTCTTTCTTAAGGAGCCTGCTGTACAGGGAGCTTTCTATGCATGGTGCATAAAGTTTCCAACACCAGACTTCTAGGGCTCCTTTTTAGTTAATAGAATTTCCACACACTACTTAAAAAAAAATGTGAAATTTCCCAAAAACGTTCTGGTAACCTTAACTCTGACCGACAATATAGGCATATAAACTCTTTCAAATATGTGTGTCGTTAATATAGGTGGTGAGGAGTTCTCAATCTAGGAGTCCTAACTCCTGCGGGGGAAGGGTTGGTACCACCTCCCTTTTCTTTTTGGGGGGCGGGGGAGGATCCTGAAACTTTTTTCTAATGTATGTGTTTTTAAAAAATATCAATTTCATTTTAAAGACTTTTTTGAAAGAACTATTAGCCTCTTATAGGTTTTATGAATTGACCTCCATTGAATAACCCATGCATTTAACTTTTTACATATAAAGGTAGAAGTTACTTGCAAAACCTGAAACTGAAAACAAATATTTTATGCCACACTTTGAGCTCAGTTGTAAATTCAGAATAACACTGTTGTCTTCCAGAAAGTTACCTCAGATATAGACTAGCAACTAGTGTAATGGCTTGGAATATGCTGGGGGAGTATAGGCTACATAGTTACTTGTGTGTGTTGTATAATATTTGTGTTGTCTAATATTTACATGAAAAATAAGTTAGCTGATATTTTTGTTAAACCAAGTGAGCTCACATATAATATTGTTTTTCTTCAAATGAATTAATATCAGTTATTTAGCTGCGATGTTGATTTTATTCATTCAGGTATTCTAAACTCTGTTCTGATAACTTACACCTTGGGCCTGATTTTCATCATTCTAGTTTCACACCTATGTAATATTATCAGGGCTCTTAAGTGTGTCCCTGACTTACTTACCCCCTGATATTTGGGGGGGAAAGTCATCTTTTCAGAAAATCCTTTAACATACTTGTTCCTTGCTCTTACTTTTAAGAGACCTGATTAAGTATATGAAGATACATGTGTCTGATGAATTTTAAAAAAGTTTTGAATCATTGAATAGTGTGAAAATGAAGCTCAAGAGGAAGTTAACTATGTATAAAATATCTGTGTAAATATAACGTTACCAAAAAACCCAAACCTTGGCCCAAAATTTTGCAATTTAGATTTCCAAACTTAGGCATGTAAATGTGTATTTACAAATCTAGATAAAAGTGGCCTGATTTTCAGAGTATCCTCAATTTTCAGTGGGTTTAATGGGAAACTCTAAAAATCAGACCATTTTTATTTAAGTGCCTAATTTTACACACTAAGTTTGAAAATTTGGAGCTGATTTAATTAGATTAAATTGAAAAATGAACGTTTGACCCTGTGATTACATTAAATTATACTGAATGTTGTGGTTTCCAATGTCACTAGATGGCTCAGGTGATTGAATAATTATTCAAAATTGATGGGTGGTCTTGTGAAAACCATTTAAAATTGATAGCTTACAATAGAGGAGAGCTTGTCATTAAGAAAGCAAAAGACCTGTATAGACATCAAAGTTTTAGAAGCCATTAATGTTTTCAGTATCTTAGTATGCTCTGTGTACATTTTTATCAATTGTTCTTGTGTGTAACAGCTACATTACATTAAAGTAGTTAAAGAATGTTGGGTACCAGTGCACAGCACCTGCTCACTAATGCCTTGAAGAGTTTGATAGAGTTCCTCTGAGTAGTGTTTCAAATATGAAAATAAAATAAAAATACTGTCCATTGGTCTAGCAGCATAGTAGTATAACTATATGACTATGAGTAATCCAGTAAAGAAACAGAGCTGTTTAACTTGTACTGTATTACCAAATGAGGACTTTCTAAAAGACAGCAGATAGCATCAATCTTGAGCACCCTCTGCTGACCAAACTGTGATATGGCAACCCTTTAGGAAATTGCTTGCTTATCTTTTAAGCTTTGAGGTAGACAGTGTACTGTGGCAAAATATTGAAATGCATTACTAATGTTAAAAATGTTACTAATCATGCAACCAAAGTCATCAACCACCAAAACTTGGTTTCTAAAAGTGATAATTGTAGACTCAGGAATGTCTTGGGATAAAGCAGATAATTTTTTTTTCAAGTTGTGTAGAGTGCTAGAAATAATGGGAAAACAAATAAAATTAAGATTCATAATCCATTTTATGATCAGCATGAGTTACCTTTCTTTTGGTTAAATTCATCTTGGTTTGTTTTTTCTTTGTGAAAGCTACAGTTTACTTGAACATAGGGTAAGCAGTACTCTGTTATGATAAAGCATATCACATATTTGAAAGAGAAGAAATATTTTTTTAAAAGTCATGAAAACTATGGCTGGTATTTTGAAACTTGGGTGCCTTAGTTTAGGCACCTAAATCCCTTATGTAGGCATCTAAATAAAAGGCACAGGGAACTCCTATTGGGGTCAATATGACTAGCGAATGTTGAGCATCTCTGAAATTCGGGCCACATTTATTTAAATTATTAAGGTACCTGACTTTAAGCCTATATGACAACAAAAAATTGGTTAGGTTTATTTGAGGTAGGTAGAGAGGGGAGGAAAGGTATAAGCTTGAATTTTAGATTCCTGAGCAAAATTATAAATATTACCTGTTACCAAACTAGAAATGCATTTTTTAAAGAGATGATTGTATTATTAGTTACTTCAAACTTGGGTATCATACAGATTACAAAAATAGCTCTTTAACATAAAAAAAGAAAATAACTAGAAATTGACAACTACTGAGTGGCCTAATTCTTAAAATGTATTGATTGTCCTTTATGGAACAAACATGTCTGTTTTTAGGAATCTATCATTAACCTCTCTTGTTCTGTATAGCGATAGAAAAATTAATCATGCAAAACATTTTGTAACAAAATAAAGGCATGTAGTTCACTATATACAAATTTTCTAGTTGATAACACATAATATTTTAAGGCACTATTACAAATCTACAAACCGGTTTAGCGTACCTATTAAATTCAGGTTTTTAAGCACTTGATTTACTATTCAAAATAACACAAAGCAGTTCAGCACATTTCCAGATAATAGCTGGCACTATGAAATTGTTGTGTGAAAGACAATGTAAAGGATACATACATTTTTGTAAGACAATTCACACAAAATACACTAGAGGATCCATATTGGTGTTTTCTGGAACTTTTGTTATAAACATGTATTCTAGTAGAATTTATTATTATTATTATTATTATAAAGACTAGTACAGCGTTCACCAATTTTTATGTAGTTTGCCAATAAAGAAAAAAAGACAAATGATCCTAAAAGTACAGGACTTGTCATAACTTTGGCAACACTTTGGGAAATGTTCCCCTGCCTAGTCATTGCTGCCTCTTATGACTAAACAAAGGACTGTGATATATTTAAAAACTGACAAAACAGGGACACTGGCTGATAGAAACTTTCTTCAATAAATTATCATTTTAGGTATTTCAAATATTTTGTTGTTTTTTTTTAATGTGTGTGTTTGCTCTTGATTTTGTATGTACTCATTAAAAGGATAAGGAAGGTATTGGTGCAGAACACAGCATATTATGCACACCATTTCACGCTGTTTGGTATTAATTGGGCACAATAAGATGAATTAAGGGAAAATGTGTAAATATGAGTTCCTTTCTTCTTGTTGGCTTGAGTCAATCTTAAATTTCGAATTTTTTTTTCTTTTATCAGTTACCCAATGTGTCCCCTTTTTTAACAAAGAAGTGCACAATATGAGAACTGAATCACAGGAGTTCCTTTGAAGTTATTACAGTTAATAACAAAAGTACATTTTTATAGACTTTGAAATCTGAATTTGTAAATACAGATTTAGTAACAAATATTACAATTTCAAATGGGATTGCAACATTCTGGTTTGTCATTTTATTTAGGGAGCCTTTCAAGCATGAGTTATTGAACCAATACATTCTAATGGTAAAAAAAAATGATATTTATTTAACAGATGACTGGCATGATAAACCATAGTGCTTCAGATGTGCGGCTGACGTGCACTAAGAACATACAACGTGTGTGTGTGTGTGAGAGAGAGAGAGAATGAATAACTGTACACCAGCTATTTTCTAAATGAGAAACTTGTTTCTGTTTAACCAAGAATGTAAAGAAAGTGGCTGAGAAATGTGGATTTGGAAAATTGTGTATGAGCTAGCATGCAATGAAGTGTCTGAAATTACTCAATTTTTATTATCTGCCCTTCTTGGTATTCCTGCTACTTCAAACTAGAGATGTAATTTCTTTTAAGTTTGGAAAGAAAGAAAAATATCAATAGATATTATTTCTTGAATGAAACTTAATGTGCAGGTCAGAGTCTGTTTTCGTAGTCAGGACATTTTCAGCCATTGAAATGCAAATGAGGGCCAAATCTGTTCCTACTATACATACTATGCAACTTCATTGCAGTCAATACGATGTTAATGCAGAATCTGACTGATGACTGCAATATAATTACTTTTGAAATAAACCTTACAGAGCTTTACATATCTCAAAAATGTACCCTTTAAAAAAAAAGTTGTATAGGTGAGGAACTACACAGGATCCTTTTGTGTATTTAGTCACATTGGAAGAATTATTCTGTAAGTAGTGTAACAGCTGTGAAAACTAATGTTTTCATAAGATTAAACCTTAAAGGACTGTTATGTCAAACAGCTTTGTTTTTTATGTTTTGTTTAATCAAAGTTTTTGTCACTTTCAACCTTTCTCACAAAAATTAAAGTAAGTTGATTTTGTTGATGCTTTGTGTGACTTGGGCCTTCTTGCTTTCTGATGTACCATTGTAACATTGCATTGTGAATATTAGACCCTTTACTCATTCATTGACTCAAACATAAATAAAATAAAAAACTAGACTGATGGATTGGGGGGGTTTTTTGTTTTGTTTAAGCAGGAAAATATCATGTTTATCCTTTTTTGTTTGTATAAGCCATTATTTTACTGAGAACCATTATCTATTTAAAACTTGGTACATAAATTAAAGAGGAGCTAAATGGATTTGTGATTGTTGCCATTAGTAGCATTTTAGATTATACAAGCAATTATTGTGTTCATTATCCTAAAGCAGCCCCTTTACAAAACTATTGTGGCTGTCTTAGACATTATGTACAAATTTTCCCTTGGAGATTAAAATTTCCAGTGGCGTATTTAATTTTGTTATCACAGTTGTTTCAAATAGGACAAATATTAAGACAAGCAGAAGAAATTTGTTTTACAAATATAGGAAATTGTAATAAATGTTGAAAATTACTCCATATACTTAATTCACCTTTATCTTATGTAGCCATAATTACTTATTCTGGTTATGGATATTTTAGGTGCAGAACAGGTTCTTATGAATATGAAAAGCTTCATTCTTTCATTGGTAAAATATGTTAGAAGTCTCTCGATAAAAGCACAATTGGTGAGGTATATATTGGAATATGATCTTCCCGAATTCACCTACACTACAGTATATTTAACAAGAAATGGGTTAATCAGTTTTTTCTTCAAAATGTGTGACAGACTTTTTTTAACTATCTGGATAAAATACATAATAGTTTGATTGCAGAAACTACTGTATGTGTAACATTTACTATAAAGCTATTTACATTAGGGTGTGTTTCATATATATGTAATTCCAGGAGAGAATTTTTGAGGAATGTAGTATGCAGTTTAAATAATTCATTTTTTTCCTTGTATATCCTCTTCTTTTGAATGGTTATCACATGTAAAGTTGACTTGACTGTGGATACCAAATAGAAATGTTAAGATTGTCTAATGACAGTAATGTAATGTGCAGACTAGTGGGGAGAGGAGAAGTTATCTTGTATAACAATTAATCTCTGTACCTGAAAGAAGACTTTTTTTACTGTGTACTTGCAAAAAATATTTTACCTCAAAGTTTTCTTTTCGGTTTAAACACTGTTCCAACAACATAGTAGTTGGATTTCAAACTCTTATGTTCACATCCGTCTTTATCAATTAGAAAGGTATTAATGCTTTGAATTAGCTACATATCAATGTGCAGTGGACTACATTTAATGTTTCTGTCCTATGAGTGGCAGTTTTTCAAAAGAAACTTTGTATTCATTTCTGTTAGTTTTTGTCTTGGCTTTTACAGTCTTTCACTGCTATGATGCAGGAAAAAAAGTGAGGTAGTGGTTATGCATATTGCAAGACAGTGATTCTTTATTTTATTACAAAAAAAGACCAACTCTAGAAGGCCAGATTAAATCATTCCTTTCACTTTTTAATGGGATTTGGATGAATAGAGTAAAATATGCACTTTGCATTCATTGATAGCATCTTTAGGTTGAGGTAATTGAGTCTTTTTTCCCTGACTGAATGAATAATGACTTCATCTGATCCTCAGCGAGGCCTGAAACTTAGACCGCCTTTGTCAACGCAAAAAGATCTGGGCTTTGAAACATGCTCTACTTCCCTGGCTTAATTTTTCTTCATTTTAATCCAAAAACCTATTTTTCTCAATAATTCAAGCATAAACTATGTAGTAGTTGAAGCAGCGGAAATTGCAAGATATTTGTCCTCGTTGTGCTGCTTTTTAAATGCATCTGATAAATCAGCCGCTGTGGTCTTCAGCTGCCTAGTTCTCAAGGGAAGGGACACCCCATGCTCAGGCAAGAATGCTGGAATTTTTCATAACTATTTAAAAATAGTTCCTATACAGATTGTTTATCTAGGAAAGTGTTATGTTTTACTGTCCTTGCTGGCAGGGTCTAAAGATAAAAGGGCCTCTGCGATGGGGCTTAGGCATGTCTTGCTGACATAATTTTCCCATATAGTTTACTGACTAAAAGATGATCCAAAAAGTGGATCTGAAATAGTTAGCATACAATATACATTATTGGAATAGTGGGAGTCTTAGTTACACAGTTTTTAAAATATCTTTTCATTAGAAACATAGTAGCTGATGGGAGATCTACTGGCATGACACATTATTTAGGATAATGCTTATCAGAGAGATTGAATGTATTTTCTTTTTTACTTGTGGAAAGCATGGGTTCTGTTTTGCAATTTTAAATCACAATCAGTAGACATTCCATTTGAAATTGATTTTATTATTTATCCCAATACTTATGAAAAGCTTCTTTAGTAATAAGATGAATTTGATATAATAAATAACTGTTATTAAAAAAAAGTCAGGGAAAAATTGATGAAATAAGGTCAGATTTCCAAAATGGTATTTCTTTTAAAGTAGTACTGTATGCTTACAAATTACGAGTAGTGTTAATATCTCTCATATTTTTTGTATTACTTCATATCTGACTTATGATTCTCAATTCTACCAAGTCTGGCGGTTTTACACCAGCAAATGAACAGTAACACTACAAAAAAATCATGTAGATTCAATAGTTTTGTTCAAAAGAAATTCTGGTCTGAATATGTGATAGAAGGAAATAACTCCCCCACCTACCCCAAAAGGTGGTGGTTTCCATGTCAGATATAAGGTAACTCAAAAGACATTTGTGGGACAGTTCACTCTGTGATTGTTGGAAGTATTATTGGCCTGTAAACAGAAAACTTTCATCTCATGTAAATGTGGGAAAATATTCAGATTTGATTATTCAAATTCAGTTGAACATAATAAAAACAGATTTCAAATAAGTATTAGTGGCCTTCTAGTTTCTAATTGAATAATTGCATAAGGTGTCAATATGTGAATGATTTACGGTTAACTTGTATTTACTGATTTATATTGCTTCCTTTAGGTTGGTTTACTGGACCTTGAACTGAATCAACTGACCAAAGCCCTGTTTTTGGCTCTAGTTGCCCTTTCAATTGTTATGGTAACCTTGCAAGGATTTGTAGGCCCATGGTACCGCAACCTTTTTCGGTTCCTCCTCCTGTTTTCCTATATCATCCCTATCAGGTATGTATAAGAACAAGAGAGAAACACAGATGTCTAATTTCACTGATTGAGGCTTTCTTGAAATTTATACTCAGTTCTCATTGCAAAGGAAATTGATCTTATCAGGAAGCTGAAGGAGAAGGTGCCAACAAATCTGCTGATTCTTGAAGGATCAATCTACAGAAAACAATACTGTTGTATGTTTTTGTATAATGTTCATCTTGCAGGAGTAATCAGGATATCTAATCCTTTTACTAGTATAAATGTATTAATAAGGATCCAATCTTGATATATCAGAGGATATAGTTTTAGAAAACGTGTATCTGAATGAAGTATTTCATTTATTTTGGCATTTATAATTTCTAATGCCTTTTCAGTTATTTAAAGTGTTCTGGTCTTGCTAGTTAAAATATTGAATAAAACATAACTTTTTTTTCAGTACACTGATATATATTGAATATAGCTTAATAGCTGTATTATACAAATGCTCTTTTGCGAGAGCCTTTTTTAACTAGTGTTAAATACTGTACGCAAATAGAAACTTTTCCTAAATTAATTAGTTCATTAAGCATGAGTACAGTATATTCAAACTGAGGTAAACTAGAATACGAACATAAATATTCGTAATCTTGTGTTCTACAGAATGTAAGCTCACAACAAGAAGCTTTACGTAGCTAAGAATATTTTTTCCCTTTCTAATAAAGTTTGCGTTAGCAGAAATGAGAATGACTGCACCACAACTAAGGTGGGGCAGAGTTTGTCTGGGACTTACCTGGGAAGGACAGCTCTGATTTATGGAGGGGGGGGAGGGGAGTAGGTCAGAAACTGCTGTAAAAAAGGTGCTCGGTGGTCAGCTTTGCAGCAATGACTCACCCCCACCCCCAGGAATGTGAGGTCCAAAGGGCATAAAGGTATGAAACCTGGGTGGAGCAAGTCTCTTTGTTCCACACAGCAAGTAAGCACCCTCTGCAAGTCAAGGTAAAGCTAATCGTTGCCATTTAGATGATAATTTGTTAATTTAAGAACCAATAATGGACTCAGTGCTATACAAGACACAAAAATAAATATAGTCACTACCCTGGGAACTTTCAGAAAAGTAGGTAAATCCAGGTTTTGGTATACCATAGTATTTTAAAGGGGAGCAAAGAATTTTCTGTCCAGTATTGGAAGAGGATGAAGGGACTCTATGGGTATCCTATCTTTGTCCAAAAGCACCCCTCCCTGTCATGGATTTTGTAAGTTTACATATGTGCATGGTTGGAACAGAGTCAAATAGTTTGACTCTCAACTGTGACCTGTTTTACACTCAGTTGGTAAATGTATCTATTAAAAAAATCTGAAAATTTTTTTAAAATAAAAAGTACTTGAATATACTGTGCATGAAGATGGGGACTAAATATATCTGTCAAATGGAAAGGGGCACAGTTAGATAGGGAAATAGTATTTTATAGATTTTTAAGAGAATATTGGAAGCAGCGGAAATATGGGGTTTCTTTTAAGCAGTATATAACCTACATTTATAATTGACAGTTATTGTGCAATCAAAAATATTTGTTCTCTGTGCGTATTGTGTGCCCTATTAACCCATCTACGTATATGAACAAATCCTTTAAACCAAGACTCTTGAACCTGTTGCAAAAGGCCAGAGCTGCTGCTGTTAAATTCATGATCTCTAATCAAGGAACTGAATTTACAGGAAACCAGGAAGGATCCTCAGTTTATCTTCAATACAGTTACAGTGTTGATCTTTCCCAGAATTAACAAAGGCCCACAAAAAGTGTGGCCTTAAGCCAAACAAAAAAATTATCTCACCAATAAGCGCCTCAAGTTTCGTGGGGTCCTGCACAGTTAAGCTATACATAGCAATTAAATAGAATTTCTGATAACTTTCAGTGCAGTTAAGCACTGAAACCAGGAGATGCATAAGAGTATTAACCAGCAGACTCTCTACCCATAACTGAGACTCTCCAAAAGTGCAGCAGGAGACTCATTTTGCTTACTAGCCCTTCATAGCTAAGTGCCAACTCCACTGCCACTGACCAGCACCTTCTGTTCCTAGTGTCAGACATACTGACTCCTTTAAGTGTTTCTGGTTTGCCTGTTAAGTTAGCATTTATGTCCCAAGAAGTTCTCCTCCTCTCTCTAGTTAAATTGTTGTTTGTTGTCTAATGGTTACAATTAAACTGACATTTTGCTGTAAATCTACATTTCTGGGACAAGAGGCGAGTGAAATCTTTCAACAATTTGGCAGCCAAGCATGATGATTTTCTGTCAGGCCCAAGTCCTGCTTTGTTTCTTTGCAGAGCACTGGCTGTGGTTTTTTTCCCCTCTTTTACTATGAGTGTTTGAACTCTAATATGAAAGTGCTGTATTGAAGAAATTTGGGTGAGGGGGGCATCTTTCTATCGACGGATTGTATAAAAACTCCCTGTTACTTGTGTGGTGCCACTGTTTGGCATGTATTAATTTTCTGTTACTGAATGTTAAAGGGCATTAACTACGCTATTGAGGCAAAGAGTGCCTGTATTTCTTAAAAAGTTGTGGGTGTAGGTTGTCATCTCTCTGTGAACATGCAAACTAAGAAAGGTTTGGAGAAGTTTATCGGGGGTTGTCTGCTGGGAAAAAGAGGGTGTTATTCCACAAGAGCCTTTGTTTTAAGCCAAGGGTTATAAAAATATATAGAGGGCAGATATATCTTGTTACAGTGTTAAACTGAGGGGTTTGCTTGTTAACATACTGAATTCTTATGTACTAACCCTGTGCCCTCTTCTGTGAGCATGAGTGGTCCTGGATGAGGCTCAACTAAAGAGGAGTACATACAGAGTATGCATACCCCTGATATAAGGCTTAACTTTGTAACAGCTCCATTGAGGGCAAGATCTGATCCCCTTCACTCCATAAAAGAGCAGCTTGTGTGCTGCAGTAGCACTCTAGAGTGTCTCTGTGGTAACTTGATTGCTTGCAGAGGAGCATTCTGTCACATCTGCACTCTTCCAGGACCACCTGTTATAACTGTATTTTCTCAGACCAGGAAGGAGGAACTGCACCTTGCATGACCAGGTAGCAGATTTCATTTTCTCCATTTGCAATATACTGTCCTGGAATATAGCTTTGAATGCTATTTTGAATTATTTTTAACTACCTTCTTTGATTGTGTAATAGGATTAGTTCTATCAAGTACATGAGATAGTCTAACAAGAAATGCTATCAGGAATGATACATTACTGAGATCTGAAGTGTGGCATATTGATATCTGAAGGAAGAACAGACAGAAATCTAGCAGAGAATAGACTTTTTTTCTCCAACATACACATCTACTCCCACACTGACTTTTTTTATCTTGAGTCAGCCTTGCATAAGGTCACCACCCACTCTCTCAACAAAATAAACAACTCAGATCATACTGTTGTTCAAATGTCACTACACTTCTCTTCCTCTCCTCAGGATGTTAGACATGGAAGGTGAAGCTTGATCTATTCTCAAGCTTGTACTTGAACTGTAAACCTCCTAGGATCATAATTCCAAGAATAAAGATAATGAAGAGGCAGGAGTTGTCTTCTCTCTCACTGTGAGATGCTTTAAAACAGTTATACGGAGGGAAATAATTGAGCTCTTCTCCATAGGTAAAGGAAATCAGCGGAAAAACCGGGCTGTTAGAAACAACATATTCATACTGGGAACTGTTCTGGTGTCTCTATTGGTAAATACACAGAGGGAGTTCAGCAAAACTTTAAATGGAAAAAAATATATTTGATTCATCTGGCCTAGAGTAGGTTTTTCCACTTCAGCAATTAAGCAGATTATCATCTTTGGCCATATATCTTTGGAAAAGGGCACATAGATAAAACATCAAGATGACTAGGGTTGAGGAGACAGGTCATTGACCAACACTGAAGGAGCCATCCAGTCTTTTCACTGACCCCTATTGATATACGGTGGTGGAACTCATCGGAGATGTCAGCATTTCACTATATCTTTAGGCTCCCTGCCATGTCAGAGGCAGGCAGAGGAGCATTAAAACATATTGTAGATTTCTATGGCATCATTGTGAGCATTTGTTCTAAATAAAATCCTTGTTCATTCTTCCTCTTTTTGGAAGATCTTCTCAAAACCTGTGTTCAAGTGTTTGTTGCCATTACTGAGGCCATTATCACTTAACTACATACAGAGAAAATTGGCATATAAGTGAGTCTCCACCACAGTATTATTGCTATTCAATAGTAATATCAAGATCATAGCTGAAGTTTTGGTCTCTCATACCAAGATCTTAAGTGAATGACATTCACTTAGGTTTTGAAAGTGTTAAAAGCCTTCTATTCAGCAGACTGTCTTTTGGATCATGTCCCTCCTGGCTAGTGAAGGGCAGGGGGCAAGAACTGGGTTCACTTTTGGTGAAGACCATATCACTGCTACTTGAAACTGGAAGAAGTTGCTAAAGTAAACTTTTGGTGCTGCCTTTGCTGAAGAGACCGTCACTTCATGCTTACAACTTGACTGGCTGTTGTCCAGTATCTGTTCTTCAAGTACTGGTTAAGTTTATAGAGAAGTTTTTGTGTTGAGTAAACTAAATACATCTGGATGCCTCAAATCTCTTTGATCCTTGTGATTCTGGGTTCAGACCAGGATGTAGCTCAGGTGGCTTTTGTCCCCTTGACCAAGGCCTTTCATTCTTTTGATCCTGAAGTGGTGTTCACTAATATGTATACTCTAGTGTGAGTGGATAGGCCTGCTCTTGAGTGACTCTGTTCTTTTGTTGCTGGTTAGAGTACCTTATGCTGGCAGGACATTCCATGAAGGGCTCTTGACTTTGTAGCACTCTTGAGCTCCTTGGTTCAAAATAGCTTGAGCCTGTCAGACTTCAGGGCACACTGCAAAGACCATCTATTTATTCTGGCTTTTGAGGTGGGAAAGCATGGTAAGGGTTGATATTTATTTTTGAACTGGGGGATGTTATTTAGGATAGATTTTATTTCTGGTTGGTTATTTTCATGTTTTGGGGTGAATGGATGATTCTGGTTTTGTTTTGATATGATTTTATTTTTAGTTGAACCTCTAATATTATCTTGCTTATGCATAAAGATCATGGAGGTTTAATTCATTGAAGATAGTGTGCAGCTAATTTTAAAGAGGACTAGCAGTTTCATCTATTTAGTCTAAATGAAAAAATTAAAATATTACTCTCATTATGTAGCACACATGGCATTTAGATGAGTTGAGTGATCCTCCCTCTTGTCAGTCCTAATCAAATTTTATTTGGAAGATTTTTAAATGGTTGTCAGGTTGGTATGTAAGATCAATTGCCAACATGCTAATGAATGGAGGCTTTCTACAGTCTTGTTCATTCTAGCCATTGAGTCATTGGCAGCCACCATTAGATATTTTGGAGAGGAAGAAGATTTCTAGGTACCTAGTATATCAAATATACTGTCATTGAATTAGGATTGTTTTCTGATTTTTATTTCAAATTTGCCAGTTCCTCTTTAAAACCTGCACTTCATGCTCTATGCCATCCTTCCTTGGTTGCTGGCAGTCCATGTGTTGTAGAGCTAGAAAGTTCCATTGGCAGTCTGGAGCAGCTCCTGTCCTATTATGATTTCCCCAGTGGCAGCAGGTAGTACTGGTTGTTAGCTGTACTACACAGTGTCTATAATGTGGCTTACAGCTGTGGCATTATTAAGTGGCCTTAAAAACATTAGCCCATAACAATAAATAACCTCTACAGATTCTGCTCAAGGGCTTCATGTCTTTCCTTTTCTTTCCTTTCCTTTCTATTTGATGTTTCCTGAAACAAAACCTGTTTCTCCAGCAGATATCTCCATGGTTCTCCAATGGCAAGAATGCAGCACTTGACTCCAGTTTAATTAATGTCCTGTTAAAGTGCATCAAAATTCTTTTGCAAGAAATTGGACATAACCATTGAAGATCCCATGGAACTAAGTAATCTTCAGCTACTTAGTCAGGAGGAAAATTTAACAGTGCCTGGGAACAGCTGTGGGAACATCTGCTTTATTTTTTATGATGTCATGTCACATTTTATTCATCTCTTGAAATTAAATAATCTGTCCTCGCAATCTCTCCTGAAATGAAAGTCTCACCATGCATCCATTCATTGTCACCTATATTTGAACACCCTCCTGTATTTTTTTGTATCTTATTTGAGATAAGATGACCAGAACTGGAAAAAGTTTTCTAGGGGAGAGTATACCAATTAGTATATTATATGCAATTTACAATATTTTCTGTCCCATTCTTTATAACTCACATCCTCACATTTTGTTTGAGTTCCAATGGCCATGGTACACTGAGACTAGGTTTTTCACAGAGCTGTCCACAATGATGTCTTTGTCTTGTCTGGGTACAGAGCCCAGCAATGTGTATGAGTAGCTTGCATTTTTCACTCCAATGTGCATAACTTTGGATTTACCAACATGGAATTTTATCTTCCAGTGTATTATCCTTAGTTCCTTAGTCTTCTTTAGCCTAAATACTTTTGTCACCTGAAGACTTTGCCACCAAACTGCACACACCCTTTCCCAGACAATCATAACTATATGAAATAGCACAGATCCTAACACAGTCTTTAGCAACCTGCAGTTTACCCTTTGTCACGATTAAATTGGACCTTATATTCCTACTGCTGCTTCACATTTATAGAATCATAGAATATCAGGGTTGGAAGGGACCTCAGGAGGTCATCTAGTCCAACCCCCTGCTCAAAGCAGGGCCGATCCCCAATTAAATCATCCCAGCCAGGGCTTTGTCAAGCCTGACCTTAAAAACTTCTAAGGAAGGAGATTCCACCACCTCCCTAGGTAACGCATTCCACTGTTTCACCACCCTCCTAGTGAAAAAGTTTTTCCTAATATCCAACCTAAATCTCCCCCACTGCAACTTGAGACCATTACTCCTTGTTCTGTCATCTGCTACCACTGTGAACAGTCTAGAGCCATCCTCTTTGGAACCCCCTTTCAGGTAGCTGAAAGCAGCTATCAAATCCCCCCTCATTCTTCTCTTCCGTAGACTAAACATCCCCAGTTCCCTCAGCCTCTCCTCATAACTCATGTGTTCCAGTCCCCTAATCATTTTTATTACCCTCCGCTGGACTCTTTCCAATTTTTCCACATCCTTCTTGTAGTGTGGGGCCCAAAACTGGACACAGTACTCCAGATGAGGCCTCACCAGTGTCGAACAGAGGGGAACGATCACATCCCTCGATCTGCTGGCAATGCCCCTACCTATACATCCCAAAATGCCATTGACCTTCTTGGTAACAAGGGCACACTGTTGACTCATATCCAGGTTCTCATCCACTGTAACCCCTAGGTCCTTTTCTGCAGAACTGCTGCCGAGCCATTCGGTCCCTAGTCTGTAGTGGTGCATTGGATTCTTCCGTCCTAAGTGCAGGACTCTGCACTTGTCCTTGTTGAACCTCATCAGATTTCTTTCGGCCCAATCCTCCAATTTGTCTAGGTCCCTCTGTATCCTATCCCTACCCTCCAGCATATTTAGCTCTCCTCCCAGTTTAGTGTCATCTGCAAACTTGCTGAAGGTGCAATCCACACCATCCTCCAGATCATTTATGAAGATATTGAACAAAACCGGCCCTAGGACCGACCCTTGGGGCACTCCACTTGATACCGGCTGCCAACTAGACATGGAGCCATTGATCACTACCCGTTGAGCCCGACAATCTAGCCAGCTTTCTGTCCACCTTATAGTCCATTCATCCAGCCCATACTTTAACTTGCTGGCAAGAATACTGTGGGAGACCGTGTCAAAAGCTTTGCTAAAGTCAAGGAACAACACATCCACTGCTTTCCCTTCATCCACAGAGCCAGTTATCTCGTCATAGAAGGCAATTAGATTAGTCAGGCATGACTTGCCCTTGGTGAATCCATGCTGACTGTTCCTGTTCACTTTCCTCTCCTGTAAGTGCTTCAGAATTGATTCCTTGAGGACCTGCTCCATGATTTTTCCAGGGACTGAGGTGAGGCTGACTGGCCTGTAGTTCCCAGGATCCTCCTTCTTCCCTTTTTTAAAAATGGGCACTACATTAGCCTTTTTCCAGTCGTCCGGGACCTCCCCCGATCGCCATGAGTTTTCAAAGATAGTGGCCAATGGCTCTGCAATCACATCCGTCAACTTCTTTAGCACTCTCGGATGCAACGCATCCGGCCCCATGGACTTGTGCGTGTCCAGCTTTTCTAAATAGTCCTGAACCACTTCTTTCTCCACAGAGGGCTGGCCACCTCCTCCCCAAGCTGTGCTGCCCAGTGCAGCAGTCTGGGAGCTGACCTTGTTCGTGAAGACAGAGGCAAAAAAAGCATTGAGTACATTAGCTTTTTCCACATCCTCTGTCACTAGGTTGCCTCCCTCATTCAGTAAGGGGCCCACACTTTCCTTGACTTTCTTCTTGTTGCTAAGATACCTGAAGAAATTCTTCTAATTTAGCCACTTTCAAATCCATAACAATTTTGTGTCTCACCCCTTGACTACTCAGTTTCTTTAGTAACTTCTTGTGATGGAGTGTTGAAAGTTTAACCAATAGTTTTTTCACTGGTTTATTGATATATTAAACCAATTAATATAATAGTGAGATATCGTTTTCTTTGGAAAGAAACTTTGCTGTTCAGACCTTATATCATGATCTTCCTTGTATTTTATTGTTCCATTTTTATTTTCTTATTTCTGTTCCCTATGCCCCATTGAGTTTACTTTTGTGTAGCCTTTGTGATATTAGAATAGCAAAACTTGGGAAAAGATTATCAGGAAGTGAGATCATTACTCAGCAATAGATGGACAAATAGCAACCTAGAGTTGTGAAATAGCACCAAATGTGTTTGGTCCATGGCCAGCATATAGATTATTCAATATAAATGAAAATAAAACCTTTCGATATCCATTTGTTATATGTAAGCACTGATTCTGCCTTTTGTAAATTTAAAAGACTTCTGGTTTGTGCTTATGCTGTACCTCGTTTGGACTGATCAGTGGCACATATCACCAAGGTGAGGTTTAAGTTGATTAGACTAATTCTTTTAGTCTTTTAAATTCATTCTGTAGTTAGATTAATTTAATTTATGTGTTTCCATTATTCCTACCATAGGGCTTTAGTTGTCCTTTTATCTGGGGTTCGGAACTTCGTTCCACACAGTTTCAGTTACAAATTCTGAGAGGAGAGATTCTAAAATTACAGAGAGCAGGGCATGTTTCTTAATTTCTTTCCACTATCAGTTTGTAGTACTTTCTGTATTTATATTTCATTTATTAGAGGAAATACCACAGTCTGGGCATACATACAATAAAAAAAATCCACAAATTTAATATTACAGCCATTAAGTAAGTTAGACTTGCCGTAATAAAAGGGATATAAAAATGCCCTTCCCAACCAATCAGGCAAAAACTACAGTATGTGTACCATATGTATATTGAATAATGCCCTAAGGATGGACAAAGTCAAGTTTTGTCAGGCCAGTGGGAATTCCAGAGTTAGCGACCTTCCCTGTCTGTCCCCAGCCCCTAGTATTCATCCCTAAGAACTGTTTATCAGCTTACCTTTACTTCCATGGTGAGAACTTGATGCAGCTATGATGTAGTAAAGACTGACCAAATTGATGACACCACAGAATCTTGAGCTTCAGAGGTGGGACTGACTTCTTCAGAATTTACCAGTCCTCAGATGCCACTTTGAAAGATTTTCAGGTCTACACAGCCATGACTCAAACTGTAGAAGAAAGTTCATGCTCTAAGTCTGTTCTCCAAGGGTGGAGTCATAATGCACAGAAGGTGTTTCAAAACAGTGTTAAGTTGGCTTGGCATCTTGTCTCGGCAGCCTTCAGTGCAGCTGCTGCCTCATGAATAGATGTCTGTAGGCATAGGCGCCAACTCCATGGGTGCTCCAGGGCTGGAGCACCTATGGGGAAAAATTGGTGGGTGTGCTGCACCCACCAGCAGCCAAGATCCCCGCCCCGCCCCAGCTCGCCTCCGCCTCCTTCCCAGAGCGCACCCCTTCCCCGCTTCTCCTCCCAATGCTTGCCGCCGCAAAACATCTGTTTTGTGGCGTAACAAGGTGTGGGAGTGAGGTGGGAGGAGCAGGAACGTGGCACGCTCAGGGGAAGAGGCGGGGCCAGGGCAGGGGAAGGGATTTGGGGAAGGAGTCCAATAGGGGCAGGGAGTCGGCGGAGTTGGGGCGGGGACTTCGGGGAAGGGGCGGGGCAGAGGTGGAGTCGGGGCCGCTGGGGGGGTCGAGCACCCACTGGCCCAAGGAGAAGTTGGCACCTATACTTGTAAGTGTGCATAATTACACTTGGATGCTATTAAGAAGCTAGGTGACCTACCATAAAATACACCCAAAAAAGTCTGAGGACCAGGTGGAGACCGTTTTACAAAGAGATGTAAGTGGCATAGAGCCTGTATTCTCTGGTCTCAATATTTCACTCCTCCACCACCTTCTGCTACAGAAAGTGTAGCATGAAATTCATCTTTTTGGAATTTAACAAGCTAGTGTTCGAATCATTGACTGGATTCAAAGTTGCTTGATATGATCCTTTTGGGAGGGTGTTTAGCCTCAACAGCAGCAGAAACTGAAGTGTCCTAAGCCCCCTTTCTTCAAGCACTAAACGGCTCCAAAGTCTATAGCCATTCCATCAATGCCAGCAGCTTCACAGGACTTCAGAGGGAGACTTCTGGCATTTTACCCTCAAAGGCCTAATGGTCACCTCAGAGTACAAGGGTCTTGACCGTTGTTCAGTGTAGCTGCAGGACCGTCTTTCAGAGAATCCTTCAGATTATGAATAGCTATTGTTGCCTGCCCATCTCTTCCTGTCAATTATGAGAATGCCCTTGAGAAGCTATATATCGGAAATCCACCCATTCCTAACAGTCCTAAAACATCTGCTTCTGAGAAAAATAGGGGAAAGGGTTTTATTCCATGTACTTTTTCAGACATTACATTCCAGATAGCTCAGACCTATACTAGAACTCAATAATCTGTATGTGGTTAAAAAACAAACAAACCCTGGAGATACCCTGGGAACCAACCTGCCTCTTGTAGCAACTAAATTCAATTTACTAAAAAGTCCATATTTAAAAGCCTCTGATTGTCCTACTGCTATGATCTAGCAAGTCTGCTGTTAAATTATATCACGGCTCGTGCTCCCTATGGCAAAAGAGCTTCATATATATCATATGAGAGATCAAGACAGAATACATGATGAGATTATGTGTCATAAAGGGTTTATTGGCATGAGATTCAGACGTCCATATTACTTGTGAGAGGCTTTTCTACTCGTGAGTTAAGCAGGCTATCCCAATGAGTTTAAATGAACCTTTATATCATAGATTCATAGATATTACAGTCAGAAGGGACCATTGTGATCATCTAGTCTGACCTCCTGCACAATGCAGGCCACCGAATCTCACCCACCCACTCCTGCAACAAACCTCTCACCTATGTCTGAGCTATTGAAGTCCTCAAATCATGGTTTAAAGACTTCACTCCATGTCGTCATGTGTTCTGTATATTACATATGTTTTACAAAAAAAATTATACAAAGGATTTAAGCAGTTATAACTAGTTTTGTATTTTCCTATCTGTAGCCTAGGTCACTTAATTGCAGTACTGCGAAACTAACTGTACAGTTCTTTGAGGGAGAGAAGAAATTAATAAAAACTCCTTTATACTTGAAGTATTATAGCTATTCTATACATAAAAATATCATAACTTTACAATATTGTATTTAAGGACTGTTCAGAGCTAAAAATCTATGCCAAACTGACTGGATATAAATTCTAAGTGTGTTCCATTGCAAAGCTGGGAAGTGTCAGTTCCTAACCCTACAGGGGTGGGAGACATCAAATCATAAGACTGTCGCTTGTCCAAGGCCTGAATATTATCCATCCTGTACCAGTATTCTTGTACTGTATTATTTTTGTACTGGTCATCTGCTCCAGTGTTTATTTTTTGTTTTTGAGACAACCTCTGTCTGCTGCAGTATTTGTTTTTGAAAGCTTTTCTGTTTGCCAACTTTTACCTAATAGCAATACAAATAATGCCTCCTGTGGTTGAAATACACTAAATTTTTTTCTCTCTTTAATTTTGTTTACTTTGTACATTTAATAGCACAATCTTTCATGATTTTACCTGCATATCAGGTCAGTAAGTTTCTGCTGTTCAGTGTACCTCTTTCACACAACAATGAAAGAAAGAAAAACCTTTTTTTAAAATTAGGAAGTATGACTGTAAGGCTACATACGTTGTCTGGGGGACTCTAGGCAGGCGTAGTACCTAAAACTATTTTTAACTCATTCAAGCTAATTTGTTTAGATTTCAAATTGGAAATGAATTTAACATAATTCGAGCTGTTCTAGCACCTCTTGAACCTGAAAACAGAAGTCACACAGCAGCAGCAGAATCACACTGGAACAAATTGAGTTCTTGAGCGCAGGAAGCACAAGGGAACTATCAAGTTTTGTGAAATTATTGAAGTATTTCAGAGTGAACATTCAATATTGAAACAATATTTTAATAAATTAGATTACACCCATACTTAAATACCCAGTATTTTGTAGCCTGGGAGGATTAGATATATTTTGACAGACCAGTACAAATACTTTAAGGAGCAAAGATCAGTTGAAAAATGTTCAGTCCATGTAGTGGATTCAGTTATGCCAAAAGAAAGGATTTTTCCCAGATTACTACTACCTGATCCTGCCTTGGTAATTTTCCTCTCCAAGCCTCCTCTCCTATTTCTACGTCTTGCCCTCCCTGCCCCACCCCCTCCAATTTAGTGGTTTTATTCCCATTTTCCCTGACCCCACCTTGGTTTCCATGGCTTTTTTTCCCACATACAACCAGATCTCTTTCCCCATGCTTTCTTTTCTACCATTTTTGCTCTCATTTCCATTTTTGTTCTTTCTCTCCTCCATGTGTCTTTTCAACCCTTGTTGTCTCTCCTCTTCTCCCTGCTTTTCTGCTTTCCCTGTCTTCCCTTACTTTTAATCTCCACTCCTGCCACTTCCCCCTTTTTGTCTACTCTCTCTCCATTTTTTTCCCCGTTAACCCTCCCCATTTGTCCCCTCAAGTATATGTTTTCTTCTGCCATCCATTTTAGCCCTCCACCCTCTTACCAGGTCTGAGAGTGTCTGAGTGGCAGCTGAGTTTGCTCTTCTCCTGCTGTCTCAGTAAACTCTGGTGCAGCCTCCACTCCACTCCTTCTGGCTCATCTGTAGAAACAGGCACCAGCCAAAATTCCTGCTGTGCTTCATGAACTTAATGGTTAGGACCACATTGAGGCCTCAAACCAGGTCTTAGGACATCTCTGCTGGCATTGTTCCCCATTTGGGGACCCTGACTATGCTATCGGGATAGCATCCAGTTCTCTGACTTAGTTCAGATGCAGTGATCTCACTTTTGAGTTTTCCCTTTATCTTTAATCATAGTACTGCAATATTTCTGATAGTTTCCCATGTCCAGATATTGGGCGAGGATGCCTTGGGGAAGCTGGTGGCCCTCATAGTTTGCTGGGTGTGGAAGGAAGAGTTCAGGTGTTAGTCACCTCTTCCCTGCTCACAAAGAGGCGGGAAAGAGATGGATCCCCTTGTCATTTCCAAAAGCCTCAAGTGACTCCTGAGTTCTAAAACTTCTCATATTTTCCTAGTTGCTAAAATCTCCACTTTCCCTCTGACATCTTCTGTAGTGTATTGAAAACTGGGAGACAATAAAGTACATTTATTAAATATAAAAATAAATAATATAAAAATACTGGTCTGTTTTGCATTATTTGAGTGTCATATTTACCTAAATTAAAAATGGAGATTTCATATTTATCTGCCACAGAAACCCATAGGCTCTCCACAGAACTTAGGCCAGTTTATCTCAACCCATCCTTTGGGCTGCTGAAGAAAGAACAGAGGATGAAAAAGGAAGAATTTGTGCAGTACCCAGGCTAGTCGGGGTAATGGGACAAACAGCAAAAGGAAAGGTAGCCCTGAATATAGGGGAAAGCTGGTGAGAGATCTGTTGAACTAAACTGAGAGGGGAAGTGATGGAAACTGTATTGCTTTGGGGCATTGAAAACAAGACTAGGGATATCACTAGAAAGTCCTTCAATGTTAGGGGGTAAAATAAGTTCCCTAATAGCTGTTCTCCATCTCTTGGTTTTTCTGATTTAGCTTTGGTGTAAGGTATCAGATAGGCTTTGGTACATAAAAACTTATTCCAATGTACACAGTTGCAAGAAATTGATCCCCAAAGTTCTTAATGAGATTAACTCATCTCAGTAATATGTCTCTCTAACATATGCCACCAGAGATTGTTCTTTTCCTGTTACAATAGTCCTTTTAGCAGCAATGAATATCAGTAAAGCTAACAATAATTTCTCCTAGTACATTTTAATATTTTGTTCCACCATTTCTTTGGGTACTCTCCCATGTGATATATCATTACCTTCTGAATAATCTTTAGTGATAACAATCGTTCATCTTTCCCTCGATTATACCTCATTTCCTACCTCATTCTCAGATCTCAAAATCATTGTCCGTATGTATTCTGATTTAGTTTTTCAAAGCAGTCTGGAAGACTGACGTATTTTCTTTTAATGTTAATGGAAGTTGTGACTAAATCTCCTAGACTGCTTTGAAAATTTCAGCCTCTGCCTCTCCTGTACTCTGCCAGTAACATTAATTTTCTCTAGCCAGACTGTGAATTCTGTCTTGTAGAGTCCAAAATCACATATGGAATGTCATCAATAACATATCAACCTGTGTAATTCTGAAAACCAATGATCTCTTAGCCAACAAGTCAAAACCATGGGACATGTTAGGAAGGAAGTCTCAGTTGACTTTTTTCTTTGAGGATGAATAACTACTAGGCTTTCTCAGCTCACTACATCTTCTCTGGGATAAACTTATTTTTCCTTGAGCATATCCAAGAAACCCATAAAAAAAGGAGATCTGAGACCACCTTGCCATTCCTTGATGATATTTCATCACTTCCTACTGCATATACAACAGGGGTGGTGGCCAAACCGTGGCTTGCAAGCCACATGCAGCTCTTTTACAGTTAAAATGTGGCTTGAGGAGCCCCCGCCCCTCCATTCTCCACTTACGAGACTTGGGGGTGGGGGGAGCTTGGGACCTCTGCCTTGCAGCAGGGTGGTGGGGTAAGGGCTTCTACCCCAGAAGGTGTGCCCCAGCTCTCGAACTTCTGAAGATTGTCGTATGCAGCTTGGAGGGTCAGTAAATTTGGCCACCGCTGATATATAACCATATATAGTTAGGGATGTAAGATCTATTACTGTTTTCAGAGTAGCAGCCATGTTAGTCTGTATTCGCAAAAAGAAAAGGAGTACTTGTGGCACCTTAGATACTAACAAATTTATTTGAGCATAAGCTTTCATGAGCTACAGCTCACTTCATCAGATTCCTGTTCACTCTCATCCTAAACCAGAAGTTTGTGTCTTTCTGAAGAGGTTGAAAGTAAGGGTTTAATTTTTTTCTGTAAGAGGCAAGACTTCTTTATTTCAGTGCTTTCAGGAAACACTGAAGGAAGTTAAATCAATTGCCTTTTCCCTGGTTTTCACTCAGTTGCCATACAGGAATCCAAGCCCTTTTCCTCTCTGATCCTTGAAGTAAGTTTCCCCAAGGGGCATCAACTGAAACCACAGACATTATTTTCTAATGGAGTACAGTGCCTCTGTGTGAAAAGAGCTCAGTAGCAGTATCAATTGTTTGTATTTCCACAGCACCTAGAAGCCTTAGTAATTGACCAGGACCTTGTGCTAGGCACTGTACAAACACAGAACCTGTTTCCTATCTTCTTTGAGAATCATCCATCCCATTTGCTTGGGCCAGAGAATTAGCTCAAATCAGAGTGTGCTAGAGATCATTAAGTAAGGATAAGTTATCCAGTTCACTTCCCTGCCTTCTGTATTCCAAAATAGTTCACGTTTGGTGATCTTAGGACATGCTGGAATTCCTATTTGTTTTTCCTAACTGTGAGTGATTGGGAGGATTCTGGTGCAAAATTTTAAAGAACCTAAAGATTATTTGAGCTGTTGGATTGTATATGTTAAATGTCAGATAAAGGGGGTTACTGGAGTAGTATGTTTTTATAATTGTATTTTTAAAATATGTCAAGGAGTGCTTAAAGCGGAAGAATGACTGCATAAATTAAAACAATTAAGTACATACCAACTTGTTCCCCGTCCTTTTTCAGAGATGCCTCTCAAGCAACTTCTGAAAGAATATGCTGTGGCCCTGCTTGTCTTTATAAATGCCAGGCAATGGTTGCACAGCATCTCAGGCTCCTGGAAATCCATGTATATCTATGCTTGTCCCTGTGGCTCTATAGAACCTCTGCATCAGTAGTGTCCAGATTTTTCAAGCTCAGGGCCAAATATATTATTTAAGAAAGGGAAAGGGTCCTCAGTTAATACTTGAAGGCAGATTCTCTGCTTTGTTCAATTTCCTTATTCCACTCAGGTGGTGCAAAGGAAGTAGAAACCACCTGAAGCGTCCTGCTGGGAATTCCTCTGTCATTTCAGCCAACATAGCCTGTTTTTATGCCACCCTCCTCACAGTTCCTGGTGCAAAGGGGTGTGTGGGAGTGGGAAAGGGGAATGGATAGCGCACACTGTGCTCTAGCTTATTCTTAGGTAGTCCTAGGGGACTGTTGCCAGCTGCTGCTAGTTAAAGGAGCCCCAGGCCATTCTTACCTATACGGGGGCTGTAGCAGAGAATCAGGGAGCTGTAACTGGAGGGTGGATTTCAGCTTCTCCTACTTTTCCCTGTCCTGGTCTTCTCATAGGTGGTTGACGGAAATAGGGGAGCTATCCTGTACTAGGCACTTTTGTAGGGTAAGGTCAAGCTGTTTTCTGTGTCCCTTTGGCTCCCATAAGGGAAGCAGGCAATGAAGCAACAAGAAGCCAAAGGAAGAACTGCAGCAGGGGAGGGGGACAGCAGCTGCTTAGAGTGCTTCCATTGGCATCTCCTGGAAATGCTTGGGAAGTGGTGGAAGGCAGTAGCGGAGGAGGCAGTGAGGGTCTGATTAAAAGTTTTCAGTTTAAACATGGAGGGTGTGATTCAAGGAAGACACTTCCATTTCATAATCAAATACATACTTTCCTCTTATCACAGTCTCCCTCTAGGGTCACAGGTTAACACCTGGCTGTGCTTTGCAAAGAAACCTGTCCCCCTGGTTACGTCCTCCACTTTTTGAACCAAAGCTCCAATACATTCCAAGAACCTACTGGAAGTTTTGTATTTTGCCATATTACTTTTCCAGCTGATGTCCTGGGTAGTTAATCTCCCATTGCTACCAGGTTTTATGTTTTGATTTGTTTTATTTGTTCTAAAAATGCCTCATCCACCTCCTCCTCCTCATTTGGTGGTCTGGAGTAGACGACTACCATGACATCACCCCTACTTTTTTACTCCTTTTATCTCAACCCAGAGGCTTTCAACTGGTCTGCTTCTCACCAACTTCTGGACCTCCGAACAATGCAACACGTGTGTTTTAAACCTGCCTGTTCTTCCTGAACAAGCAGTATCCCCCTATATAAATATTCCAGTCATGAGACTGATCCTACCTAATCTCTGTGACACCAGTCGTGATTTAGCTTAGGTACTAGTTCTTCCTGTTTATTCACTATACTCCTAGCATTTGTGTAGAGACAGCTAAGATGCTGAGCATATTCCCCAGTTGATTTCCCTCTTGTTGCTTGTTGTTCCCTTATTGTAATTTTCCATGTCCCCCCCAGCATCTAGCCTTCTGTTAAGGTCATTCTTTTTATGCTTACCTGTGGGCTTTTGTCACCTGTCACCTTTCAACTATTTTTGAACTGTTGAATTTAAGATAATTTTTGTCATATAATCAAGATTCTCTTACTGCATAAAAGTGTTTTAAAGGAAAGATTAAAAGTACCAAACATGTGGAACCTGTACAGCACCAAGCAGAACATCTCTCTCACACAAACATCTGTATCTAATTTGACTCTTCATTCGTGGGTACTCGTACCCTCTCTTGCCATGAAAATCAAGTAGAAAATTATTGAAAACAATTGTACAATGCTTTTATCATGATTAGTATTTTGGTAGTATCAATAATGTGCTAGGTGATGGCCACACATAGAGACAATGCAGTCCCTGCCAAGCATCAGAAGAAAGATCTGGGATTGGGAGACACTATACAAAATAAAAATAAACAAATAGCAGTACTTCTAATGAACCGATAATCGTTTCTTAAAAAAGAAAATTCTATTAGTCCCCTATTCTGTTGCCTGTCCTACTTGTTTAAACCATTTTATTGTGGCTTAAAGAAGCTGGAAGTTATTGTTCCAGCTATTCTGGATAAATCTCCAAGTGGAAGCCCTCCAGATGAACAAGATGATAGGTGCCGACTCCGTGGGTGCTCCGGGGCTGGAGCACCCACTGGGAAAAATCGGTGGGTGCCCACCCCGCTCCCCCGTCCCAGCTCGTCTGCTCCCATGAGCTCGCCGCGTCCCCACTTCCCCTAGCTCCCAGTGCTTGCCACCGCAAAACAGCTGTTTCGCAGCGGCAAGCACTGGGGGGTGGCAGGGGAACACAGCACGCTCGGGGAAGAGGCAGGGCCGGGGCAGGGATTTGGGGAAGGAGTCTAATAGGGGCAGGGAGGGGGCGGAGTTGGGGTGGGGACTTTGGGGAAGGGGTTGGAATGTGGCCGGGACAGGGGTGGAGTCGGGGTTGGCGGGGGTCGAGCATCCACCGGTACCGGGAAAAGTTGGCACCTATGATCAAGATTATACAGAATTGTCAAGGAAGGAACTAAGGAGATAGCAGAGAATTATTTTTGAGAGAAAAAAACCCTGTGTCCAGAAAAGCCTGTCTTTCCTTTTGGCCTGAGCCTTACGGAGTCTTTTGCTGAGCAAATTACAAAAGGAGTAGCGATGAACATTTATTTCACTATGAAAATAAGTGTATTGAAAATGCTAAATATCATACGACTCTGATTAAGCATATCTGTTGTCTACATGACATGTAGCTATCTGTGAATTACTATCCCCTTAGGTGAGTCTCAGTCGCTTGTGCATGAACAACATTCGTATCCATTACACAGTGATGGCAAGGGTACAGATGGGAAGCATTTGAAAGGTTTGAGTACTTCTGCCATCTTGGTATTGCTGAAGATGGCCTGTTGGGAATCTTAAAGAAATTGCTGGTATTCTGTCCCCAGCAGCACTTTTAAACAGATAGCACTGTATTAGTCTTAAATGAAGTCATAATTTGATCTTCAGCAAGAGAAATGGGACTGAAATCAACTCTGATTGACTGACTTGTATGGGAAAGGATGTGAAATTCATTGGTTTTAAGATTGGGACACTACTCATAATCTTGTATTCTGAAATGAAAGCTTGATTGTGTTGATGGGACATTTACAGTGCCTTTTGCACATTGGTTGCATTGGGAAGGGGAGGTCATGCTAACTTATATGTGTCTCCATATCACAAAGTGAAAATAGCTTTTATAATCAACAAATGATGGAAGTCTCCCTTTGAAATTGTCTACAAAATTTATATAATTGCGCTGAATTATACATCGTTACATTTTAATCAATATTTTCAATACGGTAACTAAATTATATCTCTAACCTTTGTGCACACTTGCAATTTTTTTTATAGTTCTTCGAAAGGCCAAGCAAACCTATTAATATATATTTTTATTGTGGTAGTACCTCGCACCCCAGACATGGCGTAGGGCCCCTTATGTTAAGGACTGTATAAACACAGAACAAAAAGACTGTTCCTACTGCAAAGAGTTTATAATCTCAATATGTAGTTCAAATAAAAGTCATTTTTCAAGATTTTGCTGATATGTTATGATAAAAGCAGCTTTTAGTTCAATTTTCAATTATAACTTTTTATGGTTATAATTGTCATCTTTTTAAGATATTGTCTTGAGTTTACACTGAGTATGATATACTCTTCTTTGCAGTTTACGTGTGAATTTGGACATGGGCAAAGCAGCCTATGGGTGGATGATTATGAAGGATGACAATATTCCTGGAACCGTTGTACGAACCAGCACCATACCAGAGGAGTTGGGGCGTTTAGTATATTTACTAACGGATAAAACAGGTATCTATGGCTACAGTTTTCATCTGATTTTTTTTTATATTTAAGAATCTTTTTTTCATATATGACCTTTATTTATTTCCTTGTGTAGTAACAGGATAAACGGCCACTGATTCTTTTTTTTAAAGTTAAACATTAAGCACGTGTTGACATGTTTTCGTAGATCAGGGCCTATGGACCTGATTCTTCAAGTCCTTATTACCACACACACAATTTATTTCCATGAATAGTTCCCTTGATTTCAATGAGACCACTCAGTATAGTAAACTATACTTGCTAGTGTTTGTAGAATTATGGCATGAATTACCCATGTGAGTTACTCCAAAAGATGCTATATGCCATTTTAGCCTTTATACTGCCATTTTCATCTGTGTGCGCCCTTGGAACCTCATTCCCTTGAAAATATTTTAAGAAGACTCAAAGTTAGGACTGGTTTGTAAGAGAGTAAGTTTTTGCCAAAACAACTAGTCATAAAGATCATTCTCCAAAACAGCAGTGTCTTAGGGAGAGCAAAAGTCATGGTCATCTGTTGTTAATTCTGATTCTCCATTTTCCTAACACCAGTTTATCAATTTCTTCTTGAGCCACTATTGGGCTATGAAGCTCCATTTTCATATTCCAAACTGCTCTCCCTTATTGTATTTGATTTGGCATGTTGGGAAAATTAACACAACCATCCATACTAGCCTTTAGCAGAAAAGCTTGGAAGGACAAGTATGTAAAGGGTAAATTTGGGCCAGCGTTGTGTTCTTAGTATATATTCTGTTGCCCTCTAGCCCCCTTCATAGGCCACAGAATTGAGCCTCACCAAACCATATTCTGTTAGCTATTAAAAGTTAAACATGTTTACATAGTATATCCCTACAGTCTTTGCAAAAATTTGAGAAACTCTACTGTTACATAGATCTTAGCTGTGTGTTAGTTATTGTGGTGGTTCTTGGATATTGTAAAAAGCATTATTTCATTGGTTTCATTTACTCATTTCATAGTTCTCTGGGATTGAATCAATCAGCCTACTCAAATATACACATTTATACTGAGCAGATGAATTAGAATATGTTTTTAAATATGAAAATAGCTTTCCAAACTGTAATAGACAAAAAGGCTTGCAGTGTTATAGCCATGTTGGTCCCAGGATATGAGAAAGACAAACCTTTATTGGACCAACTTCTGTTGCTGGAAGAGGCAAAATTTCAGACTGCACAGAGCTCTTCTTCAGATCTGGCTCTGGACCTGCTCTGCTTGAAAGCTACAATTTTTTTTCTTCTTCTTCAAAAAAGCTACCATTTGATATCTTCAGTTGAAGATCCAGTAAGATAGTAACTAATCAAAAACACTTAGCAGATCAACACAGTACAACATAATAATGAATCATAAAGGTTATTCTTGAAATGTTTATATAAATACTTTGTCACATGGAATTTTAGGTTTACAACTGTAAAATACTATTTTATTTTATTAAATCCAGTGAAGAAAGTTAAAAGCACACATTTGAATGGGTCACTTAAAAAAACAAAAACAAAAAACTACATTTTGCATCTGAATGATTTTGCTTACACCACACCACATCATACAAGTTGCAATCATACTAGCTTGATTTATTTTAAAAAATAGAGGCCACTTGTATGCCAATCTTTCACTGTACACATTTAATACTGGAGTGTACTTATGGCTAAAGAGACACATATCTAAAGGTATTAGTGGAATACTTTAAGACATAGTTTGGAAGATAGCTAGCTGTCAAATCAAGGGCTTATCCAAACTCTATCTTCAAAGTTTTGAAAGAAGGATAAAAGTTGTAATTTAATGACTTAAAAGGTTATAAAATAGCAATGTTATAAGGAACTAAAAAAGTCAAATTGTTTGGCTAACTTTAAATTGATCTGTGTAAAAGATGCATAGACACAACTGTCAGTGCCTGGAGGGTACTGGTGAGGGACCTGAACCCAGATTTATCATCTTTTCATATTACTTGCTTAACTAAATCCGATATTTGGTGTCTCAGTCTAAGATTTATCCCAGACATAAACATATCATTGAGAGAATTAATAGAATCTGTTTATAACTGCCTTGAGATACCCTTTGTATGATTATAAATAGTTCAAAATAGCTGTTTACAACAATTGGTATTTTCATTTTAACAAACATTATTAGTAATTTTTATTTGTTAAATAACTCTCACTTTTAACTTCCCCCTTGAGGTTTGGATGTTTAAGGTAAGAAAAAGGCTCAGCAATTCTTATAGCCCACCCTGGTGACTGATCTTATAAAAGCAGATCTAAAGGGGTGGTCCTATTTCTATACAGTCAAAGACCTCAGGTTTCTCAATATTGAAAATAAAAAGAGAATACAGAAAACAGCTTGCACAAATCGTATACTTTGGTCCAAGCTTTACTTGGAATAATTAAGAATTAGTTGTTCAGTCTAAGGAGCATTACCTTACTAACATAATTGCAAGGTAGTCCTTTGTATGATTGTAAATTGGGTTTGTGCTTCATCAATAAGCTTTTTGACAAGAAGCGTCCATCACAGTGGCTCTCTCATTTGCCACAGTAGAATAGAAAATGAAGTATCCCAATAATTGCATTATAGTTTCCTTATTGTGGGACAAGAAAGCAATGTGGTATAATTAGGTTTGATTGGAGTGCATGTTTCCGGTAAGATCTGAAATTAATGATGTTGCTATAGTGACACATCTGCGGCCACCAGTGCGTGAAACATAAAGTAATTCATTCGACAAGAGAAGACATCTGTTAACTGCAAGGATGCAGAGCATATTGACACTGACCAGAAATACTAGACCTTATGTGATAAATGAACAAATGATGCTGAAACAGGAGGACAGATAATTTGTACTTAATCTGCTGGGAGAACTTTAATCTTCTCACTGGTTGCATTTGACAATGCCATTGTTTAAAGAACAATGCTGCAGAGAACTCATAAATTTTAAAACTTAACTCAGGGTGCAGCCTATTAAAGCAATACATTAATTCCTTTGTTAGGGAGTTTTTATCTTCATGTAGAACAAAGCCATTACTAAGAACACCCACTAAAACAACAGGTTTTTTAGGACTCACATTTTAATTATAGCATCCATTACCCAAAATGCCATGTTGTTTGGACTTGAATCACATATAAGTTTGACAGAAAGGCGTCATCCATTATGGGGGGGGAATGCTGTTTCCAGTGTTTTCCAAGGGCAGCTGAGCATGATATTTTATCCTCTCCAAGGTACAAGAAGATCCTAATCACAAGGGAAAAACAAAGATATTTGGCTATATTTATTGAACGTTTCTGACATTCGGAGTGCAAAACTGCAAGCTGTCTGCCGTTCGTGATGACAGCCAAAGTATTCAATTATAACAAACACAAACAGTCTTCCTACCATAGTTATTTATTAATGCATAGACTTGCATTTGAGTTCTGTAATTAACATTTCAGGGAATTTTTGGATCAAATGAGATACTTAACACATAACGGTTGAACAGATGCATAGAGTAATAAGATTCATAATTTTCTGGGCAAGCCCTTTGCTAGAGGCCAGTGTATTAGTGTGGATTTCTTATTTTGTCTCCTGTAAATGTGGTATGATGTACTTTAATATTAGTAAGGTATCGTTTCAGCAATCATCTGTTTGAAAATGAATCTTTTGAGAGAATTATTTTCAATGCCTTCCTTCCCCCCCATGTAATTGGTCAGTATAAAAATATACAGAGAACCAAATAATTACAAAAACAATCCCATGAGATTAAATACCTCCTTCTCAGGACACATGCTCCCCATACAAGCCACAGGACCAGCAAGGATGCAGCATAAACAGAGGGCAGGGAGAGAAGTAGCTGAGAAAGCTGGAGAATCTTTAGCAGTTGTGATTCTACAGTAAACCTCAGCCCCAACTCAATGGATCCCCAGTCAGACCGACAGAGGTGCACTTCTTTCATGTGTTTTCTTTGTGTGCCCCTGCCCCCACCCCACCAGAAGGGAAAATATCACCAAAGAATGTGCATACTACCATTAGCTATTCTGCTGCTTCCATTCTTGTGTGATCCCACTGATGGGACTAAAAGAGAACAGAGGAGTTAGTTAATACTGTTCTGAGCACTAGTAACAAAACCGTGTTATTAACACGGACTTCACTCCACAGGAAAGAATAGACATACCCCTTTCAGTGGCTATTATCTGACTACATCACATGTGTCTTTCTTTTTCCCCTGAGTTAGGCCATACATAGTTTTTTTATGAAAGGTGTACAGGTACAGGGAAAAGGGGAGGAGGTATTGCATATAAATGCTTCCTATTTGCTTTTTCTATTATTTCTCTTTCCCTCCAATGGGGGGGCAATATTTTTTTTCCCAGTTTTCTTCTTAGAATGTTTGTCTTTGTATATCTACTGCTGACAAAAATTCACCATTGAAAATATTGGGCCAGATAGTCAGCTGGACCTTCCAAAGAGCTATGCAGATTTACAGCAGCTTAAGGATCTGGCCCTTTATCTTTTAAACGAGTATATCTTTCAAGCAAAGTACAGATATTGTATGAAAGGTTATATGCTTTTGTAACTCCTGGCAAAGTTATTAATGCTTATATATTGCAAGTACTTACTTGTTGTTTTATTGTGGCCTTTTAGAATGTTGGTATTAGGCCAACTTACAACTTAGTAATATTTGATCAGAAAGCTCTGCATCTGCTTCTTAAAAAAAAAAAAAAAAAAAATTCTCCACTGCTCTGTTGTGAATCACATCTGTTGCCACCCAGGGAATGATGCCTGCAGGACTTTTTCCTTAGAAATTAATTTCCTCTTTGCCTGCTTTGCTCTGTGTTTAATGATACAATTGGTGTCAAAAACTCTTTGCTTCAAAAAAGAGTATACTCAATTTTTCTGTAGGAATCACACACTAACTTTTTGTCAAGATATTTTCCTTATGTGGTAACTGTATTCAAAAACAAAGTTAAGAATATACTTTGGTGGGTCATGTGATGGCTGCCATGCTCTTTGGATATCTTTGAAAAGAGCTTCGCATTTCCTCTTGTGTTTGCAAGCTTTTCAAATTAGCAATTCTTAGCCAAGTTCTATTTTTTAAAATTGTGAAATAAGTGGAGATTAACCAAGTCACCCCAAGGAAATTCTGAAAATCAGATAAAACCACATTTGCAAAAGAATGCTGTTAAAACTAAACTTATCAATAAATTTATCTTCACTGTTTTCTCCATTATCCATCGTGAGGGACAGAATACAAAGAAGACTAACAACACTGAACTAACTCTGTTCGAAGCACAAACTACAGATATTTAAAATGTTCATAGAGGTGTACAGCTAAAGGTCTGGTAAGACTTATTAATCTTCTGCTAGAAGACTAAAGCCTAAAATATAACTATTGGAGAACTACTGCTGAGGAAGTAGTATGACATGACTAACTGGCATCATATTCTGAGGAGACTAGCAAGATATTTTTTGCCCAGTTCAGTGCTGTGATCATTCAACCAGGAGAACTTAAAAACAAATTTGTAATGTTGACAAGGGATGGACTTTTGGCTTACATTCAGCTTCAGGTGGTCAACTGTGCTTTACAGGAAAGTGTCTGAAGTTCTTTTGGAAGACAAAAAACAAAGTTTTTCTCTTTTGAAAAGTCGAAAAACTCTCTTCTGTTTTTCTTCACAATGGCTAGAATTTGCAACAATCCACAGTTGAGTGTGGAGCCATAAATATTAGATCTTGGGAGCAGACACAGTAAAATTAGATCCATGCAGCTCTATCATTTCTTCATCTTTTTATTTTCTTCCATCTGGATTAGACTTCTGAACAGAGACTAAAAATTTATATAAGATACCTAAAAGTAATCTGCCAAAAATTGTTTTTCCTATTATGATCAAAGAAAAGGGAAGATGGCTGTCCTTCTATGAGTAGTGTGAGAGGTGCAAGTATTGACTCAGGACTCAGGACTGTTGGTCCTTCTATGTGTTAGGACTGAGTTCTCTTCTTTCATCCTTCCCTCCACCTACCACATCTGCTGATTGCTGCAAGGTAAGAGGATGTACAGAGCTCTACTCCACAAGCCTTCTGCTTGCTGAGAGGAAGGGGAAGGCAAGAGGTTTCTGTTTATCTACCCTTCCCTCCCATCTTGTTTTCTGAGAAAGGTATGGGTGGCTGGGACAGGGGGAAAGGAATATGGAGGAACACTCCTGCCACTATAATTCCAGTGCCTGCATACTCTGCTGCTCATAGCAATGTGGGCACTGGAAAGATACTGGCATTGTCTGTCTACAGATTCAGGAAGATAACACTGCATCAGTTAACGGTTGGAAGTTTATCTTTATAGCCATTAAGCCAAGAAAGTTAGCTTTTTAAAATGAAAATTTAAATTCTTCAGAAACTAATATCTTAGTCCCCCATGCTTAGTCACCACACGCAAGTCAGAGAATGGAGTTTTCATATCTTGAAGCATAACATGATTGCATAAATTCTGAAATTCAATAAAGTTACCAAAAAAAGATGATCTCTTGGTAACTGTGAATGTTTTGAAGGGAAAACATAAAATAAGTATTTTTATTTAATAAAATGTTGCCTATAAAGCATGAGAGCAAAAAAAAAATTCTCTTTACTTGCCTTAAAGTCACTGAGAGTTTCCTTGCAAACCAGTTTGTATATGACAACCAGATAAGTGAGTTACAAATTATTTTTTTAATGGTTACTTCAGGTTTTCATTCTTTATGTGCTACTTTCCAGCTACACCTGGAAATGTTCTATTTCTCATATAAATTTTGACTAATTGTTTCTAAATTCTGTGAAAAATCGACACGTTCCACATAAATAACCCTTTAAAATTTTTTTCTTCTTTAACTTTACTGTATATATGCAATTGTTCTGGATAATATTTAAGCAAAAGGGAGCCTGAGTGCCTTTCTGGTTAATTTTGAGAGAAAATTACAATTTATTTGGAATCGATACCCAGCATGTAATGTGTATGTTCTTAATATCTTAGTGAATGATGATCTAATTCTTACTATACTATACAAGTACCCAAAAATTCAGATAAAATTTCATTTTTCATATATTACCGGGCAGGAGGAGTGGTAGACTTGCAGTGTATAAGTGGGAAGGAAGATTTATGACTGTGACAGCATGACTATATCTCTGAAGAGCACTAATGGAAGTATCCTATATCAGATGCATAAACTGGATGTTAACTGTCTAAACAAGTTCTGGTTTCTAAACACTAATTATAGTGTGTTTGATGCTTTTAACTTGCTCTCTTCCTATGACTTGCTGTGTTGCACTGTCATACTAGGACAAAGACAGGATATCAAAAATAAGCATTTACAAATAGGAATAAATCTTAGTGTGAAGCATTCCTTGCTGTATTTTTAAATTATTTGTGGATTTTTAGTTATCTACCATCATACACAAAAATGATTTTAAAATAAACCTCAGAAGCATTATTCTTAACCTTTTAACACACAAATATTTTTATATTTCTAGCCTCATAAGAGAGGAAACTTAGGGCCTCTCTTTAAATGCTCACAAGGAGCAAAAGAGAATGTAATGAGAATATCTGCACACTGGATTAATTCCAGTTTGGCTGACTATATTTTCAAAATGTAGTTTATTTTATTCACTTTCAGTAAGGCTTAGATAACAAATGATATATGATCTTTCTATGAGCTTAACAGAAGAACCTAGCCCATGATGATCTCTGTCTCCTGTTACGCTTCATCATGGAACCCTGAACCACCCACGCTTCAATTAGAGCTTTCTAAAAATCAAGGATGTCAGTGGTGAACATAAAGTGTCACTCCATGACTGACACCCTATAGTTCCTTACAGATGTAAAGTGGTCTCTGAAAACATACAATTTATGTTGATTCTGAAATTCCAGGCTTACTCCGGTTACAGGCTAAATTCGTCAAATTCGGAAAAAGTGTTAATTTCCAGTGACCTATTCTAGACAACTTTGATTCTATTTGCCAGAAAGTCTTTCTTCATACATATCATGGAATAGTGTTAGAAATATGTAGTAAGAGGCATGTTTGACACATATCCCTTTTTTTTTTTTTTTTTTTTTTTTACCCTTTGACCAAATGCAAAGTGTTGCAATTGACCTTTAAAGATGCAGATACCTCAAGAATATATGTCTTTTATCTGTGTTATTTATACATAGACTTTTTAACTGGACAATCTTTTCTGTTCTTTTTTTTTGTGGCTCAGATTGTCACAGAAAATATAATATTAAAAACTAGATCTCTAAGCATAATCCATTTTAAGTACGTTTAAGTTGTGGCAATATGTTGTTACCATGAAGGTATTTAGAACGAGAAAGATACTGGAGTACTGCAGTTGCTCTGGAATGACTAATTTTTAGGCACTCCACTGTGATTTTTTTCCCCATACATATATTTGTATTTTCAAAGCACTAGTCATAATGTTATCTAGATGCCATATACAAGATATCCAAGGTTTCTATGTTTTCCTGGTAGGGCCATCTTCTCTGTTTCTCTCTTGGTGAAGTTCTAATATATGGGCCTTTTTTGGAAGGCAGTACAGTATCTATAGAAGAAGGAAAGCTCAGCAGTTAGTATTCTGCTGCCTCTATAGGTAAAGCCCTGTTTAAATATGCCTTTGACATTGTGCTCTACAAAGAGATAAGACATGAATTCATCCTGACTTTCTGTGGTGAGGAGTTCCACAACTGGGTGGCTTTCACCAAAAACCACTATCTTTCCCAGTTTGTGAACTGTTTTGTCTCACTGCTTTCTCAGCATAGTTGGATTTCTCCTGGCCATTTCTCTGGGTCATTGGAAAATTATTAGTCCTTCCCCACACCATGACATTATACCCCTTCTTAATTTTAGAAAAGTTCTTATGAGGCATCTCTGTATGCTTCTGTAGGCACTACAGTGCTATAGTACTTTTAACATTAAGGCTGATTTCTAAATACAGCCATGCAATCTTGTAAAAATTAGCCTTCCCTCCAATAGCTCCCCCCCCCCCTTTTTAACATATTGGCATTGAATTTTTTTTTTCCCTCTACCCTATATCATTGTAGACCCAAGGCAAAAGCATCAACAACTTTAACATGCAACAACTTTGGTAAATCTACACTGTTATGTGGAGGGAGAAAGTAAGAAGGAAACAAACTGAGAATACTCATTGTGGAATAATTCCCCATTTATTTCCCAGCAGTAGCTCCTTTGAGCACACATCCTAGTTCTTTCCCCTTTGCTTTTTACTTTTTTTTAAAAAAAATTATATTGAAGACTACCTTTTACTTTCATTTGAGATGAAAATGTCACTGCTTGACGCAGGTCTAGATAATTTCTGTCAGTCCAGTGGGGGCAAATATCCAGTTGTGTTGCTTCCAAATTGAAGTTTGATATGGTGACTCCTCCAGGATGAGTAACCCTGTTTTTTCTGCACTAAATTTCTTAAATTAACTGAACTGATTGTAATTCCTCGTGACTCATTTACCCAAAAAAGGGCTAACTTGGCTTGTTTTGTGGCCTTTTGATGGTGCTCTCTGCTGTTTTGTGACATACCTGAGCTTTATTTCTAGTCCCAGTAGTAGTCTCCTGCAGTCAGTGCAAATAGTTGGGGATAAAGAGTGATAGCTTACTCTGACCCTCAGCTTGCTTCGCTCAGCAATAACCCTTTTGGCCATTAAGTGATAGCCTTGATGCACTTCAGAGGGATCTTTTCCAGTTCCCCTTGTCAGCAAGTACAGTAGTTGTCAATGGCTTACTGATATCTGTAAAATAACAAAATGGGAAAGTCCTCAGGGCTCTTGGGATACTCCTTCATAATCTGCTGCACTCCACCCCCAAAGGAACAAAATAGTACAAACTAATCTCTTACATAGTACTGTCTTTTTTCTGATCACTCTGATATTTTTATTACAGGAACACTTACCCAGAATGAGATGATATTTAAGCGCCTCCATCTGGGTACTGTGTCTTATGGGACAGACACAATGGATGAAATTCAGAATCACATTATCAATTCGTATTCACAGGTATCTCATTTTATAACTTATTTTCCTTTATATTGACAGGTTTTCTTAGTGTTGATGAGGCATTGCCATGTTTTTTAGGTCTAAAAAATTGATGTAAAAGTTTTCCCATTTGTAGATTATTTTTTCCCCCTTAAAGGAACATCCTCAGGGTCCTAGTTTCAGGCGACAATTTGGCCTTCCCTAAAATTAATATACTGTAATGTGGTTTGGAATTCCTGCCTGATTCCAAACATCTCTCATAGCCCGCTATCTGTTAGGAAGCTAACTCTTCCTCTATCCAGTACTATTAATTGATGAAAATTCAGTATTTTTCGCTGGTGAAGCATAGACAGAAAGCCATCCAGCAAACTGACCACAAATTAAAGATAACACTGTATCTAGAACAATGCTGATGAGATTAATTGCATCTTTGAAGATCTTCATCACAAAGACATAAACATTGTAAAGCCATGTTCACTTGTATAAGCAATAAAGAAAAAAAGGTTTGTCAAAAAGATAAGGATGGAAGCAGTAGGAAAAGGAATACTCTATTAAATTTCTTAACGGGGATTAAAAATCCATAGAGGTTTTTTTTGTTTGTTTGTTTTTAAAGAAAGAAAGAGAAAAAAAAGAAAAACGTGGGGGAACCTAACGTAGTTAAGAACAGGGTATTTGATCGAGTCCCTGCAGGATAATTCCAGATACATTCAGCAATGAGTATATTCTATTATGTGTATCCCATTTGAAACTAAATTGTGCATGTACACTCCGATAGGGGATATTGTGGATATCACTATGATGCCCCTTCCCATTTTCTGGTGTGAGGGGTAAAGGTTGTTGATTGGACTGTCAAGGGAATGGTCACCTGTTGGGGTCCTGTTTGGAAGCAGGCATGCCTCTGGCACCTCCTTCTCCTTTCTCCACTTGCCCAGAATACACATAGAAATTGTGCTAGGGCAAGCACAAAAGAGAGTGGAGTAGAATTCCGCCTCCTGTTGCTACCCAGTGACCATTTTGGGGGAGGGCATAAGGAAGCAGGTTGGCTCCAGTGAACACCCATATGCATTCCTCCTCACCCACCAAGTTTAAACATTCCTGGGTATGCAGCAACCATCCTTGTGGTTGAAAGCTGCTCTACCCACTTTGCCTTATAGTTTTGTTGTTTTCAGAGCTGTTTTTCTAGGCTTGCTGTGGGTCTAACTTTGATTGCATTTTGGGATCAGGAAAGATATTTTTCCTTCTCTGGAAAAGATTGGCACAATTTTGGTGGTGGTTGTGGGGTTTGGTTTTGTCTTTTTTCCCCTTGCTCACAGCATCATGGAGGTCTGGTTGGAAAGGATAAGAGAGATGAAAGTACCTTGAAAAAAAAATTTAAAAGGGGAGGGGCGGGGGGAGACAGTGGTTAATAAATGTCAATATATGCAGTGTTGTAGCCGTGTGAGTCCCAGGATATTAGAGAGACTAAGTGGGCGAGGTAATATATTTTATTGGACCAACATCTGTTGGTGAGAGAGACAAGCTTTCAAGCTACACAGAGCTTGTCTTCAGGTCTGGTAAAGATATTCAGAGTATCACAGCTAAATACAAGATCAAAGGGATCATTCAAGGTGAAGTGGCCCATTGACATCATCCCTGGTTTGAGATAGGCATGCCTCTAGCACCTCCCTTTCCTTTCTCCACTTGCCCAAAACACACACACAAATTGGGCTAAGGGAAGCATAAAAGAGAGTGGAGTACAATTCTGCCTCCCATGGGACAAAAATGGGCGTTAGTGGGTTACAGATTGTTATAATAAACCACAAATCTATCCTTGCCACCATGGATATCACTTCCCTATATACAAACATCCCTCACAAAGATGGCATAGCTGTCTGTTTCAAATATTTACAAGACAGTGGACAACACTCAGCTATTCACCCCCCAAAAAAGTCACCAAACTCATCCATTTTACAGTCAACAACAAACATTATCCAATCCATGGATATTAGGACAGGCTCCCCAAAGTGCCAGCCTCTCCATGGGTCACCTTGAAGAAGAATTTCTGGACAAAGGCACTACAACCCCCCTTTAATATTAAAACAAATAAAGTTGTGGACTGCAGCTTTAAATCCATTCACTTGACTATATCTTTATTCTCCTGCATGTCCTGATCAATATATCTGCTTACTTAGCTGGTATCTATGTTAAACAATAGCTTTATTATGGAACAATACACATTGGAAATGGGATATAGAGCTTTTGTTCCTCAAGATCAACAGTCCAAATTCAGACCTAAATAACAGTGACTGAAAGTCATTGCCATCTGATGGCTGTTAGGTGGCTTATGTAAAAAGAATTTAGTCCTAGTGGATCATGTTAGGTGTCTACAGTAACCACAACAAAACAATTACAGTTGTCAATCTCAGCAGAGAGTCGTAGGGCTGACTGGAAGTAGAGATTGAACTACAGTTTTAACCTAGAGGTCTATTCGTGAACACTAAATTCACTTTGGGGGGAAAATATCTCTAATTAAAAAGAACTGCACGCTTCATAAATGTTTGCTTACCTAAAATATTAGTTTATTAATTTTACATTGTAATAAACTTTTAATATTTGCTGCTATGCGACAGACTGCATATTTATAATTGTGAGGCATTTACCTCTGAAATAAAAAAGAAGAAAAAGAAAAATGTGTTTATTTTTCAAAGTGTGGACAAGGATTTTCCAAATCCAGATTAGCAGTTACTAGCTGGTGGAAAGCAATTTTGCTATTTTTCTAGAACTACTTTTTGTAGTTCAGTGTTGTGTATAATAACTTAATGACATTTAAATAATGTTTTAATTATTTTGTATGTTGCTAGCAACTATTGCAAACAGAAAATAAAGGAACCCCTGTACACAAAATAAACTATTCAACAGTTGTTTCAATCAGAAATGTATAGTGAGGTTTTTTTAATTTAATCTCTGGTAATAAAAGCTGCCAGTTAGACAGACACGGGTTCTTATGTGACATTGATTTTTATCCCTTGTTTGTGTTCTGTTTTATTATTAAGATGACAATAGTCTAGTAGGTCCACTGTAATGCAACACACAAATCTATTATAACCTGATTATATTTCCCCACTGGAAGCATTTTGTGATAGAGGGCATAATCTTTAATGGAATTTGTGTGAAATTAAATTATACAAGCATCAATAAACATAACATAATTCAGAAGGAGTAAATCAGCTTAATTTATTTGCAGCTGTAATGCCATCAGTGTTAGCAGAATGCAAATGCAGAGGTTTAAAGCAGTAGCTGAAAAACAGTGCCAGATGAGCAGAAAGTTAAACCCTTTATTAGACAGCACTGTAATTTGATGGGCAGAATGTTCACGGTTCAGCAGATCAGTACATGCAGTCGGGAGAGAAAAAAGGCTTGGTTTCTAAAGAGAATTTCTGAGTAACTCTGAAGTGAACTGAAAAGTGTTGAATAGTACTGGTGAGATGAAGGGAGGTTATCATTTTATAACCTGACCAAAAAGGCCTCTTCCCAAGTAGGTTAATAACCAAATATAATCTCTTTCACCTCAGATATAAATGCAGTCAGGTTCAGCTGAGCATGGCTGGAGCATGACATAAATATGCTTCTAAATTGGTGGTTACTGTAACAGCAACATGATTTTAAAATGAAGTGGATATTCTTATTCTCTTTGCTACCTGCCAAATGGGTAGCTTTTACATTGTTAGATTTTTGTGTCCTGTCCAAGCCAGGAAATTTTTCATGCTGAAGTAAAAGCAACTGTTACATGAACTAGATTAATTCATATAGAAATGTGTCTCATTAATAGGTAAAATCAGTAATTTATATATAATTCCAGAGGTGTGTATTGTGCTTTAGAGATGAATACATTGACATGGGCCAAGATTTTCAAAAATAACTAGTGATTTGTAGGTGTCTCAGTTTTGGGGTGTCCAACTAGATATGTGTTAAAAGGGCCTGATTTTCAGAAAGTCCAGAGCATCCACCCTCTGAAAAGCAGGATCCTTTTAAATGTTTCTAGTTGGGCACCTAAAACTTGATGCACACACTAACACTAGTCACTTTTCAAAATCTTGGCCATAGTCCCTGTCCTAAGGAATTTATACTCTTAACTGATCACAAAAAGACTGAATTGTAAGAGAGAAAACAACATGCATGGGAGAGAAATGGGATAAGGAAGAAATACAGAGAAAAAGCTTATGTCATTATTTCAGTGGTTCTGTGCACATCCAGTTAGTTATTGGCTTAAAGGTGCAGTTCTTATAATCTAAAAGGACTGAATTAGAGGCTCATGATTTTGAGGGATTGTAGGAAAAGGTGGGTTTTAAGGAGGGATTTACAGGAGAAGAGGAGAGCTCTGTGGCCCACAGTAGGAGCTTTGTGGCCCACAGTATCAGGGATCAAAGCAAAAGCTGTTTTAAGTATCCCCTTTCATTAGGTACCTGCTTTAACTTTGTTTGTTGACTGAATGGGTATTTTAAAGTCCTGTGAAAGGTGGCCTGTAAAACTATAATAGAATAATTATAATACATTATCAGATGATAGAAGAGCAAATGCATTTTTCAGTAATCTGCTAATGCATGTAGACTCAAACTAAAATGCATAAAAAGTAAGAGAGTGATAGGTCTGGAAAGAGACAGGCATAGGAGGTTGATGTGTCTGCATATGCACGTTGCTCTGCCAGTATAGATCAGCATTGAGGTGCAACACCACTTGCATATTCCTGGGTCTCTTCAAAGCCAAAAGCTGCCAACTATTGGAATGGTGGTTTGATCACAAGCATAGAACTCACAAGTAGATTGAAACCAGTTCCTTCACACAGTTGTTTTCAAGGGGTGACTTTTCAGGTGTATATTGATATTCATCTAGTTTCTTTCTTTTGTTGGATTTATTCATTATTCATTGCCTTGGATGTTTGTTTTTTATGTTTTAAAGATGCATTCCCAATCTAGTGGAAATAGTACCAGCTCGACACCTTCCAGAAAAGTGCAGTCTTCAGCACCCAAGGTCCGCAAGACTGTCAGCAGTCGGATACATGAAGCAGTGAAAGCTATCGCTTTGTGTCATAATGTGACTCCAGTGTATGAATCCCATGCTGGAGTGACTGGAGAAACAGAATATGCAGAAGTGGATCAGAACTTCAGTGACGAAAATCGAACTTACCAGGCTTCTAGTCCTGATGAGGTTAGTATGCCATGTTAAAATGTTTTAGTTTGTAAGTAACGTTGAGTTTCTAAAAAAAAGTTATATAACAAAAGAACAGAATTTTGAGTGAATTAGTATTTTGGGGAGGGAGGAGTTCTCCACGAAAAAAGTTTATTACAAACACATGGAGGAAAGAAATTAATATGCTGATTTGATGGAGGAAAGGTGTGATATTTTGTATTTAGAGGTGGTCTTAACTGTTTGACTGAATCAAGTTGTGGAATCAATTTTGTGGGTTTGATATAAAAGTACTGCACTAGTAAAATCAATAGTGGTGTATGTAAATTGGTTTTCAGGACCTTGCTCCAGAATATAGTCATGCAACAGACATTCTAAAGCAGTTCTCAAACTTTTGTACTGGTGACCCCTTTCACATACTAAGCCTTTGAGTACGTCCCCCTCTTATAAATTAAAAACACTTTTTTATATATTTAATATCATTATAAATGCTGGAGGCAAAGCGGGGTTTAGGGTGAAGGCTGACAGCTCGCAACCCCCCATGTAATAACCTCACTACCACCTGAGGGGTCCCAACCCCCAGTTTGAGAACTCCTGTTCTAACGGGATACAAATCTAGACTCTCAGTGACAAAAAAACAGATTCCCCCTTACAAACATGGGTGGAGCAGTGGGTGACACTGCTCATTTGGTGCACAAATGGCTTTAAAAAAAATCTATGCATAGAGGCCATTTAGTTCGAGCAACAGTAGACAACTTGAAAGCCTTTGATTTAGCCAAAGTTTTACAATGTTCAGCACAAATTAAAGCTCAAATTCAGGAAGGGACATAAGCACATGCTTAACTTTAAGCATGTAATAAAGTTCCAGTTAAATCAATTAAGTCTTAAGCACAAGTCCCATTGATGTCATTGGTACTCTGCATTTGATCAAAGTTAAATACATGCTTAAGTGCTGCACTGAATAGGGATGTGTTCTTGAATCAGGGCCTAAACGTATTATCCATGTTAGCTGATAAAATTCTTCAAGGAAGTATATGTTCATGGGAGTGGCACAAGGCTCGGAATTCAAAATTCCATAGAAATAAAGTGACCGATAGAATGACAGTTAGAAATATATTAGTTGTACCCTTTCTGAGGAAGAAAAATACAAAGTAGCATATTTCTGATCCTAATTTGGATCTCCATAAGCAAACGTGAGGAATCAAATATGATCTGTATGTTTAAAGAAGTGTTAATAGTGCCTAGAGGCTGGGATAGATATTTTACTGTGCTTGCTTTAAGTGTTACATAAATATTAAATATTCATCATATAAAATACCAGCACTATCCTAGCTGCTCAAGCCACACTTTTTCAATGTAAAAACAAATTACAAATAGTATTTCTAGGAAACTTGGTCCCCGTTATATTTGCTGTCAAGTGTTTCATATAGAGCCAACTAGCAAGGCTTGTGGGTATTTCATATGCTATAATCACTGTCCATAGGATCTAGGAACTGTAAAGTGAACCCATATGGATAACTGGCTAAGGCATTCATCCCTTTCCTTAAGATTAAAATCAAGGTAGGATTTCAGACATCATGCTTTGGGTATATAATCAATATTCCCAATATCAATGATCCACAATAAGTTGTAGGCATTTCTGTGGGTTTACGTAATGTATGTGATCTTGGTAAATGGAGATAAGCAGAAATTGTGCTTATGCATACCAGTCATGTTTGGAATTTATTATAAACATATAATCTGTGTTACCATATTTGAACATTGATTGTTGGATCATATTCTGGGCTACAAAATACCTCAATACACTGAGGCAGAAAGATGCTGTAAAACATAATAAAAATGGATTTTTTTAGATAAGAAAATAACTAAATATAAAGAGCAGATGACTAAGGATGCTCCTTTGACCCTAGAAACAAAGAATGACCTAAATCAGAGGAACAGAAACCCAGGTAGTAACCCTTTGCAAATTGTGCCCATGTGGAAGTTGTGTGTGGAGCCTGAAAAACCTGCTGTAGAAGAGCACAGCTCCACTTTTGTCTAGTGGATGGGGGTAAGTGTAAGAATTTGAGGATAACATGAAAGGGCTTGACTTCTGAAGTTAGGTAGAAATTTGATCTAGCAGAGAGGAAGAGCAGTTTGGTGGGTGCTGAAAAGACAAATGGTAGATTATAGATGGAGGATCGAAAGGAAATCAGGAGCTTATCAGCTTGATGCTGGGCTCAGAGGGTAGAAGAAGCAGGCCCTGTGTTATGGATATGGTGCAGAGGAGCAGCAGGGAATGTGGTCACAGGGAAGTGTTGATGCTGGGTCAGGTGGCTCAGGAACAGGACTGGAAGCTGATGGAGGAGCAGGAAGAGAGATTTTCCAGTTGAGGGAGAACTGGATCAAAATAACTGGCTGGTTGAGTGTGAGTGAGTTGCTTCACATGGGAATGGGACTTCACAGTTTGAAGGGGATAGGAAGAAGGAAAGTAGTGGAAGGCAATGTGAGGCTGGAAGGGAGTGTGGTGTAGGCTGGTTTTAAGGGAGAGGTGGCAGTTGTACATCTTAGGAGGGCCATGTAGTCAATCACCCAAACTTGAGAATTCAAACTACAAACTAATGAAGCAAAATCACTCACCGACCGTCTTTTGAAGATACAGCCCTAAGTGTGTTTTTTTAATCTTTTAAAATTAATTTGCCTCTCTTTGAAACTAGTAAAATTAGTACATCAAACACATATCTTTTAATTTAATAGGATATTGCTATTGGGTAAAATATCAATATGAAGCCACAAAAACATTTAAATAATGTAAACATTGCAACATGACCAAAAAAAAAAGAAAAAAGGTGAAAGTGAAAGACTGGGAGGTCTTTATCATAATTTTTTAAAGAGCTCTATTGATGCAATGTTTGCAAATCACTGGAGCCTAAGGAAAATAATGTAAATGGTTCATTATTTAGCTTATTGAACTTTCCTGCAGTTAGGTTGACAGATGATGCCAATGTTTCCCAATCACCAAAGTACCATTTTAAAAGCATTTTTTATTGAATAAAGTGCTCTGAATATTGCACCCTGGAGCTTTATTTAGGGAAATGGTTCAATTGATGTTTTCTGTTTAACCTCAACGTTGACCTATCACAACATATTTTGTTAATAAACAACATTATCATTTAATAGACTTAACCAGCTTTATACATTGTACTTCCTCGGTATTACAAGTCTGCTCTCTTAGATTTTGCTTATGGATCTGGAGTGATTGTATTCTGTTGAAGAGATTATTTTATTGGTGGCCTTCTGTCTTATATAATCTAGTGTTTGTCATTTTCGTAAGAGACATTACATGAAAAATTATAGACAGTTTAACTGTAAACTGTTCTTCCATGTGGGAAAACACAGGAAACATTTAAATAGGCTAATGAAAACAAATTACAGAGTTAATGAGTTGACATGACGAATTCATTTGAAATTCTTCATAATCCCATTTATATATGGTGGTATGACAGAAATGCACATTTAGGAGTAGATACATTCACCATAAAATATGTAGTCATTGTGTTAGAGTAGCCTGAGATAAGTAACTGATTTTGTATTCTTAATGTGAACCCTACTTATACGAGGCTCATTGTTTCTTATGATAAGTGATCAATATTTCATTTTCCCTGAAAGTGGAAAGTTTCATTTGTCTGTCACTTCTGTCCTCCGTAGCTACAGCATAGCAAACAATGTGTGCACACTGGGAAAGCCATTGACAAAATGTAAAACAACTCTTGCTCAACTGTCATAAGTGTATGTCCACATCACTTGTGGAAAGCCAGTGCTAATCTAATGTAATGAACAATCATAAAAGGATATAAACTAAGTATGTAGAGCAATAAAGTACAAAGGTCACAGACCCAAGTAATTCAGAAGCATGCTATGAACAGGAGCCTTTCAAGACCTTTGGCCTCCTTTGGTCAAGAAAGATTGATATGTCATGATTTTTAATGACTGCTTACCCTCATCTACTAGCTATTTATTGGTTATGCTTTTTCCTGCATTGTTATACTCCCAAACATTTAATTCCAACATTTGGAATATTTAAATGTTACATTAAGATATGGTCAGTCATCTCATTCAAATGTTAATGTGCAAGAGACCACAGAGTTGCTAAAATTAATTACAAGGATACAAAGCTGACTATTTGAAAAAGAAAATGATATGCCCGTAGTGAAGCAGCTTTTGTGTTTACAAAAGTAAAGCTGTAAAATATGTGACATGTTGTATTGTTTAATTCATTTTGTTTGTGTGCTTATTGAAGCAAAACTAATTGTGTTGTTTTGTCAATGTATTTGTGAAGAGCAAATTATTCAGTAGCATAAAACCATCACTTCTATGACCTTCGAGACCCGCAAAGAATAACTACTCCATGCCCTATCTTGAATATTGACTGGCGTTTTCCCAGATGATCAGATTGTCGTTTTAAGTTAATAATTTGATTATATTTAACCATGAATGTTCCTAATTAAAAATCATAAAATACAAATGTCAATCACTAAATCATCATGTGTAAATATAAACAAAGGAATGCAGTCACTGAGTATTTTTCACTGCTAATTGGAATCATTTGAACTGTTGCTGAACAGGTGGGGAGAATTCCCCCAAATCTTTACAGAAAATAACTTGAACGCTTGGAAACAGTCAGTAGGAGAGCAACAGTGAAAAAATTCTCCCCCACCTCCATATATTCTCAAAGAATAGTCTTAATTTTAAAATGGTGTGTACATATCCTTGTACATCAGGTTGATTTTGTGTAGATTAAAAGTAACTCTGTTGGCTGCAGTGAAGTTATTCGCAATTTATACTGATTAAACTGAAAGTGGAGTTTGGTTCATGGGCTATAAAGTACACTGAGCAAATATTTTCTGAAAGATTTAGAGTAGTTACATGCCTCTGTCCGAAGAGGTATTTGAACGTGGTTTCATAAAAAGCATATTATCATTTTCTCTTTGCCAAGATGAGGCAACAGTTTAAATCTGAGATATACTGTACACTTTATACAGTATTGGATATGTTTGATTCAGATCACCATCCAAAAGTTTACATGCATAGGTCAACTTTATCTCAATTTACCCAAGCTATCTAACTATATGTTATAGAAAGCCATCTAGATATAATCGGTTGCAAAACCCAAAGCAGTGGGCTATATCCTTGTATCCAACCATGTGTTTCACAGTGCAGAGCCAAAAGGGAGTGGGGAGAAGAAGGGAGACAACCAAGAGGGGAGATAGCTACATGCCATCTTTATGCCCTCAGTCCTGGGGTTGCTTGGTCTGATTCAATGCTTAAAGCAAGTAATAGCAACCTTAGGGTATCTCTTTGAGTATGTATATACTTCAAGCTGGGGGTATGATTTCCAGATCAAGGCAACATACCTGTGCTAGCGCTAAAAACAGAGTATAGCTTCTGTGACGGGAGCTATGAGAGGGTCTAGCTGCCCTGAATACATCCTAGGGTCTCTGATGGGTGTGTACTCGGGGCAGCTAGTCCCTCATGCTGCTGTGACTATGCTTACTTTTAGCACAGTAGCTAGATTACAGCTAATGCGAGTACGTCTCCTCAAACTGGAAATTACATCCCCAGTTCAAAATGTAGATATACCCTACCTTGCACCAAGCTGTAACAGCCCCTGTGGGCCATTCTAGCAATTGGAGAACTCCAAAACACAGCAGTGCTCCAGATATCCCCCTTCCTTGGTTATGTTCCCTATGCCAAGTGTGGGGGCGGGAGGGTTGCCTAGAACTGGATACATCAGGGGGATATCCATGTATCCAGAAATGAGAACTGGCTGAAAAAAATTCAGTATAACAATTTTCTGTTGGATAATGCTACTTTCTCAAAATCAAAACGTTTCACAGGAATGTGTCAATTTGAATAAAATTTCCAGCAGAAAATTTTTGAAATATGAATCAAAATGGAATATTTCATTTAGACTTTTTTTGTTCTGACTTTTGATTTATTTCTTTAACTTTTAATTTATTTTAATGTTTTATTGTATATGTATTTTATAGTTTAATGTTTTGACATTATCAAAACTAAAAATTTGGATAGTTATTTTGATGTTTCCAAAATGAAATATTTAGCCATTTCCATTCTGCAGTAAATTTCAAAATACTGACTTTTTCTCCCTGTTCAGGACTAAAGGAAAATTCAAAATGTCAGATTTTCCCGCAAAATGGAAACTTGGATTTCTGACCGACTGTACCGAAATACTGCATTTCCAGCTACTCTACATTGCTGGAGTGGTACAGAGGAGTCATAGGGGTTGGTAGTGTGACAACGTCCTTTAAAAAAAAAAAACAACTGTATAAACACAAGTTAAATATCACATCATTAATAAAAACTAATCACTTAAAAATGTGGAGAGGAATAGTTAAGAACAGAAATCCTATGCAACCCCCAGCACTAACAAACAAATGCATTATTCTGATCATGTTATAAAGGAATGCCGCTGTGTCCCCAGTCTCAGCAAGTAGGGGGTGTTTGGCTAGGGAGCTGAGGAACAGACAGCTCCTGAGCTCGTGAGAGGGGAAGGGAAAGACAGGCTCTGAAGCCTTCCTCCTACCTCTTCTTTTCAGAATTCATATGAAGATTGTGCCTCTGTGAAGATAAGACAGGAAAAGAGATGAGGCTTCTCTGACTCTTCCTCCCACCCAAATGGCTAGGCTTTGCACTTAAAAATCCACTGTTGGGTCTGTGTTTCATTCTCCTGCATATCTTGAACAATGCATATTTCATCAAAAACATCAACCTTAACTCTGACTAATAACATTGTTGACTTGAGGCTTGGGAGTTTTTTTAAAGTATCTTTCTTAACTTGTTAAATACGAAATATTATCAGTTAATATCTGTATTAATTGACATGCATAATTTTGCAGTAAATAATTTGTTACTGCTGTTTCCTAAGAATAAAGTTACAGATGAAGTTTAGTGGGGAAAACATAGAACATTAGTGATTAATAATAAAATTATGTAGGTTGAGTTTTTCAGGCTGATCAGTGTGACAACTGTGTGTACATATACACATTTTATTTCTTTTTCAAAAGGCTATTTATATTTTGAGATTGATGAAAGAATAGTATTTATTTTAGGTTAGAGTTAAGATAGCTGTGTTATAAAATATGCATTTTATTACTTGATTAGAATAATGTTTGGTTGTATATGCAATGTAAGATTTATGATGTCCTTAACCATTCATTTTCTTATCTTTAATAAATACTAGGGTTTTGTGACAGATGTGATAGGTAACTACATTGTTCTCATTTAGCAACCTTATCTATTTTTATGGAGTTTTCTAGAAACTTCCAGTTTAGTTTTACATCTTTCATTTTGTGCTTTTGTTAGGCAAATGATACAATATTTAAGTAGACAGGATGGCTAGGTTGCCAAATTATTAAATGAAAGGAGTGTGCAGTGTTTTGCAAGCTACTAATGGCTCTTGTGGAGCCCTGCCTCATTTTGTGTGTACCTCACAAGATATGCAACAGTGACTAATAACATTGCAGTTTGGGTATTCATGCCAATTCTACTATTAATACTTCTTTATATATCTCCCCCTCCTCCCCCCCCCCCCCCCCACTTTGCAGCTGGTCATTATATTTTTAGCACTGAAATGTCTTTTAACCAAAAGTATTCTGCCTTCAAAAATACATATATTAAACCAATGTTTAGTTGAAAAAGTAAAACCAAGGATATCATTCAAATCTAATTTTCATAAAAGTCAAAAGTATATGAAATAAGGAATGTAACTTAAATATTGTTTGTTTTTATTTTTCGTCACTTTTAATGTGTTCTTATTGCTATGACAGAAAATATGGGAAATATTACCCAAAATAAGAACCCCAAATTCTCATAGTTGTTAGCCAAAATATAGTATGTATATTTGCTAAATATGCTATGTATATACATCTGTAACATATGCTAACACCCGAATTTTTAAAAATAGGAGCCTAAAGTTAGGATTTTAATTTAGTGGCCTGATTTTTAAAAGTCATGAAAACCAAGCAGCTTCTATTGACGTCAAAAGGAAATGCAAGTGTTCAGCATGTTTGAAAATCAGACCACTTATTTAGGTGCAGAAACATTAATTTAGGAGCCCAAGATTAGACTCCTATTTTTAAAAATCTTAGCATAAGCGAATAAAGTGTCTGCTTTATATTTAAAAAGTAGAGAGTTTGTGTCCTTTTAAGGTTGAACTATTAACATTTATATTCATTTTTAACTTGAGAGAGAGTATATTTATTCTTACCACTTTTTCTAAAGAAACAAATTATCTGATCCAAAACATTCGATGTGCCAAACCTCAAATTAACACTAAATAGAAAAGAGCAGTTCAGCTTTATAATGATATAAGTATAAAATCAAGCATATTAAAGAGGTTAAAATCTTCCAATGGTAAAGTTAAACACAATACAACTAAGACTAACTCTAATTAAAATAATTTGTAGCCTGCGGTGTTTGGTTTTTGTTTTCGGTTTTTTTAGTGACTATGCTGCCCACACTGTCCTATTTAGTAAAATTTCTTTCCCTGTATAAGCATTCTTCTCTGCTTTGAATCCCTTTTTGCAGCTAATCCAGACTTTTGCTGGTCATTTTGTACAGCAATCCTTAACTCTTCAGAAAGAGCTTGACACTTTTTCCCCAAGGACCCCCAAGCTGCCTATGACTGAAACCCAAGTACAGAGTTGGAGCAAACAGGAAGATAAGAAGAGTGAGGTTAAGCCATCCTTTGATGGAAATTGGCCCTTTAGTACCAAGTTCAGGCATAAAGAAATCTTGCAGGAGGACAGCCTGTTTTCGCATGGACAGAACAATATTTGGGGAATCAATTTAGAGAACTCTGGGCATGTGAAGCTAGGACTTAACAATATCAGTCTCGATACTGTCAGGGTCCTGTTGGTCAAACACATGTTTTAACTGGCTGGTACCAATGTAAAGTTAATATGATTGTCTTAAACTGAAGCCTTTCAACCACACAGTTGACTCTTGTGCCTTATTATCCAGCTAGATTACAGTACCACTAGTGATCAATTCTAAACAAACTTAATAGAGTTGTAGCCCAGGTATAATCTAAAATGACTGTGTTACAAACTACTAACTCAAATGGTCTGTGAAGCCAAGCATGAACTAAATAATAAACACATGTGAGTCACCAAATATAGAACGCTTAAGTCCTAGCTGCAAAGGGACACAAATGAGATGATAGGGTATTAGCAGAAAGATGCAATTTACAGGTCAGAATGTAATAGTAACCTTTCACTGTGAAAATTGAAAATTAACCTTGGGAGTATTGGATCATTTGCAGCTTATGTGGTAGTTTTATTGTAGAAGAAAATCTTTAATAGACTTTCACTGTGATTTTGGAACTAAAAATGTTGTTTTTAAAATGTTCTTATTCTCTTCCAGCAACTATCTCTTTTCCATATTTTCATTTATTGGTGCTACAGTGAATTTACAGGCACTGACAATATCCTGTATTAGTTTGTTAGAGCACTCAGGCCAACCTCCTTCTAATTTAACTTCCCATAAGGGGCTACATAAAGTGATCTACTCACCTTGGGGCAGATTCTCAGCTGACATCAATTGTCATGACTCTACTGAAGTCAATGGAGCTATGACAATTGACTCCAGCTGAAGATTTCAGTACTGCTTTATGCCAGTTTAGGTTTAACTTTTGGGAACGAAATTGACTCCAATGCAGAGGCCCTGTACAAAGACCCGCTTATGTTGGCCCTCAGCACAATAGTCAGTTTCATTCTTAAAAACTTAGGGCTAGATTTTTAAAGGTAATTAGACACCTAATCCAGCCCTTGGTGAGGTTTGATAAATGGGGAGAGGGCAGAGGAGTAGAATTTTGGAGGATAAATCTATTTGCATATATTACCCAATAAAAGACTATGGAATGTTTTTGTATATCAAAGAGTGATAAAGCAGGTTTCCTAACTTAACCATTTTTTGCTAAATAATTCCAATGGTCATTATAACGCTATTGAAAAATAGGGTACCGCAGTATCTAAAGAACATTGTGCACAAAACAGAAGGTAAGTAGCATGCTACTAAGTTTAGCAACTTTTCAAAAATGCTGCTTCATTAGAGGAAAAATATGAAGTTCTCCATAATTCTTTTGCAGTTCCCTAGGGTGTGTATTCAAGATGCAATGGAATTAATTGTAGCCAGTGCTTATGAAATTTGTACAATGCAGTAGTCCCCCCATCACCACCCTAAGGAAAACAGACTACTTCTCGAAGCACTTTTGGTTGATCTAGATTTGTAAAGGGTTGTTTCATATGTGGTTTACTAGGCAGAAACCCTGATATAGTACATTTTATAAGAAAAGTAATCAGCTTATACGTTTAAGTGACTACAGTATGCTGAAAAACATTAAGTTACAAGTTACAAGCTTTTTGTTGTCTGTTTAAAAATTGTAATAAGTAAACATCTATGAAACTACAAAGTTACAAAAAATGCTTAACGCTGAATTACTCCCATTACTTTGTATTCATTGGTTTTTTATTAATGTTTTTATGAACATTGTAGAAAACAATTATTGTATTATGTTTTGCATACACCCTTTGATATGTCCTCTGTTAACTCTAAATGAACACATTCCTTTAGAAAAAACAACCCATTTCAGTACTAGAACTAAACTACTAGTACAGGAAAATATTTCTGCACGGTACACTCTAATGATGGTACAACCTCTCTTCAGTAAATAACTTTCTGTGCATGAGAAGTAAACCCAAATAAACCTGTTTATGTGCTTTATAGTGAGTTTATAAAAATACATGTACCCTTATTGTTATATTTTCATCTTATACAAAAATATTTCCATGCTTAAATTCTCTTCCACTGTACATGAGGTTTGTTTTTCTTAGTGGCTTAGGAAGAGTCTTGACCTTTAACCTGAAGTCAGTTGTTTGGCTTTAGTGTAGTTTACACAAGGGTATAATTGACCTTTAACTCTTCAACATGCTTTTCTTTAGGTAGCTCTGGTACAATGGACAGAGAGTGTTGGTCTTACTCTGGTTAACAGGGATCTGACCTCAATGCAGCTGAAGACTCCAGGAGGACAGATTCTGACATATTATATTCTGCAAGTTTTCCCCTTCACATCTGAGAGCAAACGCATGGGAATCATAGTCCGGGTAAATGTTTTAAATATTCTTTAAATTGTTTGTTTTTACTAAGAGCTTTTTTTATTACAGTGTACCTGTTTACTCAATATAACATTTCAAAGTATGGATAGTTTACATATTTTTCAAATGTTTCAAACATAAAACTTGGAAGGTTTGTAAATAACACTCGTTTGTCAACAAGATATTCAACAAGATACTGTAAAAAATTAAGACTGTCTCTGCTGCAAGATGCTCCATTTAGGTGGAACTCTCCAACAACATGGGGCCAAATTGACTTCAATACTTCATGTATAGAGCAGCTTCCACAATCACAACCTAAAACTCCAGTTTTAATTTCCCCATTGTACCTATTATAGTTCTGTTAAAGTTCCAAGACTTAAGAGTAATATTCAAGTACCAAATGTACTTTAATATACAGGGGCAAGTTAGTGACTCACAGTGGCTGAGACACAAGGGCGCAGATCCACAAAGGTTCTTAGGTGCCGAAGGGTGTGTCTACACTGCAATTAAAAACCCAGGGCTGGCCTGTGCCAGCTGACTCAGTCTCCCAGGGTTCAGGCTGCGGGGTTCTTTAATTGCAATGTAGATTTACAGGCTCAGGTGCAGCCCAAGCTCTGGGACCCTCCCATCTCACGGGGTCGCAGAGCCTGGGCTCCATTCCAAGCCCAGAAGTCTACACTGCAGTTAAACAGGCCCCTAAGCTTGAACTCCACAAGCCCGAGTCAGCTGGCACAGGCCAGCCATGTGCCTAACTGCAGTGTAAACATTCCCTAAGTCTGAGGTTTAGGCACACATGTCCTAGTTTTAGTCTTCACTGTGATCCTCATAACTCCTAATTCTGTAGGTACCTAAGTTTTCAGGGTAAAAAATCTCTAAACACCTAATATTTTTACATCTGGGCATGCACAGTGCTGCCCCACTCTAGACATTTATCTCTTTCCTACTCCCCAGAGTGGTCCACAAACCAGGGGAAGATGGGCATTCACCCGCCTATCTTATGTACAGGGTCCAATCAGGTAGGCTTGCTCAGAGGCCGCCTACTAGAGTAGGTCTTACTCAAAATCTGGCTGGTGGTAGTGGTGGTGCCTACCTTATAACTTATAGCTCAGTGGTTAGAGCAATTGCCTGGGATATGGAAGACTCAGTTTCAGTTCCCTTCTGCCTGAGGGGAACAAATGATGTGAACAGGGGTTTCCTATTCTTCAGGAGAATGGTCTAACAAGTGAGCTATGGGATATTCTGATGTAGGACTCCTTCAGTCTCTCCTGTTGAAGCTGTTCCATTTTCAGGTGTTGTGGATTGCAGTGTTGTTCCTGTGATTTTTCTAGGCACCTAAAAGGTAGGCATTGCAGCACTCAGCATTGCAATACCTAGGTCCCTTTGTGGATCCTGACCAAAGTGCTAGAAATAGAGGTTCCTAAGGGAAATGTTGAAACAACCTCAACCACAACAACCAAAAATACTCCATAATAATACAAGGAAGAATAAATTGAATTAGGATTGTTTTTGTAAAATGTAGGTGGAAATACTTTGATAACAAAAGGACTGACCTCAGAAGCTGGCAATTCTGTTGTCTATTTTTGATTTTTAGAACTTGGTTGTAAAATAAAGTGTATTTTACAAAAAGTTTAGCAATATTTTATGGTCATAAAGTTTAATTGGTAATTATATTACCAGTCACTTCTGGGGAAGTGCATCTGCACAAAAATATCTTTAGACTTTATTAAGAAAGTGATTTGTAAATTGTGGAATAACGATTTGAGCGATATTATGTGACTTTGTATTACTGTATCATTGTATCAAATTATTTTTCATTAAAATACAATGCAACTTCTTAAAGAAGTATACAATATCTCCAGCCTTCCTATTTCTATTGTCTAACTGGATTGTAAGCACTTCTGGATAGGAATATTGTCCTCTTTCCATTTTCAAATCACTTAGCCTACATTTTATACTATACATATAATAATGTATAATTAGGGCTTCTGGTTTTTCTTTTCTTTAGGGCTTCATTTATTTTTAGCAGTATTGGAGTTTCATAGAATCATAGAATATCAGGGTTGGAAGGGACCTCAGGAGGTCATCTAGTCCAACCCCCTGCTCAAAGCAGGACCAATCCCCAATTAAATCATCCCAGGTAGGTCAAGCCTGACCTTAAAAACTTTTAAGGAAGGAGATTCCACCACCTCCCTAGGTAACGCATTCCAGTGTTTCACCACCCTCCTAGTGAAAAAGTTTTTCCTAATATCCAACCTAAATTTCCCCCACTGCAACTTGAGACCATTACTCCTTGTTCTGTCATCTGCTGCCACTGAGAACAGTCTAGAGCCATCCTCTTTGGAACCCCCTTTCAGGTAGTTGAAAGCAGCTATCAAATCCCCCCTCATTCTTCTCTTCCGTAGACTAAACATCCCCAGTTCCCTCAGCCTCTCCTCATAACTCATGTGTTCCAGACCCCTAATCATTTTTGTTGCCCTCCGCTGGACTCTTTCCAATTTTTCCACATCCTTCTTGTAGTGCGGGGCCCAAAACTGGACACAGTACTCCAGATGAGGCCTCACCAGTGTCGAATAGAGGGGAATGATCACGTCCCTCGATCTGCTGGCAGTGCCCCTACTTATACATCCCAAAATGCCATTGGCCTTCTTGGCAACAAGGGCACACTGTTGACTCATATCCAGGTTCTCATCCACTGTAACCCCTAGGTCCTTTTCTGCAGAACTGCTGCCTAGCCATTTGGTCCCTAGTCTGTAGCGGTGCATTGGATTCTTCTGTCCTAAGTGCAGGACTCTGCACTTGTCCTTGTTGAACCTCATCAGATTTCTTTTGGCCCAATCCTCTAATTTGTCTAGGTCCCTCTGTATCCTATCCCTACCCTCCAGCATATTTACCTCTCCTCCCAGTTTAGTGTCATCTGCAAACTTGCTGAAGGTGCAATCCACACCATCCTCCAGATCATTTATGAAGATATTGAGCAAAACCGGCCCCAGGACCGACCCTTGGGGCACTCCACTTGATACCAGCTGCCAACTAGACATGGAGCCATTGATCACTACCCGTTGAGCCCGACAATCTGGCCAATTTTCTTCCCATCTTATAGTGCATTCATCCAGCCCATACTTCTTTAACTTGCTGGCAAGAATACTGTGGGAGACCATATCAAAAGCTTTGCTAAAGTCAAGGAACAACACGTCCACCACTTTCCCTTCATCCACAGAGCCAGTTATCTCATCATAGAAGGCAATTAGATTAGTCAGGCATGGCTTGCCCTTGGTGAATCCACGCTGACTGTTCCTGATCACTTTCCTCTCCTCTAAGTGCTTCAGAATTGATTCCTTGAGGACCTGCTCCATGATTTTTCCAGGGACTGAGGTGAGGCTGACTGGCCTGTAGTTCCCAGGATCCTCCTTCTTCCCTTTTTTAAAGATGGGCACTACATTAGCCTTTTTCCAGTCGTCCGGGACTTCCCTGGATCGCCATGAGTTTTCAAAGATAATGGCCAATGGCTCTGCAATCACATCCGCCAACTCCTTTATCACTCTCGGATGCAACGCATCCGGCCCCATGGACTTGTGCACATCCAGCTTTTCTAAATAGTCCCGAACCACTTCTTTCTCCACAGAGGGCTGGCCACCTCCTCCCCAAGCTGTGCTGCCCAGTGCAGCAGTCTGGGAGCTGACCTTGTTCGTGAAGACAGAGGCAAAAAAAGCATTGAGTACATTAGCTTTTTTCCATATCGTCTGTCACTAGGTTGCCTCCCTCATTCAGTAAGGGGCCCACACTTTCCTTGACTTTCTTCTTGTTGCTAACATACCTGAAGAAACCCTTCTTGTTACTCTTAACATCTCTTGCTATCTGCAACTCCAGGTGTGATTTGGCCTTCCTGATTTCACTCCTGCATGCCCGAGCAATATTTTTATACTCATCCCTGGTCATTTGTCCAGTCTTCCACTTCTTGTAAGCTTCTTTTTTGTATTTAAGATCAGCAAGGATTTCACTGTTAAGCAAAGCTGGTCGCCTCCCATATTTACTATTCTTTCTATACATCGGATGGTTTGTCCCTGTAACCTCAATAAGGATTCTTTAAAATACAGCCAGCTCTCCTGGACTCCTTCCCCCCTCATGTTATTCTCCCACGGGATCTTGCCCATCAGTTCCCTGAGGGAGTCAAAGTCCGCTTTTCTGAAGTCCAGGATCCGTATTCTGCTGCTTTCCTTTCTTTCTTGTGTCAGGATCCTGAACTCGACCATCTCATGGTCACTGCCTCTCAGGTTCCCATCCACTTTTGCTTCCCCTACTAATTCTTCCTGGTTTGTGAGCAGCAGGTCAAGCAGAGCTCTGCCCATAGTTGGTTCCTCCAGCACTTGCACCAGGAAATTGTCCCCTACATTTTCCAAAAACTTCCTAGATTGTCTGTGCACCGCTGTATTGCTCTCCCAGGAGATATCAGGGTGATTGAAGTCTCCCATGAGAACCAGGGCGTGCGATCTAGTAACTTCTGCGAGTTGCCGGAAGAAAGCCTCGTCCTCCTCATCCCCCTGGTCCGGTGGTCTATAGTAGACTCCCACCACGACATCACCCTTGTTGCTCACACTTCTAAACTTAATCCAGAGACACTCAGGTTTTTCTGCAGTTTCATTCTTGAGCTCTGAGCAGTCATACTGCTCTCTTACATACAGTGCAACTCCCCCACCTTTTCTGCCCTGCCTGTCCTTCCTGAACATCTCAGATCCATCCATGACAGTACTCCAGTCATGTGAGTTTTATATAGGTGTCCAAAATTCAGGGCTTTTTCATAGTATGAAAAAGTGATGAGTAATGTATGTTTCATACATTACTCGTTATGGCAGTATACTCTGAGTATCTCTTCGTAATGTTCCTTGGTGCACTTTAACATAGTACTGTTTCAAACAGCACTACGTTTAAGCACACAAGGGAACCTTTAGTGCACACTAGCACAGGCCACACAGGCCAGTCAATGTGCAACATGTTTGTGTGTTTTATAAATCACACCCCTGTTACTGGGGTCCATGTTACTGCTCCATGCAGATAGACCTTTAGATACAAATAACCATTTCCAGTGTTTTTCCAGTGTTTATTGGATGAACACCAATTTTATTTTTTATTTTATTTTTTAATTGGGAGTGTTTTGTCAGTGTTATCAGTTAAAACCTAAAATCAGCAGCCCTACGTATGATCTTAATGGGAAGACTTATGTATCTGAGGGAAAGGTGTCAGCTTTAATACAGAAATGTATTTGTGCTGTATATCACAAAAGAGGAAGAACCTTCCAGTAGTTAGAACAGAGTCTAGGAGTTAAGAAATCCAGGCTTTATTTTCAACTCTGCCACTGATGCACTTTGTGATCTTGGGCAAATCATTTAGGCCCACTATTCAAAAGTGACCCCTGTAATTTTGCCTCCATTTTTAGAGCAACCAAATTTTAGCTATTTAAGGACTAATTTCCAAAAATGCCGAGCACCTGTATCGTGCATTGACTTCATTTGGAATTGTAAGTGTTCAGCACCTCTGTAAATCAGACCTTAGATATGTAAAGTTGGGCTCCCAAAAACTGAGACCCCCAAAATTAGAGATCATTTTTTGAAAATTTGGGACATTGCCTCTCTTCCTCAGTTTCTCTCAATGTATAAAATGTGGTGCATTCAGTTTACCCTATCAGTTTGTGGATTTTAGTTGTGAATATGCCCCAAAAGGCTAAGATGTGCACATTTTTATGGATAAAATTAATTAAATTGGGTAATAAAACTTGCTGACTGTTAAGATATAGATATTCAGGCCTGTCTGTAAAGTCCTGTACTTTAAGAATTTAGGTGTATTCTTATCACTTGGCTAGTTAGAGGTATAAAAGAAAGAATCAGAATCACTGTCTGCCAGTGTAAGGTCCGTCTCTTATTGTGACAGTCTGAGGCCCTGTTCTTAGGCTAAGGCCTTTGGCTAAGCGACAGAGGCAGCCATAAGCTGGGAAGCGACCGGTCACATCCTCACATTCCAAAGTAGTCACATTGAAAGAAGGTGCTATTGGGCTGTTAGGAATACAATCCTGTCCTGATAGTGCGTATCACCTCCAGAGAAAGGGAAGTGCCTAGAAGATGTAAAAGGAAATTGAGGTTGATAGTTTTCTGTCTGGTAAGAACTCACTTATCAATAGACACAGCTGGGAAACTCTTATGTCTTTATAGATGTAGTTGTGAAATCCTCACTTCTGTATTGTTTTGTCATTATAGTTCCCACTTTGCTATTGTTTATTGGCATGGTCTCTGTCTGGTTCTGTGATTGTTTCTGTCTGCTGTATAATTAATTTTGCTGGGTGTAAACTAATTAAGGTGGTGGGATATAATTGGTTAGCTAATCATGTTACAATATGTTAGGATTGGTTAGTTAAATTTCAGTAGAATGATTGGTTAAGGTATAGGTAAGAATATTACTATATAAATTAGGGGCAAATAGGAAGTAAGTTGGGATTCGAAAATAAGGAAAAAGGAACTTGTATTTAAGCTTGCTGGAAGTTCACCCCAATAAACATCGAATTGTTTGCACCTTCGGACTTCGGGTATTGTTGCTCTCTGTTCATGCGAGAAGGACCAGGGAATTGGGAGAGTGAAGGAATAAGCTCTCTAACACTGACCTTTTTGTAAAGTGCTTTGAGAACTTGTATGAAAGGTGCTATGTATATGTTAAAGGGGGATGGTCACTGCTATTGGCTATTTCAAATTTATTTACTGTATCAGAGTATAAGAAGATTGTTTTGTAGTTATGGTCATTTTGATTAAACAATGTGGACAAAATATTTCTTCTGCTGTTTTTCTAAAATTGCAGGATGAATCTACTGGGGAAATCACCTTTTATATGAAAGGGGCAGATGTCGCAATGTCCACCATTGTACAATACAATGACTGGTTAGAAGAAGAGGTAAGAAATATCATGAAAACTGAGTAGAACGGAGCAGAAAATTAAGTAGAAGGGACTGAGTACTTTATTTTGTCATGGGAAAATATTTTGTAGCTGAAATTTGCAAAGAACAGAAGGAGAAACCACAATGTCTTCTTTACCACAGATGTTATTGGAATAGGTTCAGAAATGGAAATCTTGAATCAAAGCAGTAATGGATTGTGAAATACAATTAAGTGTATCATGAATAGGTTTTAAGGATTTGCAATTGTTTCCAAATTTTGTATAACCAAGAAAGGAAAGCAGAGGTAACAGTTTTACTGAACAACGTAGCAACCTAAGACTAGGGATATATTTGTTATGTTGAATGTCCCTTCCAAAACAAATGTACACATAAAACACAAATACTTTTGAGAAGTATTCTATATATAGCACCTATTAGTCTCTTTACTGTTACAATTGGCTGGGAATCCTGAAATATCTTCATGGATGTAGCCAAAGTTAAATAAATTTGCTTAACCAAGTGTGTATAAACATAATTTTATAGTAATATAAGCTCCACATATATATTTATTTGCACAGATTACATTTCAAAACTGCTTAAATATTTTCCACTGTGTTGCTGTAATAGGCACCAGTAATCATCCTAATCTGACCCTGCATACAGACGATATGGTAATACAATGATCACACCATGTATGTTCATAATGGTATTGGCAATATGAATCAATATCTGCTTCAGGGCGGTTTGATTTAGTCAGGGACATGAATAAATTAAACTCCCTGAAGACCTAGCAAAATGTCATAAAAATTACTTTTGGCGATAATGATATACAATTAATTGTAAAATACTTGTTTAATTTATTTAACATTATGAGGTCCAATCAATAAGTGTTTTGCACCAGACAGGCAGCATCAGGCTTGTTTTTCATTAAGACAGTTGTTTTATGCTTTTTTTTTTTTAAGACTACTTTTAGGGTGTAGTCTTTTGATCAGCAAGAAACGCATTTGCTACAAAGAAGTTTCCTTGACAGTCATTGCTTGGCTCTATTGCATATGCTTTAACCATCTAAAAGATTAGTATAACCAATTCTAAAACTTCAGTCAAAAGGAAGTCTCCTTATTTAAAAGATTAGCAGGAGGAATCCTAGTAACCTAACAGTAGCATACTGTGTTGTCATATAGGAGAACCAAAGTGAAGGTTTTTTTCTGATTCAGTCTCTAGCTATTCCAGATAAGTAACTACGGGAAGAAATTCATGACTGTTAAAGATGGGGGGAAACTATAAGTCTATTTACTGTAGTACATCTTGCTAGAACAAGATTGTGCTTTAGAATATATTCTTTAGTACTTTATTCTATCCAATTTCACGTGTCTCTCTGCAATCACAGGCACTGGCTTTCCAAAGTGCCGGGAGGTGCTCGACCCCCAGCTCTGCTCTAGGCCCTGCCCCCACTCCACCCCTTCCCCCAAGGCCTTACTCCCGCCCCACCTCTTCCTACCCCTGCACCACTCCCACCCTCCCTCTTCCCACCCAGTTCTGCCCCCTCTCCCGAGCACATCTCATCCTCGCTTCTCCTCTGCAGCCTCCTGCATACTGCGAAACAGCTGATTGGGGAGGGTGGGGGAAGCGCTGATCTGTGGGGCCCACCAGTGGGCAGGAGATGCTGTGGGGGAGAGCAGATGGGGGGCTGCCAGTGGGTGTTCAGCACCCACCATTTTTTCCCTGTGGGTGCTCCAGCCCCAGAGCAGCCAGGGAGTAGGTGCCTTTGTCTGCAGTACTCTGGAAGCATTCAGCTCTTCATATGGCTCAGTAGCAGCAGGTGATCCTGTTGCTAAGTAAGGATCATGCATTGATGGTTCGGATCAGCGCTGGCATTAGGGAAAATGGCACCCTGGGCGAACTTGTATTTCTTCTTCCCTGCCCCCACCACCTCGGCTCCCTGGGCTTCCCCCTGCCCATCACCTCTGGGCCCCGCTGCCTCCCCCAGTGTTTAATTTGTATTGAAAGAGATGCCAGAGCTCAGCCCTGGCACAAATTAAGCAATGGCAGGGCAGCCTGATACTGGCAGGTGCTGGCCGAGCACCCAGCTCTGAAGGCAACGCCCTCACCAGCAGCAGCGCAGAAGGAAGGGTGGCATAGTATATGGTGTACTGCCACCCTTCCTTCTGCGCTGCTGCTGTGGCTTGTGGTGCCTGGTGCTCGGCATGTGGCTCAAGGTGGCTTCGTGCTGTCACACGGGGCTGCATCTTGCCAAAGCCCACAGCCCTCTGGCCACTCCTAGCTCACTGAGGCACTATTTCAGATTTTGCGAGGGTGGGAGGAAACTTTAACTGGAATTCCAGGGACTACTTAGACACTGAAAACTCTGGGGTTTTTTGCAGATGATAACAGGAATAAGCTTACAGGAGCGCTGTATCTAATGGTTATATAAAGAAAAAAAAAATATATGTATTAATGCCAATTAAAGCCACGTTTAAAGTTGCTATGTAAATTTAGAACAATCAGGAGATAATACAGCAGGATATTCCCAATCCCAAACCTTGAGGTATCTGTTCTGGAGCTTTAACACAGATATCAGAAACACATATTTGATACTTTGTACACTATCTTCAGTAGAGATAAATAAAAATAAATAAAATCTGCTTACTTTCTCTAACAGACACACACTCTGTGTTACTGTCATTATCTACTGTATTTTTATCAATTGTCTTTCACTCCACTAAAAACGTACTTAATTATAACATATGTGATTAAGATTTTTTTCTCTTTTATTAGGAAAGGGAATTTATTCTGGCATTTATGTTTACCAATCACAATCATGTACATGACTCCCTAACATTTGACTCCATCATTGCTATTGGTATCTTAGTTGGAACTGTATTTATTTTCATGCAAATTTTAAGTTATTTTACAGATACAACTAAAAATACAATTTGAAAATAAGTGACCGTCATCTGCCCGGTGTCTAAAGTTATATGTTAGCTAATGTTTTTTAAACTGGCACTGCTAAGGTTAGTACACAGTAAAGTTACATTCTAGAAGGATAGTATTATTCGATTGCACCACTTTAAATAATGACTGACAAAGCACAATACGATAATAAAAGTAATAATGATAATTACTCCAGCCAGGACAGGTTAGGCATTTTAGAGCTCACTACTCAAAGAAATAAATGTTAGCATAAGAGAGAAATAAAATTATGAAATGCACAGACTAGTCAAAAAACTAAAATAACAGCACTTTGAAAGAATAAAATTACAGAGAAATATGTGCATTGCAGGATTACCAAGGAGAAACAACAATAATAATAATAATTAATAATACTAATATGTGTTGGGGGATGAGTGTGAAAGAGACACTGTGTGTGCACATGTGTGAGAGAGAGAGACTGTGTGCTTTCGCCCCGTTCGCCTGGCCATATCAAAGGCCAGCCCTGGTTCCGATGAATCCCATCTAGTACTTTCCACCTGCAATTTGGTGACTGACCGTAAACCCTCATGAGTGGAATTAAGAGAAGATAGAAGAAAGTTGGTAGCTAGGCTGAGGGGAAAAAAGCGTATACATTTTCAGCTCCTAGTTACATTTTGGAGGTAAAGCTATAAATCAGTGAAAATTCCATCTTAACCATAATTTTACCTGCCCCTAGATTCTTTCTGCCTGTGTAATATGATCTTCTACCAATCCATGGAGTAAGGAAATTTCATTTCAGTTTCTATCACTTATAACTGTGGTAGGATCATTAGCTTCAGAGAAATCCAGATCTGTTCTTGTGTAAAGTAAGGGGAAACACCTCTGTGGTGCTGAGCAAAGTTTTGAGCTAATATTTTTTTAACTTGAATTTTGATTTTATCATTTGAAAATCTGTGCTGCAATCTCTGCCTAGCTGAGGGGGCAATTTTCATTTTTTTTCTTTACCCTGCCCCAACCAGAGTCATTTGCAAGAGGGTAGTCCATCATCGAAGTATTTCCACCACGAGGACAGGCAGAGGGAATGCCCCGTGAGCTTATGTTCTGTATTTGTGGGCCTCCCATTTGTCTCTTAACAGCTAGATGGGTCAAACCCTTATCTAAGAAGATTTTCATACAGGCTCTCTTACCCCGGGAATTACGTATATATTGTGTTTGCAGTCATTGTTTTCTCTGCCTGAAAGAGTAGAGGCACATGGTAGCCCTACATCACAAAAGTGAGGCTACTGGAATTCTCCTAGTTGTGGGTCCATGTGACTTTGAACAACCAGATTCAGGACACTGTCCCCTATAGTCAGTCTCCTTGGAGCCATTGCAGGATTGTCCCAGGGAAATGGGCTTTAAGGTGGAAGTACATATTTTATTGCTTTGTCCAGTCTATAATAGAAATGCTAAATGATGCAGATTCTGTCACATACCTTGAGAGATTATTCCATAGCCCAAGACTAGCCAGGGTGAGTGTGAACAGGTGTCTCAATGGTCCTCCAGCATCTCTAGCTGTTATGCTATGAAGAAAACCTTGTAAAAGTATCCCAAGTGTTACGGATGACAAATGGTAGTCTTAGTTTGCAGAGGATCTGAAACAAAAGCTCTGAGTTGTAAATTGCCCCATGCATTCCAATAGGTACTAACTCAAATGCAAATCATGATACTTTAAAATGTCAGCATTGTTAACTGTTTCATTGACCATCGAAGCATGTAAGAAAATAGGAAATATATTAAAGATATACACAATCTACTCCATTTTAGGTAAACCTTTAACAACACATGAGAGTTGAAGGAGGCATAATTGGTTTCAGTTTTCTGAAGGGGGACTTAACTATCAAAAGAATGGGGAAAACTAGCCTAAAATACCATGCTGCCAGATAGATTTTCCTTATATTCAGACTACATTTTAAAAAAATTAATCCTATTACTTCTAGTTATATCCCTTCATACCGCATAAAATAATCTCTCCCCACTTGGTGTTTGCATGCTTCACAACTGTTATTGTCATCCACCTCCTACCCTTTAATATTGATCTATCCAAGTATACATTTTTAGCCCTTTACATTAGCCTATTTTGCAGTCATTCAATTGCAAACATATTTAATTTGCTGTCCATTTTTACTCCTTAGTCTCTTTCTGAATTACTACTTCCCATGTTACTCATTACCACTGAATATCTGCATTGTGGATGATTTTTCTCTATATGTCCATTAGCTTATATTTTTCACAGATTATCACATTGTATTAAGTTCTGCTGTTTCTAAGATTTCTGGGTATATTTGTATTATTTCAGAGTTTTTTCTGTTTTACAACTCCTCTGTTTATTATCTGTTTGCTGTGTATTCCTTAATAAATCATGAATATAAATTTGAAATAGTACTTATTCTAACACAGATTTATGCACAACTCACTAGGCACCTTCCTCCAATTCAGTACTTTACCACTTAGATCACAGCCTCTTAGCCAATTTTCAGTGTATACTATAGCATTTTTATCAAAGCCGATTTGAATTATCTTTTCAACTAAGATTTCATGAGCCGTAGTATCAGATGCTATTCTCAATGTGTGGTTCTCCGCAAGGATCCAAATTACTTATTTGTCTCAGCTTGGCTAAGGAAAAGGTATGTTTGAGATAAAGGAGTTATCAGGCTGGGTTAAAACCACTATGCTGCATGCACAAAAGAAACCAATCTTACTATGAAGCCTGGGCAGCTACAGGGCTTGTTGTGGTGCTAGAGAGATTACCCTACCTGTAATTCTGTACTCAGCCTTGTGGCTTTCTGCAGGGTGGCACAGATGACAGTCTGAACTTTAGCTCTCTTAGCATGTAGATGGATGCCTTATGTGCAGTAAAGGGAAGATTAGTGATTCCTTTATCTTTATTTATGACACCAGATTCAGTCTTCTAAAGGCAGTAGTTTCATTCAAACCATGGCTCTTCCACCTCCCAGTAAATCTTAACTCTTGTCCTGAATACCTTTCCTTGCTCATTGCACTTTCTGTGATTAGTTCATTTTTTAGTTGATTTTGAAGTTTGTACTGCTTAAGAAGTTTCTCAGACTGGATTGCTTAGCCAAAATGTATTCTCTCACAGGATGTTGATATCACACATTTAATTGAATTTTCCTTTCTCCGTGTACTAGTTGGAGATCATTTTACCTAGTGTCCAGACTAATCTAGGAGGGACTAGAAAACCAAATTAGCTGTTTTGGAGATCATAGAAATGTAGGGCTGGAGGGGACCTTGAAAGTTCATCAATTCCAGCCTCCCACACTGAGGCAGGGTCTAGTATACCTGACAGTTGTCTAGTCTTTTCTTGAAAACATCCAGTGACTAGGATTCCACAACCTCCATTGGTAATCTGTTCCAGTACTTAACTCTTCTTATAGTGAGAATTGTTTTCCTATTATCTAATCTAAATCTCCTTTGCTTCAGATTAAACCAATTACTCCTTGTGCTACCATTGGTGGACATGTAAAACAATTGATCAACTTCCTCTTTATAATAGCCCTTAACATATTTGAAGATTATCATCAAGCTCCTCCTCTATCTTCTCTTCTCAAGATTAAACATACCCAATTTTTACCTTTCCTCGTGGATCAAATTTTCTAAACTTTTTATAATTTTTTTGCTTTCTCTGGACTCTCTCCAACTTGTCTACATCTTACTTACAGTGTGGTGCAAAAAAACCGAACACATTACTCCAGCTGAGGCCTCACCAATGGCAGATAGAGTGGAATAAGTACCTCCTGTTAATATACCCCAGAATTATATTAATGCAACTTTTTTGCAACTGCGTCACATTGTTGACTCAGTTTGTGATCCACTACAATCCCCCGATCCTTTTCAGCAGTACTACTGCCTCACCAGTTATTCCCTAATTTTGTATTTGTGCTTTTGCTTTTTCCTTCCTAAGTATAGTATTTTGCGCTTGCCTTTATTGAATTTCATTTTGTTAATTTCAGACCACTTCTCCAATTAATCAAGGTGCTTTTTGAATTCTAATCCTGTCCTCCAAAGTGCTTGCAACCCCTTCCAGCTTGGTGTCATCCACAAATTTTATAACCATACTCTCTACTCCATTATCAAAGCCATTAGTGAAAATTATGAATAGTATCTCACCCATGACAAAACCCCTCTAACTCTTAGATATACCTACCCAGTTTGACAGCGAACCACTGATAACTATTCTTTGAGTATGATTTTTCAAGCGGTTGTGCACCCACCTTATAGTAATTTCATCTAGACCACGTTTCCCTAACTAATTAATTAGAGTGCCATATTGGACTGTGTCAGAAGGCTTATTAAAATCAAGATATATCATGTCTTCTGCTTCCCCTGATCCCCTAGGCCAGTAACCTAATCAGAGGAGGTTAGTTTGACATGATTTTTTTTCTTGACAAATCTGTGTTGGCTATTACTTATCATCCTGTTATCCTCTAGAAGCTTACAAACTGATTGATTAATAATTTGTTCCAATATATTTCCAAGTATTAAAGTGATGCTGGTTAATCTGTAATTCCTGTCTGTAAAGATAGGTACCACATGCCCTATTGTTGGTCTGTAGTACAGAACAGCATGCTATTTTACCTACATTCTTCTTTTGTACTTTTGTCTATCCAGTGTGGCAACATGGCACGAGAAGGATTGCGCACTCTGGTGGTTGCCAAGAAGTCATTAACAGAAGAGCAGTACCAAGATTTTGAGGTATGAAAATAGAGAGGAATCTGTATTCCGAGCATAGCTCTTGAGCTCAAATAATGCAAAGCACTTTATAAGGAATACTACTATTTGTATTCTATTAAGATGATGTGATCAAATTTTGATTTAAAATATCGGTAATAATTGATGTGTTTAAACAGAAGTGTTGTGATATTCTATCAGTTTTTGACATTCCTTAGCAACTATTCCAAAATCTTTCACAGGATACTGTTTAGTTTTGTTTATTATACTATTGGATTACTGCTATACAGCATCAGAGGTCCTCATTAAGTTAATTTTAGAGTTTCAGTGGAGCACAAAAATCTATTAGTTCTGAAAAACAAGGACAATCACTACTTAAGTGTCATGAGGCCTGCTTTTTATAAAGTCTTCTCATGATTCACTCTAAGGATCAGGCAAGGAAACTTGCACTGATATACTGACGTAAAATGTGTTGATTAAACAGTGGATTTTACTTTTCATAATTGTTAGTTCTTGGGTTTAAGATATTTAGATAAATTTAAATATGTTACATCATGAGATATTGTCAACAAATATTGACAAACTGAAGATGTATTTTCTCTTTATGAGTGATAGCAAGCTCTCTCTAAAATAAGGGGCTTGGGGTTTTTTGTTTGTGCGAACAGAATCGATATAACCAAGCAAAGTTAAGCATACATGATAGAGCCCTCAAGGTGGCTGCTGTTGTGGAGAGTTTGGAGAGAGAAATGGAATTGCTTTGCCTCACTGGAGTAGAGGATCAACTACAAGCTGATGTTAGACCAACTCTGGAGATGCTAAGAAATGCTGGAATAAAGGTACTAAATGCATACTACCAAAAGACAGTTAACATGGTATTCTAATTGTGTATTTTTTCAAAACTGATTTATTTAGTTTTGTTATTTATTTATTTAGATTTATACAGAATGAAAAAGGACACCTACCTAAGACTCTAGGTGTCCCTGACTTAAATTACAAAAACAAATATCAATGAACAGCAAGCAGAACACACAAACTCCCTTTCCCTCCACAAATTTGATTCCCCTTAAGCATCCACCTCTTCAGCAGCCTGTGCAAAGAGAGGAATTTATCTATTATTATTTTGTCATTGATGCTTATCAATCTTTACCATGAAACTGTCCTGTGTGGAATGTGTACTAAAAGAGTTAGCGACGTTACTTAGGTGTTCACATCATAAAACCACTGAATTGGCACTAATTTGTATTCATATGAAGTCTCAGCAAAAAAGCAAAGGAGAAATCTTCATACATAACATGACAAATCTTCATACATAACTTCTGTAATTGTCATAATACATAACTTCATACATAACTTCTATAATTGCAATTATCCTATCTGGAATTCCATATGATTTTTGTACTTTCCATAATGCTTCCCTCCAAACCAAATCAAATGCCTTTGTGAAGTCAATGACCACAGCAAACATCTTTAATCCACATTCTCATTTTTTTCCATCAGATGTTGGAATGTGGTCTGAAGGAAGAGCAGCACCTCCTGGAGGCAGGCCAGACTTATAGACACCATATGGCCAGATAGCTTGGAGCAGTAGTAGGACAGGGCCTAAGGTGTGGGCAGGGTTCCTTGTCACCACACAAATCCAACATGTCCTAGTAGGGGGCATCTCTTCCCCTCTATACCCATGAGGGGACCACAGGCCACAGTAGTCCCTCCTTTACACCAGAGACTTCCTTCCTTCCCCTAGGTGCCAGAAATAAAACAATGGAAAGTCTTTACTCTCTGCTGATTGTTTGCTTCAGTCTCCTCCCTCCTTTCTGCATCACAGTCTCTCTGACTCACTTGCCATGCCAACTTTTCCTCTTTTGTGTTTCCCATCTCCCCTTCTCTCCTTTCCTTTCAGTGATTAAGGGGATGGTTTATATTTTAAGAATAACTGACAATGGCTAAGTAGAGGAGCAGTGGGGGATAGGTTGTCTACATAAAAGAAAACCAACAAAATATGTGCCAATCCTAAACCTATCCATTTTACTTGTCCTTTCCCAAACTTTTTAACTTTGGCCTTTAAAATTGTAAGCTCCTTGGGTCAGGAACTGTGTCTTCCCATATAACTGTATAGTGCCCAGACCAAGAGGACCGGAACAGCTTACATCTGGAGGGGAGGGAGCAGTCTTCCTGCACAGGAATTGTGGATGACAGACATAAGGCTACCTTCCAAGCCTCCTTGCAAGCACTAATAGAAGGGGGAGGGCAGGAAGGGTGTGTTGAGGGCAGGGCCACAGTATGCTGTGTGCTAGAGATTCTGAGTGATGCTCTAGCCCATAGGGCAGCCCCAAGACACTGCTGTAACGTAGGTCATAGGAGCCTCTCCAGTTCTTGGAACAGCCCAGGATCGGGAGGATGCAAAAGTAGTTTAAATCCTCCATAACCCACCCACCTCCTTTTCCTCCTGAACTGCAAAATCTGTGCTGTGCCTAAAAGGGACAGCATGTAATCTCACCCTTTGTGTGCAATTATAGTAAAAGTGAGCCTATTAATTTCTTTGGTTTAAAGATATGTAGCCAATGCATCCTTCCTGGTTATCAGGTTCAGCAGAGTAGTAGGAGAAGATTTGAAGAAGATACAAATATCATTCAGCTTTTGAGAACAGGTCTTAATGTTCAACTGAATTAACTCTAAAATTCTTTTGCAGATATGGATGTTAACAGGAGATAAACTGGAGACAGCTACTTGTATTGCAAAAAGTTCCCACTTAGTATCTAGAACTCAAGATATTCATATTTTCAGACCTGTGAGTATAGTTCCAGATAATATTTTAAGATTGGCCTCATCAAATAAGAGTTAGAGTAAAATAAATATTGCTTAATAAGTGGCCAGCTGTTAATCATTAATTTGATATTCATGGTAATAGGATTAATGATAAGGAGTTGATGTGCTGTTATTGTGGACGTCATATTACAATTCCGTAGAAATTGTACTTCAAGTTGGTGACTGTTTAAAGACTGAAGGTTATAAAGCGTTACGTATGAACTTATTGATACTTCTTCCAGATGTTTCATAAAGGACTTGTCCTAATGCACCAGTTTTACACTAGTATAACTCCTTTGACTTCCACTGCGTTACTCCTGAATTACACTGATATAAGTGAGAGTCCAAACACATTACTTCTGCAGAACAAGGGTCCCAATCAAAAGCAGAAAACCAGAATTATTAATCTATTAGTCTTCAATTAAAATACTTGTATTTTCTCATTTCTCTCTTTAAGAAAATGAATAGAAATGCAAACTGAATATCTGTATTTATATACATTTTGTTATATTTTCATAACATCAACTATATTGAATTCAAACAAAAATAAAGATTCCCTAGGTCTTGATTGATGATGTCTGATCAGACATAAAGTCTGTTTGTTCTAAATGAACCACTTGCACCTACAGAAATAATTATTTCAATATAATTTACATGTAAATTTAGTTTCTTCTGAACCATCAGAATAGCAAATTAGGCCCTGCAGACTCCTATTTGCAATTCAATTATTAATGCTTCTGATAAAACTTCAGATCAATTTTTGTTGACCTTTCCGTGTTGTAACACTACAAATTAAGTCTTTCTGAACAAAATCTATTTAGTTTGAGTTAGATTTTTATTTTCATTACCTAGATTAGTAATAAGAGATCAATTTGGAACTGTTAATTTAGAATACACAAAGTTTTAAATTAGTTAGAAAATGAATTTATATAGAATTCTATCTTGTCTATGCCTGCATTTTACAAACAATTTAAAAAAAAATGTTTTAGCATGTTACAGTACTTAAATCTGACTGACAATTGAAATAAATATTAAATTGAATATCATCAGTTTGGGGGGAACCTGAAAAATCACAAAAATATGGTATGTCCATGGCTTATTTTATAATATTATACGTGCAGTAAAGAAATAATTACTAGAAGTCACTGTACTAGATTGATAGTCATTGTTAAAATGTCTTCTCTGATATTCCAAATATCAATTAACAAAGAGTTTGCCACTTAGACTCCTATTAAAAAAAAGTTAGATTTTTTTAGGTTTGTGAATGCTCCTTTTAATTTATTCTTAAGGCTTTTAGATGTTGTTTCTGTCTATGGTAAAACAAATGGATATGTCGCAAACATAAAAACTTTCTTTCTCTTTGTTAGCTGACAGGTGGCACTATAGAGAGAGTGTGTCATGCTGAGTAGTGAGTTCTGAGTGAAGACACCTCTCGATTCCTGTGATGCTAGACCCAGTAGTAGGGCCCAGCCCCCGGTGGTAGACAGAATAGGAGCTTGTTTCTCCTCCCTCTTCAACCTCCCCCAACACACACTTAGTTTAGAAGGGAAGGAGAGAGAATTCCATATTTGTTATTTTTGGAGCATTTTGTTGTTGAGTTGCATCATAATGCCCCTGCAGATCTTTGTGTGCAGTTAATCCAGCATAAGGAGTTGTATGCTAACAGAAGCCAGACCTGGGGTTCCTACTGTTGGAGAGAGACAGGTTCAAGACATGCAGCCTCTGATTCTGTCTGCAGTAGGCCAAGAACAGTGTTATCCCAAATCAGTTTAATTTTGTTCAAGCTCGCCCATTTTAAATTTGATTGGGACAGCCAATGTTGACAGGGCCCAAATCACATGTGAAAGCATTTTAGAAATTTTCTTCTAGACTAACAACTGTATCTTGTCTAGGATAGTGCAGAAAAGTCTACTTGAAAGTCAACATTTTGTATTTAAAATTATATTGGTACACTTTAACCTGGTTATATTGTAAATTTTGCAAGTTCTGTATTTTAATTTGGTCCTTATAAAATTATATTGTGTACACTTTGAACCCATATTGCATTTCACAAATTTGATTCCATCCTGTGATACATTGTGTGAATAAAAATACTGTATAATGATATTCTCTGACCCCCAGGAGGTTCGTTATGATTTGTGTGTGTTATATGACTCCATGGTACTTATTCATACCAAACTAGTCTTCGTATTGCCTGCTTAGGAAAACATTTTCAGCTGCAAGTTCCAAAAAGGACTAACACAAGTAATTGTATTCCTGTGCCTCTTGAACAATTTAGGGTTTTACTTTTCCTCATCCAAACTAATGGAACCACTAATGTGGCCACATCACATTGTTCCAGATACATCTTATTCATTATTAAGCAATGTCATTTTTCTGAGTTAGAGGGTTTATCTAGAGTTACCAAACTTGAATGACTCAATCCCACATAAAGTTCTTAAGAGATTTTATATGTATGGTTTTGCAGCCTGATCCACTTTGGTGAGGCACTGAATGCGCTGCCTGCACAGATTTGCCTCCTTTTTGAAGATTGCTTTCACATCTCAGTTCTTTCATGCAAGATGGGAAAGACACATGCAGAGCTACTTCCTGGGTGTTACACACGCTGGGGTAGAACACTTTGAATAACTTGTGCTTTCTGGTCTTGGTTTCTCTGGTTTCTGGTATTTCAGTTCAAACTTGTTTAACAATTAAATCTTTTAATTTTGAGTGTGTATTTTTATTGAAGGTAATCAGTCGAGGAGAAGCTCACTTAGAACTTAATGCTTTTAGAAGGAAGCACGACTGTGCCTTGGTGATATCTGGGGACTCTCTAGAGGTAAGACCTGGGCTTCTATCAAAAGTAATTTAGTTGCACAATTCTATATGAAAAGGAAAGGGTTGTTCATATCCTCATTTATTTAAAAAATGGTTTTGAAAATTCCCCCTGTACTTTAAAGCATCTCAGCGTTGCCAGTGCAATTTTGCTTGAGCCATAAATCAAGAACAACTTTACTAGACAACCAAATTGTATTAGTTCTTTGACGGTTGCTTAAGACAGATTTAGATTAATGAAAGGTGTATGCAATATGATTTGGTACTGTGAATATATGAAATTTTGTCTCTTCTATTAGGGCCAATGAAACAGCTCTAAGAGTGCTAGTTTACAGTAAAAAGCCACGGTCCAGAGAATGTGGGTAAAATTGTTTTGTTGATGTCACTCAAGCAAAACTCTATGGCAGAAGGAGGGATTTCCTTTTCCATCAAGTGTTTTCTATTCATGAAATGAGCCTGTACTATGGTGCCTCTCATGATTAAGAACAGAACGTCAAATAGGATAAAATATGTTCCTTTCCATAGGTTTGTCTGAAGTACTACGAGCATGAATTTGTAGAGCTGGCATGCCAGTGCCCTGCTGTAGTTTGTTGCCGATGTTCACCCACCCAGAAAGCTCATATTGTGAAACTGTTACAACACCACACTGGAAAACGCACTTGTGCAATAGGTGAGTGCCAGAGCTAGTTTCATTCATAGTAACAAGAATTTGATAAATTTGGAGAGTAGGTGGCAACAGTGAACCAGAATGGTTACAGGTCAACATTTCAAGGCAGTAAACTTCCAAATATTACAACTTCTTTACAGTAAAAGATCTATTGAGAGAAGGTTTTTTAAAATGTATAAGCAAAAATATCTTGATCATTGAAGTTATATTTGTTTTAACCTATACACGAATTCCAAGAATTTAACGATACACACTACATAACTAAAAACATGACATAAAGAGAGGGGGAAAGTATGAATAACTGCATAGTGCAATGGCATTTCCAGGTGATGGAGGAAATGATGTCAGCATGATCCAAGCAGCAGACTGTGGAATTGGAATCGAAGGCAAGGTAACCTTATCTAATTTCATGTAAATTATCCTACGTGTCATTTCAACAATATTGTACTAGAAGCTTTCTTTTTAAATTGTAATTAATTATGCAGCAGCCTTATAATGAAGACATTGGTAAAGTTCACACTTTTCAGTACAATGCAAATAGTGTTTAAGTATTTTTTCAAAAAGTCATAAAATCTGTGTGTTAATATTTTCTCACCTTGTGTATAGAAACATCAAGAAAAACACAATCCTTGTAGGTTATTTTGTATAAAATACGTATGTTGCACGGAAAGAGACAGACTTGGGTTATTGTACTTATTTGTAGCAGTCATCACAGACTGTTCAATATATTCAATATACAGCAGTTTGCATTTTACATTAAATACATTGCAATGCTGATAAAACTCTGTTATTAAGGGTCTGATTCTGTCACAGATTCAGTGACTTTCTGGGACTTCCACGACTTCCGCAGTGGCAGGGCTGGCACAGCTGTCAGCATCGGAGCAGCAGCCCCAGGGCTGAAACAGCCGGAGGTGGGAGGGTTAGGTCAGCCCTTGCTGCAGGAGCAGCGGCCAGTCCCGGGTCAACCAGAGTAGCAGATGATGGCCAGCCCCGTAACCTGTCCTTGACTTCTACTAAAAATACCCATGACAGAATCTTAATCTTATCTCTTATGAAGCAGGAGTGAATTTTGCAGTTACAAATTGGTTGCTTATTAAAATTTTGAAATCTGAACATTTTGTTTATTATTAATCTCTTAAGACACTGTGCTTTCCAAGATCCTTTTCTGCATAAAATGTAACATTTTTAAAATGTTGTATTTTGTTTTTGCTTTAGGAGGGAAAACAAGCTTCCCTGGCAGCTGACTTTTCTATCACACAATTTAAACACATAGGCAGGCTGCTGATGGTTCATGGTCGAAATAGTTACAAAAGATCAGCAGCACTTGGTCAATTTGTCATGCACCGGGGCCTTATTATTTCAACTATGCAGGTATTTAAACTTTTATGTTTCTATAATGCCCACAAAATGTCATTACCCTTAAAAATATTTATTGTGAAAGTTTTTAAATTAATCATTTAATTTGATTTATTGTAGTGCACTGCACTGCATACAGAGGGATAGTAAAAAAGAAAAGAAAAGGTAATTGACTAATGCATAGTTTTAAAATATGTGTTCTTTTTTTCAAGGCTGTATTTTCTTCAGTCTTCTATTTTGCTTCTATCCCTTTGTACCAGGGATTCCTAATGGTAGGGTAAGTTGAAATCAATAGTTACAATACCAGGTAACATTTATTTCCGAATAACTTTTTTAAAGAAAATATTGGTTTCTGATCCATTCCTCGTGCATTTGTGATTGATGAACTAACAGGTGCTGGTATGAGCAAAACAGCATCCATGTAGCAGAGGATCACAAAGCAACCCAACCTCCTTTACCACTCCTCAGTGCTGAACCTCTCAAAAGCAGCGCAAGATACCAAGCATCCCATTGGCATGGCCTTGTAGCTAATCCTCTAAAGAAAAAAAATCCCAAATACTGAGGTGTATTGGTAAAAGGCAAAAAGTTAAGTTTGATGTGCATTTCAGCATCAAAGCCTGTGGTCCAAACGCCTGCATTATCGCAACTGCAAAAGCAAGTGAGCTGCACATAACAGAGCATATCCAGCTTAGTGAAGCAGTTCAATTTTAACTGAACGTAACACATTTTATTCATGAGTATGGACCTTTATCCATTATCAGTTTCCAGTTCCACCCCTTTTCCACCCTGAAATGTCTTTCCTTTCTGAGGCTGGAATGTATGTACTCTGTTCTGCTTCACATGTTGGAAATAGCCATGGTTGCAAGCATAGGTGGGGTGAAAACACTGTGCCTTGTTAACAGCCCAGCATGATTGTCTTACAATATTTTTTACTTATGGAGCATCTGAAGACTTCAAAACTCTTCACGGGTATTAAGGAATTTTGGCCCTGGCTTTGAATCTGCATAACAATCAAGAAGAATGAGAATATAGTATTGGATGAAAGAGATCATGTGCTCAAGTCACAGCTCAGAGTCAAGCATGACTGGATCCTGTGCAGTTGCAAGGCAGAACTCCTCAAAGTGTTCCTGAAACAAGTCCTTTTAAGTCACATATGACATTATGATGATGCCTGTATATTTAATTATTAATCTAGCTGTTTTTCAAACAGAGTGCTCTCATAAATTAGAAAACTCTCTCTCCATTTTTCTGTTGACATCAGTGGCACTTAAAGGCCCCAGTCAAGTCAGGGTCTTAGGCACAGCATAGGCATATAGTAAAAGTCCTTAAAGCATTTACAAATCGTCTAGAAAACCATATTAAAAAAAAATCATTTGTGGTCCTAAGACAGCATGTGTTTATCAAAAATCCAGCCTCCTGGTTGGGCTGTTGAGATCCTCATGGACATGACAACACTTGTTGCCAAATTCTATATTTCCGTATTTGTTTTCATATTGCATTTACATTACAAAGATGCTAAGAATAATAGATGCAACAGTGGATTTGTTGTCTTGTCTTTCTCCTTTTAAAGACCTGGTTACAAAAGTGGATTATTGACTTTGGTGACTGGAAATAAGTTAGGTGGTTGGTTTATCTAAACTTTCTTAATGTAGCCATGTTCTACAATTTTGCACAATTGGCAGCTCTCAGAAGAAGCCCAGGACCATGTAATTTAGTATTGTTAAACTTACATGGGTAAGTTGCCCAGAGCTGACCACTACAATATTCACTCAACCAGATTTACTCAAACTTGAAAAATCACAGTAAAAGGATTATTTGATGTTAATAGATTGCTTATAAAGAGTACTACTTAATGATTTTTACAAACAGACTATTTATATGCTTTTTCTAAGGTATGCAACCATATACACTATGTTTCCAGTCTTCTCTTTAGTGTTGGATCAGGATGTGAAGCCAGAAATGGCATTGCTATATCCAGAACTTTATAAGGACCTCACCAAGGTATGAATATACAAAGTGTTCAGATATACATTATATTCATTTTGACTCTAGTATGCCCAAAAATAATTTCAGGTTATTATACTCACCTTGTGGAGATGTTCCAGGTAAGACAAACTCATAACTAGGCCATATGATTTCCAGGTGTTGTTTTTTGTTGTTGTTATTCATTAGGTGAAATAACATAATACAATATAATTTATGGGTGGTTTCTAAGTTTAAAATTGTTTTAATTTTAGAAATACAATTTTAAGGAGAAGTTAGGCTTTTTTTGATAATTTTAGGTAGAACTGGATAATCTCTTTTGGTACAGCAAACAGTATGACAGCCAGGTATTTTTAAAGATCTATGGTGGTCTGTTCTTTCAGTATTATCTCCATTAACTTATTCTTTATTCATAACCCAACTTCTGTTTGTGTATAGTGTTCATACCCTGCTTTATTTAGTGTGCAGTTGTGCATCATAATTATTCTCAATTGTTCTGGTAAACAAGACCCATTCCAAATATCTCGGGCACAAAAGAGCTCTTAAAACCAAATGATTTTTAAAAACACTTATCAAATGTACTGAACTAGCTATACCCTCAGTGGTTTCATCTGGTGAGAAGCCTTACTGCTTTGTTACACAAAACTTTAGCATAATATTTAAAAAGGGTAAACCTGGTTGCTGAAATAAGATCCTGCTACGCTTGCTCTTTGAGCTGTTGTACAGGCCATCCATGTTTAATAATAGTTTCAGGAGTTCTATTCCTTAGGCCAAAGGAGATCATCATGGCAACTCCAAAAGGATCATAATCTCCTTGCAGATTAAACACAACCCAGATCAATCTCTAGCTAGGTCCTTAAGATGTTGTGACTGGATAGTCAGTTTGTCCATCACTGGCAATCTTACTGTGCTTCCAAAGCTTTTGACAACCATGTGATGGCTGGCCACCTAGTGGCATTCATTGGCACAAACACTTGGATGTGTATTTCGTGTTGGCTATGAAATCATTTGGATAATAGTGTTCAGTGCATTCTTGCACATACTCTGACTGTTTTGTCTGTTTACCTCATTTGGTACCCATATTCTAGGCAATTTACCAGGATAAGGAGTACACTTTTTACTATCTATCCTAAGCTGTATCAGGCCAGAGTAACGTTTTTAGTCTCAGTCTAGATCAGGGGTCAGCAACGTGTGGCACACGAGCCAATTTTTACTTACACACTGCTGCCAGCCGGGGTCCCGGCCGCTGGCCCCACTCAGCCCACTGCCTGCCTTGGTGAAAGGAACCCCAGGCTAGCAGCGGGCTGAGTGGGGCCGGCAGCCGGAACCCCAGACCTGCTGCAGGCTGAGCCACTCAGCCCACTGCTGGTCTGGGGTTCCGGCCACCGGCCCCTTGCCAGCCGGGGTTCCGGCCGCCGGCCCCACTCAGCCTGCTGCCGGCCTGGGATACCAGCCGCCGGCCCCGCTCACCTTGCTGCTGGTCTGGGGTTCCAGCCACCCGGGCCCCTGCCAGCCGGGGTCCTGGCCACTGGCCCTGCTCAGCCCGCTGCCAGTCTGGGGTTCCATTGAGGGGCCCCTGTAATTGTAAAATTTATTACTGGCACACGAAACCATAAATTAGTGAAGACTTGGCATGCCACTTCTCAAAGATTGCTGACCCCTGGTCTAGATCAACAGAATGGGTTAATCCATCACTGTCTGTGGCCAGGCTGTTTTGAAATCCATTTCTTTGCTGAGTGCAGATTCACATCTGTGCTGGTGTGATCAGCTCTTTCATGGGCAGAAACAGATGTTTTCTTATGCCTGCTTATATTTTCATTGCTTGCACTTTCTTTTAAGCCCTAACGAGTTTCATAAATCCATTCATAGGATGCATGAAACATATGCATATACACATGCAAACAAAATTATGTGTTCTTTGATTTATACATGTGTAAGCCAATGAATTTTGATTGGGACCATGATTTGTTTACTGCCACAGGAAGACAAAAATTATTGGGTAAGGAAGTAATCTACAGAAACTTTTAAAGTAGTAAGCTCTCAGAGTTTTAATGAGTAAAAATGGGCACTGTATCTTAGCAAAAGGCTACCTGACATTTAAAGTAATATACAATGTTGTAGCCCTGTCAGCGCCAGGGACAAAGTGCGTGAGGTAATATCTTTAATTGATTGGACCAACTCCTATTGGTGGGAGAGACAAGCTCTCGAGCAACACAGAGCTCTTCTTCAGGACTGGGAAACGTTCTCAGACCTGAAGAAGAGAAGTCTGTGTTGCTGGAAAGCTTGTCTCTCCCACCAACAGAAATTGGTCCAATAAAAGATATTACCTCACCCATGTTGTCTATTTAAAGGGATGGTTAGTGTATACTAGATTAGATTAACTATGGTCTTGTTTGGTGTCTCTGAGACTTACGATTGCAGTTGTCCCATGTATACGTCAGAATTGACAGATATAAATCCTCCCCAAAAAATTTAAAAGCAAACCAAGTAACAATTATAGTATAACTATAGCCTTTCTAAAAGAACCAATAACAGTTAAATGTAAAATGCAGGTTTGCTATTTATATTCTACAATAGTTTCACCAGTTTTGGCCAAAATTATGAGTTTTCCACACAAATTTGAAACTAATCCTGGAAATTCATATCCAACAAAAACTTTGTGGCCCATGTCACATGTAAAATTTTCTCTGCGTAGTTGTAAAATTAATATTTGCTTTTGAAAGAGTAACTCTGATGAACATCTAGCTACTCTGAAAATCTACAAATCAAGTAGATTTTTCTACTGTACTTAACTAACCTGTCTTACTTGTTTCCTCTAGGGAAGATCTTTGTCGTTTAAAACCTTCCTCATCTGGGTTTTAATCAGTATTTACCAAGGTAGGAGAGATCCCTAATTTTACTAGACTAAAGATTTTTTTGTCTACTATTAACAATGTTTTTTCAGCTCCAGGTTAAATTCTCAAAGCTTAAAATTTCATCCACAGTTATATATATTGTTTTCTGTTTATCTCGTAAATCGATATTTTAGCATATGGTATTTTTATTGATGTATGTTGCCTAAAAACTGACCTGTTTTTACTTAAATGCTAATCCAAAAAAATTTTAACAAGTGCTTATCATATTGCATACACTCCACAGTAGTTTTCTTTCATTGAATGACAGAAGTACTGTTTAAGAAATCTGAATTAGGTAATCAGTTAAGAGTAATTAACCTCATTTGTCTACTGCTACAAATAAATGAGAGATTGTTGAAAATGTAATTAATGGTTGATCAGATGCATTACACTGAAATGTGTTTAATGTTCTAATAGTCATATTTTAATTTTTAACCATCTTATTTTTATTCTTTTGTTTTACACACAGAATGTAAAATAAAAGTTAGTGCTGTTCTTATGTAAGAAATTAACAGAGAAAGTTTTCACGATAACTGATACATTTTCAGCATGCATTTGTAAAGATGAATGACCCAAAATATAGTTACAGATTGACTGTGTAACATGTTGTGTTCCTTTTCTAGGTGGCATTCTGATGTATGGAGCCCTTCTCCTTTTTGAATCTGAGTTTGTACATGTTGTTGCAATTTCTTTTACTGCCCTAATCTTGACTGAACTCTTGATGGTTGCACTGACCATACGAACGTGGCACTGGTTAATGGTGGTAGCTGAATTCTTCAGTCTTGGCTGCTATGTGGCCTCTCTTGCATTTCTCAATGAATATTTTGGTGAGTAGCAGTAGAAAATCTTTGCCTGCAAAAGTATACTTTCTAACATACAGTTCTTTGTAATCTTTTTCTCTTTTTAGCTGCATGTTACTCATGTAAATATGAGTAATATTATACTTTGTGAATCAGCTTCAGGCAGTAGAATATGACTTTAACTTGTATGTAAAGACATTATTCATGATGAACTCTAAAATGCTTTATCATTTGTTTCTCTGTAGGATTTGTAACAGATTTTTATATAGTTTATGTGAAAAAATTTTATTCAAGACGCATAAGCTTTTTTCACTGTGCTTCGTTTCAGTGACAAATTCAAACTGCTTTTCATCTTGAATCAGCTTTGAGTAGTTATTAGACGTACAGTACTGAAATTGGGTGTAATTTAATGAAAAAACATTCTAAAGAACCAGTTTTCAAAACGTTCAGGGTAGATCTACACTGCAACAAAAGACCCCTAGCTTGCTTAAGTCAGCTGACTCAGACTCATGGGGCTTAGGCTGCAGGGCTATAAAATTACAGAGTAGAGGTTTGGGTTGGGACTAGAGCCCAGACCCAAATGTCTACACAGCAATTTTATAGCCCCACAGCCTGAGCCAGCTGGTCTGAGCTCTAAGGCTTGATCCCATGGGGTTTTTATTGCAGTTTGGATATACCCTAAATGCAGGTCTACACTTAAAAAGCTGCGGCAGCACAGCTGCACCACTGTAGCACTTTAGTGAAGATGCTACTACGCTGATGGGAGAGCTTCTCCCGTTGGCGTAGTTAATCGGTGGTTGCTATGTCGAGGGGAGAAGCCCTCCCATTGACATAGTGCTGTTTACACTGCGGGTGAGGTCAGTATAACTACATCGCTCGGGGGTAGGTGGATTTTTCACTCCCCAGAGCAACATAGGTATACCGATGTACGTTTGTAGTGTAGACCTGGCCTCACAGCACATCTACACTACAAAATTAAGTCTACCTAACTATGTCAGCATATAGCCGCTACAGTAATTGCATCGCTTGTGTATGTCTACACTTTGCTCCTTGAGTTGGCAGCGCACGTCCTCACCTGCAGTGATTGAACTGTCAGTGTGGGGCATTGTGGGATGGCTTCTGAAAGCCAGCAACAGTCTGAAAGCTTACAACAGCAATGTAAGCGATGCAGTGTCTACACGGACACTGTGTCAACCTAACTACATCAACATTGACTCTACGCCTCTGGTGGAGGTGGAGTTATTAAGTTGGTGTAGTAGGCAAGTTACAGCAGCAGGAGCAAAATTTTAGTGTAGACGCTTATAGTCAGGTTGACGTAAGTTGCCTTGCTTTCACCTAACTCTGTAGTGTGGACCAAGTCTCGGAGTCATAGAGTTTAAAGCCAGAAGACACCACCAGATCATCTAGTCTGACCTAGTGTATGTCCCAGGCCCCCACACCACCCAGCCACCCCCACCCCAAGCACCACAATTAGGCCAAAGTCATACAGTTTTCAGAAAGCTGTTGTGTGCCACAGGCAGACGACAGAAGGGACCGAGGTGCACCAATGGCTCAGGCCTCTGCAGGGCAGGGAAGTGTTTTAGTGAGAGAAACCCTGATGACGTATGAATGTTTTACTCCCATAAAATAAAAAGATTTCCAGAAATATAAATAAATTGTTATTAATTTGTTGATTTCAAGTCTCTAGATAGTAAATAAAATGTATTTTAATATTATGTCAATAATATTCAAGTCTATTTGATAAGGTGGCAAAAACAGTCCAAAAAGACATTCCCAGTTTAAATCATCATTTTTCATATAGCGAATAAAAATATTCAACGAGGGACTAGGGAAATGTCCAGAAAAATATTACTACTGGCCAAACCTGGGTACAGTGAAGGCCTGCAGTATTCAGTGTTCTCCATGCATCTTCTCCCTGTGCAATTTAGATACGACCTACAATGGACTTCCCTTAATTTCAGTCTGTTGTAATGGGCATTGCTGTTGCCTAGATTACAGCAACACCTAATATGCTAGGCACTTTCCAAACCTGAGAGTCCCTCCCCTAAAGCCTTCGTAATCAAATACCCACTAATGACTAAAACAATATAAATTATATCATTTGAGACCTAAACCAGATATGAAGGTCAGACTAGTATAATAAGGAGGCATTTTGTCCATGTGTGTGGCAGGTTATCAGGTTCTAGGACTTTGCCTAGAGCTGAAGGTTTATTCTGTTGGTTCCTGGAAGAAGCCAGTCCAAATGAGTCTCATTAGATCCAATCCAAGAGCATAAAAGGGTTTGTGTATCACTAGATTAGAAGGCATTAGTGTGAAACAGGAGACTTCGTAGGAAAATCCTTAATTGCCATTTTCAGAGGAAACTCACGCTAAGATTTATTTTTCTTAAATTAAATTACAATATGCCATACCTTGTCTCATGGTCTTTTGTCCATCTAGTACTCCTCAGGGAAGTTTGTGCCAAAAAAAAATGTGCGCACAGTACTTTAAAATTCTGCATATGGACCAGTCCAGATGCACGGGGGTTTGGCAGATGGGGAGCAGCTCCCTGTACAGTGCCCCGTCCTCCATGGCTGAGGAGCGATGGGAGTTGGAAGCATGGGGGATGCAGAGCTTCCTGCACCCGGAGAAGGTTTCTGAGGGTGTATCTTCCCTAGACCCAGCCACTCCTTGCAGGGGAAGAGCAAGTCCCTTCCTGCCCTGCCCAGCCAGAACTAGCAGGTGAGCCTAGTGCAGGGTAGGAGCCAGAAGCTGTGGCATCCCCAGCCCCTGCCACTTCCTCTCTGCAGTATTTACATCTCCCCCAGCTGCTCCAGGCACCCCAAATGACATGCCTGCACTGCTGGGAAGGGACGCGTGACTATTCTAGCGGCTTCTCTTTGGTTTCTTGTCAGAAAGTCATTTTTCTTCGGGGCAACAAAGAAATCTGCGGGGGACAGGAATTCAAGGAGTAATCTTGGAAAATGCCCAGTAGAATCCTCCTGCTATATAAGGCATACTTTGATGTGAAAATGCACACTCATTTTTGAAGTACCGTTTTCTAAAATACAACTCTGTGTCGTGTGTGCTCAGTTTACAGGACAAAGGGGGCTAGAGGGTGGGAAAAATTGAATTGCAAATCCTGCAGACCTTGCCTAGGATCTGAGAGTCAGTCTTTTCCTTCTTACTGTGATTTAAAACAAAAAAGATTTTGCAGGTCAAATTGTTCCCTCGGTGACACCTGTATAATTCGGTTAGCCTTCAGTGTGATTTCACAGGTGTAATCGACAGGAATTTTGAATAGAATACAACTCCTTCTCTCTTAACTACATTGGCTCTGAAGTGCTAACAGGAGTAAATATCACTAAAAGCTTCCTTCCTCATGCAAGTCAGTCGATATCTCTCTATCCTAAGGTTTTCTGTAGCTAAGAGTGAATACTCATAGGAAACAGATCTATTTAGTAAGAAGCTGCCATTTTTTACCCTTTCACTTTTCAAAGTAAAATCTTACTTTAAATATTAACTAGTTGATTCTGGGTCTTATAAAACTATGTTCTTTCCTTCTGTCTCTCAAATCCCCACACATTATCCTCTGGATAGTGTGCAAATATTGTAGCAGTGACACTTTCTACCAATATCCTTTGAAAAAGCTCCACCTCCTGCCTTTGGGTACTCCTGTTACTTCCTAGATGTCAGGAGAGGTGCATTTTAATTATGCCACCATGAACCTATTGGGTTTGATGTGTCTACTATGCATCCTTCTGGATCTTGCTGGGCTTTCGCTTTGTGGACAGAGGCTTTAAATGGGAGTAGGTGGGTTGGCAACTGAAGATCCACAGAAGGACTGCACGTGGCAAAGGGCCAGTGAGAATAGACACACATTTGGAACTTTTGGTCAAATGGCCATAACTTTATTCAACACCAAGAAAGCATTTATTTCTGTCACAGTTCAGGGAAACTGCACCTGTATTCCCCTTCTCTGATCCCTTGAGGGCACCCACTCTAGCCTCCTGTCGCTTCAGCCATCACCTCTCTTGGCTAGAGACCCATGTGTCTTTCTCTCCTGACCAGGATTTTTCCAGACTACACAATTCCCTGCCTGTAGTCAGTCAGAAAATGAAGTTTTTGGATAACATATTCAGATAAGCCACGTCCCACTCTATTTTTATATGAATAAGAACTTGTAACTAAATTAATAAAGGGTTTTTTAATATATTTCTTTTGAATGAGCATGTTTAACTCCTAAAAGTAATAAAAATCACACATTTGATGACATATGAACATTGGAAAGATAAAAGCTAAAAATATTTGACTCTATCCTGCTGTTCTAACTTAGGCAAGTTACTCATTGCTGATGAGTGTAGAATTGGGCTTATTATGCACATCTCTGCAATATACAGTCTACAGACTTGTAGGATATTTAGGCAGACTTGACACTAAATCCTGTATGTTTTGCGAGGGGCATAGTTTGACTAATAATAATTAGACTTACCAGAGCATTAACATTTCTCATGCTGCATCTTTCTGAAGTGAATTTGAACTCAGTTTTAAACTTGTAAGATTCATTTGACTGTTGATATAATAACTTACACTTTTGAGTCTCTTCAAATGATATAACTTGGAGGGAACTGTCTGGCTACTTGTGTTTTTAAATAATTTTTAAAATATACTAAACTTTTCAAAATGCCATATTGTTTCAACTGTATCACATAGTGTGATATTATTCTGATTAACACCACTTATATCTTCCCGATTTCTCTTACCTATTTCATTTTGTATAGCTAATCTTTTCTAATTTCCTTGTTTTTCTATAAATCTGTCCCTTTCTTATTTTCTTTCTATGTAACAGGTATAGGCAGAGTATCTTTTGGAGCTTTCTTAGGTAGGTAGAGTTACAGTTTCCTCAAAGATAAAAAATACAATAGAGAAACAAAGCCAAACTCACTTTAAAAAGACATTGCTGTTTCTAGTGTTCATGAGTAAATAAACTATGACTTCTTTTATAAGCCCATTATAAATTATATGTAAGTTAACTATGTGTTTTCGAAGATACCTGGCTTTGTGGCCTTTGCATATGATTGGAATATAATCTGAATTTTACAAATCTGACTAGGATTTCTCTAGCAGTTCCAAAATGTCCCAGAAGATTAGAAGTGAGATGTCTAGCATTGCTGAATGAGTAGGACTAATGTAAACCCTATCTCTTCTAATAATTGAGGCACAAGGGTAGGGGACCAAAGTAATTTTATTCTCCTGACTTGATCTTCATTTCTACAACCATCATCTCTGTTGATGACCCACAGAAAATGTGCCTCAGCTTGCTGCTATTTATACAAATGGTGATGTCATTAAATGCTGTGTTTTCTCCTGTGAATATTCTTTCTGGTTTTTGGCTGATTTTCACGTCTATAGTATAAGGAATGTTGGGTCTAACTGTCTAGTTCATAGAACATGAATCGAAAAAATGGAGGGGGGGTTCAAAATATGTTTTAATATTAAAATTTCTGAGTGTGAATTTGGATTATATTTTGGGGAAGACATGGTAAGAAGAAGAGAAACCACACGAACATGAAAAAATTATCCTAACCCTTAAATGGATTAGTGAGTTTGATTTTTTTCCTAATGAGAATTTATAAAGTAGGGATCAAAAGCAAAACTTTTCTGTACCAGAGAAGCAGGACATGCAAGAGTCTACCACTTTGTACATTGCAAATATTCTGATTCTTAGTTGAGAGCCTTACCCTCACTTCAGCCACTTTATTCTGAGTAAAAGGACTGGAGAGGCATAAAGAGGCTCTAAAACCCCATATGGCCCAAATTGATTAGATAGCATTAACAAATAATAATGGTAAAGGGGAACACTTAGAACTTACAATTGTATTCCTGATTTAGTCAGTGTTAATTATAGCACAGTCTTGGATAATAGCATATGAAAACAATTTATAACTATTTAATGTCTTTTCACCATGGAAGTCCAAGAATCTACACTACCACCTCTTATAACTTATTTTCTCTTTTTTATTTTTGCAGATGTTGCCTTTATCATGACTGTGACCTTCCTGTGGAAAGTGTCAGCTATCACTGTTGTAAGCTGTCTTCCACTTTACATTCTCAAGTACTTGAAGCGTAAATTTTCTCCTCCGAGTTACTCCAAGCTTACCTCGTAAAAATGACTGTATTCCTACAGTTTTTTCACCCATGCCACTCTGAGAATTTATTTAAGGTCACAAACTGTGCTTCAAATGACAATATATTTGGGTTGGGCTAAAGAAAGAAAAACTAAAAAAAAAAAATGGAGTAAGAGCACAAAAAGGAGCAGGGAACATCTGAGAAGTAACAGAGACAACTACACTTTATTGATAATATCATCAAAAGTAAAATAAACTTCATTTTCTTCATGTTGATTTTTTTTTTACTTTTTTTCAATTGCTACAAGTAGAAAATAAACTGAATTTACCTTTGAATTTACAATGCTTCTGAATGATTTGATCGCTACTGTAAAGGATTTTTTTCCAACTGCACTGTTCTCCTGCAAGTTGAACTGAAAGCTTATTTAATAGTAAATAATTTCCTAAAAGATTCAAATTATTTCCTTGTTGCTCCTCTATAGGAATATTCATTCCCACTTACATACAGTATAAAAAACCTAGATAATGTAAATGCCATTGTCCGTATTTGCTGCTATATATTACTCATCCTCAAACATTGATAATATGCACTATTTGAATGATGTACAGATGTCTGCATAGCACAGTATTACTTTAGGAGCTGTTGTCCTCTTTTCTGTATTCTCCATTCCTAGCATCAGTAAATATTAACAGATATGTGAATTCTGTTACATTGACAGCTGTTCTTTAAATGCACATGGAAGTTAAGTTGCACAAAATCTGTAAAAAATTTCTGTAAATAATTCCATTGCACCTACTGATTTGTACAGAACATCAGACATTGCTGTTCAGTAAATATGTTTTAAAAGTTCCTATCCAGTTTGTATATATAAAATTCCAAATACATTGTGTCAAGGTACATTTCTATATATCAAAAGTCCAGTAAACATTGTATTAGCTAATATGTTTAAATTGCCTTGTAATCTGTTTACGTAAGTTACTCAGGTAAAAAGAAAGAAGACTAACAATTTAATGTTACAGTAGGAAAATCCATCATCTTCCAGCAGGCATCTTTTATGTTTTTTATGAACCAGATTGTTGGATACAAAACTTGTAAAAAACAGAGGCGCAGATCCTCAGCTGCGGTAAATTAAAATAGTCCCATCCACTTCAGTGGAGCTGTGGCACTTTACATCAGCTGAGGGTCTGCCCCAGAACGTGATATTCTCTGAGACGATACAATCTGAGGGGTCTAAATTTTATGTACTGTATTGGGATACTGCATATGTTATTTTTATTTCCCGTTGTGCATAAGTTTGCCTTTTCAAGAAATATGTGTAATAGATTATTTGGCATCGTCTTTCATCCACTGAAGGAAAAATCATAGCCAATCCATGCTTCTCTGTTAAGGAGATGTATTTGTACATTTTTTAAAATATCTTATATTGATCTCATTTTATCACAGATGTTTTATGTTTGACTACATGTCTTTCCAACATAAATCCTTTAGTGTCTGATAATATGCCCCTTAAGTCATAATTATTATATTCTATGAGTGAAACTTTTGAGATGATGAATAACCCAACCATTTTCAGAAAATGAGACTGTTGCAGAGCTTTTTGGACTGCACTTCACTCTGTATGGTTTATTTTTTGAGGGTGGTGGGTTTTTTTTTCATAACAGCTATTTGCTTTTTATTTTTTAAAATTTGCATTCTTCATTATAAAAGCAATAAAGCCTAATTTCTACCAAATATTATTGATATATGTATTAAACTCTTTACTAGTGTTTCTTTTAAGTGCATAAGCATTAGAGTCATCAAAATAGTTTGCTGTACCCTTATGAAAAATCATTTCTGTATATCTCCACAAGATGTCACTGTTTTTGTACTAGCAGAAACTTTTCTCATTTTATGTTGAGATTGCCAAACTATTCTGTTAGTTTAGTTTAAATGGTCATATTTAAGTTAGTTAAATATGGCCTTATTTTGTTGCTGATTTGCTTTAATTTCACCTTTCCTCCAATAAAGCATCAGATTATTTTGGACCATTGGGTGCATATAAACGATTTGAATTAATCAACAAATTATTAGCAAAAAGTAGTCCTCAATATACAATCACTGTTAAACTATAATGATGACTTTTATTGTGAGCAATCACATAAAGGAAAATTGAATAGATAAGCAAAAGCTTATACATGGTTGGTCATCTTGTTTCTCTCTGTTATATATAATATATGCGCGCACACCTTTGATGTGGGGTAGAAAACTAAATAAAATCCTAAATCTAACTGGTTACATGCAAGGAATAGTATTACCTTAATGTAACTATGTATGAGAGCTAAATTATATACATGTGCATTTGAATGTATTGTGTATATATTCAAAAACTTGAATGTTGAAACTGTGAGGTTAGTATGATAGTAGCTATAGAGAGAGATCATACATGCAGACAAAGCATTTCTTGTAGATAAGTTTACTAGACCAAATGCAGACAAACTAAAATGCATTATATGGAAGGTGAAAGCTTTGATCATTTCACAGTGTTCTGTGAAAGGCTGTCCAACACAAGGAGTTCATTAAGTACAAAATTGTTTCACTCCAGAGTAAGGGTTTACAAATGCTATTTATTTTTTAAATCATGCACTGGTTACAGGAGAAAACACTAACCATCAAACACTTAAGGCACAGCCTGATTTCCTCTCCAGCGTGGTGGATATTTTCATGCATATCAGATTGCCCTCTCTATGTCAGAATTTTGTTACCCTAACTTAACCTGAGTTTCCTTGGGGCTGTTCTACTCTGAGGTCCACATCAAAAGAAGAAAAGGTATCTCTGGACTACACTATTTCTCAGGCATAGTCTGGATGGAGCAAAGGCTCAATAAATTCCTTGAATAAATAGTTTCAAAAGGCACTTTGACCCTAACGGCTACATGGAACTTTTCAAATTCAGGCCTACTTTCCTCAAGGACCTGTTGGAGCAATAGAAGTAGAAGATAATTAAAGGGAATTTTTTGCTCATTTATGTTACTCAGGCACACTCTATTAACAGTGGTATACAGGTAGTAATATTGCACAAAGCTCAGAAAACACCATGTTACAATGCTTAAAATAAAGCGTTAGTATACGAGGGAATTTAGTGCAAAGTGAATAAAACAGTGCAGCATTCCCTGACTCTGCACACAGTTTTTCAGATTTAAAGCTACAAATTAAAGCTGTCTCACAAGCAAGGATCTGAAAGCAGAATGAGTGGTAACGCGTTCAGTATGTGATTGAATAAAATATTTCCTGAGAATCTGATTCAGCTCTCAGGTTACATCAATATACGTTAGGAACAAATTAATTGCCTACACCAGTGTATGTAAGAGCAGAGCTGGGCCCTGAATCTGTAAATTTTATCCTTCTAGGCACATTAGAGGGACCATCAGTGTAAAGTAAATGCTTATTTTTCCCTCATTAGCTTCTACATCAAATATGATGAAGGTGTAAGTTTGAAAGTAATTAGTGATACACTTTTGAACATACTTTTAAGAAATCAGGAGGTGGGGTAAGAGACCCAGCTGGGCGAGACGTGACCAGGATGGAGCCAACAACAAAAATCATGCTCTCCTATTTGCCCAGTAATTAAGAGAAATCTGGTAAACCAAACCTGGCTGAGTCTGCTCCACATTTGGATAGGAGAGCTTAAAGAAAAGCACAGGTGCTGCAGGAAGTGTTTCAGTTGTATTTGTTACTTCCTGTTTCCTTCAAAATCATTGTTCTTTTTCAAGTGATTGTCTACATGGACTGCACTCCTGATGTGTGAAATCTGATTTTTTTAGTTGTCATGTCCATGGGAGCCATGCCTACGCCTCTGTGCACCCTCACCCAAAGCATAAAGAGTGGAGTGGGCCCAGTCATCCCTCAGTTTCTTCTTACCACCATTGGCAGCAAGACTGAGCCCCTGCAGTATCTGTTTACTCTGTGTACTGTGCAATTGTCTTTAGTCTTGGATATTGAACGATTTTCTAGCTCTGAAATAATTTTGACTTGAATTCCACAAGATCCATCCAGCAGCAGTGTGTGCACATCACCTCTCCATCCAGGACTGTACTGTATTCTCCCATCCTACAATGGTAAGATCCCTGAAGAGCCTCATGCATCTATTTCCCTCAGTTTGAGAGCCCAGCCCTCTTGGGACCTCAATATAGTGCTAAGGGGGTTGCTGGGTACCCTGCTTGAGTCGGTAGAAACCTGTACTCTAAACTGCCTTTCAATGAAATTTCTCTTTCTGGTATCTTGTTACCACAGCTTGAAAGATAGGGGAGATTCAGCTCATGACAGGTCCGCCATATACATTGTATTATAAGGACAGGGTCACTCTTACACCTCACGCCAAGTTTCTGCCCAAGATTGCCATATAAATCAATGCATTCACCTCCTGGGTTCTCTTCCCAAGTCTCACTAAACCCTGGGGAAATCGAGACTTCATACACTTGCTGTAGTAAGGGTGCTGTCTTTTGCTTCAAACCAAATCATTCTGGAACACACCCAGATTATTTGTGGCCTTTGCTAGTGGAGTTAATGGGGCAACCTATAGTCTCTCAGAGGTTACCTAAGAGTTTTTTCCAGCTGAATAAGAATGTGGTGCAAGTTAGCCAGGTAAGATCAACCTAGCCATATTCGAGCTCATTCCAGCCGCTGCTGCCTCTTTGAGGAATGTCTCTGTATCCAAAATGTGTAGAGCAGCTCTGTGGAGTTCAATCCACACATGTACAAGGCACTGTTCCTTCCTAGAGGATTCCTTATTGGATGTCAGTTTTGATAGGGCTGTTCTGTAGTCATTATTTAATAAGGACTCCTACTACCCACCTCCAAGCAATTAGACAACTGCTTGTTGGTCCCCAAGAGCAGGGTGAATAAAAATCAATGATTTTTTAAAAAAAAAAATAAAAAAAATCAGATTTTTATTTAAATTGGATTTTTTTGATAATATGTTTTTTGAGGAAAAAAACCTATCTAAAGATAGTTTTAATAAAGATACATTATACCTCAAATATATCTCATCAAGGAATAGGGATTATAAATTCTAATTCTATTGTATGAGACAATATATTCATGTAATGTTTAAGAAAACTTTTGTAAATGAGTTCCAATAGTTCATGGATTAGGGACCCAAATTTATGGGGTTCCAGGGGCTTCTATATAAATTATTTAGGTTAATCTTTCTATCTACCCAATGGGACTCAGTGCTCAATCTAGAAGATACCATCAGAGATACTTAGTTTTCCAGTTCTCAAACTGTGGATTTGTGTCTCCAGAGGTAACATGCTTGTTAACATCAAAAAAAAAAAAATTCAAATAAATAATATGGAGAGGTGAGAAATAACAGACCTCAACCCTATTATCCCTCTGCAAATTTGTATACACAGAGTCAATCCCTTACTTCTCTCTAAAAGTGCAAAGTTTCAAAAAGTTCAATGAATAGAAGATTGTTGGGGGTGGAATAGATCTGGACAAGGAGAAGAAGTCTGGAGATAAATGTGAGAAGGGAGGGACAGGCAGTAGAAACAAAAGTGAAACTGTTTGAGCAGCAAAAAGAAAAGGAGTACTTGTGGCACCTTAGAGACTAACCAATTTATCTGAGCATAAGCTTTCATGAGCTACAGCTCACTTCTTCGGATGCATTCAGTGGAAAATACAGTGAGGAGATTTATATACACACAGAACATGAAAAAATGGGTGTTATCATGCACACTGTAAGGAGAGTGATCACTTAAGATGAGCGGGGGCGGGGGGGAGAGAAAACCTTTTGTAGTGATAATCAAGGTGGGCCATTTCCAGCAGTTAACAAGAATGTCTGAGGAACAGTGGGGGAGGGAAATAAACATGGGGAAATAGTTTTACTTTGTGAAATAACCCATCCACTCCCAGTCTCTATTCAAGCCTAAATTAATTGTATCCAGTTTGCAAATTAATTCCAATTCAGCAGTCTCTCGTTGGAGTCTGTTTTTGAAGTCTTTTTGTTGTAATATTGCGACTTTTAGGTCTGTAATCAAGTGACCAGAGAGATTGAAATGTTCTCTGACTGGTTTATGAATGTTACAATTCTTGACATCTGATTTGTGTCCATTTATTCTTTTACGTAGAGACTGTCCAGTTTGACCAATGTACATGGCAGAGGGGCATTGCTGGCACATGATGGCATATATCACATTGGTAGATGTGCAGGTGAACGAGCCTCTGATAGTGTGGCTGATGTGATTAGGCCCTATGATGGTGTCCCCTGAATAGATATGTGGACACAGTTGGCAACGGGCTTTGTTGCAAGGATAGGTTCCTGGGTTAGTGGTTCTGTTGTGTGGTGTGTGGTTGCTGGTGAGTATTTGCTTCAGGTTGGGGGGCTGTCTGTAGGCAAGGACTGGCCTGTCTCCCAAGATTTATGAGAGTGATGAGAAACCTGTTTGAGCAGCATATTCCAGAAGTCTTGAGGTCTTTCTGAGTGTAGCCTTCATTGATTTGAGATCTGCCATACCATTCTCTCACTAGAAGGGAAAACCTATGATGGTGGCAGGCTGTAAAAGAGACCCAGTTTGGGAATAAGAACCTGTCAGGGTTCCCGCCACACTCTGAACTCTGGGTTGCAGATGTGGGGACCCACATGAAAGCCTCCCTATGCTTATTTCTACCAGCTTAGGTTAAAAACTTCCCCAAGGCGCAAATCCTTTGTCCTTGGACGATATGCTGCCACCACCAAGTGATTTAGACAAAGAATTAGGGAAAGGACCACTCGGAGTTCCTATTCCCCCAAAATATCCCCACAATCTCTTAAACCCCCTTTCCTGGGGAGGCTTGAGAATCCTTTCCTAACCAATTGGTTACAAAGTGAGCACAGATCAACCCCCCTGGGTCTTAGGACACTGAAAAATCAATCAGGTTCTTCGAAGAAGAATTTTATTTTAAAAAAAAAAAAGGTAAAAGAATCACCTCTGTAAAATCAGGATGGAAGATAACTTTACAGGGTAACAAAAGATTCAAAAACACCGCAGAACTCCCTGTAGGCTTAGTTTCAAAGTTACAAAATACAGGAATAAACCTCCCTCTAGCAAAGGGAAAATTCACAAGCTAAAACAAAAGATAATCTAATGTGTCTTGCCTTACTTACTTACTCTTTTTGCAATATTGAGACTTATTTTAGGATGGTTTATAGGAGGAGGAATTTTCTGACCTGATAATTCTCTGCTTCCCAAGAGAACACACAAAGCCTTCCTCTCCCCCACACCAGATTTGAAAGTATCTTCTTTCCCCATTGGTCCTTTTGGTCAGGTGCCAACCAGGTTACTTGAGCTTCCTAACCCCTTACAGGTAAGGAGGAATTCTAGGCTACCCTTAGCTGTATGGTTATGACAGAGCCATTCAAGAAATATATGTTTGCTGATGTTTTAAAGAAAGTCTCACCAGTGAACTGGTGGAAGTCACTTAAGCACTTGGATTCAGAGACTGCTGAAGTGATAACCTCACTTTTAACAGCAGTAGCTTCTTCTGCTGGTGTAGAAAGAATATTTTCTTCCTTTGGACTAATTCATTCCAAATTGAGAAATCGTTTGAGACCTGAAAAACCAGGAAAGCTTGTTTTTCTTTTCCAGATTATGAACAAACAGGAAAATGAAGGTGAAGACGACCGAGTTAGCTGCAGGTGCCAATATATTAAGTTTCTCATGTTGACCTGGCTGACCCAGTCGATTTAATTTTTGTTGTTTTTTTTAATATTTCATGTAACTATTTTAGTTAAAAACAATTTTAACAAAAACAAACCTGATTTTAAAAACCTTGAATGTTTAAGTACATTCAAAAATTCATATGCTTGTTTTGTTATAATATTATATGTTTGCTGCTGAAGAAAAAAATCCAGAATGCATAATGTCGTTTTAGTTAAATAAAACAATTTAAATGTCTGTCTGCTGATGTTCTCCTCCTAATACAGCCTGGCAAGAAAATCCTCCAAATATTAATCATTAGCCTGTTGAATTGGAGATAGTTCACCTCCCAGTGACTTCATAAATATCTGCTTCAGTTACCTTTGGTAAATGAAATAACCAAACTATCATTCATTTTCTGATATAGCTGTAAAACTCATCGGAAAAGTTTTCAAAATTAATCACTTTAAAAATGTATCGTGTGTACCTTCTGAAAATGAAACCTACATCTATCGCTGAGTTGTGAAGAATATGTATTAAGGTTATAACAACCAACAATTTCTACTTTTATGTAGAAATCCATGATTAAATTGAGTCATTCCGACTAGTGATTGAAATCATGATTTAAATCAAATCCACCCTGCCCAAGAGCGGAATCTGCGTGGACAACACATCTTGAAGAACCACAATTACTGTAGGGCAAGTAACCCTTCTTTTTGTGTTGTTGATACAGAAGTCATCACTGTACATGGAAGGCCTGATTCTCCTCCCATACACACCAATTTTAATAATAATGGTGTAACTTCAGTAGAGTTTCTCCTTATTTACACTGGTGTAAGGAGGAGGAGAATCAGGATCACAGGCTGCATGAAGAACTTTGTGGAATGATATCGTATCTAGGCTGGTAGTATAACTCACTTGAAAGTTAAAGATAATCCAAAAAGCCCTTCAATTTCCCCCCTTCCTCAAGAAAGAAAATCAGTACGAATGAACACAGACAGCCCATGTCGAACATTATATGTAAACAAACAGAAGGCACAGTATCTTTAACGTGGTGTTAAATAGCATAGGAGTTTCTTTTGTAAACAAAACACTCAAAACGAAATACTTCCCAATAAATATTAACTACCCAACAGACGCTCTCAGCAGGGTCCACAGCTGTTATTGTGAGTGGGAATTTGCTCAGCCCATTGCTAATGAAATTTTCCTCAAATAGGGAATCACACTCAAATACCTATTTGCCACTCCATCGACCAAAAACATAGTTTCAATCAAAATATTCTACACAAGGCAACATGAACTGATGCCTTGAATGGAATAAGGAAGGAAAGCTCTGCAATGATACATAGTCTCTGCTTCTACATAGTCTTCCAATCTTGACAAAGCTGAAATAAAATTGCAGCTATGCATTCCCCTTGTTCAGATTCCACTTCCTCCTCCTCCCTCCCTGAATCCCTCCTGCTGTCCCAGGACACAATCTGTGGCTCTAAACTGCTGCATTTTTCTAGGGAAGGGCTGGTGCTTGGGAATATGGGTGCTGTAGGCACTACTCCAATACAAATGAAGGAAATGTCACCACGCCAAAAAGAGGTGGTGGTTCTTTTAAATTGCTGAGCATGGCAAATATTTGTGCCCTTTTGTTCTTCCTGGAGTAAGTAGCTACTGTATTTATTACCACTGTTGCACCTGAAAGAAACACTAGGGGAGGCTCTGGTCATGATGTTTCGGTCACTTTAAGCCCACAATTTAAGAGGCATTGTAAATTGTGTGCAGAACCATTTTCCATTGTTTCTCTGTAGCACACACTTGAGTTTCACCATTGTCTTATTGCATTTTGTTTCTAAGCATCGGCTTGCTCTTACAAAGCAAGCCGTGGGTGACAGGCAAATCACAGGCAATTGCATCACAAGTCTGTTGCAAAGTATTAATGTTTCCCCATAATTTGGGTTGGGAATTTGTGATATTCCCTGACTGGGCTTTCCAACACGAGGCGGGAGGGGAATGCATGGGGGACATAGCAATGGCAGTCACCCATTTCCTATTTGGAGGGAAAACCTGGTTTTAATATTTGGTGTTTTTCTTAAAGTTCCAGCTCCTAGAGTCGTGATTACAAGAGAACGACTTTCATTTTTTAAAAAGTAAGTTTCTAGCCCTTATGATGCAGAGAAAAGCTTAAAAAGGCTTATAGGGTCAAAACTTGAGATAAGGTGCAATTAGTCCCCACATTTATCTTTTAAAATCCTGTGATTTGGGGAGCCTGCCTCATGCTTTTTGAATGTCTAAGGATGGCAATGTTGTGGGGGAGGTGCTGAAAGGCTGTGGGAGCTGGAAAGGGTCTGGAGAGCTGAATGGGCAGAGCTAAATGACAGGAAGAGCTAGGGGCTTAAATGTCTGAGGGAGTGGTTGATTCTGAGTCGTTAAGGGAGCTGAATGGTTTGGCTGAACTGAATAGCTGAGTATCTGAATGTACTGTGGAGCAGATATGAGCTGGAGGCTCTTAGGGGAGTTGGTGTGCTCTGGGAGTGCTGTTTCAGTATTGTTTTTCAAAAGGAAAGACTGTGAGAAGTGGGGGTGGGGGAGAGAGAGACTGACCCCAAGAAGTGGGAACAGAGCCACAGAAGAGGAGACTCCCACTGGTAAGGGAAAGAAGGGAGAGAAAGAGAGAGAGAGTTTGTAAGCTCTCGTTGGCAGGGACCATCTTTCTGTTCTGTGTTCGCACAACACCTAGCATAATCGGGCCCTGGTCCATGACTGGGACTCCCTATTCACTACGATAATGCAAATAATCATAATACAGATACATGGCTGGGGGAAGGACGACACTGGGGTTTAAGGCAGGAAGAAAGATACAGCAGATATGAGTAAGGAAGAGAGAAAAAGAAGCCAGGGGATGAGGAAATGGGCCCTACAAAGGAGAAATGAGGGCGAAAGGGCATAACTAGAGAAAATAAAGAAGACAGGGATGCCTAAGGAGAGAAGGAAGACCCCAGGATACAGGTGCCATGAGAGGGAGGAGGATAGAAAGGTCACAGAATGAAGGGGATGGAGAGGGGAAAGAGACCCAGGCAGAGGGAATGGTCAGTGATGGTTGGAAATGGGTGAGGGAAATAAGAAAGATCAGGGACAGGGATGGAGGGAGAACAGGAAATTTCATCAAAGGCAACAGACAAGCAGAGATAAATCAGGGGTTCTCAAACTGCGGGTTGGGACCCCTCAGGGGGTCACGAGGTTATTACATGGGGGGTCGTAAGCTGTCACCCTCCACCCCAAACTGCGCTTTGCCTCCAGCATTTATAATGGTGTTAAATATATAAAAAAGTGTTTTTAATCTATACGGAGGGTCACACTCAGAGGCATGTTGTGTGAAAGGGGTCACCAGTACAAAAGTCTGAGAACCACTGAGATAAAAGGAAAGAAAGGTGGGTGAAAAGAGCAGACAAAAACCAAGATAAATAGAAAATAAGAAATTTGATTTATTGTTTCATAGAGAGTTGAGCACCCCAAACATTTACTAACATTGCACCCAGACATCATATGCTTCTGAATAACACCTAGAGCTTGTCTTCACTGCAGTGTTAGCTTGAGATATAACTCAACTCCCATCAATGCACAAAAATCTCTAGCTCACGTTAAGTGGTGCTGTAAGCTCAAACGAGCTGGCCTGTCGGTGTATGTCTACTCGGCAGCGGGGCGGGGGGGGGTTGGAGCCTCTCACTGTAGGTAGACGGACAGACGCTCGCTCTGCTCGCGCTAACACGCTAACAATAGCAGCGTGGACGTTGGGGCAAAGGCTGTGGCACAGGCTAGCCACCTGAGCACAAGGCCACTGGAAACCCCTGGGTCCATACTGCTAATTTTAGTGCGCTGGCGCCGAGGGATCTAGCATGTGTCTGCCCAGGCCAGGAGGCATGTTCCAGCTGCAGGAGAGAGACTCCTCCAGGGGCGTGGGTTAAAGCTTCTCAAGCTAGCAGTGCAGTGAGGGCTCAGCTCCTCTGTGCTGCAGCTTGAGTGCTGTTCTGCAGTGTGGCCGCTCTCCCGTGAGACTCTCCCGACACTGACTCACCAGGAGATAACTCCCGGTATCCAAGCGTCCAGTTTGGGCCTGGCCCATCTATATTAAAGATCTGCCAGTCACCAAGTGAAATGGTTAAGCCTATCCCATGTAAAATAAATACATCTGGAAATAATAATTGAAAATAATTTCCTCACTTACTGAGCTGCCAGGACTTTAGTTTAACACCCTGTTCCTTCTGCTGCTAATACCTTATGTGGGTTTGTGGTGCCACCAGCTCTAACGAAAGGGACATAAAACCTAGAACTGAGATTTTGGCGAGGAAGAAGACATTTTTTAAAAATACACTCACTTAAAAAGTAGATTGAATTTGTAATTTTAAGGCTACACATATTCTCTTAAAGTTAGAGAAGCTGAAATACTGAAAAAGCCCACCAACATTTAAAATGAGTGTTTCAAACCCTTAGACACAAAAACAACTTTGAAGTGTGCGTGTGTAAATAGGCTTATTTTTTTTAAGCCAGCTCTAGTAACAAGCCTTTCCCCCCTGAAGTGATGAGCCCTCTGCAAGCAGAGACTACCTCTATTGTACTCCAAGATCACTGACAGGGTACATGCTGACCTAACCATAAAGCATCAATGTCAAACAGAAACCCTGCAAATTCTCCCCTGTGGCAGAATGTTGTTCCATGTCTGTTTCCATGTTACCTGTAGAATAGTAATTGTACAAATTTGTCCTAAATGCTTGTTATGTGCGGTGAACACCAGACATGGATGCAAGTAGGCCCTAGTTGAAGAACTTCTATTGCTAAACTAATAATGAAGTCCTATATAAACTAGGTTGGGATGCTGGAATGGAAGAAGGGCAGAGAAAAATAAGCTATCCATGTTTGGCCAGAAGCAGATTTCTTTTGTCAGAGAGTGGGAGAAGAGCCAAATAGCTAGTCACACAACCACACCACTAGCTTACCATCTGTCCAAAAGCAATTACTTGGAAATGGCAGGTGAGCCGAGCAGAAAGAGGTCATACCTCAGCTGTAATGCAGAGCCAGCCATAGTCACTGATCTAGTACTCAGTGGCCTGTGAGTCTCTTTTCTTGACACAGAAGTAACTCATTCCGCCACTGAAGACAGATGAACAAAATGAGTAGTGGAGTTCACTGGCCGGGAATGGAAGCAAGGTTTCTTAAAGGAAAGTCTGTCATGCTGGCAGCTACCTCAGGATATGGGAGATGTGCTGTGAGATATTGCAGACGCAGTTCCAGGAAGACTCTGGCCGTCCACAGGAAACATGCGAGGGATGAAAGAGTGATGCACAAAACAAGTGCTGCTGAATCTATTTAGTTCTATAAACAAAACTAACACAAAATCAAAGTGCAGAGAAAAACATAAATCTTGTAATAACTATAGGCCAGAGTAACTCTCGGCTTCTTCCTGCTCCACCTCTGCCATCATGAAAGGTATTTGAAGGTCTCAGGCTCTGTGACCAAGGGACTTCTTGATGCCAGTTGACAGGGGGCCCAGGGGATGCATAGAGTTCTACAGGGATCCCCTGGCCTAGGGGGAATAATTCACCATAATAATTCACCAAACGTGAGGCAGGTGAGGTCTCTACCAAGAGCCCACTGGTCGTTATAATCACTGCAAAAGGTACTTAAACGATTGTTTGTTTAAGGCATTATGTATTTGTGCTGCAAATTATATTCTTAAGGTATGTGAGTTAAGGCAGGTCACCAGAAGGTGACACACGTGATCCTGTCAGGTAGGAGGGAAGAGACACTTATCTCTTTCTAGCTGGTAATGTGAGTATTGTCCACTTTGCAATGGAGACCTGTTTGCATTACTGAGCCTGATGCTAGTGAAGAGCTTGAAAAATCACAGGAGAGCAAAACTGCAGGAAAAACACAAACTGGGGCGGGGGGGAGGGGGATTCTGTTTTCAAGCAAAGACAATGGATTTGGGGGTATAACTGGGGGTACTGACGTACACGCTGGATTCTTCACCGAGGAGACCAACTGTCAATGTGTTCCCTCTTAAGAAAGGAGGGTCACAGCCAGGCTGGTTGGAAAATGCTGCAAAGCCTTGGGGTGAGCTAAACTTCATTAGACAGGAACATATCATTAATTAAGTGTGATTTTATTTTACATGTAACTTTTTTATATATATATACACAATACCTGGTACTTCTTGAATCTCCCTGTTAAATTAACTTGTACTTGTTTTCACTATAAACCTATCTAAGTGCTGCGTGTTAAGTGGAGCTGTGATCTAAGATGTAACTGGTAAGCGGAGGGTACTCTTTCTTTGGGATGCAGCGGTTCTGTGAGTGCTGTGATTGTCCAGTGGACTGGGGCTGGACGCTCCAGGAGGGAACTCGGAGGGTTTGGGGAATTGGAGCATAGCTATTGCTAAACTGGAAAGGGACAGCAGAGTCTGTGTAGGCTAAGAGGGGAGAGCTTGTGTTATCTGTGGCTGGTGGAGTCAGGGAGCTGACATCTTGCAGGCACAGACAAGGTTTCCTCACACTAAAGGCAGGTGGTAGTGAGGTGCCTATCAGCCCTGGGTTCCCCCAGGAAGTGTCACGGGCCCTGCCTTCTTCCTGGGTTACTTCCTACCCTGATGACCCATCAGCTACCCAGGCTACTTCCCTGTCATGCATATTTATCAGGAAGATGTGACCGACCGCTTCCCCCCAGCCCACAGATCTCTAGGAGAAGGAGAAAGACAGAGTCTACCTCTCGCACTCTCACCTGCTTAAAAAGGGCCCACACCACGTTCTTTGTCGGCGATAGCACTGTCCATAATTGGACATAGGGGAGTTATTACTTTATGCAGAATGTATTGTCCTCAAACGAGTGAATAGACATGTGGGATGATCATAGCAGACCACTTGGGGGATTTCCACCAGTGTGGTGTCCATCATGCCCCAGGCCTTTGGGGAGATCTGCTGTAGACCCCCCAGCTGCCACAGCATCCCCCTTAGCATCTTCCAGTTGTTCCTGTGTCTGGGGCTATGTTCTGAGTAGCTCTGTCCTGTGAGTAATCTGGACGCCCGTTAGCGCCTTGAAATTGGAGCGTGCTGATCTCGTAGCTGTTGACTCAAGCACAGTCAGACGTGACTGTCTGTGGGTGGCTCAGTGTCGGTGACTATCACAGTGCCCTGGCTGGTTTTAAACAGAAGAAGGAACAGCAAGTAATTCCATAAGAGGCATAATCATCTGGCAAGTGTGTGATGAGGGTGACTGAGCAAAAGCTGGTGGCCTGAGCTGCTCTTGGCTCCTGTTTTGGCAAGCTGAACACAACACACGCTCTGCTGCTTTAGTTTAGGCAGAAATTTTGGAGGGAAAAGTTAGATCAGATGCACTCTCACAATTATGTGGATAAAGGTAAACACGGGCAAGGCAAAGAACTTCCTGCAGCCCTCTCCTGTTATCCACCCTTGTCTTTTTGCATTTCGGACACGTCCTCTCACTGCTGCTTTGGCTACTTGAGAGCCCTTCCTCTTTTTCTACTTCAGCAGGTCTCCAAGTCCCAGGAGATGCGAGAGCTTTTCAGCATCCACAATAGAGAACATCGGAGAGTCCCAGGCAGTTCAGAGAGAAAAAAGGTCTCAGGCAACTTTTAAAGACCGAGCCAATACTCGAAAATGTGGCGCCTTTCTTGTGCACAGGGCAGGTAGAGTGGGGAGAGAGTAATAGCTTCCATGATCGGTTATCGACTCCAGACCTCTTAACTTTATTATCGGTTAAGTTTTTCAAAGGTGACCAGTGATTTTGGGTGCCTTCAGTTTTGGGTGCCCAACTTGGAGACATGGGGGCTGATTTTCAGAAAATGCTATGCCACGCACCCTCTAAACAATCCGGCTTTTCCAGGTGTCGCAAGTTGGGCATCCCAAACCTTGGCCATCATTATGTATGGACTGTGGTAGTATCAAGAGGTATCCAACAAGAATTGGGCCCCACTGTTCTGGATGCTCTACAAACACATAATGACAGGTTTCAGAGTAGCAGCCGTGTTAGTCTGCATTCGCAAAAAGAAAAGGAGGACTTGTGGCACCTTAGTTTGTTAGTCTGTTAGTCTCTAGGGTGCCACAAGTACTCCTTTTCTTTTTACAAACACATAGTGACAGTCACTGCTCTGAAGAGTTTCATGTAAATTGGGACAAGATGCAACAAGTGAGTGCAATGAACAGAAGGAGGCAAACAAAAAGAGAGGACAAAGATAACAAAAACAATATTTGTTGTAGGTATCACGGTGGAGGCCTGGGCTTGAGGAGGGACATGAGGAAGAAGAGGGCAGGTTGTAGCTTTACAAATTAATTCTGAAAGAGAGTAATTCAGAGTGTGGCCTTAGGCATTATCTGAGGAATTCAAAGGCACAGCAGGGAGACAATAATGGGAGAAGATGCTAAATAGAGGGACAAGGGTGAAGGAGGTAGGGTGGAGGATCACATGGGGGGGGACAAATAAGGGTAAGGACATCCTCCCCTTGAAGGTGAAGACAAGAGGATTGAATTTGATGGTGTTAAACTGGATTCACCAAAGGGAGTGAGGTAGTCAGAACAACAGCCAAGGAAGATGATCCTAGAAGCTGCATTTTGAATGAATTGGAGGAAGGAAATTGTGCCTTCATTTGACACACAAGGAAACAAACTGTTATCTTTAAAATTGTAAACCTGTTAATTTTAGACCTGCAGTCTCCTTTTGTGCTTTGTTTGACATTTATCTTCACAGTATTATTCACAGGGTTTTGCTCATTTAATCAGTAATTTCTTTGCCTGGCTCTGTTTGTTAGGCTGGCTGGTTTCTCCCCGCTTTGGGCCCAGGGCTGCTTTAACTTTTTGACTGAATCTTGTACAGTTTCTTGAAACTCAATCAATAACATTAGCATAATACACAGAGTTGCCACCACTTTTTTTTCTTAACTAATTGACTACTGCCAGCCTCCTGCACACATGTCATTTCAGCAGAACCACAGCATCAGTGGGAAGTACAGCCCTTGTGCATGGCGGAGATGGATTGGAAAATGGAAACTAAAGCTTCCAGGTATACATCATAGGCATATACATTTTTGTGGTGAATGGTGTTTTTATTTTGAACTCGGGGGTAATCAAGAAGGGGTAATCTTTCAAATTTAATTCATACACTATAGGAAATATCATAGGTATATTATAAAATACAAGAGAGGAAATACCTTAGCTGTATTATAAAACTGCATCTTAGCGCGGAGGGCCCTCCGTGACACTTATTCCCTAGGTGGTGTGGATGGATGCTCAACACCAGCTCCAAGCATCTAGCTCTGCAAAGGTCATGAGTGTAAGCCAGGGGAGTATTTGTACAGGGGCGTGTATTTAAGGGCACTGCTAGAAAGTGGCTGCACTGAAGCTGCATGGCCTACCTGTGGTTTGGGGAGTCAGTTCCATTCCCCCAAGCCACACGGAGCCTGGTTACTCAAACTTTGGCCTGCCTTTTTTGCATTGCATGAGCTGTATGAAAATATGTTTTTAATCCTAGGAGTGGAAACTATGGTTGTGCTGCTTGAGTTGATTAACATGGAATTTAATTGGTTCTAATTAGCCCAAGGTAGAGAAGACACCAAAGTTAATTAAATTAACTGGTTTCATGTTTTACAGTACGCAAAACAAATTTCATATCTCCTGCCAAAATGCTGCCTGTAAGCTAGTAACAGACTCAAATCACACACTGTTGTTACTCCTGCAGCATCCAGTGTCATGCCATTCTCTTCCCTAGGCTTACAGTGGCCAGTTTGCTTCTTTATGGCGTTTCCTGGCATTTGGGAATGGGAAGGAAGAGTAAATTCAAGACACAGACAGATACTGATTTGCACTTGAAGAATTTTGAATCATATGCGCTGCAGGCATTAGAAAGTCTTAGGGACATTCTGCTTTGAGAGAGGTTTTGATTTTTAGCACACCATGCACAATGATACAGAGAGCACAGATACAAAGAGAAAATGCCCTAGCATGACATGCTGAACGAAGAAGCTCACCAGTATAACACTGCTGGAGAGCGAAGGCCTTTACAGATCCACAGCACAAACCTGTGTGTTGCAAACGGTACATCTGTCCCTTTGCTGTAATTACTTTAAATCTAATCCCAAAGAAACTCTCTATATGCAATGCACATACACTCTAACATAACATTGGAGTTCTCCAGAAAAGGGTAGCAATTCCGTTTGAATTACTGGTACCTGTGGGAAGGTCTTCTTTATATCATTTGTGTACTTGGGTCTGAGTGAAGATCACTAAATATATTTTACTTTAGCTTTGGCCTGCTGTGTACCTTACTCATAGCTGTGTCTTCTTACTAATATTGTTTGAAGTGTTGTTGTAGCCATGTTGGTCCCAGGATGTGAGAGAGACAAAGTGGGTGAGGTAATATAAGAAGCTGGTCCAATAAGAGAGATTACCTCACCTACCTTATCTCTCTTCTTTCTAATGGCACTTAATAGCAATTCAAAGAGCAGGTTCCTTGCTAAGAATGCAATCCTAGCATAGTTCAGAAGGGGGAGATACAAACTAAGAAATGGACTAGAAATAACACCAACGGAAGTAATGCTAGCACACAAAAAAAATCTTGTTTCAAGATACTAGAGAACTATTTTATGAAATCATATTTCAGTCACTTTGTAGATAACCGTTCTCTTGATAACTCTCTCTTCCATCTGTATTTTACTGGGGTTTGCTCAAACAGAAATCATTGTTCCAAAAAGGACAATTCAAAATGTAATTATCAAACAATATCTTCTTTGTACTGGAATGAAACTCAGACATAGTCTACACTTCACAATCTATTTTAAACTATCCCAGGAGATAGGTGATGGGAGATAAAGGTTATTTTGTCAATGGTTTGGCACCAGCCCAGGTAGACAGTGACCCAAAGTCTTTGGCTGTTCAGAGCCTATGTATGAAATGAATTTGTGTCCTCAGTCTAGCTTTTAATGGAAGAATGTCCTCACCATGAAACCCTTGCTGCCAAGCCCATGGGCAGAGCAGCCAATGTTCCAGTGGGCTTGGAGTAGGGTGACCAGACAGAAAATGTGAAAAATCGGGACAAGGGGCAGGGGGTAATAGGAGCCTATATAAGAAAAAGACCCAAAAATCGGGACTGTCCCTATAAAATCAGGACATCTGGTCACCTTAGCTTGGAGACTGGTAGACCCCCAGGGTCAGGACTGAGGTGTATTGAGGGGGCAGTGTCAGGGGCTAGTTTTAACTTTCCCCCATTCACAAAACAGTAATAAGCAGTCAAGAAATATGCTACAATGTGGGTTGAATCTTTGTGTGTAGCTTATATTGGCTGCAGTCTACACTTCACAATCAAATGAAGACTTTCTAGTGGTGATGGAAGAGTAGTCTGTCTCATTTCAACAAGACTCTGTATCTCCTTTTGTCAGTTCTTGATCATAAGAGTCAGTCACTAATTGTTTTGCCAGACTTAGCACCTTGGGTGGGCCCTTGTGTCAATTTTCTGCCAGGCCCACAACTATACAGGATTCCTGGTCTGAGGATCAGCTCTCTAATGCATCCCAAAATCACCAGGAAGATTTTGGCGAGGGTGAGTCAGATGATCCTTTAGCACACATCCCAAACTTAACGGGAACTTCACAATTCTCTTTCTCCCTGCTTATCCTCTCTTCTTTCTTATCACTTTGCCTAGAATTAGGGATGCCAACCTTAATCCTATGCTTGGCTGCTTCACCAACATCTGTCTTTGTCTGTCTGTCCTCATGACACTTGGAACTCCCTCCCCAAACTGAACTGTGAAGCCACTACACTGTCCTCCCTCAAATCTCCCCTCAAGACTCATTTTGAATGATGCCAACATGAGATTAGCCAAGCCAACTAGTAAGTGCTAAATCGAGGGCCAGTTGGGGGTAGTTGATATTGCTAGAAAATGTACATTGATATGTACGCTTTGTCCCTCCTGGTGCACCCCCTTTTCATTTGTTCTTTGTCTTGAGTTCTGAATTCAGGGCAGAGGCTGTGGCTGTGGCTTGCCATAGGTTTGGACAGTACCTAGTATACTGCACTCTACAAATGATAATGTGTATGTAGTATGTAAAGATGTGTCTGCATTTACTGGGTTTTGTCCACCTCCTCCCGCAGGAGAAGCGGAGCCCAGTGACTTGTGTTCTGGGGGAGTCTACACATAGCTGCCAGCATTTAGAAAAGATTTGCAAGGGACAGGTGTCCAAATGCTCTGGAGTTCTGGCTTGGTCCCCAGTCACTGGAGGTGCCTTCTGATGAATGTTAGGGTTTATACATAGCATTTTGCAATCATTAACTACGTAACTGTTGCAGCCTCTCTGCGGATGGCTAAGTGTGGATATCCCCAGTTTGCAGATGTGGGAACTTGAGGCACAGGAAGATTAAGGACAACATTTCCAAGCTTGGGTATATCAAGTCAGGCACGTTAATAAATGCAGACTGATTTTTCAGAGGTGCAGCCAATAGAAGGGGCAGGGGGTCAGCACCCTGATTTCAGTGCCTAACCCTATATACCCAACCTTAAAAATGTTTGACTTATGTGACGTGACAAAGGCCACAGAGGGAGGTAGCATTAGAGGTGGAATTTGTCTCTTGGACTCATTCCTTTGTCAATGTTGCCTTTCATATTCCTGAGCAGCCGCTCTCTGTGTGGCAGAGCTCACACTGGCTGGTAAAGGAAAAGAGCTGGTCAGTAGAGCATTTGCTGTGGCCCTCAGACCATAAATGATAGGCTGGATGGCACTGTCCGCCACTTAACTAGGATCATCCTAAAAATGTAGCTGTAGATTTCATACACCCCAGAACCCAGCTCTGGTTGGCTGCCAGGAGTCTGAGAGTAACCTCTGATCTTCAGAGAAAATCTGGAACAAGCTTTCATTCCTAGTGATTGGTTTGTATTTACAAGGCTGCCTTCCCCTGGAAAGGGGCTATGCACTTTTTTTTTTCCTATTTAAATAAAGGCTAAGATTCTCCTTTACACTTCTAGTTTCCTCGAAATCAGGGAGGCCTGTATCGTGGGCTTTGTGGGCCTATAAAGGCAACCGCTAGACACTGTGTGGGAGACTGCTCAGCCTTTGTTGTACCTGTTCTGTGGCTAACCAGAAGGTTTAATTGCCCGGGGCTGTGTTTTTATGTGTATGTTTGTTTTGCCTTTTTATCAATACACACCAATATTTGCAGGGAGCATCTTGCCCATACAGTATATTTGGAAAGGCTTGTGCCTTTGTACAGCAGCTTACAACTCACATTAGTTTATCTTTGTTTTGAAAAAAAACAAAAAACACTAAATTGGTTGGGAGGGACGGGGAGAAGAACAACCCCTTTAGGCAGAGGAGAGGAACTTGCATATTTGTACGTTCTAGGGGACAGCTCAGACACATGCTCCAGGGCTGTTTATTTGGCATTAGTTTAAAAAGAAAAATTATGTGTGAGAGAGCGGTCAAAGCAGCGGTCAGATGCTGGGGAAAACTGAGCATCATGCTGTCTCAATACGTGCTAGCCTGTCACTACAACGCAATTCATGATGGAAACATCACAACAAAATGTCCAGGAGTTCCCCACGGGTACCTTCTGATGCTCTGCAAGGTCATTTGATGAGGGAAATGGCTCTCTGGCTGTGCAAAATTGAGAGTTCTGTGTCCAGAACACCAGGGATTCTCACTCTAGGCTGGGTGAGCTGATCCTGCAAAACATCTGTGAGCATTGTGGAAAAACTTCTGCTTCACACACAACACTCAGCAAAACCCCACACTCAGCACCTGAGTTAGCTCTGCGTTAGGGCCTGATAACATTTAAGAACGTTCCCTGTTCTAACTGCGTGTGGATTCTGATTTTCAGACACAGTATCGCATGTGACCCAAGAGAGGACAGGTCATTGTGAGACCTTCCAGTTCTGCACACTCCATTTGGAGATCATTTTGATTGCCTATGCTTCTACTTGGTATCCTCTTTACAGGCACCCATCAAAAATGGACTAAGCTAGATTTCAGCCATGCAGGCTGCTAATGGAGAGACTTGACTCCCCGACATTTTTATTTTCTTTATTCTTGCTCCATAAAAATGCCGCAAACCCTGAATTCTGTTAGTCAGTAATATAACAAACGCTTCTTGCCTCGCTGTTCTTTCTATTGTATCTCAGACAAGCTATTGCAAACCAACACCACATTTAGGGCCCCACTCCAGATGATGGCTGTTTTGCCATTAACTTTGAAGGCAGCAGGACTGAGAGCCCCTTATCCCCCCGCAACAAATATTCCCTACAGAGAAACTGCCCTTTTCCCATTGACAATTTGAGTGAAAAGGAGGGGGAGATAATGTTTTAGATGTGTGGAAGTGAAGTGGTAGATTATATGATGGGGTTGCCTGTGTTAGGGTTAGCAGAGGACTGGACTTGATGACCCAAGAGGTCCCTTCCAGTTCTATGTTCCCATTAGGCTGAAAGTTACCAATTGATCCAGCTCCCTAAGGAGTCCCCGTCCATAGAGGGAACCTTGTGCTGTAGTGGATCCTATGAAACAACACGTCATGGAGAGCATTTCTGTGAAAAGAGGAGATCCCTTTTGCCCCAGTTATCCCCCAGAACTGCCCTTAGGGGCCTTGGACAGCCAATATGAACTGCCGCAGCCCTGAGGCCGCTCTACTTTATACCAGGGACTGGATAAACAGCCAGCCAGACCCGTATCAAAAGCCATAGGAGTGGCTGTAAACCACTTTGAGCTGTATCAAGTACAGTTGGCACAGCATAGGATCAGGGCACCTCAGTATAGTAATTTCTATCACTAGTAGATTAACATATTTTGGGGGATCCACTGAGTTAAGTCTGCCTGAGCATTTCCAAAAATCCCTGCTTTCAATGTCTCACAGCTTGCTGTAATTTTCATCCATAAGACTGAAATGTTCTGGGCCTGAGGCAATTTTTTTGGGGGGGGGGAGGGGCTGGATGTCTGAGCAGTTCAGTCGATTTTTAAGAACGAGGAAAATGGGGAGGAAAATATGCTTTTCCACACTAGAGAATTATCAGTCATTTTTACCAAATTTGAAATGTAATTTCTAATGGAAATTAAATGTTATCCATGTGCCTCGCCATGTTTCAGTAGCTACCCACCTCCCCCCCCCACCCCCAAGTAGATCTTGTCGGATAAATCTGACTACATGTCAGTTTTTTCCTCTGTGCTTCATTTCTCCATCTCTAACATGGGGATAACAATATTTCCTTCCTCCCCCATTCTCACCCACTTCCCTTGTCGGTCTTGTCTATTTATACTTTACTTTCTGCAGGGCAGCAGGAACTGTCTCCTACTACGTGTCTTTGCAGCGCCTGGCACAATGGGCCCTGAGCTCAGCTGAGGCCTCTAGGTTCTACAGTCATCCAGCTAATTAATCAGCATAAGTTTCCCGACAGTGGCCAAAGGAAAGAGAGGAAGTGTAAAATGGTGGCCTTGCATCAGTGCCAGTGCTAGCCCATTGTGGGCCCTAAGCAGGAATACCCCCCCCAACACATAACAATTAACAGGGGGCCCCTTGAGCTGCTCGGGGCCCTAAGCAATTGCTTAATCTGCTTATGCCTAGCGCCGGCTTTGCCTTGCTTTTACTGGAGTTTAACAGCGTTTCTGATTATATATCACCAGCAAGGCTAGTAAAGAGTATCCAAGTTAAGGTAGCAGCGTTGGGTGTAAAAAAACATGAGCAGAGACGAGAGAGGTACAGTAAGTAGGACCATACACATGGAAAGAGCGAGCAAGTGGGATCTCTCAGGGCTCAATGCCGAGACTTGTTCTCTTTAAAACTTACATAAATGAGCCTGAGGTTGGATCGGGTTGCTGGGTGTCCAGACACAGATGACATCATGATAGGAAGGAGGCTGTTGATAAGTTTCAGGAATGCACCAGACTACAGGAGGATTTGGAGACACTGGGGAAATGGGCTAATACAATGGAATTCAATATTACACAATGGAAGGTTCTGCAGTTAGGGAGAACCGACAGCACATTTAAATACAAGCTTAACAAAACAGAGCTGACGTGAACTAATGAAGAAAGCGAGCTGGGGTAGTGGTGAGTGATGGTAGGAAGGTGCAGGGGGCAAGTGATAGCAGCTGCAAGAAAAGCGAATAAAAATGTATGAAGAGAGGAACAAATTCTGCAGCTATGGAGATAATGACTCCACTGCATCTGGCCCTTCTCATGTGGAATCCTGGTGCTCCCACTACCAAACTCAGAGTTGAAAACAGGACGGTCACAGGTTGGAAAAATTGCACAGGAGGGTAATGAGTCTAGTTTAAGGACAACCGGGTCTGTCTCCTGAGAAAGGGCTTGGAGGTTGTAACATGCTCAGCACTGAAAGGATCTTACTATGTGCCTAAAGGAGACGGAGAAGGCTATGTGGCTAACTGCTTCACGGTACAGGGTCAAAAAGCATAAGAGCACAGATTAAAGAAAGTAGGTATCAGAAGCAGGATTTTGCAAACAGAAAGCTGGATTCAGCCAGTCTCATTGCATTGAATAGCACCTTTCTCCATCAATAGTCCTCAAATTCAATGGGACTACCTGTGCAGTAAGGAGGGCAGTAGGGCTGGCCCTAGGTGCTTTGCAGGCCAGAGCATACAATGTTTGCAGGTGCCCATGTTCCCCTTGTCTCCCCTGCCAATCACCCCAGCAGGCAAGCAAAAAAACAAACAAACTAGCCAATCACTGAAACCAGACTGGACCTAAGGCCTTCCACCTTCCTGGTGGGGGCCCTAACCACTGGACTACAGAGACATAGTCTTTCTCTTTCTCTGGCCTAATGACTCTTTAATTATTTAACCACAGTGGAATGTCTTTATCTGGAGAGACTGAGGGAATCCCACATCAGACTCCCCCACAGCTCAGTGGTTAGCGCCCCCTCCTGACATGCAGGAGACCTCTCTTCAGATATTTTCTCCCCCTCAGGCAAAGAGGGGGGACTTGGACCTGGGTCTCCCACCTCCCAAGCAATTCCTCTGAGCACTGAGCTAAAAGTAACCAACTGGGTGGTGCCACCTCCTCCAGCTGGATTTTGAATGGGACCCAATCCAGCAGGTAGGTGAACTCCAGTCTTCCCCTGGTTCGTGAATCAGTCTGGGGCTTAGACAGGAGTCAGGCATCTGGGTGCCTAGAATGAGACAGTTGTGTGCATTGCAGATGCAGAAACACAGACACCTAGGGAAGTTTTACCCTGAAACCTTAGGCACTGAGTGAGTTTAGGAGCCGATAGGGGTTAGGCAGGAGTTTTGTGGATTTTAGTGGAGCCTAAAATTGGCTCCTAAACCCCCCACTTAGGCCCCTAAGTACCTTTGTGGATCTGATCCAGAGTGACTAGCATGCAGAATGCCCTTGTCAAAAGAAATATCAGAGCAAAAGAAACTAGGGTTAGATGAGTTGAAGTCAGAATTTAGATGGCTAAAATCCACTATCGGGAATTCACAAAAGAAATTAAGAGTGAGAGATTCCATGAAAGAGATGTGGATCCTGTTTGCGCCTGTGACTGACTTGATGTGTGACCTTGAACAAATAATTTAACCTTCCTGTGCCTTGTTTTCCCCATTGTGAGGAAGAGATGGTAAAATGGAACCATCCTTGGAAAGAGCTTTGAGATCTCCAGATGAAAAGAATTATGGAAGTGCTAAGTATTGTTGTGTAGGGAATTATTGTATTTCCAGAGTTTGATTCTCAGCCCTTCTGAGCATTCACAGCTCCCATAGTCTTAAGCTGGAGTTGGAGGACCCCAACACCTCTGAACAGTATCCTAATGCAAAAGCTAGTCCAGTGTGACTTCTGTTGTTCATTCTCTTAGAAAAGTCTCAACAGATCAAATCCCTGTAGCTGGAAATTTCTCACGTTTTGACTCAGCCCAGAGGTGGGTTGTTCTGGAAAGTTGGGCAAAATCAGATGAGACATTTTTGAATTTTGCCCCTGTAAAAAAACGTACATGTCTGGATTTTAAGAATTGTCACTTTTTTTCATAGCTTTAAAATGACATGCCTTAATAAGTGTGAACTTGCCATACAGTAAGTTCTTGATGAAGACAAGTACCTGTGACCTGAGAATGTTTTGTTTAGAAAGGAGAAAGTTAGTATTTAAATACCTTGAATTCCTTAATTTATTAAGGTTCATCTGCTCTGATGGTTCCTGCAGGTGGTTCTCCTTACTGTTAGAAGGGTGCTGCGCATTTTGTACAATCCATATACAACTAATGATTAACTTTATGGGTGTGAGTTGTTCCATTAAGCAATCAGAACCTTATCTGTCTATTTTAGGAACTCGCATTGCCCCTGTTACCATATTATCTGAGTGCCTCACAACTGTCAATCTGTTATCCTCACAACATCCCTCTGAGGTAAGGAAGTGCTATTATACCCATTTTGAAGATGGGAAACTGAGGCACGGAGAGACAGATTAGCCCAAGGTCACACAGGAAGTGAGCGATGAGGCAAGAATTGAACCCATGTCTCCCAAGTTAGCATCTTCACCACCACACCATCCTTCTCTCTCTAATGTGGCCTACAATAAGTAGGGGGCTTTGTTCAAAGAAAGTCGTCTTTCATATAGTCTTATCTGCTGGTTATAATATCACATGATCAAATACTGTACTCCCTTGGCCACTTACCCTTGAGCACAGATCAACATCCTTTTTTGTTCTGGCATATCTATAAGTGTATGCTGTGATACATAAATTACAGGAGACAGAGTAAGTTGCAACTGAAGGTGTTGCAAGTGGTTGCTTGAAAACAAATAGTCTGTCAGTCTGAATTACTGGTGCGTTCTTGATGGGGGAAGTGGGAGCAGCTAATGCAGCCAGCAGTGTCTGTGGCCCCTAAGGATTTGGTCATCTGGCATAAAAACATGATTGAGACTCCAGCCCCACTAACCCTGCTGCCCGTTCATTGGCAGCATGGCCTGGAAGAACCCAGAGGGCTGCTTTTGGGACCAGCACTAAAGAACACTTCAGGGCAGGGTGTCCTCCCAATCCCAGAGTCATGAATCATCCAGCTGTACACGTACAAAATGGCCCAAGGACCCTCCACTCAATTCATCTTCTTCTCCCACAGTCCCAAATGCTCCTCAAACTCATAAGGGCCCTCAGAAGATTTGCACCTGGTGAGTACGGGGATGAATTTTCACTTGAAAATACCTGATGTGCTAGATTTCTTGCTTCTCAGTGATGACTGACCCTCATGATTTCCCCCTACTCTTGACTTGTTTGTCATCTATCTTGCTGTCCCCTACACCTAGAACAGCCCCCATGCCCCACCTCGCTCTCTCTCATCCTCCATATACCACCTTAATATCCACATCTTATTCTAGAAATCCTTCCCACCTTCTCCCGCGCCCCTGCAATCTCACCACAGCTTGACTGTTCTGAAGTCTAGCTCAGTGTCTTGCCTTGTCTTACCCATCTTAGACGGTTGGGATGGGGAAAATATCTTGCTACGTTTTTAAAGAATTGTGTAAATGTATGGCACCAGGCAAATGATTTAATAATACTGCATATACATTTTGATAAGATTTTATTTCAAACAATGCATATAATTGTTTTTTCCTGGTGGCCTAGTGGGAATGGTCTTTATTTGACAGTACACAGGAGAAAGAGTATGTAGGAAACGTGGGTTTCATTCCTTCTCCCATTATCTTGTGCTTCAGTGAATGCACCTAATAAAACCACTCCCCTGCACTTATGCCATCATAGGCTATCAAAATGTCTGACTTCATAAACTGAGCAACTGTGGCCATGGATTGTACGTTATGTCTCTGGAAACCTTGCAAAGAGAATAAAGGTTGTGGAACGTGTCTGTCTTGGCTTACCAAACTGCAGCGACAATTTCAACTCCTATGGAACCTTCTCCTGCAGTTTGTGTTGCAATTGCTTCCCCTCAACAACCCCGTCCCCCTATCATATTAAGGAGGGCCAGGTTTGATGTTTGTCTCTAGAGTTGGGAAGACAGGACTATCTGGGCAACTGGCAGGGTGATGGGCTGGATTTACTTGCCACTTTTCTCCATTTTTGTTTTTTTCAAACCAAATTTACTTTGGTTTTAATTCACTTGAAATAAAAATGTTGTTAATCAGAGGACTGGAAGGGACCTCAAGAGGTCATCTAGTCCAGGCCCCTGCACTCATGGCAGGATTAAGGATTATCCGACACTGTACCTGACAGGTGTTTGTCTAACCTGCTGTTAAAAATCTCCAATGATGGATATTCTACAACCTCCTTAGGCAATTTATTCCAGTGAGTAACCACCCTGACAGTTAGGAAGTTTTTCCTAATGTTCAACCTAAACCACCCTTGCTGCACTTTAAGCCCATTGCTTCTTCTCCTATCCTCAGATGTTAAGGAGAACAATTTTTCTCCCTCCACCTTGTAACAATCTTTTATGTATTTGAAAACTGTTATCATGTTCCCCCTCGGTCTTCTCTTCTCCAGATTAAATAAACCCATTTTTCCTCAATCTACCCTCATAGGTCATGTTTTTTAGACCTATGATTGTTTTTGTTGCTCTTCTCTGAACTTTCTTCAATTTGTCCACATCTTTCCTGAAATGTGGCCCCCAGAACTGGACACAATAGTCCAGCTGAGGCCTAATCAGCGTGGAGTAGAGCGGAGTAATTACTTCTCATGTCTTGCTTACAACACTCCTGCTAATACATCCCAGAGTGATGTTTGCTTTTTTTTCAACAGTGTTACACTGTCAAGCGATAATGTTGCACTCAAAATTCCCCCCCACCAATTTTTTGTAGGGCTGATGCAGTTAAGGCACATCATTTTCTTTGCCAACGGTACACAAGAGTGTGATGTAGCCAGCATCACATCCAATGACATTTGACTGCCCTGACCAGATGGATCAGGTACCCATTTTGCAGCTGGGTGAACTGGAAGTGGCCTTTCAGTATGAGATTGAGTGAAACTCGAACCCATTAGTTCAAAATTGTTGTCAAGTGCCTTAAGCACTCAGCCGCTGCACCTCCGGAGGCTGGGAGTTTGTTAGAGCTGAGAAGTCTGTCCTATCACATTTTGTCCTCCTTGCATTCAGTGCTAGCAGAAAGTTCTGAATCATAGCCTGACTCATAAAACTGAATCATGGGACTCTGGAAAAACTGACTTGCACAGAGTAAAAATGAAGGTGCAATTCACATGCCTCAGAGGTGAAGTAGGTGTAAATCCCACAGTGGGTAAGAACGAATATATACTATAGGTCTCAGTCTCTCTCGGGCATCAGAAATCTCTCCTCCTCCTCCTCCACAGGGATCTTTTCTGCTGCCGGTTTGGAGCTCTACATTAAAATGTACCATGTCTTCACTTAATTAAACAACTTAAGCGATGGCAAAAATATTCATACCATTCATTTCACTAGAAAGTGGAGAAATCACTTACAAATGGAACTATCCTGGCACTAGTAGTGTTACAGACTCTTCTTATTTTTGCTTTGTCATATGAACTATTAAGAAAAAGTCACCGATGATAATAATAATAATTAATTATTAATAATAATTAATACTTCCCTTTTATTTAGCCTTTTTCAACCATAGACCTCCAAGCACTCTGCAAAGAAGGGTTAAGTATCAATATTTTACATTGTACAATTGTTTTATTTTACAGATGGGGAAACTGAGTCACGGAGCAGTGGCGCTCTCTTGAAAGAGGTGAAGGCCCAATGTCACACAGCAGGTCAGTGGCAGAGCTAGAAATTTAACCTAGATTTCCTTACTTCCTGTCCAGTGCCCTATCCACCAGAACTAGACTGCCTCCCCAGTTGTAGTTAATCAAAATGTCATAAGAAAGAAAACTATGGCTTTTTTTTTACTAATGATCTGCTGATTACATTAAGCTTGTTATGTCTGTAGCCCTGATCCCTGAAGTAAACAAAACATAAAACCCAATTGCATGAGTTCTCAGCCTGGGGATTATGAACTGGTGTCAGGGACATGCAACCTCCCTGTTCTTCCTATATTGTTAATGAGAGGGGACCCTGGCTAAATCTTAGCTGGATAGGAGGCAGCTACTGGAGTGGGAGTCCAGGGTGAAAAAGGGGGTGCTAATATGGAAAAGACTGAGAACCACTGCCTTACTCAGAGCATGAGTGTGATCTGCAGTGGAAAAGATAGCACATTATATTGTCAGAACACTAGACCAAAGAGAAATTTCTTCTAGAAACAGAAATAAACACCCCCTTAGCACCCTCACATCCCTAGGATTCTGTAAAAATGTGACCATATTATATGATTATGAAATTATTTCTGTGAACTACCATCGTTGTCTAATGCACTCTCCCTTTTCCTGGATATGGACTTGGTGTGGTTGTCTGTCGTCTATCTTTATTTAAAAAGTCAGTGTCTGAATGAGTGACTATAACTCCAGAAGGGTTTAAGGTCTTTTGCCTGCAGTGCCTGGCTGTGTTCCTAAACAGTCATTTTTAAAAAGCCCACTAAATCAAAAGCCAGGTAAATCAACAGAGCACTCTGAGTCGTAATGAGACCAGTAATAAGGTAAATTACAACATTATTCAAGCACACAAAATTCCTCCTCTGGCACTTGTCCTGGTAAGTGTAATGCACCTTAGAAGTGGACAAATGTTTTCTGGCAGCTCTGAAAGAGGCTGTGTCTGGGGTGATGGCAGGCTGCACTGGGCCGGTCGGTTTTCACAGTTTCCTTACTTTTGTGACATTGCAAGGCTAGTATGTAGTTAGCAGGTTGTTTGAAACATGCATTGATGTGTTTCTTAAATGATGTTGTATCAGCTACTAAAATCAGCTGCAAACTCTCTCAATGTCCAGCAAATCCTGTTACAATTTTCAAAGCAGGGGATAAGAAAGACTTTAATCAGGGGCTTAAGTGGGGAGGTTTGAGACTTGTACATTTTTGTTACAATGCATGAAATTCTGAACAGACGCTCATGCCTCAGAAGCTGTCAAAGTTCGAAAGGTGGGAGCAAAGACCCAAATAGGGTGGCCACCTAAAATGTAATAGGCCAAGAAGCCTCAAGTAAAATGTAATAATTCATGTCTATAGCATAAGTAACATTTCCTGATCTGTACCTTTGGTTACATGGTTTAGCATATCCCAAATAAATACATGTGAGACAGAATGAGGGAGTTAAACTTGAATCTAATACTGAGAATGCTTAGCTCTTATATAGCATTTGAACCCATAGATTTTTAGAACATTTTACAAAGGAAGATAAGGATCAATATTCCCATTTTACAGATGGGGAGACTGAGGTGAAATGACTTGTCCCAGGTCACACAGTAGGCCAGTGACTGAGCCAGGAATAGAACACAATCCAGTGTATAAGCCAGTGGATTATGCTTCTAAAATAAGGTCTCTCATGAAGAGATGCAATTGAAAGAGTAAAACCTTCTAAGCTTGCCTGAGAAGTATTGTAATTATTTTGTACTTGAGGGACCAGACATACTTCTCAACCTGCCAAGACCTCAAGCAGGAACACAGTCTTGGGGAGGGTGGGGGGAAAGGAAGGGGATACCCGTGCGTGCGTGCGCACACACAAAAATAAGAGTAAAAAGGCTTAAAATAATGTGAGACAAATTTCTTTAGTATGAACAATATTTCTCTGTAACCTCAGTTTCATGATGTAGCTCTTCCTACCTAAATACGTGGCAGTAATAAAACTGGGATATCTTTAAATTTGCACGAGGATTGAGAGAAAAGGTCCAATTTATTCCCTCACTTGCAAAGATGCCCAGAAGGGGGAAAGCCAGTCAAAAGCTCTGCAAATTTAAACTTGTGGAGTTTCTGACTCATTCTTCCTTCAGTAGGAGAATCATGGAAACGTAGGACTGCAATGGACCTCGAAAGGTCATCTAGTCCAGTCCCCTGCACTCATGGTAGGTCTAAGTATTATCTAGACCAGCAGTTCTCAAACAATGGGTCAGGACCCCAAAGTGGGTCACGACCCCATTTAAATGGGGTTGTCAGGGCTGGTGTTAAACTTGTTGGGGCCCAGGGATGAAGCCGAAGCCCAAGCCCCACTTCCTGTGATGGCGGGGCTCAGGCTTCAGCTTCAGCCCTGGGTGGTGGGGCTCAAGTTACAGGCTCCCTGCCCAAGGCTAAAGCCTTTGGGCTTTGGTTTTGGGCCCCCCGTCCAAGCTCAGGCAGACTCAGGCTTCAGTCCCCCCACCTAGGGCCCTGTAGTAATTTTTCTTGTCAGAAGGGGGTCACAGTGCAATGAAGTTTGAGAATGGCTGACCTAGATCATCTCTGACAGGTGTTTGTTTAACCTGCTTTTAAAAATCTCCAATGATGGAGATTCCGCAACCTCCCTAGGCAATTTATTCCAGTGCTTAACCACCCTGGCAGTTAGAAAGTTTTTCCTAATGTCCAACCTAAACTGCCCTTTCTGCAATTTGCTTCTTGTCCTATCCTCAGAGGTTAAGAAGAACAATTTTTCTCCCTCCACCTTGTAACAACCTTTTCTTTACTTGAAAACTGTTATCATGTCCCCTTTCAGTCTTTTCTTCAGACTAAACAAATCCAGTTTTTTCAATCTTCCCTCATAGGTCATGTTTTCTAGACTTTTAATCATTTTTGTTGCTCTTCTCTGGACTTTCTCCAATTTGTCCACATCTTTCCTGAAATGTAGCACCCAGAACTGGACACAGTACTCCAGTTGAGGCCTAATCAGTGTAGAGTAGAGCAAAAGAATTATTTCTTGTGTCTTGCTTACAACACTCCTATTACTTCCCAGAATTATGTTTGCTTTTTTTGCAACAGTATTACACTGTTGACTCAGATTTAGCTTGTGATCCACTATGACCCCACAGATCCCTTTCTGCAATACTCCTTCCTAAGCAGTCATTTCCCATTTTGTACATGTGCAACTGATTGCTCTTTCTAAGTGGAGTACTTTGCATTTGTCCTTATTGAATTTCATCCTATTTTCTTCAAACCATTTCTCCAGTTTGTCCAGATCATTTTGAATTTTAATCCTATCCTCCAAAGCCCACTTGCAACCCCTCCCAGCTTGCTATTGTCCACAAACTTCATAAGTGTACTCGCTGTGTCATTATCTAAATCACTGTTGAAGATACTGAACAGAACTGGATCCGGAACTGATCCTTGTTGGACCCCACTCGTTATGCCCTTCAACTTGACTGTGAACCACTGATAAGTACTCTCTGGGAATGGTTTTCCAACCAGTTATGCAGCCACTTTATAGTAGCTCCATCTAGATTGTATTTGCCTAGTTTATTTATGAGAAGGTCATGTGAGACAGTATAAAAAACCTTACTAAAGTCAAGATATACCGCATCTACTGGTTTCCCCCATCCACAAGGCTTGTTACCTTGTCAAAGATGCTATTAGATTGGTTTGACGTGATTTGTTCTTGACAAATCCATACTGACTGTTACGTATAATCTTATTATCTTCTAGGTGCTTGCAAATTGATTGCTTAATTATTTGCTCCATTATCTTTCTGGGTACTGAAGTTAAGTTGACTGGTCTGTAATTTCCCTGGTTGTCCTTATTTCCCTTTTTATAGATTGGCACTATACCTGCCCTTTTACAGTCCTCTGGAATCTCTCCCATCTTCCATGTCTTTTTCAAAGATAATCACTAATAGCTCAGATACCTCCTCAGTCAGCTCCTTGAGTATTCTAGGACAGTGGTTCTCAAACTTTTGTAGTGGTGACTCCTTTCACATAGCAAGCCTCTGTGTGCGGCCCCCCTTATAAATTAAAAACACTTTTTAATATATTTAACACCATTATAAATGCTAGAGGCAAAGTGGGGTTTGGGGTGGAGGCTGACAGCTCATGACCCCCCATGTAATAAACTTGTGACCCCCTGAGGGGTCCCAACCCCCAGTTTGAGAACCCCTGTTCTACGATATATTTCATCAGGCCCTGGTGATTTGAAGACATCTAACTTGTCTAAATAATTTTTAACTTATTCTTTCTCTATTTTAACCTTTAATCCTACTTCATTTTCACAGTCATTCATTGGCACGTTAGACGTCCAATCACTATTAATCGTTTTGGTGAAAACTGAAGCAAAAAAGTGATTTAACACTTCTGCCATTTCTATATTTTCTGTTATTGTTTTTGCCCCCTCGTTGAGTAATGGGCTTACCCTGTCCTTGGTTTTCCTCTTGCTTCTGATGTATTAGTAGAATGTTTTCTTGTTACCCTTTATGAGTCTAGTTATTTTAATCTCGTTTTCTGTCTTGAGCTTTTTAATTTTGTCCCTACATACTTGTGTTATTTGCTTTTATCTAGCCTTTGTAATTTTACCGACTTTCTACTTTTTGTAGGACTCTCTTTTGAGTTTCAGATCATTGAAGATCTTCTGGTTAAGCCAGGGTGGTCTCTTGCCATACTTCCTATCTTTCCTATGCAGGGTTAGCGCTATTCTGGAGGGAATAAGATTGTGGCATCTAACCTGTGCAAAGTAAAAGGATCTGTAGGGAAAACCAGCATCAGACCTATGGCTCTCAGGGCATCCATGCAAAGTGGAAACTCCTCTGTTAAACTCACTACTATGCCTTTGCTCTGCAATCCTTCTAATGTGGCTTGCTGAGCAGAAATTAATGTTGCTCCCACCAAGTAGCACTAAATTCCATGACTCTATACTGACAGAAAGTCTGAGGGGTTCGTAGAGGGCCATGCCACAGTGTGGTTGCTACAGTTCTGCCATCTTCTCTACCATGACATAGCCCCAAACCTGATCAGGCCCAATCATGTTGTCTTCACAGAAAAGGGCTTATGGGAGCTCAAGAGTTGGGGAATGGTGCCACTGTGGCTCTCTTCCCCCTTTCCACATGTATCAACCATCACCCTCAGGTTGACCACAGGCAGCTAACATGTTTTAAAACACTAGTATCTTTATCTAAGTGCTAAGCAGTGTTCTTTAGCATAGGTTAATGAACAAACCTTGTGTTCCCAATGTAGACAGGGCCTTCGTTTGTTCCTCTCCCTGTTCCTCATTCCTGGGACCTGTGGCTGGAATGGTGCTTAGTGACTCAGTTCATACAAATACCTATATAGAGTGGGGCCCAAAGGCTAATCAGGGGAGTTCTCAGCTGATAAACAGAAAAAGGGCCACTCTCCAGACCACCAGGAAGCTCACTGCTTTGAAGGGGGAGGGATAGCTCAGTGGTTTGAGCATTGGTCTGCTAAACCCAGGGTTGTGAGTTCAATCCTTGAGGGGGCCATTTAGGGATCTGGGGCAAAAATTGGGGATTGGTCCTGCTTTGAGCAGGGGGTTGGACTAGATGATCTCCTGAGGTCCCTTCCAACCCTGATATTCTATGATAGGTAGAGGGACAGACTGACTAAAAAGCACCAAACAAAGGAGCGTTTCTTGCTCTTGCTTGTGAGGAGTCCCCTGGTAGGCATTCATTTCTCTGCTTGGTCTTCAGTACCCACTACAGCAGGGAGTGCTGGTGCCGGGTCTATAGTTTAACCACAAGTGATTAGGATTCAGGCAGGAATTACTAGGTAAGGTTCTCAGGCCTGTGTTATGCAGGTCAAACTAGGTGGTTGAAATGGTCTCTTCCATTAAACTAGACTGAAGGAAAGGAAGGGGGAGATGGATAAGACTGAGAGTGAAGGGTAAGGACATCCAGCTCTCTACAGAACTCCAAGTCTTTCTCAAGTCTTTGGCTGCAACTTGAGGAAGCACAGAACTCTTGAGTTAAAGCTAAAATAGGAGACATCCCACACTGGAACACACTCTGCAGATGAAAGTCCTACAGAAGGTCTAAGCATTGCAAGGCAGGAAAGAGCACCCCACTCCTCTGGATGACCCAAGTTCAATAGAATTGCTCTGAACATTCCCTGGTTGGTCCATTCTCTGTGGAAAGAGCTGTAGGGTTGGGTATTGGAAACACCAAATTAATTAAAACCAATTGTATCCATAGCAATTATGTGTAGGATTTAGCTATTTGATTTGGGAAAATTAAAAGAAAACCAACAGCAACAAAAACCCAACCAACCAAACCCCTGAGTCTGGGCCAGCTGCAGGAGTTGGACAGGCCTGTGTGTTTCAGAAACAGTGCAGAAGAAAGGATTTGGCATCTGGAAGTGGCTTTAGAAATAGGGCGGGCGTATTTGCTACAATAATCCACTGAAACAACAGCAGCCTAAAAATAGGGTTGTTTTCTGTACTAAGCTCTTTGTTAGTCATCACCCACTCCTAAAATAAAACCCGTGTAACAGTCGCTCCTGGTAGCGGCTGTAAACAAACTTCAGGAGGAGGGAGGAAAAGGGAAGATGAGGAGCAGCAGCAGCAGGGGGTGGAGCAGGAGCAACTCGTTCTTGGGGTAGCCGCCGCCGCAGCAGCAGCCTGAACTCGAGGCCGGCTGGGCCCAGCTCACGGTCAGGAACATCTGGAGCTGGGGCCAGCTGAGAGCGGCTCTCTGGGCTCTGGACCAGGCGGCCACGGTTAGCTGGCTGCGGAGATTGCTGCTGCTGCCGCCTTCGAAAACTCCTTGGGACTTGGAGCACAGCCACGGTGGTCCAGGCAACGGCATTAAACAGGAGGCAACAGACTGGGGATTCCGTCATTTCAGTGGAGACGGGAGGAAAGGAAAGCACTGAGAGCAGAGGGGAAAAGAGAGGCAAAGAACGAGAGAGCAGCTTTCGCCCTCCGCTCTCTTCACTGAGCTGCCCCCAAAGCACAGCGTTAGGGGCCGGGCACCGGCAGCCTAACCTTAGGGCTCTGTTATGTAGTTTGGGGGGGGGGGGGCGCTGGAGGTTTGCTGGGACTCTCTCTGGATGTGTGCGCATTACATTGCAGGGACTACTGCCGGGAGCAACGTGTGTGTGTGTGTGTGTGTTCAGCAGAGTGACTCCTCACTCGCTGGGCGTCTGGATTTTCTCTGCATTCCTGGGAAAAGGTCTCCCCGCTCCTCTCACCGCCAAGCAAGTAGCTCCCCAAAATCGATACGCCATTAAAATGAACAGCGGACACGTTAAGAAGTCAGAAAACAAGCACTTTGGTTGACCTTAACGCCTCCCCAAGCCTCTTTCCAGAGCGCACAGGGCTGGCGCTTCCCATCTGGAAAGGTAGCTCCAAAAACTCCTTTGGCAAAGAGAGAGAGAGAGAGAGACTAAAACAATAGCTGCGATTTGTCATCCGCACTTGTCTTGTTGCTCATCTGTCCCGCTGCTCCCCCCCCCCCCCAGAAGAAAACACCCCTTATGGGCCGAGCCCAAGTCCCTGGTATCTGACACTGAAAAGCACAAAGTCCCACAGAAAGAAAACGAGCTCAAAATCAAAGGGTGTTCGGAAGTGAAGATGGCTGGAGTGAAAATACTGTGGCCCCGAGCAGATTATTTAGGATTACCCCTTCACTTGAAGGGTCAGTGTCCCCTGCTATTGTAATTGTTGCATCAATAAGCACTGATGTGGTTTCGTAGTATTTTTTTTCTGCAACTAATGAGAGGTGACCGACTAGGGAGGAAATCTGCCAAAACTCCCAACTTTCCAAAAAGAAATTGGCTACTATTCAGGACCGATTCCATCCATCGCCCACGCGTTCAGTTACCATAGTGATAAAAATATAAAAACCTAGATAGATTAGACAGGATTCTATTTGGACTCTTCAATACTTTTTTCACTTTTCTGAGGGCATCTGTAATATGTGGGAAAGTGATACCTGAGAATACAAGAAATAACTGTATTCCAACCCTCCCTCCCGACACGTATCCATATAAGTATATCTACATCGTATAACACACACTTCCTATCTGGAAGCCTCTTACGTAACAATAGATAACTGAAACAATTAGATCTTTGCTTTCTCATAATTAGTAATTTGGTTCCATTTCTTGTAGGAATAAGTTACTAACGTTGGCTAGAGTAAGCAAACATTGAGCTCACTTGAATTTCATGTTTATAGAAGACAAAATCCCTTTTAGGTTCTTGAAAAAAAGTTTTTGAAAAGTCTGCCTTGAAAGACATGTCTTCGCCTTTGTATCTGAATGGATAGTTCCTCATTTGGGGGGAAACGTTTTTCTCAGGGCTCATTGTTTGAGGTGGAACATTTTCAATAATGACTTAGTGCAATAATTTGCCTCAAAGAATCTCCTATGGCCTCCTGTTCCCCAGAAGCAGATAGGATTTCGTTTATATTGGGTTTATTTTAAACCACATCTGGGTGTCATGCAACAGATTTATGATTTTTTTTCATACACCAGATATTTTAACCACCCTAACTCTCCATTTGCTGCTGTCCAATTCCAACAAGAAAGTATGGCCCTTTTTGCCAGCTGTGAGGGCAGAGGGAGAGGGTAGGAGCTGAAAGGGAAAATGGATTGAATTAAGAGACGATTTAACTAGTATCCTTCCTCCCCCCCCTTCCCCGGAGGCGCGCACTCTTTTAAAAGCTGTCGCTCCCAGTTACTGCAAGCTTTGACACTGTCCTGTTTGAACTGAGGACAGGTCCTGTGAGATGCTATTTGCGGGCTGCGGGGGGACCCCTTTGCCGGTCTCTTTCGCCCTGCTCCTAAGCGATGTAACAAGGCTGTGTTGCTCTGATAGTTACAGAATAATAAATAAATAAACTAATAATAAATCTGAGTGGCTGAAATCAACTCCGTCGAGTCTGTAAGTAATTTACCAGAATGGGATTTTCCTTTCTCTTGCCTGCCAGTGGATGCTCTTTTCCAAATTTCCACAGCGAGGGAAGCCTGCGATTTTTTACATAATGATTTCAGCATGCAGGGCTTTTCCCCCCCCCCCTCCCTCCCTCATTTATTTCATGAACTAAATGGGCTGCTTACTCATTTGAAACAGACACTTTCAAACTTTTAGAAATCTAATGAGTTTTGGGGCGGGGGGGTGCCAGTTTCTCTCTCTGTGTGTGTCTATGCTCCGATTAAACTAGGTCTTTGTGCAGCAGCTGCAGCAGGAGCTGCATCTTCAGCAGAATCAGAGGCAGGAGAGCGAGGGGGCTCCGCTTGGACTTTTCTCCCTGGCACTGAAGCTTGAAGCCTCCTGCTGGCTCCCCGCTAGTGCAGCTGAGAGGAGCTGGCAGGCCCCGTGACATCACGGGACGCTGGGCGGGGAGAGGGGCTGGGACGGGAAGGCCGGGGGGGCGGTGGCTGGGGGGGGGGGGTGTTTTCCAGCTTTAAAAAGGCAGCCGTCTCCTCGCAGCCCTGCGTCAGAGAGAGACTTACAGATTCTTCATGCTCACTGATCAAAATACACCCCCCTGCATAAGACCCCGGGAGACGGGAGGGAGGGAGAGAGGCGAACTTCCCGGGGGCTCCCTAGCAGGGCTCGCCGCAGCGCGAGTGCCTGGGCTATGCCCACTCGCTCGCCCTCTCCTCTCAGTGACATTGCCCCGGGGACAGCTGCTGCCATCTAACGTTTCCCTTTAGGCTTCCACTGTGGGAGGGGAGGGGGGGTGACACACACCGCACCCCGGTTTCCAAGCTAGCCAGAGAGCGCGGGAAGCGGGGCGAAAGAAGCGAGAGGCAGAGAGAGAGGGATTCCCCCCCACCCCACCCCACCGTCACCCCCTCCTTGCCGAGTGGATGCCAAGCCCTGGCCTTCCCACTTCCAAGCACTTTCTAGCCGGACCTCCGGATCCAGCTAGAGGGAGAGAAACTTTGGTGGCTTTGCAGCGCTCTTCCTGCCCCTTCGGCAGCAGCGGCAGCATGAAATCAGCAGAGGAAGGTAAAGACCTGGGGTTGTCAGAAGGGTTTGTGCATGGCCCGTTGTTTGCTCCTGCTTGGGATTTGCATTTTGGGGAGGAGGGTGGAAGAGTGTGGCCGGGACCGTGCCCGGGGCAGCTCGTGTCGCGGAGGAAGAGGACCGGCCGCTGCTGGCGCTGGCTGCAGTGATTGGGAAGCGGTGTCCCCCTGGTGTTTCCCCAAGGCAGCCTTGAGGTTTGAATGCGACTTTTTGCCAATAGGTGTCTCCTTTTCCTCTTGCGCTGCATGAACTTGGCCTTGGCTTCTGGATCCTTGAGCGGCAGGCAGCACAATCAAATACAATGGAGTGCTTTTTTGGCGGACCTGTCAGAATCACATGCAGGGTCTGTTTAGATTTAAACCGAACAGAGCCATTGTATTTATTTATTTTGTAGTTTGATTAATGCAGGCTCGGGGGGAATAGTTCTCTCGTCAGCTCAAGGCATCCCAGGGTACTGTGGAGTTAAAGTATGGCTGAGTGTGTGCGGCGCGTTAATGCTTCACGGAGTGGTAGTGCGCAGAGCGAAGTTAGCTTGTTGGATCATTTTTAACCACTAAATCCTGACCTGCAAATAGCACATTTGAAACGACTGTATTATGATGAAGTGCTATATGGTTTTCTGCTAGACGACACTCTATAACTAAAACCGTGTGTAACCTTTCGAAAAATTAGAAACCCTGTAAAAACAAAAAGTCTCAGCGTAGTCTGAAACCTAATAACGATGATCCCTCCTCCAGGGTATCAAAACAAATAAACAAAAGCGCCAAAGTTTCTACTATTTTATTCTTTCATGTGCACCAGGGGGAACATTTTCTCACACCTACTGAACCCTAATTCATAACATGCAATTATATTATACGTTGTGCTACTTATGACAACTCATTTCCTTTTTTGAATGCTGTTTAGGTACCCATAGTCCTAAAGTGTTCTAAATTGGAAAATACGCTAGCCAAGTTAACTGGAAAAGATCTGGGGTGCAGGTCTTTTGAAACATTTTACTGCTAGCCCATATTTAGGATTGCCAATAAGGTAACCTCTGGCCACTAGTTGTTGTTTTTTTAACCAAAGGCCTGATCCAGTGACTTAAATGGGAGTTCTAGTCCCACGACATTTTCTCCCCTAAGGCATCGGGAACCCGTGGCACTCTCTACAATAATAAAACTATTGTTTTACAAAATAGTATTACAATCAAAGCCTTTTGGTGGAATCACCATTCTTTTTGTTATGAATGACAGACTGTAGCACAGATAAGTCACTTTCATCTCTTGGCAGGTGTCATGTAGTTTTCAGCTTTCTGTTTTGGAATCAGTATAGTCACCGTGTTCACTTTAGACTCAAGCCTTCAATCTTCAAAATGTGGGAGGACGTTTGATATACCGCTCTTCAGTATAATTAAAGCCAAACATCTTAAAAGGACAAGGCGATTAAAAAGTTGATAGTGAAAATAAAAGGAGTACTTTTAAGCATAAGCTTTCGTGTTGCATCCGATGAAGTGAGCTGTAGCTCACGAAAGCTTATGCTCAAATAAATTGGTTAGTCTCTAAGGTGCCACAAGTACTCCTTTTCTTTTTGCGAACACAGACTAACACGGCTGCGACTCTGAAACCTGTCATAGTGAAAATAGTCAATAGTGTTTATTCCAGCAGCTCTGAAGTATGCTGCTTATTTTCTGAGTTTGCACAGGCATGCTAGACTACTTTTCAGTGTCTATCTTTTCTGCACAGCTTGTTTCACTAGATTTCAATTGAAAGAATCCTTCCCGTACAATAACTACAAATGCTGTTGAATTATTGGGCTCTGATACTGAAATCATTCAAACGCCTCTTTAGATGAGTTGCGTATTGCAATATTAGTAAGTAACTGTCCATGTTTGTAGAGATTTCGTGACTTTTGCCTTCTTGAACTTTCAAATGCTGCATGCAGAGGACTTCCAAAATGTTTAACTTCAAAGACAGTTAATGTTCCAACTTCAAAAAATAATCCAGAAGACAAACAAGCAAAAACATAAATGGGGGGAGGCTAAAAAAGAGAGATTCCTCTTTATTTCTATGATTTCCTGCATAATTAAATAACTTTTCTGATTCCTCTGCTAAAATGTCACAAGCTATCTGCAATAATTCACTTTACTGTTGATATATTTTTCAAGGTGCTAAGAAATTAGGCCAACAGAAAGAATGATCTAATGCAGTAAATACATAGGGGGACTCTACAAGTAAAGATTGACTCTCTGCAAATTAAGGTTTACCACTGCCAAGTGGCAACAATCAAATATATTATTTTAATTTTTAACTGTGAAGAAACTATCGCATCACTCTTAGTGGGGGGGTGGGGGAGTTACTGTATAAAGCCTTATGGATCAGTACAATGATGCTTTGAAATCTACCAAAGTATGGAGTGCTGTGCGTTAAAACGAATCAAACATTACTGTTATTTAAAGCTGAAACTGTCTTTCAGACTGTGGTGAACACAACTGGGGCGAGAGCGTCAGCTAGTATTAATTGTTATCGCTCCATTGAAGTCAATGGAGTTATGACAATTTGCACCAGCCGAGGATCTGCTTCAAAGCCTTGGAGGGGGGAAGGAGTGTCGCTGTAACCTTGCAACCATTCAGAGAGTTTTTCTTTATAGAAGTAGAACAGGTTTTCCCTTAAGTAGTGAGGTTCTCCCTAGGTTAATGGCATTGTTTTAATCCAGGTTGTTAACAGACAGGACACATTCACTCAGTCTTAACGCATTCCATCACTTCAGTTCTGTATTCCTATACAGTTCTTCAGAGGCGATGTGCCAATCTCAACATTTCACCGGCGACACTAATATTTGTTGGACTGGCAAATCAAACTGTCTGTGAATCGTTCCGAACCATCGATCAATATCGAAGGTACCAGGGTGTAGAAACAAAAATGAAAACGATTCAATAATAAATGTAGCAGATATTTTGTAATGAGTCTCCCCCTTCCTCCTCGCCGTCCTCGTGTATCATTGGCAGGAACTCAGATGGAGAGCAAATATGTCCTGCTAATCACAAATAGTTTGTTATTACTATTTCAGATGTTAAGGGAAGGCGAGCCGGTCTGAAGTGATGGAGAACTAATCATTTGTAGGAATGGATGTTGACTTTATAGATTTGTCTTCCCTTGGATCAGTGGTAATAACCCTAATGAGTGACTATGAACACTTTTGGGGGTTTGTTGGTTTTTTGGGTCAGGAAGCGCACTTCTGGTTTACCTGCGCTTTTAGCTATAATTCAGAACCCAAAGGCTACAAAATGCAAACATGTGCTTGAGAACTGTTTCTAAACCAGGGCAAACCAAAGCGAAGTGTAGCTGGGTAAAAAGAAAATGAAACTCGCACTATGTAGGCTCAAGGAGAAGTTCTGCATAGGTTACCGCTTTGAGCGAAACGTAGCAACGCCTAGAAAACCCACGGCCACAAAGCTCAGCCTTTTCAACCCGAGCTGCCTAAAGTTAGGCACCAAATCCATATTTAGATAAGCAAAACGTGGCCTGATTTTCAGTCGTGCTGAGCAGTCCCACTGAGTCAACAGCAGCCGTGGCTCTTCGGCCTCCTTGAAAATCAGACCACGGTCTGAGATGCCGGAATATGGTGCTGGCTGTGGAGGACAAAGAAAGAGAGTACATTTATGACCAGTGGAGAAGGCATTCTATTCTCCCACCATTTTCTTCTGCTCCCTCAAAGCCTTTAAACCAGCCACCTTAGTGATCCTGCTCTTCCAGAGGGTTGTTTTAAGTTGATGCCAATGCCTTGTACGTTCTCTGGTGATTCAGCCTTGCAGCTTAGAACAAACAGTGGGGAGCAAAGAAATAATGGAAACCCTGCAAAGGCAAAGGAGGTTGGTACACAAGCATTACGCAATGTATTAGCCGTCTGTCCTGCCAATAGACTGCCCCGATGTGCGATTCACGGCCACTTCGCTCCAAAACCAACCCCCACTCAGCCTATCCCAATTCTGGAGCTGTAGCTGAAGACGGGGGAAATTTCAGTTGTTAGCAACACTATCTGTAACCATCATACAATAAGTCAGAGACCACCACAAGTTCAACGTCAGTTTAGTAAATTGCCTGAGGGCAGATGTTGGCCAGCACTGAGTAGATCATAAGAGACCATTTCTAAGTCCAGCACAACGCTTTGTGACGGAAAGAAAAAAACAGAATGAATTCTGATGCAATAATCATAATCATAATAATTAATTGTATTTGCTTGGCACTTTGTAATGGAGTTTTCAGCCATTAGCCTGGAAAATGGTATTCCCTGAGTTTGTAAGGGAATGCCGTTTCCATAACTGCTTTAAAAAATATTCCTTTGAAATCCAGCCTTAAAAATTCTGGGAGCTCAACAGTTTCATCTCAGTCCTGGCTCCTGGGGTGGTGAGGTCATTTGCATGTTGTAGTCTTTAAAACTGGCTCGAAGAATCCGAAATAAATATAGTCCCAAATAGAGAAGACAACATTCTTGTAAAGTGTAACTTTTAAAACAAAACAGGGCAAAATACAGCAGACACCATTCAAAGAGCACTGCAACTTTCTTGTCAGCTTTAAAGGAAGGGAAATAATGACTTTTATGTGAACCGCTAATTCTGGGGGTGGGGTGGGGGGAAGTACTGTGCTTCGCTTTTAGGTTTTCATTAAACAATTTGCCAATTCCCCTCAGTATGAACTTGAAGACTTGACCCAGGAAATTTCCCCTTTCCTCCACCGTACGTGTACAATACAATTGATAATATTAAACGTCCCGTTGTAATGTGTTTTTTTGGCAGCTGGCACTAGTGGGTGCTGCAACTAAATGCAAAATATTACGGCTAGCCAAAAACAAACAAACAAAAAAACTCACCAACAAAACAAAAACAAAAACAAAAAAACCACCTGGAGTCACTTCGGTGACCAGAAAACAATAGTTAGCATGTAGCACAGCTCTGCACTGCAACCTAAAGTCCCCAGCCCACACAGACGGGCAAGCTGAACTCCTCCTCACCATGAGGGCCCATTATTAAGGTTTGTCAGTTGGCCAAGAAGAGAGAACTCCCCCCCCCCCGGTCCGCCCTCTCCGTTTTGTAATCAGTGCGGTCCGGGGAACTTGAAACCGGTGGCAATGAAAATGTGTCTGCCAATGTGGTGGAGAGGAAGAGAAACCCCTTCAGTTCCCAGGTTCTCTGGTGGCTACTCCACGGCGGTTCCCCCATCCCGCAGTATAGCTACCCTCCAGCTTGCAGCGGTGGCTTGTGAGCCTCTGCAGTCTCTTCGCTTTGGTCATGCTTTATTGAGCCCCAGATTTTTTTTTTTTTTTTAAGGAAGTTCAGGAAAGTTGCAAAAATGGGGGCGGGGGGGAGGGAGAGAGAGAGAGAGAGTGTGAGTGCATCCTGACTGTATTAGTAACCGCAAGCGGCGGAGCAAAGCACTGGGTGCTGTCAGAAGCGCGCAGACACGTGTCCGTAGGAGCGGGAGGGGAGGGAGCGGGGGTTTCAGTTTTACGGCTCCCGTTAGCAAAAAAAAAAAAAAAAAAAAAAGGGGGGGGGGACAGAAAAGAGACATCTGCACGGGCGGCGAAACTGCCCCCGGCGATCGGGCGTTTAGCCAGGGCCATCGCTCAGCTTGACCCTCCCTAAGCAGCCCACCTGTCTAGCCGCCTCTCGGGGTGGGGCGGGGGGAAACCCAGAGCCCTCTCCTCCTTCACTCGCGCCGAGGGGTTATTTTAAAACAAGGAACTAGAGAGAGGCAGGCAGAGCAACTCGATTGTTTATATACACCCGGAAACATCAACAACGAGAGAGGGAGGATCAGCGACAGGCCGTGGGGAGGGTCACATTACAGCCCAGAAGCCGCCCGCAGCAGCCGGGTGCCTGTACCTGCGGCCAGCCGCTCCGGCCGATTGAATTACACAGAAATTGCAGAGGAGACCAGAGCCTGCTTCTCCCACGGCTCACAGCCCCGGCGGCAGCTCTCCCGCGGCCGGGAGGGAGCAGGGGCCGCGGCCCATCGGCTCTCGCCCATCCCCCGGTGCCCCAGCCCGGACACAACGGGCAGAGCCTGAGAAAAGCTGCTCCTTGTCTCCCAGCTGGTGGGGTTGGCGCCGCGGCCGTCTCCTGAGACATGACTGGCCTGGAGGAAGAACAAGAGTTCGATTTTGATTTCCTTTTCGAGTTTAACCAGGGCGATGATTGCACCGGTGGCAAAGGTTGGTACAGGCTAGGCAGCGGCGGCGGCGGCAGCAGCCCTTGGCCGGGCTCAGAGCTTCCCGAGGGGCAGGCAGAGCTCCGGCGGCGCGCGGCGCGCTGCAGGTGGCGTGGCGCGGAGCTGCGATGCGGGGGCACGCAGGAGTGATCACAACGCGGGGCTGCCCCCTGGGAAGGAATAGGAAAAGTAGTGGCGCGCTTGGGGAGCCGGGCGGAAGCGGAAGGGGCTTTGTAGGGTTCTCGCTCTTTGTCCTAAGACCAGGACTGCTCCTAACAGCAGGAGATGGAGGCACCCCAGTGTTGCTTTTGCCAGATCCTGCTGCCCCCTGGATCCTCAGCGGTGATGGGAGGAGGAGGAGGAGGAGGAAGGGGGGTAGATACAGGCTTTAATGTTTGCAGGGAAGGGACCCCTTTTGCATTTCTTGGTTTGGGAGCTGGGGTGGGGATGGGGAAAACATTCGACTTTTGAGGGGTACTCAGCCCAGAAAGAAAAATGTTATTTATTGAGTGCGCAATCTATTGGACAATCCTCTGTACAAACCCAGAAGATGGTTGTCTATAGGAGTTTACCATCCAAATGAGAGAGAAGCCTGTAATATTAGGGTCCACATCTGAATTTTAAATATCATAGAGTTTGGGGATGTTTGCATCTGGGGTTTTGGTTCCGACATGTTAAAAAGAAGAGCCAGTGGTGAAATCCAGAGCTGAGTTTGGATTTCAAACTTTTTCCTCCAACTCAGGGGCCAGGTGTGTTTGATCTTTAGTTGGTGTTGAGTTAGAAGGTACACTTCAGACACCATGAGACACAATGTGAGAGTCCAATGGCATTTTTTTCATCCTTGGGGTGAAACCTATTGTTTAGCACTGAAATTGGCATGTGGAGAGAAGAGTGTTGTCACTGCATCCCAAGGAGATGTCACTTGCCACTTTTTCAGTGCTGGAGTTGCTCCCAGTCATGCACAACTGGACCCTATAGTGGAATCTTGGAGACACCCATCCTCCACCTCCCTGAGCATCACTAGAGCTACATTCCAAAGTTTTGACTTTCAGTCAAAGCAACACTCCAAGTATAGTGTTGCAGGTCTTCAATGTGCAGGTTTAATGTGCTGTGTTTGTATTAGCTACATAGTGACCATCTATTGCCCTCTTCTCTGGCATGTGCATGGTGTCTAAATGCATTAATTAATAACGTCACAATGTCTTGCAAATGTGGATGCCGGAAGTTAGGCACCTCAGGCTGAGATTTTCAAAGGGACCCCAGGGAGTCAGGTGCCCAAATCCCATTGAATTCCCTTAAGCACCTTGAAAATATGGACTTAAGCCACTCAATAGAAATAGTGTGATCATCAAAAATCATCTTTCTTAGATGCCTGGCCAGTGTCTCTTGCTCTCATGCTCAGGGTCTAACTGATCACCAAATTTGCAGTTGGGAAGGAATTTTCTCCCAGATCAGAAAGGCATGGACCGGGGCGGGGCGGGGGCAAGCTCCTTTCTCTTTGTGGATTAAATTCAGACAGTGTGCTACCGACTGTACAAACATAGAGGGCTGCTGTCTATAGGAGCTTACCATCAAAATGAGAGAGGGAATGGACCATTTGCTAGGGCTTGTCAGGGCATATCCAACCTAATCAATTCCCTGCCAGTGCAGAAGACTCGGGCATTGATGACTCTCCTGTTTTGTGCCTGTGGACTCCTGAGGACTAAAATGCTTTAGTCTAACTAAAGTCACTGGGCTTAGTATAGGAGTACTAGAGTGAAATTTGATGGCCTGTGCTATGCAAAATGAGCAAATGGTCCCTTCTGGCCTTAAACTCTGTCAAGTCTGTTAAAAGGTGTTTGAACAACCTTAGCTCCCCCTTGAAGTCCACGTGATGTGCCAGTGTTTGTCATCCTTAAAACAAAAACAAAACAAACAAAAAAACAACAAAAACCCCTGTGTGTGCTCAACACTTTTCCAAAGGCAAACAGTACTTTACAAGATCAGGCCCTAAGGCTGTAGAAGGATTGAAACTTTCATGTTATAATTTAATTGGGGGAGGAGAGAAGGATAGTTCTGAGTCACCATAAAGTGAAAAGTAGCGTGTTTAGGAGTTGTCACAAAACAAGAGGTTCAGTTCCAATCTTTGTTATACTAGTGTGTGCTAACACAATGCAAGGCCCAATATTGTGCAGTGCCACAATTTCCATGTAAGTCAGTGGGAGTTGAGGGTTCTCTGCATGTCATCGCATTGGGTGCAGACTGCTGAGCTTATTTCCAAAATGGCACCATCAAAGCTGTCACTATCCATCATGTGAATTCACTCCACATGTCAAAAGTCCAGATGAATTTTTTGTTGGAAGTGCACTACACATGCTCAGTAGCCACTCAGAAACATAATGCCTTGATTTTCTTTGTTGTTTCAAATTTTTCTTTTCAAAATACCTAAGTTGTTTGTGACTATTAGAGCTTTCTGCACCAAGCTTCACCTCCCAGGGAATTCTGATGGCCAGATTTCTATAAATCAGGTTTATTATGGAATCCAAGACAAGTCATTAATTATATTGGCATGAAGTTCCCTATGGTGATCATAATAATTAATATGTCTTATTAAGATGCCACCATTTTGCTACTTTACCTTAACAAAATGGTGACAATTAAATCCTTAAAAAATTCTGCTTGGGTTCTACATGATGGACATGTGACAATTAACTTGTGGTGCTTAAAAGGTATGTTTCTCAAAAGTCTCCTTGCCGATGCATTTCACCAAGACTTACTAGCTAGGTGGTGGTATTATTATATATGCCCTTTTTGTTGCATTATGGGAGGAGTCTTTCAACTAATTGATGAGTATGTTTTCTGACCACAGAAGAAAATTATTCCCATGGATATCATTTATTTATTAATAATTATGTATTAATAATATAGTACTGTCTAGGGGCCACAATTGAGATCAAGGCCTCATTTTGCTAGGTGCTGTACAAATGCAGAGTCAGAGATGGTCCCTTCCCAAAGAACTTACACTCTAAATAGACAAGACAGATAAAGATGGGAGGGGAAACAGAGGCACAGAATGGCAAAGTGATTTGCCCAAGGTTGCACAGCAGGTCAGTGGCAGAGCTGGGACTAGAACATAGGTGTCCTGAGTCTCAGTTCATTGCCTGCCAGCACTGGACCATGCTGCCTTTCATTAGATCCAAATCTATTTACAAATCACTCCCTGTCATTCAGATTATGGGTTGGTGTAGTATGAAATAACCTATTCTTAGGCATGAAATAAGGATTATTTTAAATAATGCAGGTTAACTAGATTTATTAATAATACTGAGGAAATATTTGAGCCTTATCAGCTGCATGCTGCTAGGAAGAAAGAAGAGGACGACAAAAGTAAATACCCATGTGAATGGTGACACTGGCCAGTTTTTTGTGGGTTCTTTTTAATAGCATTTTTCTTAAGATATCTCCTCTCTTCACAGTGTTTGGTAAAAGTGACAAACTAGAATATATTCTGAATAGTCCTGTTTCATCTGTAACATGTTCTAGTATAATGTAATGAACCTCTCTTGGTAAATAGCCAGTTTCCTAAGGCTAAGTAGAAAGTGATTCAAATAGGTGTTGAACACATTAATGGTGCCTGACAGGATATAAATCAGTATAAACATCTCAGAGTTACTATCAAATAGCTAAAATGTATGTATTTTATATAAATATAGTCTTTCTCTGAATCATTGACATTAAGAAATCTGAACACTGTGTAGCTGGCTAATGGCATCAAATTGAGTAGGGTTGATAAAGAAAAGGAATGGAGTAAGCTCCTGCACTGGTGCAACAAGCTCAGAAGCTCATTTGCATATTCAGTGCTGTTGAGGATTGGGTCATGTTGGGAATAACAGCTGTGGAAATTAACAAAGCTTTTCCGGATCTCAGCATGCAAGGTAAGGCATGATCACTGCCTGGGGTGTTTGCCTCTGGAGAGGGAAGGAAACAAATACTGTGTGTGAAAGGGCTCCTATTGTAGGGAAGCCTTACTTCTTTAATACTATCATTCAGGAATGAAGAAGGTATCTCTTCCGTAATAAAATCCTTAAAAGGTTGGTGAACATTAGAGCTAGTTAGAGTTTTAATTCAGGGAATTAAACTGAAAGCAAAGGATCATCTGAACTCAAAATGCAGGGGCTATTTTAGGAAGGCTTTGTTTTCTTTTCCCAGTATGGGGCCAGATAGTGTGTAAGGGTACTGGCCTGCAGGAGGGGTGATCCAGAGCTGCCTCAACTCCAAAAGGAGCTCGGAAAGACACTGGCGAGTTGTGCCCACAGCATCGCCTCTTAATAGGGTGGAGAATGCATTGCCTTTGGTGGCCAGCTAGCTCTGCTGTCTTGTGTGAAGGGGAAGGCTAAGGCTGCAGCCCCACAAGGGCACTAGCACGGAGCAGTATGGCAGGTATCCCTAGTTCCTGCACAGAGATATTGTGGGTGAGAGAGAGGCTGTGTGCAACCTTACCTCATTTCTTCCCTCCAAGTCCCAATCCAAAGTACACCATGTGAGAGCAAGTACAATGTAGCCCTTTATAGTCTGATAGACAGAGGTCCCTGATTTTTAAAGGCATTTAGGCATTATGTGCCTTAGGCCCCAATTTTTAAAGGTATTTAGGCATTGCGGCACTCAGCATTACAGCATCTAACTGATTTAGGAGTCTAAATGTCATTTGCAAAAGGGATTTAAGCATTTGGGATAGCCTAATCAATGGGGTCTTGGCTAGTAAATCTCTAAATTCCTCTTGTAAATTACGTTTAGCTCCTAAATCAGTTAGGTGTTGTAACACTGAGCGCCGCAATGCCTAAATACCTTTAAAAATTGGGACCTAAGGCACATGAAGTTCAGGTGACTCACTAATGGTCATTCAGTAAGCCAAATGGAACTGATTCAAATTGAATTGTTTGGTGATCTCTGACTCTCCTAGATTTCTGCACCAACTGTGTAACTGTGCCAGCATTTAATAATGTGTGTTGTAATGAATGTTATAAAATTGATAAAATACAGGTAAAGAGAGAGAACGCAGTCAGTGCTTAAACAATAAGAGGATTATTGGATATTATTTATTAATGGAATTCCAGTGTATTTCATCACCATGTGAATCCTTTACCTGGTCTCTGCTGGCTTGTCCCAGAAACCAGAGTAGGCCAATAGACTTGTTCTGTTCCAAAATCCAGTTGTTAATTGGAACGAGTTGGAAACGTACCATAGTGGAACTTCCAGTTGTATGTGATTTCAGTGCAATGTATTTGATCATGTTGTTCATATTATATTCTCTCCACCCTGTTTTTTTTTTAACTATTATTTTTCTCTTTGGGGACCATGGCTCACTTACACGAAGTGCAAGTTTCTGTCTGCAGTACCACTGCAGTCTTTCAGCTCTGTGGTTTGAAGGCAGAATTCTGCTTTTAAGGTTTGTATCTAAGACTATTCAGAAGACTATTCTGTATCTTGGAGATACAGAAACTCAGTTTCCTCAGAGATGATTTGCCTTGTTGTGCCACCAAAATACCAACATTTTCAAAAGTACCAGCCTCCAGTATTTGAACTACTTTGCATGTCTGTGTTATAGATTGCTCAGGAATGCCAGTGTTTTCATGTGATAATCGCATCATGCTCCACTAAGACTCAGTAGGCTAGTAGGTTAGTATATATGTGCAACACACCTCATGTCATTCATTTTTATTTTATTTTTTTCAGAACACTATAATTATGCATCTTCAAATATAAATGCCGGTTTGCCTCTAAATGTGGCACATTCCTCATTGTCAGCTCCATGTCATGGCCTTCAGACATCCAATCCCGTCATTTCAATTGTCCCATCAACAAATCATCCTTCTGGATATGGAGGACACATTGATAGTGGGGCCTCTGGATATTATCTGTCTCCAAATGTCAGACCTAATGGAGCTCCAGCATTAGAAAGCCCCAGAATTGAGATAACTTCTTATCCGGGAATGCATCATAATAACAACCAGTTTTTCCATGACGCTGAGGTTGAGGAAGCCATCCCAAATGCTAAGCGATCACCTTCTACTGCCACTTTGAATTTACCAAACATTGAGGCTTACAGAGACCCATCTTGCTTGAGTCCAGCAAGTAGCTTGTCTTCCAGAAGTTGCAATTCTGAAGCTTCTTCCTATGAATCCAATTATTCTTATCCTTATACTTCGCCCCAGACATCTCCATGGCAGTCCCCATGTGTGTCTCCTAAGACCACTGACACTGAGGAAGGATATCAACGCAGTATGGTAGCCTGTACTTTACTTAATTCACCAAGACATTCTCCATCTACATCTCCCAGAACAAGCATTACAGAGGAAAACTGGCTAAGTGCTCGCAACTCAAGACCATCTTCTCCCTGTAACAAAAGAAAATACAGCCTGAATGGTAGGCAGACCTCTTACTCACCACACCACTCTCCGACACCTTCTCCTCAGAGTTCTCCTCGGGTTAGTGTAACTGATGATACATGGCTTGGGAACACTAACCAGTATACCAGTTCTGCTATAGTTGCAGCTATCAATGCCCTTACCACTGACAGCACAATAGACATGAATGATGGGATTCCTATTAAATCTAGGAAGACTGCAATAGATCATACCCCATCCATGATTCTCAAGACTGAACCAAGTGGTGAGGATCACGGGACCATATCACCAACTGCTGATTTATCACCAGAAGAGTTTTCCGGGTTTCAGCACATCAGGAAAGGAAACTTCTGTGATCAGTACCTTTCTGTGCCACAGCATCCATACCAATGGGCCAAACCAAAGTCTCTGTGTCCTACATCATACATGAGGTAAGGTTTCCTGAATCTATGAAGAAATTCTAATAACATTTTTATATGTACTTTTTCTCCTTTTCCTGTTCAGCTGTCCTTTTCCAAACACAGTTCCTCCCACACTTCCACTTGTAAATATTTAACTGCTCTATTTTGCCATTTCATAATACTACATCTTTGGTGTATGGAGTGACCCTCATGAAAACACTGAGTGGTAAAAAATGCAGTTCTAAGAGTCACCCATCTTGGGGTTAAATTGGCAAGACAATATTCTTTTCCCAGGAGACTTGAACCCCATTCCTGGCAGTCTAGAGACAAGGAATACAGGTACATTCAGAACCGTGGCTCTGTCAGTCAGTAGGACAACATGGTGCTGCTACGCCATTGGATTTACTTAATTAGTTCAACATTTCATTTTTTTCCCCTCATAAAATAATGGCATGTCCCACAGGTGTGCCTGCTAATGGGGCTCTTCCAGGGCTCTTTCCATGTTGGCTTTTTATTCAGGGCATAAAAACACAACATGACTTGGTTATTTTACGCAGGACAATACCTTTATACACTATGCTCCCTTCATCTGAAAGCTACATATGCCTTCCTTTGCGTGGAAGGACAAAGCTTTTTTCTGACAAGCTTTGTTCTTTCAATTATTTTAAAAAAAAATCTCCATTGCAACTCGTAACACACAATCGATCCTGTCCCATTTATTTATCACACAGTAACACTGTATTGTCAGCAAAGGAAAAGCCAAATAATATTCAGAATTTTAAAGAGTAATAACCATGTCCTGTCCTCATGTACAGTGTTTCATTCTTAAGTCTTCCTAGAAAAAGAATGAACACAGAGGGTGATGCTCCTTGGGATAATGCTGTAGGAGATAAGTTTGGTTTTCAAACAGTTCAAATGCTAGTCTAAGACCTCTAATTCTGATCATAAAAGTCAGTGAAGTTGCAGGCACAACAAGCTACGTACCCTGATGAAAGTTAAACTGTGTTTTTAAAAGCGAAGAGAAAAGGTGGATAGGTAGGGAAAACCCCTGTCCCCACCACCCTCTTCTCTCCCCACTTCACAGTTTGTTTAATGTGGCATCTTCCTATCAGTGGCTATCTTCAAAAGCCAACTAAGCCAATTGTGGCACCTTATATCACAACAAACAGTACTGTGCCTCTTCAGCCTCAAACCCAGTCCTCCTCCTTCTCCTTTGTAGGTAGAATGATCTCAAGCATCTGTCTGAGTTCTCTTTAGCAGCTCAATCCTGTACAGTGCTGATCAATTGCTGGGAGAGGCTAAGCACTCTCCGTTCCAATGAAGTTGCTGGGTAGTGAATGCTCAGTACCTTCCAGGATTGGGCCCTTGGTTTGTATAGCACCAGAGAAATCCCTTAGGGCCTTCTTACATATTTAAAAAGGCTTTTGTGTTCTCCCTCCAAAGATATAAACTAGTCTAAATTCATTGAAAGAGGCAGGCTTCTTTTTGTTCAAAATTTCAAGGGAAATAATATGACAATTTGACAAAAAAAAAATCTTTCAGTTACAGAGAGCCTCTCTTCACGTTTTATTATATACAACCAGAATGCACACAACATTCCTATGCGCTAATACAAACAAAAAAGGTGAAATGTACAAAACTGAGCGTCCATATGCTGTGTATTTAACATTTTTTCCACTGTTTTGGTCTTGTGTAAAATATGTTTCCTGGTTTGCAATATGTTTCCATGTGATCTCATTAACTTGTGCTCCAGGGCAGCTGGATGCTACCGTAGAAATGAGATTTTAAGTTATTTCACCAATCAAATACACTGACCAAGCTTCCTTCCACAAAAAATACCTCTCGTTTTATGTATATGAAAGAGTGCTGGGCAATTGAACACAGACGTCAACAGGATCACAGACTACGCAATAGAAATTGTTATTTTAAATCTTTCCAAAAAGACTGGATAAGAATTTGTCACAACAGGTCTGGATTTTTTTCCTGTTATTTTACACATCTGTTCTATTTCAAATGCTGGGATTGTGGGGTTAGGTTCCAACAAACAACACACATTCCAAAATCCACTCTGTAATAAGGATTTTTAGATAACCATATTTAATAAACCTCCTGGATCTCTTCCTGAATATGTATTATAATTTAAATGAAAAGAAAGAAATCCAGTGATTTTCCAAATCACTCTTTCTTTACTTTTCTTAACCCCTAATGTATTAGTTTTCTTCAACCAGACCATCTGCCAGTACTAAGGGCCACATCCCTCTAGATTTATCTACAGAGGTCCTTAGACAATAAAGGAAACTATTTTTTTGAATTGTTGCTAAAATTGGTGACACTTTTTCACTTATTGTAATTAAAACTAGTCCAGGGTTTGGGGGGCAGGAGGGGAAGGGAGTAGAGAGAGAAAGAAGGAATAGATAAGTGGCTAGAATAATTCCTACCTCAAATGAGGCTTGCCTTATTCTCTAGTCCTTGTGTACCTAACACTTCTATTAATTTCAGTATTGGTTCAAAGCATGCATAAGGATTGCAGGATTGGGCCAATTTAGACTCTGATCCTGATTCTGAGTTTAATGGCAAAACTCCCATTGACTTCAATGGGAGCAGGATTGGTTGGATGCTTAGACCCCAATCCTACATTGGGATCTGTTAGCATGAACCCTTATGCTCACACAGAGACCTGCTGAAGCCCCTGGAACTCTGCATGTGTGTTGTGGATCCCAATGCAGAATTGTATGTATCTGCATACAGTCCCATTCAAGGCATGTGGCATTAGAAGATGTTGATGAGTTGAGTCTGCCCCATGGCTCTTTCTGCAGGATCAGGACCTTGGCCTTTAATCTTGTATGCTGAGCTGTAGGATGTAGAACATGTTTATAAGGGAAACAGATATTTACAAGATACAAGTTCACTGATATAAGCTGAGTGATAGCAATGCGAACAATTTTGCTTGCAGCAAAATAGAATATTTGCTATCTAAAGTTCTCCATTTATGTAGGAAAATATTCTAAAGGTAAATTATTATATGGAGGGTAAAGAAGAAAGGAGGGAAGATAGAATATTATGAAGATCACTTCTTAATTTTTATTCCAGGATCTTTGTTATTAGGATGGCTAGTGCTTATCTCACTTTTATTACATTCGTGATTTATCTGTAGACTCCATAAGACAAAGCAAGTGTAAAAATGTGACTCAGGCATCCTCTTGAATTGTACCTGTCTCAACAATCTATAGAACGGATCATCTTCCATTTGTAATTCCTCTTCAAGAATAAATGCAGAATATAATGAAAAGGAAACACCTTGTCAGCCATTTATTTTGGAAACAGATATTTTTCTGTATTTATCAAGCAATCTCTATATAAAGTTACATCTCTCTATATGTACCTTACATACTTTCTTAAAATGTTTTTGGGCTAATGTGCACGAAGGATGATAAGTTCAAAATCAAACTAGAAATACTAAATTTTATTTCACTTTTAATCTTAGGCATAGATAAAGACAATATTGTGACCAAACAGTGTTTAGGATTTTTTTTTTACAAAGGTTTAGAAAATAGGCTTTAAAATAATTATTTGCATGTCCAAAAATTCTCTTTATAGTGTCAAAAACAACCGGCATCTCACTCCACAAAAATTCCAGATTTCTGAAAACCTTATGTGGGGTGTGTGTTTCTGTATGTTGAACTTATAGATCTGTATGTCTGGACTATATAACATTTGAAATTTCCTAGAGACTTGTCCATTGAAAAGCAACAGCATCCTTTTGTATATCATGCTTATTTTATTACATGAATCCAAAAAGTGTGATGGCCTGATGGCCCGTAACATTCGTGTTTGCATTAATTATAGGGCAGTATAGTATTGCTAGGTTCATTGGTCATGCATGGTATGTATGAGGTGTACCACATGAAAAGGAGCTTCCAGGAACTGAATGTCAGTTTCAGGTGGGCTCATAAAAGCTCCCTACTATGTTTTTTTGTATGGCTTGTTTTTTCTAAAAGTTGAAAGCTAACTTTTTAGCTGCAGTCTCAGTTTTTCAGCCTTAAAAATATACATACACGTACTTGTGCCCACAGAAAACCATGTTCATATATTTTTACACATGGAATCTGTAATTTACAAACACAAATTGGGTGGCTGGGTACCCGTCTACCTGAGTGGCAAACACACATTTGGTCTTTGTGCATATGTACATTTTGTTATGGAATTGGTGTTAGATTCTTCAACCTCCAGTTTTGCAAACCCCCAAGTGTTCAAAAATCACAAATCAGTGCCCCCCCCCCCCCCCCCCCGTCCTCACCAAATTTTACAGTGATCTATTTGGGATTCTTTTTCTTTACCTTCCCCTTTTCTCCTTCTTGCAGTCAGGCAGAACTGAAGCTGTTATGCGTAGGGGAGTGCATGGGCTGCTTCATCGGAAAGTATTGCAACTCAAGGGGTCACAGAGTTGGGAAGGCCATGGCTCCATCCCATAAAGATGAGCCAGCAGAGCTGTCCCATGGGGGTTAGTAAGTAACACTCAACAATGCGGTGTAGCAGTGGGCACACTGTCTGTGTGTGCCTGAAGTATCTCCAGCTATGCATCCTACTCCCTATAGCAAAGCATTTGCAGGACTGGTATCAGTTCTCATATACCCACATGTTATATCTGTTGTTTAGGTAAAGTTGATTGCTACGGTATCCTGTGGGGCTGAGGTACTGAGCTTGTTAGATTGTTGTAGTAGGGTGCTGAGGGCTACCCTGGGGCAGTGGCTTAGTTAAACTGAACTCTTCTCTCCCATTGTTTTGGGATGTGTCCAAGCTCCCATGTGAGATCTTTATTCATGGCCTTTGTTTTGATTTTTTTTTTTATGGCTAGTTTTAGCATAGTATAATATTAAATTCAGAGCAGTGAGGGAGGCCTCCAATTTTTAACTGTGCTGTTTTTATGAAATATTTCTTTGCTGTGTCCATGCTCTTATCTGAAAAATCAATAAGAATAAATTTTTGTCTATGCCAATACATTTTGAAGTATAGATTATAGGATGCTCAAATTCATAAGGATTGCCCCTGAGCATCATCATAATAATTTACATTTCTATACCACCTTTCATCATGAAGAATCCCAAAGTACTTTAGGAACTAGAAACAGGAGTCACTTGCTTCACATACCAAGGAAATGCAGCCACTTCTGTAGCGGAACATAGCATCTGTTTTAACAGCCCTCGGCTGCATTGCTCAACTGTGTAGGACAGGAAGTGAGAAAAATCTATGCAAATAAACCTGCAGGGGGAATATACAGTAAATATATTTCTCATATTGCAAGCACTTCAGGACTGTGACTGTGTCTTCACATGTGCTTTTACAGACACTAATCCTATGAAACGTCCATCTTCATTATCTCTGAGCTCTATTCTAATATAAATATTATTAATAACAATTATAATAGGTAGGCCAAGTGTAACTAGTTACCACATTGGAATCTAGCTAGGGCATTGGTACTAACTTCCCTGTTCTTGCAAAAAAGTATCATGAGATCTTTAATAATCACCAGCAGTCAGGACCTTCCTTTTAAACTATAGGTAAGGCTGAACTGCTGTTTTAAGGCTAAATATTGTTGTTCTTAGGGTAAAGATGAGATGTAAATTGGTAATTAAAAAAAAAAAGAATTATCATGAAACTAAAGCTTACCATAGAAACTGGCATTAAGAAAGAAAAAACTTTCTCTTGGCATGATATCAGAGATCTTTCCTAAACGTTATTAACTACTCACAACCCAAAATGTGGGAATGCTAAAGTGCCTTTTTATTCATTTTTATAAGCCACCTTCCCTTCCCCACTCTCACATCCATCCTTGCCCTAAACATTGGAAAGGTGCAACTGAGAATTAGGCCAGCTGGACAGATTTAGGGCCTGAGCTCTCAAACACTTATGCATTTGAATAAATCTACTCATGCAATTAGTCCTACTGAGTTCAGTTCCAGCCATGTCCCCTATGCCAGGGGCTCGGAGCAGGGCCAGTGCAGAGCCTTCACACCAGCTCTTCAGTGGTTAGGAAGACATTTTGCACTGGGGATATTCTCAGGGGTTGTTTCCACCCACTTTAGGGCCTCATTACACTACCAGAGTGATAAGGAAGGGCTTAAGAGGGCCTGATTCTCAGTCACCCTGTCTTTGTACTTACGCATTGGAACACACATAAGGCTTGATTCTCCAATAAACCATTTTTACACTGTTGTAACACCATTAACTTCCATGGATTACTCTTGATTTACAGTGATATACAGGAAGTGAGATCAGAATTAGGCCTAATGTAAGATCAGTCACAGTGCTGAGATCCTTAAATATGACAGGGTCAGTTAAAGGGTAAAATCTGCAAAAGTTTATGAGCATAAGCTCCTTTTTGAAAAGTGATGTAGGTATTTAGAAACCTGCATCCCATTGACTTTCAGTAAGACTTAGGCTTCTAAATGCCTGTCATTTTTGAAAATGCAGCTTAGGCCCAGAAATCACTTAGGAATCTGTGAAAATTTTACCCAAGATCTTTTTTATTTCAACTGACATGGTAACATACTGCTTAATATATTCTTTGTCTGCTAATCTAAATTTTTTCTATTAAAGACAGAGGTCAGTCAGACTGGCTAATCTGTGATTGATTTAATCACATGCTTTATCTGGATAGGTGAACTAAATCACTATTCATCAATCTTGTAGCCGGACTTATGTCCCACTGAGTTAAGGTGATCCAGTTTTTTTTAAAATTTAACTGACTTGAAAAAAGCAGGCCTGCTTATGGCTTTTAGATGGATCACAGCTGGATTTATCATGTCACAGGAGAAAACTTTTATTCTTGAAAATGAGAATCTGGTGTGAACAAGTCCATGGAGCTATACCAGTTTACACCAGCTGAGGATCTGTCCTGGTGTTCTTTTCTCCACTACAATGAGGGCTTCACCAGCTTGTATAGTTGAGCTCTCCCAAATTGATAGGGATCTTTTCAGCACTCAGATTAATTTTTTAACACTAAAATATTTGCTCCATGATTTTTTTCCTTTAACCATATTATGCTGCAGGAAATTAAGTGCATGATGAAGATAACCTAAAATAGGAAATAGCTCTGACAGCCACAGCCCATGAAACTGTTAAAATCATCACTCTGCTTCCTTTATCAGGAAAACTATCATTAATTGTCAATTTATTATCAGTCAGGATTCACAGTGGAATTTTGATGATAGGAAGCTAACAGCAAACCAGATTTTTATGACCAGTGTTACATTGGAATCAGTAACTTTCCTTTTTAGTTTAATGCTATTACAATTTTAGGTGCTAATTTAAAGATTTTAAACAAAGAAAAAAATCAGAGGAGGTCAGGTTATTTTCCAGTCAGTTTCATATCATTTATTATTATTATTACTCTTTTTGCACTTGAGGACTCTAAGATTTGTTCTGGTAGTTGGATTAGTGCTTTTTTTATTTAGTGGTAAAATGTCTTAATCCAATAGAGGCCATGTCCTCAGAAAAAGAGAGAAAAGATCCGTCAAATATGAACATACCTAAAACCAGAAACATCTGTTTAAATATGTGTGCTGATCATCAGCAGGAGATATGCAGGTGTTTTGCTCTGGTCTTTGTTATTTATTGTTGCAGTCAAATAGAGCTTCTCCAGAAAGTTTTCCAGGAATCTTTCAGGCAGAAGTATATCCAGAATGCAATATGTACACAATGGTGGTCTTAAACACTTGCCAGCTGCCTTTCAATAACTAAGGGCCAGGTTCTGCTTGTGTGAATGCACAGTGCTGGGGGAGGGCATAAAAGACCCTATCATCCTTCCCCATTTTGTCGCCTGCATAAGAACCAGACAGAATTGCAGTCCTTGTGCTTGGGTGAGCTGCACTGCTCTTAATGCTTCAGGGGTACACAGCACCCCTAAGGGTGGTAAGCAGGCCATGGTCCTGCTGCTCTCTTGCATCATTTAAGGTGCTGGCTAGCCATGCTGGGAGTAGTAAGCCAGCATCCCATAAAGAGGTGTAGTAGCAGCATGTTCCCCTTCCACACTGAGGAGTTCCAGTAGGCACTCTGCAACTCTGCCACCCAGTGCTCTGCCAGGGCAGGGTAGCTCCAGCCCAACCCTTACTGTGGGCTGTGCCTGAAGGTATTGTTGCGCCCAAAAGACTTCATCTTGCCCTCGTTGTATTCAGTAGCAAACCTCCCATTGGCTTTGGTGGTGCAGGATCCAACCATAAGCATTAGCAGAGAAATAACTTCAATAGCTACAGTTTTCAAGATACATCCTATAGTAAGTCTAAAAAAAGTACAAGAGAATCTTCGATACCTAGATAACCATGTTTGTGCAGCACCTAGCACCGTAGAGCCCTGGCCCATGACTGGGGCTTCTAGGTGCTATTGCAATATAAATAATTTAACGATAAATTTATCTTAAGGAAAACTGGAAAATTAAGGGCAACTATAATACTGTAGGTATGTAGTATGTGTATGTGTATATATGATATAAATTACTCAAAAAAAGATGTTTAAAGAACATTATTAAGATTGCAAAGTCAAGCATGCAAGTTAGGATATGCCAGATTTAAGGTTTCCTGTGCAAATATTGAAAAAACAGAAATGTCCACAGTGTGGCATCATATTGGCATCAGCAGGAGGGTAGGACCCTTTAGTTACACTACACTGATCTCTGCCACTTGGGCTAACGAAGTAACTGATAGTAGTAGATTATCATCCGCTATGTGGACCAGCACTAGTGGGAGATGAGACACACCCTTTGCCAGATAATTTCACAGATATTTGCTTACAGCAGGGGACTCCTGAGACTCTGGAATCTTGGGTTTCATTTCAGGCTCTGGAGGGGTGTGTGCCCTCGTGTGTGTAGGCGTGGCTTGACTTGAGTAATTAGACATGGGTGAGGCTTACTTTCTTGGGAGACAGGATTATGGAGGTAAATGGATCAGCACAGACTCTTCTGCCCATTTCTCACAACCTTGTCTTCTTCTGCCTTAAATCTGTCTGAGTTCTGTCTCTCTCCCCCCACGGCCCTTCCCCGGCTCCTTATCCCAATTCCCATTTTCTTTGCCTAATCCCAGTCTCCATTCCTCAGGCTTCTCCTCTAAGTCCCAGTCTCCTTGCCCAGCCAGTCCTAATCTCCCCTCCAGGGATCTCAGTCTGACCCAATCAGTATCCTCCCCTGCTCCTTATCCCAGGCTTTTCCCATCCATGCCAGTGCCAGTCTCACCACTCCTTGTCCCAATCTACTCCTTTCCCTCCCTCCACTTTGTCTCTTGACTGCTTTGCATTTGATTCAGGCAGCTTCCTCTTCCCTGTGCTGGAACCCAGGCAGCTTGGAGGGTCATTGAGAGGACAGAAGAGATGGGCTCCCTGCTCTCAGTTCCTGTACCCCTCCCCTCTTGGGTCTGTAGCCACCTTTGAGCCTGTAGACCAGTGCTGGAGCATGTTTAGCCACTCTGTGGGGATGGTGCATGCACAGTCCAGATGCAGGAGGGAGCTATGAGGGAATGGAGTATGCTCAGTTGCTCTGTGGGGATGACATATGCATTCTGGTCAGCACTGGGAGTGTGAGGGTATGTCTATACAACAAAGAAAAACCTCAAGCTGGCCCATGCCAGCTGACATGGGCTTGCAGGGTTTAGGCTGCGGGGCTGTTTCATTGCTGTGTAGACATCTGGGCTTGGGCTGGAGCCTGGGATCTAGGAACCTGTAGGGTGGGAAGGTCTATAAGACTATAACAGGGTTCAAAAAAGAACTAGATAAATTCATGGAGGATAGGTCCATCAATGGCTATTAGCCAGGATGGGCAGGGATGGTGTCCCTAGCCTCTGTTTGCCAGAAGCTGGGAATGGGCAACTGGGGATGGATCACTTGGTGATTACCTGTTCTGTTCATTCCCTCTGGGGCACCTGGCATTGGCCACTGTTGGAAGACCGGATACTGGGCTAGATGAACCCAGTATGGCAGTTCTTATGTTGAGCATGCCCAGTGACAATGGAATCTTTGGAGATTTTAGCTATTAAACTAATAAGTCTCTTCTGAAGTGTGATTTTTTTTTTGAAAGTCTATAACTTGGCCGTTCCTGCTCCAAAGCATGGTGATGTTAAAGCTTTTCAAAGTAAAGGTCACCAAAAATGTGTAATGTGCAAACCAGCATTTTTCCCATAGCTTAATTCTCAGAAATGGCTGAATCATTTTGATGATGACATTTTCCAAAAAACTCAGTCTGAGGAGACACCCAGCCTGGAAAATTTCAGCCTAAATGGTTAACATTTGGCAAAGTTAAAATCAACTGAAAATAAGGTGTTATAATGGGAAGTGTTGGGCAATACGGTGCTAGCAGCACTGCCTATAATTACATACATGTGCTCCCTGTTACAAATTAAACATGCTGGTAAAAAGGTACTGAATAAAAATTAAAAAACAATTAGCTTTTGTAGCATATCTAGACTAAGGGCCCAGTCCTGGAAAGCCTTGTGACTGGGCTTACCTTTATGTGTTGAGTCAATGGGACTATTCACAGTGGCTAAAGTAAGCAAATGTATGTCTGCAAAGTGTCAGGGTCTAAATAACAGACAAGGGGAGGAGGATATTGGGCTTCTGTCTGTCCAGGGGTTTTAGTGGTGAGACAAACTATAAGAGTCTTGACTGGTTTGTGGAGTCACCAGAACTCTGAGATGTAATTTTCTGCCTCAGATTGGAAAGGTGCTTGCTTGTACACTACGTGCATCCAATAGGGAACCTCTCTTGTGCCTGTGGCCTCCTTTAAGACAACTCATTTCTATGAAAGAAGGTGATTTGAAAAGAAGGAAAATGCATTGCATGCCCCTAGCATAAAGTCCTCACAGTTTTAATTCCTTAAGCTATTATATTGAAAAGATTTTTTTTAAAATGGTTTGTTCTCACCTTTGAGGATGCCGTGGAGCTGTGTTCATGTCAAAGGCCTCCAGCTGACTAAGCAAGCAGCAGAGCCTGACAGGGTTGTTTAGGGCAGTGGTTCTCAAAGCCGGTCTGCCACTTGTTCAGGGAAAGCCCCTGGCGCGCCGGACAGGTTTGTTTACCTGCCGCGTCCGCAGGTTCGGCCAATCGCAGCTCCCGCTGGCCACGGTTTGCCGCTCCACGCCAATGGGGGATGCGGGAAGCGGCGCAGGCCAAGTGACATACTGGCCGCCCTTCCTGCAGCCCCCATTGGCCTGGAGCGGCGAACCATGGCCAGTGGGAGCCGCAATCGGCTGAATCTGCGGACACGGCAGGTAAACAAACCGGACCGGTGCGCTGACGGCTTTCCCTGAACAAGCGGCGGACCGGCTTTGAGAACCACCGGTAGGGGATGCTCATAGTTAACTGGTGTAATGTCATTCCTGTGTATTTCCTCTCATTTATAGCTTTGCTTTGAGTATCTTGGAATGTATGGAACACTATCTGTGTTATAATATTTTAAATTACTGGTACACATCTGATCATTCATCATTGGCTTGTCTCTGCTGTATGACCATCTCAGCATGTCTTTTTGTATAATAAGCCAACCGTAGACAAAGGGTATCTCTGGTGGATCATCTAATGCAAGTGTCAGAACTTCAAACTGTCCCATTCACAGCACTGGTTCGCTCTCCTCAAATCCTGGCTGTAGCATAAGAACAGCTATACTGGGTCAGACCAAGGTCCATTTAGCCCAGTATCCTGTCTTCCAACAATGGCATTGTAGTGGTCAGAGCAGGGGACTGGCTAATTCCAAATGACACTCCTTCATACAGAGACCAGGGGGGGTGAGGTAATATCTTTTATTGGACCAACTTCTGTTGGTGAGAGACACAAGCTCTTGAGCTTACACACAGCTCTTCTTTAGGTCACTCCTTCTTATATGAACTTGGGCAAGTTAGCCTCTCTCTGTCTTGGCTTTCGCATCTGTACAATGGAGGTAAGTGCTTCTGTAAATCAAATTGAGATTCTCATCTAGGGCTTGATCCTGCTCCTGTTCAAGTTAATGGAAAAACTTCTGCTGACTTGTATGGTGCATGATCAAGCCCAGATATGGTAAGGCACTATATAATTGCAAAATATAACATGTAACTGTCTATTTTAAATATGTTGTACTATTTGAATAGCTGAAGGTATATTTGAAGGTCATTCTATTAAGAGACTTTACCAATTCCAGGGTTTTGAAAGCTTATGCAGTTAACCTAAAACCTATTATTTCTATCAGAAGGCTGTGGCTTGCTTTAATTTTAAGACCAATAAAGTTACAGCAAGCCTGAGCCTATCAAACACAGTTATAACCAATGGTTTTATTTTCTGACATAAACAGTACCCTGCTTTCAGTAATGCTCTCTCCTGACATTATTTTAAAGTGAGGTTCTCTGAAAGTGGCTCTGTAAAACCTGCAGCTTCTTATTATTGTATTCAGTCATATCTGATTGTTTAGTGACAATAATATGTCTTTATTATTTTTACTTCTGTTATAATTGCAGAGTCAGTATAGAACTGGGAGACCGAGTTGGATTCTATTTTGGCTTGTATATCACCATCAATGTAATTCTTAATTAAGTTCTGCTTGAAGATCTACGTTGTTGATGAAATATCAGCCAGAAAGAACCCTGCTTAATTTTGGGAATCCAACACGAGTTTTCAGGCTTGGAAGTTGAGGGGGGGGAATATTTTTTTCTTGTAAACGAAGCACAGTTGATCTAGTCAGTGAGATACATTACATGTAGAACTTCCATGATGCCAAGTTAATAGTCATTTTCAGACTAGAACTACTCTTTAAATTCCTTTGTATCCACCTTTGTCCTTTGATTCAACGATCAATACATTAAAGCGTTTTTAAACCATGCTTAGAAAATTTTCCATTTTGTTTACAAATCCGATAGCATCTGGCCTATAAATTATGCTTTACTCATAAATCTTCATAAAATAACCATTGCCTTTTAAATTACTTATGTCATGACATCCATACTGATGAAATTTTAAATGTAAGATGGTGAAGGATGAACTGCTAAACATGGTCTCTAAAGTAATAGAACCAGATTCTTGTGGTCTGTGATAGTCTACTTGATATTAATATTTAATACACTTTCTCTTCCATTATAGCCCATCCCTGCCTGCCCTTGATTGGCAGTTGCCATCTCACTCAGGACCTTATGAACTTCGGATTGAAGAGCAGCCCAAATCCCATCACAGAGCTCATTATGAGACGGAGGGGAGTCGAGGGGCTGTGAAGGCATCTGCTGGGGGACATCCTGTTGTGCAGGTATTGATATTTGTAATGGCAAGGATGTTTGTTTATCCTGGCATACTGGGGCTAGCACCCCTTTTCTTTGCCAAAATAAAAAGTGCCAAGAGATCTTTAATGACGACAAGCAGCATCATACATACCTTTAACTCCATAGACTGGCTGTAGAAAAACAAGGCCTCTGTATATGATTGTTTTCTTCTTTTCTTCCTACTGTTGCATCATATTGAATAAGAAGATACAAATAAATGTGTATCTTATATCTGCGCACTAATTCCCAGCTTAACAAATATTTGGTTAGAATTTAAATATAGTGGGCCTGTTTCTGCTGCCAGATTACACCTATGCAGTTCACATTGAAGTCAGCTGGGTAAATTCCTCAGGTTATTATTATTATTGGGTCCAGCTGTAGCTGTGAATGCTTATTGAAGGGCAGAATTGGATCCAGTATCATGGAAATGTGTAACTAAATTGGAGATAGCAATGAAGTAGAAAATGAAGAACTATTTTAGTTCACGTATCCTGGTTAGATCCTTATCCAAAACTCCAATCACCATTGTATATATCTGAGCTCCTAATGTAGTATCCTGGGTTCTACTAAACTTTTTAGTTTCTATATCTTCAGTATTTAAGTAAGTAGTGTCATAAACTGAATCCTCCTTGTTTTACTCATGTGAGTAATCTCATTCATTTTAATGGGACTTCTCTCAGTAACAAGACGAGCGAGATTAAGCCCTCATAATATTTTGCTGAGTTGCACTGAGAACTAATGGAACCTGCAGGGGGTTCCTCTTTCATAGACATTTTTTAAATTATGGTGCATTTTGCTACACAGAATGACAATAAGCAGGGTTTCTTCTAGTAAGAAATGTTTAAAGGATTAGATAAGCGAATCTCCTTCCTTCCCTCCCCCTGCTCCGCCCCCAAACACATTTTAAAGTATAGTAGATTCTCAGAGTTACGAACAACCTCTGTTCCCGAGGTGTTCATAACTCTGAAATGTTCGTGACCATGAACAAAATGTTATGCTTGTTCTTTCAAAAGTTTACCACTGAACATTGACTTACTACAGCTTTGAAACTTTACTATGTAGAAGAAAAATGCTGCTTTTAACCATCTTAATTTAAATGAAACAAGCACAAAAACAGTTTATTAACCTTGTCAAATCTTTTTTTAAAACTTTCCCTTTTTTTTTTTAGTAGTTTACGTTTAACACAGTACAGTACTGTATTTGCCCTTCCCCCCTGTCTGCTGCTGTCTGATTGCATACTTCCAGTTCTAGTGTGTGGTTGATCAATCAGTTCATAACTCTGATGTTTGTAACTCTGAGGTTCTATTGTATCAGGGCAGTTCTGTTTGTGTTTTAATTCTACCTGTAGTGAATTCTGCTTATAAAGGCTCACACCTTATTCCCCTTACTCTCACGATAAAGTGTCCCACTGAAGTCTGCTAATGTGAGTAAGGCCAGTAGGGTTTGGATCAATACAGAAAATGATTGCCTTGAAGCTACAAAGTTTGTTCTGGGAGTAACATCCTTTCAAAAGACGAGCTGTATTGCTGGATGGATTCAGATCATGTAAAGTCTGTGCACACAAAGTCAGTATGTGTTTATCTGCTTCAGAATCTGTGATCTATCACATTATTTGAAGGAATTATGCAAGCTCGAAATGATACTCAGTGAGGAATGCTGTATATATTTAGTGAGATATCTAAGGAGAGAGTGAGTGAGAGTCTGCAGAGTCATAGTTTGTTGTTTCTTTCTGCCAAAAGTCATTGGTGACATGGGATTATGGGAGAGACCTGCTGAAAGACGAAGAATTTTAGCTGAACATTTGTGAATGGTCTTAAAGTGAGATGTGTGGCAGAACACTTGATGACAATGAATACCTACTCTATTAGCTGCTTGATGCAGGGAAATGTAGATGGGAAGCATCAATTCACAGTGGCCAACTTGACATTTAAAAATTTCCAACTCGCGTAGTGGAAACACTGAATACACTGCCAACATTTAATTGGGCTACATGTGTCCAGGCACTTCCCCTATAATCTCTTGCTCCAGTATGCAGGGAATGAAGTATGCTGCCTCTGAATAGAGAGGACAGCAGGAAGGAAGGAAGGGGAAAACAAAGGGGGCAGACATGTGGCAAAGAAAGGAAGAGGAAAGAATTTATCAAGGAGTAAGTACCCAGCTTGATCTGTTGGTTTGATAAAGATGAATCTATTTTTCAATCCTTCTGTTAGCATAGGGAGATTAAGCACTATGCCCCTCTCACCACAACCCCACATTTCCAAAGGGGACTGTGGCAGAGTGCAGGGAGTTAACAGGCAAGCCTGCACTCTGATCACTCTGTCACCCATTAGTTCCCCCAGGAAAAGCTGATTGGGGTAATTCAAGATAATTAGCTGGTGAGCTAACAAGCCAATTAGCTCATCAGCTCAAAACTGATAGAGAGACACAGGAAGGCAGTGCCGGGGAGAGAAAGGAACAGGGCTAGTTGAGCACAGCCTCACAGAAGCCTTGGGGAAGGGAGACCTCTGCTCCTCTCAGGTCCTGAGGTGAGGGCTGGAAGCATAGGGGATGTTGTAAATAGGCTGTTGCACAAGATTGCAAGGGTATTGGTGGAGGAAACTCAAATAACTGGCACAGTGGAGACACAGGCACTAGAAGGCAGGAGTAGATTGCCCCAGCCATATGGACAGAGAAAAGTTTCCCCAGATTAACCCTCTCTTCATCCATCCCAACTTTTGCAGTGTCATCCACTCAGGAATATGATGAGCCTTAGCTTACCTGGCTTAGACCAGACTTGTTTCTTTGTTTGGATTTTTTAAAAGTAAACTATATAAAAGGAGAGAGAATTTAGAACGCCCGAGCATGAGAAGTGAGAGCATTGATTTCTTCAGTAAGGCCCTCTGAGGAAGGGGATTGTCTGATGAGCTGTTTTCAGAGTAACAGCCGTGTTAGTCTGTATTCGCAAAAAGAAAAGGAGTACTTGTGGCACCTTAGAGACTAACGAATTTATTTGAGCATAAGCTTTCGTGAGCTACAGCTCACTTCATGATGAGCTGGTGACAGACCAGAGCTGCAAAGTTCAGATCTGAATCCGTGCTTTTCCGGAGTGCAGGGGTGTTTTGATCTGGGGTTTTGGTGCAGGTTTTTCACTCTGATACAGTTTAGCGTTTTTGATTGTGTTATGTTATTAAAATCCATTATGAAATTCTGCTGACCTCCACTGCTTCCTCTGTATGCTTTGCTTACTATTTTCGTGCTCTGGTAGCTGCATTTATCTGTTGCTGTTACTTTTGGAGGGTTCATTTTAAACTTTTTAAAAAATATTCCCTTCCCTTTCCTTCAGCAACACAGAGGAGAAAATGCACTAGAAAAGACCCAAAGATGCTTCCCCCACACACTGGAGACATTTGCAGGGTGTGTTAGGCCACCGAGGAAGAAGAGCCAGAGAGCAACTGCTGTGTGTGGCATGGTCCTCAAATACAGGAGGTTAAACTCTGTGGCTAATTGCCCTGGAGGTTACTCTTCTCTAGCCAGCCAGTGTTTAACTCTTTTCCAGTCCGCATTAGCTCCCTCCCCACAGTATTCACTCCTCCTGGAGGAGAGGAAACTGCTCAGCTGCAGTTGGGAGCCAACGGCTCTTGAGGGAAACATGCTCACTGTCAGGAGAGAGTGTGGAAGGAGGGCAGGCTCCCCTCATAGAGGTGACGGGCTCTGCAGGGTGTGAGCCTAATTTTCCCATGGATCCTCTGGCTCCTTGAGGCAGGTGAAATTCATCCATGCTGCAGAGGGCTGCACCATTTAAACCTTACATTGGGGCTACATGATGGGAATACAGGCAAAGCTGCTGCACAATAGGTGCTTACCCCACTCCCACTGCATGCCGTGGACGTGGTCACCACCATTTTTATTATCAAGCAAGAGCCATGTTTACACTGGTCTACTTTCCCCCAACACCAAATCAAGTGGTATAGAAGGGCTGTAGCTGCTATTCCGTGCCACAGGGTGTAGTCCTGGGCCTTGACTCCAAGACTGGAGGGTACTGTTCACCTCCCAGCCCCCTTGCATCATCCACATAGAGTCTGATTATTAGGAATTCCTGCAGGTAGGATGGATTTCCCCCACGTTGATGGCTGCACCTTCCTCTATGCATTTACTTATGATGATTTTTTTTCTTTTGCATTTAAAATTGCATATAGCAATGCTCACCTACCGGCGTTCCTAATGCAGTGTTCCACTTCTGCATATTTGAGCTCTACCTGCTTGGGTGTGGAGCTGCCACGGCAGCCCGGAGCTATCATCAGTCTTGATTTCTAAATGTTGGGAGAGCAGGATGAGCTGACACACCCAGCAAGCTAATAATGCTTCAGAACTGGCAAATCCAGCGTGCTGGTTAGTCAGTGGTGATAAGGTAATGGTTGGCAAGGGTTTTTATAGTTTGGCTCATAGAAATATGCTACTAGTCATAATTGCCTTCAGTGTTTAATAGGTGGTATTCTCCCCTCTGAGTCAGTACTGAATCAATGCCCCAGCCAGTGATGGGGGCATATGGTGCTGCTGGAGAGGCCATATTTCAGATGAGGTTGAAAATTGAGAACCTGACCACTTGAGAAGCAAAATCCAGGCCCTGAACACTCATGGTTGTTAATGATAATGTTGCACTTTTTGCAAGAGTTAAGGTATTAACCCTGGAGTTTCCAGAGAAGTAATTTATGATGGGCATTATAGAAAACCCTAAGACAAATTCATTAGATAGTTCTGGCCAAATTCCAGCTGGGGTGAATTGACTTCAATGGAGTTACACCAACAATGAATCTGACACATTCGGTGCGTCTAAAAACTTCTCCCACTTAGAGATATTTCTCATTCTTCATTCTAAACATGATTGTCTAGTGTTGTATAAAATGGCTGCTGCATTCTACCTGGATGTGGCTGCATTTCATCTGCAGGTCAGTAATCTAATGGATATTGCTTGTGTAGCACTTTGAAGGGAGGAAAGCTATTTGTAAGGTATATAGTCATGGGGAGGAAAGGCCCTAGATTATAAATGTAAGGTATTTGTAAGGTATATAGTTATTCTAATTAATAACTCCTCTTTAGTGAAAGAAAAGTATTTTGGCTGCTTCTGATGGCATTTTTACAACCAGGGTGCGATGTATCTATGAGAGATAAAATCCAAATACTCAAGAATGTTTAATTAAAGCATTTAGCTACTCCCATAATGGACTGGACTGAGCAATAAAAAAATATATTCAAACAAAATGGAATAGGTTAAGAACTGCTTTCAAAATATTATTTATTACCTGAATGCTTATATGTAAAGAATGTAAGGCATTTTCTGCAATATCAGCAGCAATCTGAGGTAGGTGTATGGCCAGGGAAGAAAAGTAGTTTTAGTTTGTTTTTTAAGATAGGGAAACTTGGTGTTAGAATTTGTATATCACTTGAAAACACATTAATATTGGAAACATATTTTTCTCTATTCCACTCCCTATGCAACCCCACTGAAATTGTTGTGGTTACACAGGGTGTGTGTCAAGGCAGAATTTGACTTAATCCTGTGAGTAGCTGAGTGCCCTCAACTCCCTCATTTTATAGCCATAAAATGTCCTTGCCTACTATTTTATGCCACTAACCAAAATGATTTCCATTCAAATAGACTTTCCACACACAAGCTGGATGGTACTGCTTCGTGGTGGACATTATGGGTGTTAAATGGTCCCTTTTACATTTAATCTATGCCCTTTGGGCCAGATTTCCAAAGGTATTTAAGCCCCTAGTGGGACTTACAAAGGTGCCTATGCAGGCAAGGCTCCTAACTCCCATCGAAATCCATTGGTGCTTAAGCACTTTTGGAAATCTCATCTATCTGCATCTTTAGGCATCTAAACACTTTTGAAAATATAGCCATGTGACCCTTTTTAACTGGTTCCTGTCCATTTTAACACTTGTAGAGTGTTAGCCTTTTCATCCAAAATATTCAAGGACTACATAACCAATTAGTTAAATGGCTCGAAGACTTCAGGGACCAACTCTGACTGCAGGGCTGTCTAACTGCCTTCAGGTCCCAAGAATTCTTATGACCTTTGTCTCACGCTTAGCCAGTAGCTAACATCATATTGTTTTAACCTGATGTGGCAGTGCCTGCCCGACCAGTCACAAATGTATTTGGATCAGGCTTTTACACCTCAATTTTTTTTTTGTAGTCTGTTTTTCACACAACTGTATTCCAAATGCTTTACAGCATTAGGGAATAGAGGTGCAAAGTTAAATCAACAATATCAGAGGGAGAGAGAAATGAAGAAGTATAGGCCAAGGCAAAAAAGAGACATTTTCAGATGGTATTTGAAAAGAGATGAAGAGTTAATGAGCTGTCGAGTTTCATGAACATTGTTCCAGGAAAAGGAGCTGCAGACAAAGCTCTCACATCAAGGCTCTGATTCATCACAGCGCTTAAGCATGTGCTTAACTTTAAGCATGTGACCAGTCTAATTTAAATCAAAGTTAAGTGTGTGCTTAGATACTTTTCTGGATTGGGGCCCAACCTTGATGTGCTTGTTTGAAGATACAGAAAGGACTCATTACTGGATGAGTCAAAGGAATTAGAGAGGTCCATGGGAGTAAGTCCATCGTGGGTCTAACTCATGACCATCTGACACTTAGTGAAGCAGAGTGGATATGCAAATAACAATGTTAAATTGCTTTCCCCCTTCCTCTCAAACAAGAGAAAAGGCCATTTTTTCATTAGCAGTGATTCCCTTTATCCAATTTTATTGGGAAATGATGAACTACCTCTATGTGCCTTTTTAAACTTCTACTTAAAAGCAAGCACTACCCTTTCATCCAGATAGAAATATAATCCTTTCTTATGGTAAGAATGTAAAGACGTCGGCAAGCACCTGTTAGCCAGGTTGCAATTAATAGCACAAAGCCATACAACAAACCAGACAGGGAGCCTAGATTTTATAGCCCCATTTTAGACAGCCGGTACTGTTCAAGAATAAATCTAAGCTGAATGGCTTTCACACTTCTTGCATCTGCATAGTTAAAGCTCTCCTCAAACTAGCAGACAGATAATCAAAACTGAAAAGTAGAATGATCTGGCAGATGTTTTATGGCTGCTTATTGCTTCCATAAATCTAACAAATGGGGAAGAATTTGTTGAAAGCTTTTCACCATTAGATAGGGTTATTTTTTGGCTGAGGGGGAAGGTTGTGGCAAGAGGGCTCTCACTGGTTACTTCACATAAAATTGCTCCTGCAAGATTACTACATAAGCATAGCTACATCAGTAGCTGCTATCCTCCCTGGAAGGGCATCTCCAGAGGAAAGTAATTTATCCGTGTCCGGGTGTCAGCCGGTCAAGATTTTCTGACAGTGTGAAGTGCTACTTTATCCCCACCTTAAGAATAGGGTTTTGGGGACAGACCTTAGTAATTTGGAACAACAGCCCATTTCAAGTGAGAACCACAATTGCCAGTTGTCACATGTGGTGATGCACTCAACTTCTCTTAAAAATGTCTTTTGCCTATGCTCAAACTGACATGCTGCAGCACATACTCGTACTTCTAAAGAGGCATTATTGGTAGCAAAGATAATCAATCGACCATTCTGACTGGAGAGATTTAACAAACCTCTTGTTGATGATTTAAATTTTATTTCCACTAAGAAAGGACAATACAGCAGGACGATGGTGTTGGCTGTGGAGGGTGTTTAATGGCCACTGTTTTGGCTGACACCAGGGATTGAACCACCAGAGCTATCAGCCTGAGTCACTACAGCTTCTGCTAAAGAGCCAAGCTCTGTTTCTGTGTATTCTCCTGTCTGTCTATGTTCATCTGTTGTGTGGTGCTAGGGCCATCTTTTTGTTCTGTGTTAGTACAGTGTTCTGTTTTAGTACAGCACCTAGGACAACCAAGTCCTGGTCCACGATTGGGACTTTTATGTACTACAGTAATACAAATAATTAGTAATAATAATCCTCTCTGGATTAGGCATAGAAATGGACATGTAACACATGCTGACCAGTGGGTTACATTTGGTTTTTGCATACGTTAGGAATAAGCCTGTTTTGGAACAACCTTTATCAAATACACTAGAGGACCACTCAAAGTAAACTGAAAAGAATTTATTTTAGGGAGGAGGGAAGAAGTCTATCGAACAGATATAGAATGTCCTCCGTTGTTTCACCTTCACTGTCTCTAGAAATTATACTGTTCACTAGTTAATGGGGATATCTGCTCTCAATTTCCCTCATTCTCAACCTTTCCCTGTTTTCCTTTTAGGCTGGTTTTTAAGATGAGGGATTCAACAGGGAATGTCACAGAATTCTTCATGATCTGTGGATGATCTTCTAGTTGTCCTTTGGTGATGATAGATGTGAAGTGGACAGTGTCAACGCTGCTTTCACACTACTTACATACATTTTAGTGGATATTTTCCATCATGGTTGGATGTGGAAGGGAAATGGGGAAGGAATCTGTCTACCAATTTTCAGAACCTGGTCTGTCTGCTTCTGTTGACTGATCAATTTTGGTGCATTCTGTATACAGCCTAACAGTCTAAAAACAGTGCAGAGGAAATCTTTATAAAACAAAGAAAAGCAAGGAAAAGCAGAGCAAAAAGGTAATCATTCTTTTTCTCCTGAAGAATACTTAGTTGTGGAGGCATCTTTTCAGTTGTGGGTATTGTGTGCAGAGTGAATGGATTTTTTTGAGCACCATGTGATAGGATGAGCTATCATTATTTTACAGTGTAGTTCAAAATATCTCTGCTCTGACTGATGCTCATAGGGGACCATTAAGTAGCAGCTTTCTGCACCTGCCCTTTCCTTACCTTTCAGCCATCTGCTCATCATTGTAGGACACTTCTTGACTTACAGCCTGTGTCTATGGACAGGTCTTCTTCTGTTGCCTGTATGATGTTGTGCTCTTTGCTCGCAAGCATTGAGTTCACAGCAAAGCTTATTTTAAATAGGGAAAAAACTCTGTGCCCACCCCACAACACCGAAGAAAGGGTAGTTCTGGTTGACCAAGTTGTGTCTGGGTTGTTGGGATGGCAGAAAATGAGACATACAAAAAATGAAGTCTGACTGAAATGGACCAACTGACTGTTTACTGCTCCATGCTAGGGAAATGGCTACCTGAGTTGCAGTAGATTAGCAAGGTGTTTGTAGTGCTTCTGGTCAGACTGTACTGCAGATACTCTTACAGAGTTCATTGCTCCTAATCCAGTTTTATAAATTCAGTCTTGGCTGAGAGCTGTCAGACACAGCCTATGAGCATGGTATTTTTTTCTCCCTCTCTTTTTAAAACCATATTAAAAAGAAATAGTTCATCTTAAATTAAACAAGAGGGAGATCGAGAGAGAGGACAATGAGTCAGGTCTTTGAGGATTTATTTGCACTCATAGGACTCCAAAAACAGCTATAATTTAAAAATAAAAATTGACAAGCAGTTAATTGCATGGCCTAATAGATTTGTCTTTTGAGAAAATTATTCAGATGTCTGAGATATTAATGTTGATAAGTGGTCCCTGCATGTACACAGTATTTACTCTGTACCATTATCAATAAATCTATGCTATTAGGCACCCTACAGTTGGAAATGCCTGGTTAGAAATGTTTATGATCAGACTTTCAAATTTAGAAGGCTCCAGTTCTGCAAGCTTCACACAGATTGAATACACTTACTGTTAGTCAGCCTGAGTAAGCATTGGAGAATTGGCCTCAAATGTTTGTGGCCAGATTCTACAAAAGAAATAAACCCTAATTCTACACCATGGGACTGAAGGCTGGGAGATCCCAGGGAAATCCAATCTGGGCAGCTTTTTCTGCCTTAAATTTCCTAGCACAGATCTCTAGAATGAGTCTTTACTAATCCAGTTCTTAATGCACCTGTTATCCTCTAGTGAGAGGAAAAAACCAAATTAGAAGTATCTGAGCACTCAGTAATATGCAGTGTATAAATGCCTCAATATATAGATACTGGACATGCCCAGATGTCTCTCTAAGTAACAAATAAATGCTTTGAACCAGATAGTGCATGACTTCTGGACAGGGAAGGGTAGGGCACAAGGAATCTTACTCCCCCATTTTTGCAGTCAGAGTGAAAGGAATCCCTGAGAGTACTGCACCAGCATACTGTCCAGGTAGCCATGGGAGTTGATGGTCCTGAGTGGCGGCAGAGAGGTAAGGAGCATTTGTATGGAAGTGCCTGTGGATCTCCTTGGATCAGTGTTGATCTCTGGAGATCTTCTGGTCAAGGGAGTGGGACTCCAGACTTCTGCATTCTATTTCCCTGAGAGAAGAATTCCTAGGATGCTCTGTATGTTGAAATTTAGGCTTGGTCTATGCTACCAATTTATATTGGTATAACTACATGATTCTGGGATGTGGAAAATCCACACCCCTGAGCAATGTAGTCATACCAACCTAACCCCTGGTATAGACAGGCTATGCTGATGGGAGGGCTTCTCCTGTTGACATAGCTATCGCCCTTTGGGGAAGAGGAGTACCTACCCTGACAGGAGAAGTTCTCCCATATGCATAGGTAGCATCTTCACTAAGTGCTACAATGGCACAGCTGCCCCGCTGAAGCTCTGTAAGTGTAGACAAACCCTTCTGTGGTTTCCTATGCAGATTATTCCCACATAGGGAACAGAGCCCTTCAGCCTCAGTCCAGCAAAGCACCTAAGTATGTACTTACCTTTAAGTACAAAGGTAGCCTCACTGAAGTCAATAGGTCTAGTCACATACTTAAAGTTAGGCATATGCTTAAGTGCTTACTGGATCTGGGCTTTAGTTATTTTAATGTTTATGTAGTGAATTGGACTTCTGTCTCAGTGGAGGATTGGGCTCAATGACATTAAAATGGAGGTACAATTTCAGTCCCGTTTAATAGATGAGTGAGCCAAGGCTTTGTGAATGCAGGCCAACTATTTATGACTTATTTGCTTGCAATATTAATTTCAATTTAGAAATCATGCACCAAAGTTACAAATGAATAAATCTGCTCCAGACTTGGCATGTTGACCGGCACCCATAAGCTGAAATGAAACCGTTAAAATTAAAAAGCTTGACCAAAAGCCAGATGCTTCTTTATGAACCATACTAACCTACCTGCAAAATACCAGCTAACCTGCATGAGGCAAGTGATTAATTTTTTACAAGTCTGCTTCGGTAACTAGACATCTGTCCTCTATTCTTAAAGTAATATCTCAGGGCAAATGATTTTTTTCCTCCTCCCTACTACCAATTACATAAAACATAATTTTCATGGGTTATAAAGTGTGTAATACAGTGTGTATTGTAAAGAAATATATAATAGGACCCAATTTCGATCTCACACCAGTTTTATTCCTATGTAACTTTGTTGGAGTTATTCCTGATTTATAACTTTTTTTATTTTTGAGACGTTATAAGAATAGAATCAAACCCATATAGGTATATTGTAATCTGTACATATAGTAATACAATGTCTATGTATGTGATTATAACATATATTTTCCTTTTGTAATCAGTCTTTGTTCCAACTAACAAAAAATGGAATAGATGGAAAATATAGTGTCATGTTACTCAAACACTCTCTGTAGGTTGCAGCTTTCACTCTGAGCATGGGTTTATCATTTCTCTTCTCGTGAAGCATGGCTTAAGAGATCTTATTTGTTATGAGCCATGAAAGAAAGAAAATCTACTACAACATCTGTTTTATAAATAAACATTAGTAAAACATGTTGCATACTGTCCACGCAATGAAATCAAATAAACCTACTCCACCATGCACATGCTTTAAAAAATAATTCAGCAAGAATTGCATATTTTCATTGTAACAATTGGAATGGGATAGTGATCAGTTTACTTGTGTGTGGTTAAAAAATGCAGATTGCAGAGAGATCTGTAATATGATTTTTAGTATAGATTTAATGGTTTAAAAACACCTATTTTTAATGTTTCATTATCCAATCAAACTAGGGAACTTCTGCTTTTTGTTTCCACACAGACAGTATGTACATTAGGGTTTAAAAGTCCAAGGTGTACATTTCAAATGGAAACCTATTCAAAGCAATAAACAGCTATTAAAGATACAACGTCATTAATTCCTAAGAATTCTACAACATTGCAGTGCCAAATATTGAGGAACATTTTATTGACCTCTGCTCTTTGTGTCATTGATAAGCGTTCTTGCCAAACCCTGGTCCCTCTGACATCAGTTGCCAAATTCCAATTGTCTTCAATAGAACAAGAGCTTGGCCCTTAATGCTTGCATCCCGTACATGCAGAAATGTTGATTGATACATCATCATTCTAACAAAAGAGAAAAATCTTAACATAGACAAGCTTAACAGTGTGACCTTTTCATTACTGTTCATTAGAGCACTCTAGGCATGTGCTTATGTCACAGTCAGATTAAGCTAAAGTTAAGCACTTAAGAGTGCTCTGCTGAATGGGGCTGCTTTGCTGAACTGGATCCTTGAGTTACTGATCATCTCTGTGCCTCAGTTTCCTCCTCTGCACAGTGTGGATAATGATACTTCACTCACCTCAGACAGGTGTTTGTAAAGCACTTTATGATCCTTGGATGGAAGGTGCTATTAAAATGCAAATTATTATTTATTACTGTATGAACTGAGCTTTACATTTTAAAAATGTTTAAATTTATTTTTATATTTAGATACCATCTGAAATGGTAGTGTTTTTTATGAATAGCATGCATTTGTTTATATATCCCACTGATCTGTTGCAAGTCATCCAAATGAATACTGGCATTACAAAGGAGCTTTGGACTGGAATCACATACTGGAACACAAAGATGTCCCTATAACCTCTGATGCACCAAAATGCTATGCTGTCATCCTGATTCTCAGGTGTGTTGTTTCTGGGAATGTCACGGCTTTTGGCTGAGCAGCATTTCCCTGCTGCAGTGGTGGATTTTTAAAGCTCTCACACTTTTACGCAAGCACAGATCTTGAACTGCACGCTTGCAAGCTAGACATATGCCAAAATATATATTGTCTAAAAATTTTGTTTTAGGGAACAGTACTTTTGCAGAAAAAACATGGTCAGTAAGATTGTTCCAAAATGGCAGTCTTAATTCAAGACCACAGTTTATTCCTCCTTCTTCCACAGCTTGAAAGTACCCATTTTGTTTTCTGTTACTGTTTGATCTCCTCAGAGGCTGCTTATGATATTGATATTTGATACTGGCCAGCGTGTTTAGAAATACAATCCTGCATCTCTTTAATTGCTGAAATTGTTCATTTCATAGTGGTTCTTTGGTCTGTTCTGCAATGGATGCAAAAATCTCTCAGCAAATAAAGGAAACTGGATTTTCTGAGTGGCACACACAATCTTTCATGTTCGCTCTAGTATACCAAGGAGCACCTTAATGGCTGCTACTTACTGCAGGCTGACTCAAAATGGTTTGAAGAGGGGGCAAAGGTAGTGGAATCTCTGTTCTATCTTCATCCTTGACCTCTCTGCTGCTTTTCGCAACGTCAATCAAGGCTTCCCACTTGAGATCTCATTCACTTTGGGCTTCCATAATATGGTTCCCCCCAATTCTCCTACTATCTCTCCAACATTTCTTTTGGTGGGTCCTCCTCTCCCACTGTCTGTGGGGATACCGCAAGCCTCTGCCTTTGGCCTTCTCATTTCCTTATTCTATTTTCTCTTTAAGGGTGATGTTATCTTCATGCAGTTTTAAACACCTCCCCCATAGTGATAACTCTCACATATATCTCTCCACACCCAGCTTGTCTCCAACAATCCAATCCCACATCTTTACTGTTTCTCTCTCATCTCTTCCTTGATATCCTGCCACAAAGATAAGCCTAATGTGGCCCAAAACAAACTCCGTATCTTCCCTTTCCACTATTCCTTCCTCTACTACTATTGAAGCACCACCATGCTCTCCATCACTTAAGTCTGTAAATGTGGGCCATTTTTTAGCTTACCCCTATCCCCACCCCCATATCTAAGCCATGTCCAAATTTTGCTGCCTCTTCCTCTTCAATACTTCTAAAATTTATCATCCTTTTATCCCTGGAGTGAGAGCTCTTATCCAAGCTCTCAAATCTTGATTTTTTTTTTTATAACTTCCTCCTCTCTGGCCCCCATGACACCCACTCTGCCTTCCCCCCTCGTCCATATAGAACATTGCTTCTAAAATGATCTCTTACCTGTCATTTTGATCTGCTTCCCTTTCCCCCCTTACCCCCTTTGAATTCCACTAATAGATTCTCCTTCTCCACACACCATTTAAGAGTCATGTTATCACTTTCAAAGACATGTGTAACTCTGGATAATTAGAAAGTGGCACCCTTGTCTCTTTCTGCATCATGGTCTACTCCACCAATGATGCTAGCCTCACCCATCCATTTATCGGCTTCTCACGCCTCCCATTTATTCTTTCAGACTACCTCTTCTGCATTCAGTTCCTTCCCAGAACTAATCTCCAAGGCCTCTGCCCTTTCCTCATTCAAATCCCTTCTGAAGAGTCCTGATGCCCTCAGGGAAACTTGCTGATAATGTCAACCTTGAGGAGTAGGTTTACATTTCTATGTCTATATTTATTGAACATAACAATCATATATGCTTCCCTATATATACCCCTTCCACCAACCCTATGTGCACTTGTGAGGAGACGGTGACTTCTTTTCTGTTTGGGAAGTGCCTAGCATATTGCGGGAGCACCTGTAAATAAACAGAGTGGGTTACAGCACATCTCGCATTTTAATTCTGGAAAGCTGTTCAAAACCTGATTAGGATAACCAATGGAAAGTGAGTTTGGAACTTTCATCCCATTCTCACATATCCATTTGATAAAACCATTCAGTCGGAGAAGATCCTCAGTGTTGGCACAAAAGAGGCGCAGGACCTGGATGATTGCTGCAGGTCAGGATTGAGCAGTATGCATGAGGCAGGACTATGTGGAAAAGTTTGCACAGCTTTTGCCCATACTGTGTCTGGCTCAAGTTAATGATGTCAGTGCTTAGGAAAACTAAGGAGTTATTGGGGCAGGGACCATCTTTCTGTTCTATTGATATAGCACCTAGCACAACAGGGCCTTGATCTCCTCTGTGCTACAGTAATAGAAATACCATGTATATTAATTTTCAAACATTTATTTGGGAGCGGAGGAAAGAAGCCTGCAAATTCATACTCTAGATGAGAAAATATTTCATCGAAGTTAGCACTATTTCGAGTATGTTGTTTTTAGGATGACCATGGAAATAATTCCAATATATTTCCCAGCTCTGAGACGCCACTTCTACCCCAGTGTGGTTTAAACCATGCATGCTGCATTAAAAGAGCTGTGGGACTGTAGCTTCACCATTTCTAGCATGTTTTGTTTTGGTTTTGGTTTTTTTGTGGTAGAAAGTAGTTGTTTCACAAAATGTTTTTAATTGGAAATGTTCATTAAGTATTTCAGAGCAGTGCAGTGAAGTGTTCTTCAAAAGACAGATAATTTAATTTTCTCTGTTCTGGAAGCTCTTCATCCCTGTCTGTGTGAAACTTCTTTATTTACCATGCCTCATTAGGCTTTGCACATAGCTCTGATTGTGTTTCAGTGAGTAGTTAAACAGTGAGTAGTTAAACAGTGTTTCAGTGAGTAGTTAAACAGCTGCTGTGATCAACCTAGAGGTAGCTGCATCTCAGTGTTGAATTAAGTGATCCCTTAATATATGTTGTTTGTAAAGTAACTTGGGATCCTTTAAGAAGAAAGATATACTCTGAAAGGGTGTGATATTATTTTGGAGCCTCTGAGTTCAGATATTTACATTATTTTAAAGTACACCACACACACAAAACATGTACATCTTAGGAAATGAATCTAGATGAGTTGCACAAACAGCATAAGCTACCCACAACCAATAGATGTAGATAAGCTACCCACAATCAATTACATGTTCCCCATTTACACTAGCAAATAAGTTGGCCCACAAATGTAAATTTGTTACTGGCAATTTCTGTCACAGAAACATGCAAAATTGTACTTGACCATTTTACTAACTCAATCATCAGAGTTTGGCTGAAACTCTAGGGCGACAGTGACTGCTAAATAATATTACAGTAGAACCTCAGAGTTACGAACACCAGAGTTGCAAACTGACTAGACAACCACACACCACATTTGGAACCGGAAGTACACAATCAGGCAGCAGCAGAGATGAGGGCGGGAAACAAATACAGTACCCTGTTAAATGTAAACTACTAAAAAAAATAAAGAGAAAGTTTAAAAAAGATTAGAGAAGGTAGGGACACTGTTTCTGTGCTTGTTTCCTTTAAATTAAGATGGTTAAAAGCAGCATTTTTTCTTCTGCATAGTAAAGTTTCAAAGCTGTATTAAGTCAAGGTTCAGTTGTAAATTTCTGAAAGAAAAAAACACAATGTTTTGTTCAAAATTATGAACAACCTCCATCCCTGAGGTGTTCGTAACTCTGAAGTTCTACTGTACTCTTCTTGACAATATTTAGAATAATTGAAAATAAGTGAAATATGTTGAAAGCTTTGTCTAGGAATCTTCATCATCTGAGGAATATTTCTTGGAGATGAGTTAGCTGTGGGGAGCCTTAGTGTTTTATTCTATCACTGGTTGTCCATTCGCATTTTGTTAATAAGAGAATCGGTTCTATTGCATATATATTGCTATCCTGTTTTAATACATTTCACAGGCCAACACAGCACATACTTTATATTAAGAGATAAATGTCATAGACTTCCTTTTTTGGTGAATCGGGTAATACCAATGGATGGGCTCTCCATTTCTCAACCCATGGAAATTCAAGACACAGAATACAACCTATTTGAATTTCTCACAGCCTAATCAGACTTTTGATGTTAAAATCATGGAATCCCAGCTATAATATATACCTGATGTAGTTTTATTGCCAAATTCTCTATTAGCATCTTACACTGCGAGGCGTATTCTTACAGAAGAAACTACAAAATGATTGGAATCATAAAATCGATGAATAGAAGTTATTTGTGTTCTGTGGCAGGAGAATAGGGACACAAATGTGAATTGATCAGTCAATACACCTATATCTTGTGCAAGCTGCGACCGCAGTCGTAGATAAGTGCCTTAACATGCCAAAGGTGTGTGTATATTGCCTGATGAATACACACTCAACTGACTCTTCTTGGATTGTGCCAGTGTAAATGAAAGCAGAATTTGGCCCTTTGTCTTTAAGAACATGTGGAGCCAGATAGTATCCTACTGGCTAAATAAGTGAGGGGTTTTAATAGTATAAATTAGTCCTTCAAAAGTCAATTATAATTTATATGTTAGAATTAAAGTCCAAATCCAGATGAGATAGTAGTATTCCTAAAATAATATTGGCATCTTCCATGGGAGGGTCTCAAAATGCTTTTATTTTTGTTAATTAACACAATACCCTATATGGCAGTGAAGTATTATAACCCATTTTACAGGAATGTGAGGCACAGATTGGTTAAATGTAGAGCACGTTTGAAATCTGAAAACTTTTGAAAAAACTTCAACCAGGTCTAGTTAAGTAACTTATCCAAGGCATAGCATGTCCGTGGCAGAGCTAGGAATGGAAACCAGATCACCCAGTTTCCAGCCCCAGTCCCTTAATCTCACAATCATCCTCTCTCAACAATATTTTGCAGTTCTGTCTGGGGTTTTTTGGTCAAAATACCCTCCTTTGAATTCATTTCTACAGCCATGGACAAGAAGCAGATAACTGCTGCAAGTTTTGGAAGGCAGCAGAATTCTTGTGAATCACAAAATGAGTAAGAAGGCTGAATTCAGACTTTCATTCTCACACCTCTGTCCTCCTCCACCTCCAAAAAAAATAAAAGAAAAAGAAGAAGCAATCAGAGTTAGACTTATGGCCTGTCTGATTATGATAAGTCCTACTGGGGGCATACAACTTTCTAGAACACTAGTGTCTCTGCTTCTTTCCTTGAGTTTTCAGGCCTTACTCTGTGCTGCAGCTTTCTATGCAGAACGCTAATAGACTAAGATGTCTCAAATACAAATATTCTGTTGTCTTTGAAAAGGGAATCTTGGCAAATCAGTTAATATGAAACCAGAAATTAAATGTTAAAAATATATTAATTTTCATGGCAACAGAACAGTAAGCCCAATATGAATATTCTGAATGTGGGTCTTTATTGCACAGTATTTATAGCGCTCCAAATATTTACAGAGATAAAGCCTGTGAACATAGTGCCTAATTTTCTGTCTTCAAATGATGTAGTAGTTTAAATAGGCTTTATTTGGGGGGAAAATTGATAATGGGGAGGGAAATATATTTATTTTCAATACACAACAGTTTTCTAACCATCAGTGGTCTAATATCTTATTGTTCTCTATAATCATCGTAACTAGTCTGCATAGAACAATGCTGCGCCAAGTACCTCTGCATCTTTGTTCACCCCTGTGTGTAATAAAACCACACCTAATGCCTTAATACTGTAACGTGTCCCATGGGCAGACTGTTGCATTCACGCGAAAGAAGTTGTAGGGTCAGAGCTTGAAATGTGACCAACTGACTAATATTGGTTGTTTCCAAGCAGTGAGTGGTAGCTCGTGATGGGGCAGTCTGTGATAGATGCGCTGAAATCCTGGACCCCTTAAAGTCAATTTCAACGGCAACTCTCTTCTGCTTGACACTGGGGTTTAGACCTATCCTCAAAATCAGGGAGCTGTAAAAATGGCTTAAAGTTACCTGCTGAGCTGTGTGCATCTTAGGTGGGAGGGTATCAGAGTCTGGGCCCCAGCCTGAGCAGTAACCTCTGTGCTGCTATTTTTAGCCCTGTGGTGCAAGTCTTAGTTATTTGGCCTGGGCTCTGAGACTCACTGCTATAGCTTTTTCTGCAGTTTAGATGTACCCCTAGGCTCATCTGGGTCAGTTTGTGCACAGATACGTACATTCTTAATATAAAAACTGCACACGTAGCACCAGAGGCGTATTAAGATTTACTGGGGCCCTGGGCACAAAGAACATGTGGGCCCTCCACAACCTGGGGCCTCAGGGGTGCCAGAACTGGGAGGGTCAGGGGGACCGTGTCCACCCACTTTTTAACATGGGTGTAGTAGCCTTGGGCAGGTGTGGAGCAGTGGTGGCATGGATGTAGTTTGGGGAACAGGGGGGCATTGCCCCTCCCAAACTGAAAGCTTCAGGCAAGAGGTGACAGGAGGGGCGTGATTGCTGCCTTGGGCACAAAGCCCAGGCGGCAGCGGGGCCAGCCTGTCATTGGGAGCAGGAGGAAGCTGGTGGGGGCAGCCTGGCAGCAGCGGGACCCTGCAGGGGCAGCCTGGCAGCAGGAGCCAGGGCGGGCACTGAGCGAGCCTGGTGGAGTTTGGCGGTCGCTGAGACCAGGCCAGTAGCAGTGAGAGCTGCGCCAGAGGAGGCCCTGCCTGGCTCCTCGCTGCCTGTGACCTTCTCAGGGCCCCTGCCGCCTCCCAGCTGGGGCAGGGCCTCTACTCCCTGCAGAGCGTGTCTGCAGGTGCCAGGGAGGGGGCAAGAGGCCGGACCAGAGACCACTGGCAGCAGCATGCCCTGGGGGGCAGAGACAAGGGGTGGGGGCTGCTCTTGGGCACCTGGGCTCCCTCCCAGAGCAGGTGGAGGGTCTGGGGCTCCACACAGCAGCCCAGGCTCTCTGGACAGCTCTTACCGCTGCCCAGCTTCCAGGGGCAGGGCCTCAGGGGAAGAAGAAGAACAGGGAACAAGACTACAGTTGTGGGGCTCGTGGCCCCCCACTTCCACCCAGCTTCCGGTGCTCCTGTGGGGTCCCCCAAATTGGCCAGGACCCTTTGGCACAGGCCCTGTGTGTTAATCCGCCACTGTGTGACATGACTAAAAGCATGTTTGCAACTATAAGTGTGCGTGTGGTATCTGCCTATACACATATCATAAATCACTACTGCACTCTTCAGCTACAGTCTTTTAGTAGTCACAAATATAACTTGCTAATTAGAAGGTGCATATAAGTGCAGAAAAGCAATAGTGTGAGCGGATGATCACAGTCAAACGATTTATAGTTGAGTTTTCAGGTAGGAAGGTGTAATGGCAGATAAAATGGAAAGGGAAGAACCTCTCTGTATAGGGATTTTTTTTTTTTTTTTGGCCAGGACACCTAAATGTGGGGCTTGAGCCAAATCTTTTTTACACCAATGTAACTCTGTTGACTTCAGTGGAGTAACTTCTGATTTATACTGATAATAATAAGCTCATGGTATTTAAGTTGGAGACCTAGGAAGAAAACACTGGAGATAGTTTTTGTTTTTTTCCCCTGAAACTTTCACAGTCCTTCCCTACATTGTACCAGTGAGTTTATTTAACTGTAATTTGGAAGTATCTCATGCTTCAGTTTCTAACTGCTATGGATCCTGCCAGATAAAAACACAGCCTGCTGGGATATAAAAACCACCAAAGGTCACATATGGTATATGTGCAGCAGGACAAGCTATCCAGGGGAAAAGTCATCATAGTGCATAGGGGCCAGCTGCAACCTACCAAGGAATCATGGAGCTGTTCATGAGAAGAGTTAATTTAAATGAGCTACCTGGTTCTAGTGCACCCCAGTTCCGTCTCGGGGGGCCTGGTTCTTTACTTTCCACACCCCTGATGAGGAAGGCCGTGCAGCTTTGGAAAACTACTGCAACTGTAGGACTGGAGTAACCCCCCTTGCTGGGTTGGGGTGGGGCGAGGTGTGATAGGGGAGGGAAGGGGAGAAACCAGTCAGATTGCTGATGCATCTAGAGAGGGGGAGAGCTTCTCCTCAGTCTCACTGTGGAAAATCTCTCCCCTTCTCCCCCTGATTCCTTTTGTTGGCAGAGCACAAGGATAGTAACCTTAAGTACTGTGTTTGGGGGCAAAGTGCTCAAAATGGCCACCCCTTTACATCTGTAAATTGTAAAATGAAGACTCTCCCTGAATTAGGACATCATTCCCTGGAGGCTAATGACTTTGGAAAGAGTGCAAGTTGGGGTGGTTGCATTGTACAGCTGCTTCTGGAGGGGGAAGTCCCTCCTAGAAACAGGGAGCAGCTTCGGTGGCTGTTTAGCCAGGAGATTCATGGATGTGCTGCAAGCCAGCAGCCACGAAGGCTGTTTTCCTCTGGATGGAGACCTAAACGCCTAGTGAGCCAGTCATTGAGTGCACAGCATCTCTATTACATTACAAATAATAATTCCTCATAGCATATTTGCAGCTGGAAGTTTTATATGGATCTTTATCCATCATGATGTGAACAGCTGCTCTTTTGCTACACTGTCTAAGCAAAGTCCAAGTGGCAGCACAGGAAAGTGGCACATAAAACACACTCCAGCTGTTTTCCATTCACTCTCCTCCTCCTTCTGCTCCCTTCCCCTGGCACCCTTCACCCTTAGCCCATGCTTGTTTCTCTGGGGATGGGAGCCAGCTTATTTTTATTTGTGGACCAACTCTAATATTTGGACTCGTGAATAATACATCTGGATTTTAAAACAAAGTTCAAATGAACCCAGAAAAAACTGGTTTAGTATTTCAAAAAATTCTTGCAAACAGAACAAAACCTCTAGGTATTTTTATTACATTTTGACTTGAGGGTGGGTGAAGAGATAACGTTTGTATTATGACACAAAAGGATGACATGAAATCATTCTTAGTTAAATATGGAAGCAAGTAGTTAAGTAAAAACCAGCCTAAGTTGTCATGTTCAGAGGACAACTTCAGATCTGCAAGAGCAGATTTTATTTTACTCTCAAATCTTCCTGCTTTGCTCTTTTAAGCTAGACACTCCTCTTCTTTTGGCTTGCACATTCATTAAAGAATGCATTGTATAACAGAGTTGATATTTGTCCAAGGGTTAGCACCTCTACTTTTTCCAAAAGAGCCATGGCCTCGTCAATGATGACAAATGGTCAAGAACTTTGTTTTATGTTGAATCTAATGTTGCAACACTAGAAAGAAGCAGAGTCTGGCTCCCAAGAATCATCAACATCGTATCCTACAGGAATTAGGTGTTCTGTGAGTTCTTCCCTTGAAGTGCCAACCCTCATTTAACTTTACTTAAGTGATGGGCTATCCCAGCACAAGACAGATGGCTCTGGGCAAAGGGAGGTAAAGGGAATATATGACATCTCAATGGTATAGCACTAATTTAAACACCATACACATGTAGAAGTACAGTAATGTTAAAGGTTGAAGGATGCAGCTGCAAAAGGACAGAAATTCAATGAGAACCTTCAGGGATTGCACTCAAGCCTCCAACCTGGGATCCTATTGAATTCTATGGAGCTGTCACTCAGTGGGCAGGTAGCAGATCACCTGGAGTGCTTTTTGTCATTTGAAATTGGCAAAATAATGGCATGAGTTTCTTTCAGCTGGACACTTCACCACACTTATCCATGCTCTTGCCACCTTGGGTTTGGATTACTCTAATGTATTCTACATGAGCCTACACTTAAAGACCATTTGCTAGTGCAGACTGCAGCTACCCACCTATTCAGTGATATTTCCCAGAGGGATCACACGACACCTGAGCTTCTCATCTGCACTGGTTACTAGTTGATTTTTCAGGTGAATTTTAAGATATCTTTTTTGATCTATGGAGTCTAAAATATATTTGGTTCTATCTTACAGACCATCTCTCTTGACCAATGTACCAGCACTTCTGATTAGCAGCAGGGGTATCATTTTCTAAGGGGCCAGGGGGTCAGTGCCAGCCTCTCCCCCACCCCCATGCCCCCCGATGTTGGTTTGTCCTCCCAACTTTTCATAGTTCTATATGCTCCATTATGTCTTCCATCCCCCGCCCCCCACCAGCAATAGTTTGCGGGATATAACATATATTAACCAATATACAATGTTCTGCATGTTGACACAACTTTGCCCTCCCCACTACCCCGAATTTTTTCTGAAATGATACCTCTGATTAGCAGATGTAATTAAGGTAACAGGCCCATGGTTTAAATGGGAGAAGGCTAGTGGCTTGGCGGCTGGAACTCCCTCCTCCTTTCCATCCCCTACTGATGCTGCAGAGCCCTCGGGGCACCCTTTAAGGCTCATCTGTTCCCCCAGCTTTCCCTGGGAGTTGAGCAAGGTTATGCAGTGGCTGGATGAAGAAAAGCTTATTTTGATAGGTCTGATGGTTGTTTAATAGTCCTTTTTGAGGCAGTCCTAGTAACTGGCTTTCTACACAGAGGGAAAGATTGTGCAGTCTAGAGCTCTGAAGAGGCACGCTTGAGACATTGAAATAGTTTTTCACATATGGGGAAACTGAAGCATGGCTCTGCACTGACTTACCCAAGGTCACAAAGGACATCTGTGGCAGAGACCAGAAAAGATTCCCGTGTCTTCTGACCCCTGTGTCTGTTCCCTTTTATCACATGACAGTCATTGCCCACAAGAGCATCCTCCCCCTCTTCCCAATTAAAGACCTAAAGGAGTCAGGCTCTATATTACTATTAGGTGTGAACTACATTATATTTGTTTTCGTAAAATTCAGATTGATGATCCTACATTGATTTGATGCTAAGTGTTGAGTATTAAAATTGCATATGCAGCTAGTTTACTGTTTAAACAGATTGATCCTAAAATTCTCTTTTATATTGAAGAATTTGAAATGTTTGTGTAAAGCGGAATATTAAGGAACTTTTAAAAACCTGGCTATTTGTTGGTTTTTAATCATTTATCATGTGCAGATACTGTAAAGAGGTCCTACTGGCTGAACAGGGTTGCAGTACAGCAATACTGTACATAGCTCACAGTTCTGAGACTTAAATACATATGCAGCATTTACTTTATAGGTCTTAAATTTTAATTCCCTTGTTTACCTTTTTGTGAACATCTGGCTACAAATAAGCTTACCTAGAATATTTTCTTTTTCCCCCATATACTTGGTGGCCAAAAAACCCTTCCTAAATCAAGGTATTTTTATCGATTATCTTCCTTAAGGGCCAGATTATGACACCCGAATAGCACTTTACTCCTTTCAAGGTACTGTTTGTGAAGTTAATAAACACATGTATTAAGAAGTTTCTATGTAGAATAGAGCAGTCTGCATTGCCTTTAGTTATTCTTTCAGTCAAGTATATACATTTTCTAATTCATTCTGACAGAATCTTCTTCTCTTGTGTCTTTGAGAATGGGATTATTCTTTCAGATAGCTTTAGGAAGTCTATTTGTTAGAACAGGTTTTCTAAGTATTTTGACATACTTTAACACGCCAAAGGCATAAAGAGATTGGAAGGAAACATGCAAAGTATTTGAACGGCCTTTCTCAAAATAAACATTACGGTTTATAATAGAAATTTACTTCACAATCTTGAAAATAGCCACTTTTGCTGGAGTTATGTATGACATACTTGGATAGGATAATGTCCAGAAATCATTGCATTCTACAAAATATAACCGTCTATGGTAAGATTTTCAAGGGGATTTCTAAATGTTCACATTAAAATAACCTGTTGGCAAATCCTACTTGTAATTTTCAAATACCATCATACTCCTCCCAACTCTGTAATTTTGCTAATTTAATTTTACAAATAAGAGATGGACCCAAGATGCAGAGTTTGGATCCTTATCTGAACTTCCCAAAGATCCAGTTTGCTCATTTTTGGAAGCTTGACTTGGTCCCATCTTCTCCATCACAAACACTACCTTGTGATTAAAAGTTTGCTCTCTAAGTAAATCTTGGTGGTGGAGGGGGGTTGTTTGGTATTGTTTTTTGGTGGTGGGGGGGTGGTTTCCCCATGCTTCTCTGGCTGTTACAGCAATATCTATTTGCTCTTAGAACACTTCAGGGACTGGATGTGCCAGTATTAGCAATTTAATTCTGCATGCAGCACGTACTATAGGAGAAAAGTTGGGATTTTTTTTTTTTTGGCGCTGTCAAGATGAATAGCAGTTTATAAGTGAAAATCAAGATATCTCAGTGGGAGAAGGTGTTGTGAAAGAAGTGACTTCAGGGTTTAGGAATTCCAAAGAAACCTTACTTCAGGCAACATTAGCATGATTATCAGAGCAAAAAGAAATTTGCCAGCCAGTGTATCCTGTTTCTCACTGTTGCACAAAATTACATATGGTGACATGGGGCTTAATTCTGATCACAATCACATTTGTGTAAATTAGAAGTGACTTCACTGATTTCAGTGCAGTTAGATTAGTGTAAAACTAGGGTACATGAGATCAGAACCAGGTTCAGAATCTCCATTACCACGTGAAATCAATTTGATATATCTCTCAAAATTGAGAAGCGCAGATTAGTCAGTGATAAGTCAATATGACAATAGAAGATAGATGACCTATTTTCACTCCAAAACCAAAACAAAGATCTTTATCTGTGCGCTTAAGCTTTGTCTGCATCTTTTAGTCTATATTAAAACAAGGTCTTGGAGAACATACTGCGCTGAATCTTCAAATTTACTCAGCAAGGGGGAAAAAAATCCCCCACCAAAACTACTTTGCGTCTGATTCTCATTTGCAGTAAAGCCCCTTTACAGTGCTCCAGCAGGGGCTTTAGTATAAATTAAAATCAGGCCCTTTAAGTGCAGACATACTCATGCCAGATAAAATGTGATCTCCAGGAGAGCAACATTTTTATTATGAATAATGTAGCTGAGAGCAACCTTGTTGCCAATGTTCAGCCACTGGGATATTAAGAGATGAGCTTCTGCTTTGGGACCGTGTTACAGAGGGGAAAAGATAAAAATAGGGTGTCTGACGCATGCATCCCATGCTGCAAGCCAGGATACAGAAATCTTTATAACCAAATACAGTATTCCAGAACATGCATGGAAAATATGCACGTGTGTGAGCATGTAAAATTTTTTCCTAACCAATAGGAATGCTCATTCCCCTTCCCCCCCATTGCCTTCCTCTTTTACAGGCATCTTGTACATATTTCTTTTACCTGCTTACAATTGTAAAAGTCCAGTGACTCTATTCCAGCTGTGCCTTCACTGCCCACCCTCCGGTCCTTGTCACACTGCTCAATGTGACAACGTTTAAATATTTAGAGAGTGTGGCAGGATATTCTTTCTTGTGACTAGTTCAGAGAGAGCAAAAGCTAGTCCATTTTCTAGACATCTGCTAGCTGCCAAAAATTCATCAAAAGCCCAAGTCTGTCTGTCACCGCTATTGATAGTGGTTGCCTGATCTAAAATTAGGCATGCACCATACGTGTCCTTTTTAAATGTTAATCCTTGCATTACATTTTGTTGCTTCTGTTGGCATAGTGGATTATGTGACATAATGCAAAAGTAAATAATATGATGCAATGGATAAAACTTAACGGGGAACACTTATTTGAGATCAGGTGCCTCCTACTGCATGGCTAGATCCTGCAGCACTTACCCAAACAAAACTTCCATTGCCGTAGATAACATGAAGTCAATGGAAATTTTGTCTGAGTAAGGACTGCAGGGTCAGCTCTGTACTGATTAATTTAGGGAGCAACCTATCAGAATTATTTATTTCTATTGTTTCACTGAGTGGGCAGTTGAGCAACTAATGCTTTGTTGGGGCTTGAATGTCCATGTTCATTGAGTACCATAAATAATATCTATTTTCAGACTGGGAATTAAATAGATAACAGGGAATAGGTCTTCAAAGCCAGCCAAGTAGTTCATCACTAATTGAGGTTGTTAGGCAAAGAGCTGTAGTCTTGCCCAGGCATACAGAAATCATGAGCTGAGCTCCCCCAAAATCATGGTTGGCTTAAAATTCACGAGTCTTAAAAAGTAAATAAATTTGGGATCTTTTTATTTGTTTTCTGGTTTTTGAACCTTTCAGGGTCCCATTTTCCTACAAGCAGGAAGGTTATAAACTCGGTTTTCTTTTTGAAATGAAAGCTGAGATTCTCACATATTAACTTGACCCTAGGAACTGGGGCTGTAAGAAAAACACCAAATATCCTGAGGTGAGAGTCATGATAAAATTGTCAGAGTTGGCAACACTGGTCAGCTTTGATTTAAAACCAAACAGTCTTATAATAGCAGAGCCTGATCTGAGTCTACCATTTCTTCTTCAGTCCTTTTGTCCTGATTCAGCAAAACATATAGGGCCTTAAGTGCATGCTTAGTGTACTACTTTTGCTGAGTCAGGGCTTTGACAGTTCTTCACTCAGTCTATTTTAACTAAAAACTCTCACTCCTTAATATATCTCCATGCATGTTTATTTTAATTCTTCATTGTCCATAAACAGTGAGTGGAGTTAGAAAAGAGAATCTTTAAAGGTAGTATTGTGGAGTTATATATTTAATCTCTTTCAGTGACTTCCAAATCAAATTCTTTCTGCCTCTTACATCATCATCAGTTCTGCCTCTTACATCAATGCTAAGGTTCTATGATTGGAAACGTTGATGAGGCATGAGGCAAAATAGATTTCAGGTCACTGTGCAATAGCTGTATTGAGTCTACTGTGGTAACGGTAGTAAACAGCTATGACTCTAAGGCATGCAGGGGCGGATCCACATTGAGGTGCCTGTTCCACAGGGTCACAGCTTGTGCTATAATTGCCCTTTAACTGTTCAGACTGGATATTGAGACATTAGGAATTAAAGGTGAAACATCCCATTTTCATATACAGTATAAATATATGTACTTACAACAAGTACTTTTTGTCTCTATAGGGAGAATCAAGTGTTTTGTGTGTGATACTATTTTATGCATTAAAATTGGACTGTGTATAATATTAAAGAAGACTTTAGTAACTATATGCAAGATTAACAGCAAGAGTCAGATTCCTAAAGTAGAAAAAAAACAAAACTATTCTTTTTAAACCTAAAAAGAGCGTGAGGACAATAATGTTTTCTGAAGACCCTGCTAGTTTGATGGACAAGTTACCACAAGTGATAGAGAAACATGGTAAATGTAGAATCAAACCAACAAGAAGAGGCTTAGAATTGCTACAGTACAGGGATATATAACCTTCTTGCAGTTATGCTTAAGATGGTGGCATAAACCCCTGCTGGAAAAGTATATCCTTTGTTAAAACTTCCCTCTGGAAGTCTGAGAGATATAACTTCTTACACTCATTCAGGCAGCAAATTAGAAAGCCCCTACTCATGTTAGTTTCTGATTCAAAAGAAAATAAGACTTTTCCCTGCTGCTTGTGGCTGTTGAAGTGGTTAATTGAACTAAGGGATACAGACCATGGCACCTGGTTGAAGTGAACACTCAGACTTAGGTCTCCTTTTATCTTATAATAGTACTAGCGTTGGCTTAGTGCCATGTACTGGGGGGTTCAGAAGAGTTAATGAAAATCATAATGCATTCAGCCTCCCCCATAATAAGCCATGCTTGCTTGCATTCAACAAAATGGGTCATAAGCCACCTGTTGCTCCATGTAAGAGCATAGGAGGGGCCAATCTAGCTAGTCTTTTAAAAAAGAAAGAGAGAGAGAAGATGCTTATTGAAAAATCAGACTAACTAATTTTACTTCATTTAGATTTATATTTGGTAATGTTAATATACTAAAAAAAAGTAGAATGCTTTTAAAACAGTTCCCTCTCAAACTGCAGTGAAAGCCATTTATGTGGTGTCCTAGCAATGCAGATTGGATAAAATACTACAGCAGTGTAGCTGAATTGCTCTCTTTTTTTTTCTTTTCTCCCTCCATGTATATTCTTTAGATAGGAAAATAGAAAGTGCCAGACCAGATAAAACCATTTGGCCCAGTAAGTCTAGTCTGGCTACTACAGAAGGCAGGGTGGGATGTCTGAGACTTCAGAGGAAGGTGAACAAATGCACAGTGCACCTGGCCAATGCTGCATATGGGAGCAAATTTCCTGACTAATGCTGTAATTATCTAAGAACCTGCAGTATGAGATATGATTAACATTATTATAATATGCGTATGTACTGGGGGGGGGAGGTTAGTGTTTGTATGTGTGCTCTACAGGATTTTGCAATTCCTCAGGAAGGACTTGATTGGGCCAAAATAGCTTGAGATCTTGTCTTCTAGCAGCATTTCAGTTCCTGTATGGTAGAAATACCAAAAGAAGACCAGACTTCATGTTCTTTTGACCCCTCACAATTGGCTTCCTGAGCTATTAACTCAAGAAAAAGTAAGCAAAACACCAGTATCTATTATACTAGACTTTGGGTTTAGCCACATATTACTGTTTTCAGCTGTATTTGGGTTTTGTTGCATCTGCACACGCAGCAACTAAAAATGTTATTCATAAAATGACTACTTATGGCACCTGGGCAACTCTGTGTGAACTGTTATTAGCAGCCACTAAGCTTATACTATATTGAAAAGCTAGAAGATTATGTACCACCAATGTACGTATGGCAAAAAGCGCGCCCAGTGCTCTCCCAGGTCCCTGCTGTATCCTCCGGGACCTAAGGATGGATCTTAGCAGCCAAAGAATTCAAAACCAATTTTTGTTGTTAATATTTTTGTGTGTCTGATCTGATGATGATATTAGGAAATAGGCTAGTTGTGAAGCATCTTGTTTTAGAGACAAAGACATAAATGGGAGGAAACTATAGAGCCCTTTGTGTCTGACCATTGCACACTCTGCAAGCAGCAATGTGCTCTGTTTGCCATGGCATTAGTGGTGAGAGCCATCAGCAGTTCTCCTGGCCCCATGTCTGCCAGCTGGTAGTCAGACACTACGACACTACGGCATATTTAACCAATTAGGAGAGTTCCTCCCACACTCCGCACACACCCATCTGCTGGCTGGATTTGTTTGGTTTGAGTGTGCTGTTTTGTTATTGCAGCCAAAACTATGATCTGAGACCCTCCTAATCTGAAGGTGACAGATCAACCAGGTGAGCCAAACCAGCAGGGGTTGAGCTAAGATTGTCTCAGCTTGAGGTCACTATTTGCTGGACGATATCTACGGTATGCTCACTTTTGATTAAGTTTTAGTTGGGGCTCCATTTAAATCTAAAAATGTGTGTCAGTATCGTGAGAGGGGTTGCTGTTAGTGTTATCGAACTACTGGACTAAGTATCCGAACAGTAAGCCAGCATGATCATTTATGGTCAGCTACTCGTGTCCTACTCCATTAGGTCAATTTCAGATCTCTTCTACACCCATGCCATCAGTTCAGCATCACCACTGCCTGGGTCACTGTCGGTTGACACCAGTGTAAATGAGACCAGACTCTAATCCACTGGGCCTGATTCTGCTCTCACACCAGCATACGTCAGCATACATAACTCTGATGTCAGTAGGGTTACTGTGGGGTAGTTGAGGCCCATTGACTTCAGTGAGATTTGTGTGCAATTCTCTAAGAATTTGACACTTAGGTGAACAAATAATGTCATGCATATACTATATCCCCAGTCTATTCCAGGCAGCATTTACCAGCATTTTCAATTAGGGAGAAAAGAAGGAAAAAAAAAAAGAGAAGAAGAAGATACACTAACCACAACCTTCTAGTGATGGTGGGGGAGTTCAGGGATGCATTGTGATGGTCCCTTCCAGTTTCCTGGCCATTAGTTCTGCTGCCCTTATGTTGCTGCGGGAACATTGACTCCATTGTTTTTCGTAGAACACTGCTATAGAGAAGTAATATGAAGTTTTTTGAATGCATGCAGCAGGACTGTTTTAAAGGCTAACTCCAACTAAAGTGCCTCAGGTAATTGAGAATAATGAGACGTTTTCTGAGTGCACCTTTTTTATTGTATCAATATTATGTTACAGAAAAAAAGGGGGCTTAACACTTAGCACCTGTCACAAGTTTTCTCCTTGAATTAGACTCTCTTGCTTATAAAAATTTAATTGATTCCCAGCAGTTTATGTGGATGGTGCTTAGTAGGAGTTTTCTGTTCTCTTGCCAGCTACACGGTTACATAGAAAGTGAGCCGCTCACGCTACAGCTGTTCATTGGGACTGCAGACGACCGCCTGCTGAGACCTCATGCCTTCTACCAGGTTCATCGAATCACAGGGAAGACTGTTTCCACCACCAGCCATGAAACAATACTTTCCAACACCAAAGTCTTGGAAATTCCACTTCTACCAGAAAACAAGATGAGAGCAATGTAAGACCCATGCACTGTACCTGACTGCTTAGCAGTTTCCTCCCAGTCTACCCACTTGATTTTTTTGTTGTTGTTGAGTGTATGCTGCTGCTTTTTTTTTTTCCTGCTGAATTTTATAAATAATCCAGCTTCCTAGCAGGTTTCCAAAGATTTGTTGGGACAAATTGCCCCTAATCAGTTTAATGCCAGGAAAAACTTTGCAAATATTAATGACAACTGGTTAGTTTCATTCTAGAGTTTCAGTCAATGTCCTTATTTGCCATTTAAAATGAGTATCTCAGTTACAGAGCTGTAAATATCTTCTACCTCAGCTCCTGCATTTAGGTTCTACACATGACACCTATTTACTCCTGTATGCAGTACTACAAGGAACAGGGCCCGTTAAAAATTATCTTCGGGTTGGGGGAAATCTCATAACGAATATTTCCAAATAATTTAGCCTTTGTTAAGATAAATAGAACATCTTTTATGAATTATATTAAGAATCTTTATTCTTTTCCAGTGAAATTTGTTTAGGTCCAGACAAAACAAAATGTGACAGTAGAAGCAAAACAATTAGAACAAAAAGTAGCAAAGATACATTTATTTCTCAGTTTGAGCAAGGTATAATTATTCTTACAATCTCTAAGGGTGAAATTCACTCCCATGCAGAGGGGCCTATGCACCTTTTAATTCCCAGATTAGGTCTTAAGTGAGATATGTGTATGTCCTCTTCACACAGGTGATTTTCATACTAGGATAATACTGGTAGAGTGAAATTCATCCCAGTTCACACGGCTTGTATGGGGGTCTCCAAATCCATTAAACTCCAGCTTAAGGTCACAAGTGATACAGAGAAACTTGTATGGGTCCTCTGTACTGGGGTGAATTTCACCTAGATGCATATGTATATGGGGTGAAATCTGGCCCCACTGAAACTCCCATTGACTTTAATAAGACCATGATGTCACCCATAATGTTATATGTTTGTATATTTATTTACATATATAATTTTTCAAAAACAAAAAATCAACATGCAAACAACAACAGCAGCAACAACATGTATCAGAGGTCTAAATTAACTCCATTAAATCTCAGAAGATGCAAATTAAGGCTAAAATTCCGTGTTTAATTCATTTGACAACAGCTACAGTGGCACTTGCAGCAGGGCTAATGGGGACCAGAATGACTGCTGAAGGCTCAAGATCTTGGGACCTCTAGACTTTCATTATGCTATATAGTAGAATAACCCTACAACACTTTTGGCCAAATTATCTGCAGGTGTTAATTGACACCGATCCATTCAAGCTATTGGAGCTGCACCATTTTATACCAGCAGAATATTTCTTTGGCCCTCTATTTGATTTTTTGACAAGTAAGTAATATATTAATTTTTTCTGTCACCATAATCATTATGTTAAAGGTGGCTGAAAAGATGTTGTGCCAGAGCTGATCGATTTTCATGTCAAATTTGCAAGGCTGAAAATAAACAAAGCCAGGCGAATAATTGATTTTTTGGTTTGGTGGCTGAATTGAAAAAACAAACCAAAAAAAGGTTTCGTTTTAGTTTAAAGTTTAGGTTTTAGTTTTTTAATTAAATCTAGCTAAATTTAGAAATGAAACATTTCATTTCCACACTTTTTTGAACAAAACATTTTGGCTTTTTCAAAATCCCCCCTCCCCCCACATTTTTTTGGCCAGATTTATTTGCCCAGTTCAACCCAAATTGGTGAATAGTTTTGATTGACCCCAAAGTGCAATTTTCAGCAGATAAACTATTCATCCAAAAAATGTCATCCAACTCCAGTAATAAAGTCCCATCAAGCATCCCACGCAATGTTTTGACTTTTATAGGACTTTATATCTCTATGGCTTAGGCCTCACACTCCCTTCATGAAACCTTAACAATGGGGTTAAAGATGAAGTGCAAGTCTTTCTTACAATTATGTGCATTTAGGCCCCAGTGCAGCAAAGCACTTCAGCACAGGAGAAATCCCATCTGCATTCACTAAAGTAGTCAAGCACATCCTTAACTTTAAGCGTATGAGTATTCCTATTGGCTTCAAATGGGACTGCTCAGATGCTTAAAGTTATGTGTGAGTTTCAGTGCGTCACTGTATCAGGGTCTTAAATTAGAACCTTAATTAATGGTGTGTTAAATTCCTTTGTTTTTAAAAAGGAGCTAAAAAAGATAACATACACAGCACTAGAAGTGCAGTATCTACTCCTTTGTATTGTATAGATCATTGTACTAAATTTTGACATTGACACGGATACTCCATAGCTCTTGTGGCCTCTTCTGTCAATGCATATTGTTAATCCATTCATTGGCAACACTGCATCTCTGATCTTGCAAGCAAAGGCCTGTTATTGTTATATCCACACTCTTAAAAGGCATGAAGACCAAAACTGGGGGATTGCCTTCCACAATTCATGTTTGCAGTGTGTGTGTTTGATGAATAATCTTTCAGTTTGCTTCAGAGTAGAATTCTAGATGTCTTGGGGGTAGCGTGACCACATTTCCCAAAAGGGAAAATGAAACACCATGTAGGGCTGGCCCGAGCCCTGCTCCTCTCCCCCTCTGTGCGTGGGGCTGGCCCATTCCCTGCCCACCCTTCCCCCTCTGCACACGGGGCAGGCCTGAGCCCTGCTGCCTCCCTCATGCACAGGGCTCTCATCCAAGTCCAGCCTGCTCTCCAAAGGGGGCTGGCATTGCCCCTTACCTGAGCCCTGCCTGTTCCTCCACGTGGCTGGCGTAACTGCTCGCCCGAACCCTGCCTCCTTGCCATGTGGCATCCACCCAAACCCTGTTACTTACACACACACACCTCCACATGGCTGGCGTCACCACTCACTCCCCACCCCACATGTTCCTCTGCGCCCTCGAGGAGTGTGTGCCCCACTTTTTTTGTGAAATTGGGCATTTGTCTTGTTTGTTCTTGCCAACTGATCATCAGTTGGCAAGAGCAAACAGGACAGATGCCCACTTTCGCCAAAAAAGTCAGGACGGCCAGGACAGGGCTTAAAAAAGGGACTGTCCCAGCCAAAACAGGATATATGATCACACTACTTGGGAGGGAGGGGAGAAGTGAAACTGTTTGAATGCATTTACATGTGCACTGGTTATTTTATCCAAGTGCAAAATAAAATTAAACTATGCATATCCAGTGTAATAAAACACATGCTAGAAATCCATATCTAAAAGGAATTATCATGCATACAGCGTAATAATGTCTAAAATCTTAGTGTTTCTGCAGTTGTAAATAAATAAAAGCATGGGAGGGAAGGTAGAAATATTTTATTTGTGACTTTCTGGAACCTGCAGAGAGTTAGTTGAAATGTCCTGTGTTGTCTTTTGGACAGCATTGACTGCGCTGGAATATTAAAACTTAGAAATTCAGATATTGAACTACGGAAAGGAGAAACAGACATTGGAAGGAAGAATACACGAGTGCGGCTGGTCTTCCGAGTTCATATCCCACAACCCAACGGGAGAACTCTGTCTCTGCAAGTAGCGTCCAACCCTATTGAGTGTTGTAAGTAGCAATAGCCTTCTTGTTCTTGCCAGGTATTGTACAACCAATTGCCTGACATACAGCCTGTCCTTGTCAGTATGTTAAATGTTGTTTCATCGCATCTGTCCATTGTCTGAAACGTGCTTTACATCTCAAAAATGTATTTTACATTGCATGAAAAGTATTACCCGTTTCCTTGGCAAAACAATATCTGGTCCCTTGTGCATTCACTCCTACAGGAAGTTCCTTTGCAATACATGAAGAGCCACGTTAAGCTGGTGTTTGAACTTGAACTGACTTGGGCAAGTTCCTTTATGCTGAGAGGCCCTTTCACAGGGATAACTGCTATTAAGAGTTTTGGAGAGCTCCAGTCCAGCCTCATTTCTCCCCCACCAAAAAATCCCTTTGACAAGGAGCTAGTGAGATATTTAAAATTGCCGTATTAGTGTTAGTTTACTGCAGTTTCAGGAAATTCCAAGAAACTGACCTTCAGTATTGGGGTCTTTTTAATAGAACAAACATCACTTTATAAACCTGTCAGATTTGGACATAGACTTCTCTTCACCCGACCCCGAGACTCCCATTTCATTCTTGCTCCATGAGCCTAGTAAATACAGAAAAGGCCCTTTGCTTCATTTAACTTTACAGTTTTTGTCTAGCTGGGAAAAATCAAGTTTCAGTCTAACTCCTGTTGCTTTCAGTACTGGATGAAACTCCACCAGCTTTTGGAGGTTCTTTTTGACTCAGATTAGCAGCCACAAATTCAGATTCTAATTAACTGAACCCTTTTTTAGAGGATCTTTTACCTATCTCTCTTATTTCCCTTTGTTCCCCTGGAAGTAGCAACACAACTGAGAACCGTTTGACAGTCTGCCTTCCCAAATTGCCGTAGGCATAGGATCTCATCCACAGCACTCTTGAGGGGGAGGGAGGCTCTGAGCCTTCCATCATCCCCCACCCATAGCATCAAGTTTTTTTTGTGGGTTCAGAACCTGCTGCTGCTCTTTGTGCCATTCCCAGGAGAGGTGCTCCAGACTGCACAACATACCTGCGAAGCCCTGTGTAATGTAAAATTTGGGGTTTCTTGGAAGCACAGTGCTCTTTTGGGTGTGTCTAGAGAAGAGCAGACCCAGATTCCACCACCAGAATCTGATGTGTAACTATCAGGTCTTGAAACCAGAAACCCTTTTGCCTACAACTTAAAACCTTTCCTTCCCAAGCCAATCTCATTTAAAGAAACAAACTTTTTTTTCTAAGAAAAGTTAAGCCTGTGCTATGTGCTAGGTATGAAGAGTAGCAGAACCTCCCTAATACTAAGAGCTAGAACGGCACAAGCTGGTGTCCTAAATACTATATCTACATATATAATATGTATTTATTACATTTTTTCCCTCCTTCCCCATTTCAGGATTGTTAAAGGCTAAATTTTGCTAAGGGTCAAATTCTAGCCTGAAATGCACCTACAAATATATCCTGATCCTACCTCCCAATTAAATCTATGAGAGTAGGATCAGACTGTAATGCCTAATATGCCAAATTCAATTATCCAGTAAAAATGAGGCTGGCTATATCTGCGTGCCATGTAAGTCAGGGGTTGCAGTGTAAAATACTATGGACTGAGCGGAAGTGCAGTGTATTATCTCCAAACAAAGCAAATATTCTTGCAATATGACAAGTGCAAAAAAAAGTGTACCGTATGTTATTTCAAGTGCAAAAATCTGAAATAATCACGTGTCGAATACTCCATAATCCCTTGGTGCATGTGAGACCAGGAGGACCTAGTAATATGGATAAAGTACTCACATCATTCTCGGAAGCACAGGTATGCAGGCTGAATACCTCAGTTGAGAATGATAAAATAGGTGCCATGAGGCTATAGGTTACTGTTTGCATGGTCCATGTGCAATTTGGTACTTAGAGCTTAATGGAACCATGCTCTCCAGCCAGGGTCTCTAACTGCTGGGTTACTGAAGTCATGAGTACAGTGTGGCATTTTGCCGAATTGCAAACCCTGCATTGAGCAACGTATGCCTATTTTGGACCCAGAGGCTCTTGCTGTCATATGTGCCATATAAATATTTGGCATAGGTATGGTAGAATGTGGCTTTATATTATGGGAAATTCCTTTTAAAATAAATAAAATAAACATACCGTTTTAAGTAACACAGAGCAAATTGGCTTTTTTAACTGAACAGAATGTTCTTTGTATGGTTCTTTTGAATCCATAGTACCTTATTATAATAAAAGCATTGTTTACAATTAAAGCACTTAAAACCAACTGTACACTGAGTTTCCTGTAGACCTCCTGAACTTTCTTGAGTTTCTGTATCAAACTCAGTTTGTCTAATAAAAGTAAAAGTTGGGTCACTTATTTAAGTAATATTTACTAATTTAGTGTGTGTGTGTGTGTCTGTGGTTGTTTTTTTCTTTTCTTTTCCTTTTAAAACTCTCCAGCTCAAAGATCTGCCCAGGAACTGCCTTTGGTGGAGAAGCAAAGTACTGACAGCTTTCCTGTGATTGGAGGGAAAAAAATTATACTCTCTGGCCATAACTTTCTACAAGACTCCAAAGTCATCTTTGTGGAGAAAGCGCCAGGTATTTTTCTTTACAAATAGACAGTCTGCATCCTTTTCTTGTTTTGAAACCCAATGGAAATTTGATTACTGAATGGTGGTAATGTAAACACTGTCGTCCCATTTTCTTCCACGTTTTCCACGTCATAGGGGTGGAGCTGTGTAGGTGGTCTGAGCACTGTGTCATGTTATGGTTGTAGATAATGGAGTTATAGCTGTAGATATGTTTCATTGCAGGCATACAATTGTGACACTGAAAGTGAGAGTTTGACGTTTATTTTTGTAGCAAACCACAACTGTACCTGGCAGGTTTTTTTAGTTATTCTAGTCAAAGGCATTCTAAGAATTTCATCACATTTTAGTGTGAAAACCTGCAAGATACTGCTGCTTCTTAAACATTTTTATAATTAGTGGGGAGATCACATTGACAGCACCTTGGTGCGGTAGGTTTGGTGGGGAAGGGGATGTGTTTTTTTTTTTCCTTTTGTGGTGAATTTTTTTTTATTGATAATAGAGACCTTTAATCCTCCGTGTCGGGTTGTGTAGAAAATGTAAGCCTTGAAGGGCTTTGATCATTTATTAGGTGTTCGTTTAAGAGGATTAACATTGTCAAAAGCCTGTCCAGTGGAGGCTCATTCATTTCAAAGGAACAATTTTATTTTGCCATTAAGAACCAAGGTTCTCTCCCACACACTTTTAGTCATCAAGCTTATCATTACTGCAACCGATATGCTAGCATCTGAGTGTCCCAACTCACCCTCAAGTCAGTGGGCATTGAGGGCACTCAGTACCTTATGGGATTAGGCCCTATTTGAAGTTTCAGGTTAAAGCATCTGTAGGGATTGTGGTTCATGTAACAATAATGCAAAATACGGTATTTTATTTCTGATGAGATGATGGTTAGAGTGGAGCTGTGAGTAAAAGGCAGGCTCTGAAAGGAGACAATTAAGGAGGAGGAGTATTCTTGTTTTGGAAAGGGTTTCCCTGGTGCTGGCGCAAACCGTACATTCCACAGCTGCCTGCTGCAACCCCCTGAACTGTAAGCTGTCTTCTGAGCTCCTCAAGCACTTAGCATCTCACAGCCATTCAAGTGCAGGCTTTGACATTCTGTCTGTTTAACCCTCACCATTCATTAAGTTCCAGTAAGACTACACTTCCCTGCTGTGTGACTATTGTCAATGGTATGTCTGGGGGAGGCATGTGTTTGTGCTGAGTCAGGGAACCTCCTTAACAAATCTCATTAACAAATCAAAGTAGATGTGAATTTATTTCAGAGTGGTCCCTTCAGAACTTGACCCACTCAAAGAAACCCAAAGAGCCCGTCTGAAATTTCCCAGTGGGGTTCTGATTTGGCATAATTTAGGTAATCAAAACTATACCTAGGAATATCTCCATTAACGTGAATGGCTCAGATTCTCTGTTGGTGCAAATTGGCTCCATTGACTTCAAAGGGCAACTTTTGACTTCAGTGGAACTACATTGATTTCACATCTGCTGAGGATCTGGCCAGATGTGCCTGAGCAGTAATGCAAATATCTGTCTATCTTTTAGAAAGTGAAAGAATTACAACTTAAAAATATAAGTTCCAGAATCTGAATGAATTGGGAAGAAAAGATTATGTTTCATTTCTGTTTAGTCCTCCACGTATGGAAAATGGGTTAGGATGACATTTCAAAAATGAAAATCTAGATTGGACTCATTACAGGAAGGAAACTGCGTCACAGATTGCCCTCTTTGATGCATGTTTTTTTCTGCTTTACTTTCTCACTGCACTGGAAAAATTTTGAAAGGTCATCCTTAAAGGAAAGGAGTACTTGTGGCACCTTAGAGACTAACCAATTTATTTGAGCATAAGCTTTCGTGAGCTACAGCTCACTTCATCGGATGCATCCGATGAAGTGAGCTGTAGCTCACGAAAGTTTATGCTCAAATAAATTGGCTAGTCTCTAAGGTGCCACAAGTACTCCTTTTCTTTTTGCGAATACAGACTAACACGGCTGTTACTCTGAAACCCATCCTTAAAGAGTACCTCTGAATATGAAGGTATCCAGTCATCTGCAGGTAGCATCGCCTGGGTATATAAAGCTATCCCATTTTGCAATATGACATGCCAAAACCAAAATTTGCCTTCAGTTCCAGGGATCCAAATAAAGGCCCAATCCTGCAGTTCTTACTCAACAAAAATCCTGTTGCAGTCAAGGGGAGCTTTGAAGGCTCCTGGAATTCAAAATCAGATCCAAAATACAGTAGAACCTCAGAGTTAACAAACACGTTTGGAATGGAGGTTGTTCGTAACTCTGAACAAAATGTTATGGTTGTTCTTTCAAAAGTTTACAACTGAACATTGACTTACTACAGCTTTGAAACTTTACTGTGCAGAAGAAAAATGCTGCTTTTAACCATTTTAATTTAAATGTAACAAGCACATAAGCAGTTTCCTTACCTTCTCAAACCTTTTTTTTTAAATATCAGGGAGTAGCCGTTAGTCTGTTAGTCTGTATCCACAAAAACAACAAGGAAAGAAGTAGGGTTTTTATCCACAAAAGCTTATGCTCAAATAAATCTGTTAGTCTTTAAGGTGCCACCGGACTCCTAGTTGCTTTTTTTAAACTTTCCCTTTATTTTTTTAGTAGTTTACATTTAACACAGTGCCATACTGTATTTGTTTTTTTGTTTTTTGTCATTACTGCTGCCTGATTGCATACTTCTGGTTCCAAATGAGGTATGTGATTGACTGGTCTGTTTGTAGCTCTGGTGTTTATAACTTTGAGGTAAATGTAATTTTTTAGGATTTTAAAAAAAATGAATAAGAAATGAAACAATGAACAGGTGAGCACAGTACAACGTATTTTATATAAATAATGTCTATGTGGATGTGTATGCTGAAGTGGAAGTAAATAATAGAGTTCTTCCACCTCACATAGAAAAACCCACAGGAAGAGTCCTGGGGCACATGGGATTGTGGGCAGGGGGAGATCCATATGCTATGGGTTCCCTCTGCATGTGGATAACATCAGAAGAATCCTTCCCTGCCCCAAAATGTCTAATGAATCAGGAGCTACTTTGCTATCTATGGTGAGTATTCCATCTGTTTATACTAGAAAGTCTAGTCTGGTGTATAACTGAGGCTTAAATCATAGTCCAATTTAAGTAATCTGGGTAGGTTTATTTTACTCGTATGATGAAAACCTTGTTTGGTACATTCAAATGGTTCAGCCTCACAAAGTGCTGAGCAGCACCTTGAACACCGATAAAAGTTAATGGGAGTCAGAGGCACTCAGCGCTTCGTAGGACTGAACCCAAGTCTCTACAAGCCCTAATGCAGGCCTTCCTAGTGACACAACCTCCTTGAGATCCAAGATCCCATAAGAGGTAGCAAGAAGAGCATCTGCCTTCCACTGTAAAATGATTAATCCCTTAGACAAAATCATGGCTACATTCAGAAAGTGAAGCTAAATAGGTTGTCTACTTAACTTATTTCCTCGGCTCAGCTCCTCATTTGCTGCATCACCTAATGTAACATGACGTTTAAAACAACTGCGCATGATACACCATTGTCTCAGTGACAGGCTTTTCCTAATTGTTCTTCAGCAAAACCACTACATTTTGTTTCAAATTGAAATCAAACAATAATTTCAATTATCGTTCATTCTCCCGATGGGATCCTCTAGCAACTATACTTTTAAATAAAAGCAGGGCAGGAAATGGAGCACCAGTACAGTCAGACTCTCTCTCTCTCTCCCCTTCCCCTGCCCTCCCCCCCCACTTAGAACGTTAAGTTACTAATCTTTATGAAGATTACTAGATATATTACTCACTTTTTTGTTGTTGTTGTTTGTTTTTAAATCTAAATGTTGATCACATTTCTACTGGGTAGCAGTTAACTCTAGGATTTCAGCTATTACAAATGTAATAGACCTTGTGAAAAATTACAATCATAAAAAAAAAAAAGAATGTAGCAGTTATATATAATTTTACATTACTGAATGGAACCCACGTAGTATAGTCCCTACTCCGGCAAAATCCCTAGACTAGGGTGTAGATGTAATGTGATTAAGATCGTGATATTCTGCATGTTTAATTGGTTAATGCAGGATGGGATTTCTGTCTGAATAATTTCTTTATGTCTGCTGAGCGCATTGTAGTCCACTGAATGTTTTCCCATGCATGAGTTCTGAGTTTTCTGTCTTTAAGGGCTAACCCTCAGCTGTTGTAATCTCCTGAGGAATGGCATTATCCTGGCCTCTTTGCGTGGGGAGTCTGTCTATCTTAACAATGACTCATACAAAAGGGAATCCCTGAAGAATGATCAAGTCGGTTCTTGAACTGGGGAGGCAGCAGAGTCGTGTTGTCAGTTAACCCCTGAATTACTATTTTTCAGCAACGAAGTGTTTGAAACAGTGTGAAATACTAACACAGCCCGTAAGATGCTGCATCTCTTGTGGAGAAGAAAGTGGTTAGTTGAGGGGATTAGTTGTATTTAAAAGGGCATGTTTAAAAGTAGAATTTCTTTGTAATACAGCACAGCATCAAGGCAGAAGGGCAGCTCTTACAAGATAAATAATGCGTCTTTTCAGAAGCATACTATAATATGCTCAGACCTTTTATACTACCACAAAAAAGTTCAAGTACTGAAATAAGTCCTTATTTCAAAGGATTTTGGTCAATCCTTTAGTGCTTGCACATCAGACCATATTTTCCGGTGATGAAAGTCCATATAAAATGTGCATCCAAGAAACTCAGCCACAGTAGTAGTAAAAATATGAATGCCAGCTATGCTTAAGAGGGTTGACCTTTTAAATTCAGTATTCCCTTACATCAGTGGGTCCCACAATGACTTTGTTCATTACTCTTTGTGCATTACTCTTATGTATGTTCTGCTTTTTCAATTTACCTCTCCATTTAAAGTTTGTGGTTTTCTCCTCCTGCTTGAAACAGAAAAAACCCAGATTTTCAAAAATGACAAGTGATTCTGGGTTTCTCAGTTTTTGCTGCTGGACATTAGACACAGTATAGAAGCCTGAGTTATTTATTTATTTTAGTATCGTCTTCAGAAGTTAGATGCTCAACAATTTTGCCTGGACACTTGCGGCACAGGAGCACAAAACACCTTAATATTTGTATACAGGCATTTACACATGAAGAAAAGGCATTGCATTTTATTTACATAATTTGATGCAATTAGAAACACATTTGCTTTCCGAGAAAGTACACTGGGCTTAGAAATGACAAAATATTTCCTTTCTGACACAATGACTTCAAAGAACATAGGTTCTGTTCTAATGTTACAAGGGATGATGCTGACTAATTTGTTTTCCAAAACTAGTTTTTAAGTAGCAGCATTAATTTGCAAGCTGTAGAAGGCAAAGAAACACAAAGAGAGTCCTATACCAAACCAGAAATCACCATATTGCAGACCATGCTGCTGATTACCTTACAGCAATATTATTATGGATGATGACCCACAAAACTGAGTATATAATTATTGTGACAGTAAAATAACAGCTTCTCTTCAGAATAGTTTGCAAAATGTTTCATAGGGTAACCAGCCAGGAACAGAACCAAGATCCACAGCACCAAAGGACAGCAAATACTAACAGATGAGGTTCAAGGGACTGAAATTCTCATTACTGGCAGACTTTTTCAGATTCTCCAGACTTTTCAGCTGTGATGCCAAATAGTTCTTCACAGGATTACATGTGTGTTCCATATCTTTTTTAGTAAGGCAGAATTCCACTAATGCATTTGAAGCCCCATACACACTCATTTGGCTCTATGCTTAATGACCAGATCAGGAGGTAAAAAGAGTTAAAAAACTGAAAGGTCAGAGTTCAATGACCAAGATCATTACCGAACTGTTTTTTTTTTTGAATAAATTCAATCCAAAATTCTGTTTTTTTACCTTTAATTTATCGAGGTGTCTCTTTATGGATAAGGATATACATTTGTACTTTCCATGACAAATGTAAGAGCGCACGCATTTCTCATACTTCTGTCATGTATACTAGTAAATTTCACAAGATTACTGTTTCACAAGTATTGTTGTTTCTCTGGATGACTTCAGTGGTTTTGAAGATGTTGTTAATTACTCAAACATCAAATCAGCAGCGATTACTAGCGCCAGCATATTCTGAGACCCGGCGACAAAGCTGACTGCCCTTAGATATTACGCCTAAAGTCAATGAAGCTTAAGTCTCCAAAGAATGTCATCTTTTTTTCTGTTTCTGGAATGATCTCAAACAGAACAGGATTTTCTCAGATTTAGTCATTATTAGAAGCTATTAAACAAAGCTTTTTGTAAATATCATTTATTCTGTCACTTGCTATTTCAAACATTTGCTGTCTTGCTTATTTGTGATTGTTTCTTTTCCTTAGTAGGGCAGGCATAGCTCTTAAAATCTATATAGTTAGATGCCATGGTAAGGGGTAGAGCCAAGCAAGTAGCTGGCTTAAAAAAATGTATTTGGTTTGGTGGCTGAATTGAAAAATATGGGGGGAAATTCTGTTTTTTTCCAACTGAAATGGATTTTTTTTTTCCTTGATGGAACAACATTTTGTTTGGGTCAAGTGAAATGCTTGGAATGTTGATTTGAAATGGCATTTTCTACACAAAATGTTTGATTTTTCAAATGAAATATCAAAAGAGTTCATTTCAAAATGTCAAAACAAAGCATTTAGACATTTCAATTTTTTCCCCAAAATTGTTTGCCAGATTTGACCTAAATTCACTAGTAGTTTTTATGCCCCCCAAAATGCAGTTACTGGTAAATTTACTATTCACCCAAAAATTTTTGCTCAGCTCTAGTGATGGGTGCTATAGAAAAGACTTCAGATAGTTAAAGAAAATCAGGTTTCTGGTGCATCTGCTCAGAGAAAGCACATTTTAAATTTGCTTTCAGCAAGTATTTCACCAGGCAAGCTTAAATTCACCTATTATAAACTTTTGTGCTAGTAAAACGTGATCTAGTGAAGGTTCACAGACAGCAAACACAAAAGGGAAGGGACTACAGCCAACACGTATTCATTTAGAAATGTGAAGAAACATTTTGCTGGTTGTTTTGCAATTTTCATGATCTCTAGCAAAGAATAGAACCAATGTGCTGCTGCTGCAAGGTAAAACTTCTGTCTGAAAGCATAGAAACCTGTTGGGAAATCTCAGCTTTGCCTGCTGAACATTGCCCAAGCAAAAGCTTTTCCATACAGCGGGTATTCAAATGCGGGGCTGTCGCACGAGGTCATTTAGTTTGCCAAACATCTGATAACTGATATGTTCCTGAAGCAGCTTTGCATGTAATGGACAGTCCTGAGGAATCATGCGGGCTTTTATTTTTTCTCTGAGGCCCTGGAAAGCTCACGGTTTGAGTCTGTTTTGGCGAGATGTGACGTGGAGACTGGTGACCAGAGTTTTGGCAGAGCGCCATTCGGTAAAAGATCTTACATTCTCAGAGATCTTTCCATTGCTCCTTCTATTGCTAGTCACAGTCACAGTTTGGAGGGCAACTAGCCAAAAAAAAAAAAAGGGTAATGTTACACACTGGTAATCAAACTGTAGCTCATAGAATAAATAAGCAAGTGGCATAATGCGCTTATAGATGAGCAAATGCTACATAATTTTATCTTTGTCTGCCAGTTTATCAGAGGTCAGCACACACATTCCACTTAGTACTAAGAGTTTATTCACTGGCTCATGTGCAGTGGGAGAGACTAGAAACTTGAGAGGCATACAGTTGGGAGCACAGAGCTCATGTGAAGGTCACTTGTACCTTGTTCCTAGAGATCTATTGGTAGCCAAGGAGGTTTCTGGCCATTGACCAGAAACAGATATCCTTGGGCTGATAGTTTCATCAAATAATGGGGTCATTAGATGGCCGAATCTTTTCATGCCTATGCAGAAGCTATGACATAGCTTGTAGGAAATGTCAGCATGTTTCAGATTTCCCTGGCTTTTTAGCCTAAGGAATGGTAAAGATAGAATGGGAGAGCATCTGTACGCATGAGATGGTATCATCACCAAGGTGCCTCTGTCACAGTTAAGAGTAGTATTTGTTAAATGCCTTTGGTCAAGTACAAGCATCTACTGTGGACTAAGGACAGGTATTTTATTTTTTTTAAAGGGAGGCAAAAGGTACGCAGGCAAGTGTACCTACAGTTGCATGCTACTGCAATTGCACATCAAAATGGAAATTTAGTGAGCTACCTAGCCATTTGAGGGATAAAGCATCTGTTTTGTGCATGCAATGGTGTTACTTGTGTGCAGACCTCAGACTTCAGCTTTGTACAATCTGATCCTTAAATACTATATTAGTGTATATAGTGCATCACTCTAATGTTATCAATGATATTTTATGCACACCCCATCCACAGAGATAGGTAAAGGTCCAGTGAGCTAAAGAACTGTAGATCCCAATAGTAAAGCTCAGAGTGCGGTTCCGTAGAAATGCCTCTTAGAAAATGTGTGGTATTTTCAATCACATTTTCAATTAGGTTTAACCAGAATGTAATGGCAAATTCAGATGTGCAGAAGTGGACTGAACTGAGGAGGGGCAGGTTCTCTGGCAGTATCTATGGTTGGCTGGGCTGAGTTGCCAACATTCCTTCAAATAAGACAGTAACCGGGAGACCACGAGTCCAGTTGCCAGACAGGTGTTCGAGCATTCTTGTGAATTTTAGATTACATCTGTGTGGATTTGACAAGAGGGATCCTTCCTCTTCCCTCCTTTCCCCCACTCCCTACTACTCTGCAAACAAACCTGATTGGCTGTGCAGGAGTGCCATCCAAACACACAGATTTAACTCTGACCCTTGGGGGATTGGAGCTAATGAACAGACGAGAGGTGGGATGGGACACCAGCCTAGGAAAGATGATAACATGACTGAAAAAGGACTATAAACTTGCACCTTTCTACACAGTTTTGTGCTCTGCATTTGCAGTTGTATCTCCTATTAGTAGGTTAATTTCTTGTTGGTGTCATGGTAGAAGCAGAGAGAGACTTGAAGGAGGAGAGGACAGTGGGTCAGTTCAATGAGGGCACTCCATGTGTAAAGAAGAGCATGGAAGAGAGTATAAAGATAGTTAAGGGAGAAATAGAGAGATAAGGGGCTCTGTCAAGGCTTGCATCATTTGCAGAGAGGAGTGCCGCAGAGGATGACATAAGAGACAAGGGCAGATTATGTAGGGAGGGAGTATCAAAGGCATTAAACTTGAGCTGGATGTTTTTGGAATAGAGGGAGCCAGTGGAGGGATTCAAAAGGATTGGGGAGTGGCAAACTCAGATTGACATGCAAGGAAGATGTATGTATTATTTTGACTAGATCCAAGAGTGATGTGGGTGTCAGAGAGGCCAGAGAGGAGGTTGCAACGGTCATGATGGGAGAGGATGTGAGCCTGGATGAGAGTGGCCGGATTTGGGCCCAACTTGGCTGCGCCAGGAAAGAGAGAAGGAGAAGTCGGTGATGACTCCTGGGTTACAGGCCCAAGTGCATGGGGAGCAGACGGTGGAGCTGTCAGTGATGACAGAGGGCGTGGGAGGAAAGGAGTGGTTCTTGGAAGGGAAGATCTGGAGTTCAGTTTTGGTGGTGATAAGTTTGTTGACTGGAAGATATGCATTGGAGAAGTTTGAGAGACAGGATGAGATGCAGGATTAAGCTGAGGGAGTTGGCTCAGGATTGTATGGGAGAGAGTATAATTTGAAGATGGAGGCATTACATGGACAGACCTACTAGCAGAATTTGGTCTTAAGAGCCATTCATTACTACTGTTGATAATGTGTGGAAAGGAAACTACTCGACTTGAATTTCGTGTTCCAGAAGGAGTTTTCAGGGCTGACAATTAAGAGAAGGAAGAAACTATGAGTTTACTTGTAAATAGAGTATATTTGATTTAGAATCATTGAGAGGCAACAGATGTAGAACTCCAAATTCTGTTTCTGGAGTCACTTTTTAGCAAAGAAACTTATTTAAATGATTAGTCTCAAAATATAGTTAATTTCAAAGGCCTAGTTGAACCAAAAATAATGCAATTTGCTAGAAACCATGTAATAAAGTTAGATAAGAAGATACATCTGATAGACACTGCAAAGTGCTTTGTATTCAGAGGTAAACATGATGCTATTTCTTTGGGGGTGTCTTGGTTTGAGAAACTTTGAGAAGCTCCCAATCTAAGAAAATGTAATGGGGTCTGACTTTCAGATGGTGGGTGCCTACACACACTGTGATACATAGAAGAAGCAGGCTTTTATCTGATTTTTATTATGTGGCTTCTCGACAACATTTTGTTGTTGTTGTTCAATTAAGCTTTTTTTTATTTAAACAGAACTTTGAAAGAAAAAATAACTCGCCTTTACATCAGAGATCCTGTGTGCATTTGAATACAAAACTCAGCTCAAATCTGCAAAAAATACATAGGAGTAGGAACACAAAACTCAGCCTTACATTGCAAAAGTGTGTATACAAATACACCCAAAATCCCATCATCCTCATAAAAATAAATATATTCCAGCTATGGGTGAACCTGTAATGATGGGTTTGAATTTGGCATCCAAAAGTGCAGATACTGGTCAGAAGACCTTCTCAGTCTTTGTCCCCCCACAGCCATCCTCCCCCACTAGGCCTTGACTTCTCTGGGAAAAGGCAACAGGTTGGTGGGAGTTTCAGACAGAAAGGGGAAATGGAGCACATAAAAGGGTTCTTTCTTGTCCTGGGGAGCAAAATGGCTGGAAATATAAGAGACAATGGGAGGGTTTCTCTGGCAGGGAAGAAGGAAAAGCTGGAAGGAGGGAGCGTGTAGCTGGGTGTCCTTTTGACAGAGGGAGTGGGAAGAGACAATGGTGAAAACCAATATAACCAGAGGAGAAAATCAGAATAATGGCTGAGAGAAGCACTGGCAGATAAGGGTGTCAGAACAGAGACTGAGCCCACAGCAGGAAGAGGAGGGGAGGGAGAGACTGAGGTGAGCACAGGCAGGAGATGCTTCCAGCATGGGGAGAGGAGATGATTGCATGCAGAGGATGGAGCTGCTCTGAAGTTGGCTCTAGTCAAACCCTACACCCTTTTATTTACATAGATGGCAGGGACAGGGAGGGACTTCCTACTCAGTCCCTATTAGTGGAGATCTAAGAAACCACTAAACTAAAAGAAGCCGAGTGTTGTTGGGGAAGTTGAAAGAAAGGCCCTTATTGTATATACAAAAGGCGTTCTCCTGTGTTGCTCTAAACAATGTTTCCTCCTTTACACTCCTCCAGAGACAGACAGCTACTTAGCCAGTGCTGTTAATATTTCTGTTTTATATTTGCTAGTGCATACCCCATCATAAAGCTCTTTACAAATGTAAACTGATACACAGTCTGTACAGAGTGATCAACTTCATCCACAAGTTACTGAGCCCAGCATTATTTGGTTATGTACAGGGAAGTATAATTCCCTTCACTGGAGGAATCACTGGGTTAGGTTTTGTGGCCTGTGTCATGCATCAGGTCAGACTAGATGATCATAATGTTCCCTTCTGGCTTTAGAAGCTATGAATTTCTGAGCCTTGAAATGCAGCCACTTCTAGTGTGAGATAAAGCAACTGTTTAGCAGTGTGTGTAAGACAATAAGTGGGGAGCATTTGTTCAGTACTGAGTTGGAGAGAAGAGTGCCACCTTCTGAATCATCAGCATCATCTCCTACAGTTACTAGGTTTTAGGGCTGTCAAACGATTAAAAAAATTAATTGCGATTGATCACATTGTTAAGTAATAATAGAATACCATTTATTTAAATATTTTGGATCTTTTCTACATTTTCAAATATACTGATTTCAATTACAACACAGAATACAAAATGTACAGTGCTCACTTTATATTTTTTATTACAAATATTTGCACTGTAAAAAAACAAAATTCAATTAACCTAATACAAGTACTGTAGTGCAATCTATTTATCATGAAAGTTGAACTTACAAATGTAGAATTATGTACAAAGAAAACTGCGTTCAAAAACAAAACAATATAAAATTTTAGAGCCTGCAATTCCACTCAGTCCTATTTCTTGTTCAGCCAATCGCTCAGACAAACAAGTTTGTTTACATTTTCAGGAGATAATGCTGCCCACTTCTTGTTTACAATTTCACCTGTAAGTGAGAACAGGCGTTCTCATGGCACTGTTGTAGCCGGCATCGCAAGATATATACGTGCCAGATGCACTAAAGTTTCATATGTCCCTTAGTGCTTCAACCACCATTCCAAGGGACATGCGTCCATGCTGATGACGGGTTCTGCTCAATAACAATCGAAAGCTCTGCGGACCAACGCATGTTCATTGTCATCACCTGAGTCATATGCCACCAGCAGAAGGTTGATTTTCTTTTTTGGTGGTTCGGGTTCCACATTGGAGTGTTGCTCTTTTAAGACTTGTGAAAGCATGCTCCACACCTTGTCCCTCTCAGATTTTGGAAGGCACTTCAGATTCTTAAACCTTAGGTCGAGTGCTGTAGCTATCTTTAGAAATCTCACATTGGTATCTTCTTTGCATTTTGTCAAATTTACATTAAAAGTGTTCTTAAAATGAACAACATGTGCTGGGTCATCATCCGAAACTGCTATAACATGAAATATATGGCAGAATGCAGGTAAAACAGAGCAGGGGGCATAGAATTCTCCCCCAAGGAGTTCAGTCACAAATTTAATTAACACATTATTTTTTTAACAAGCGTCATCAGCATGAAAGCATGTCCTCTGGAACGGGGGCCAAAGCATGAAGGGGGATACGAATGTTTAGCATATCGGGCACGTAAATACCTTGCAAAGCCGGCTACAAAAGTGCCATGCAAATGCCTGTTCTCACTTTCTGGTGACATTATAAATATGAAGAGGGCAGCATTGTCTCCTGTAAATGTAAACAAACTTGTTTGTCCTAGCAATTGGCTGAACAAGAAGTAGGACTGAGTGAACTTGTAGGCTCTGAAGTTTTACATTGTTTTGTTTTTGAGTGCAGTTATGTAACAAAAAAAAAATCTATATTTGTAAGTTGTACTTTCACGACAAAGAGATTCCACTACAGTACTTGTATGAGGTGAATGGAAAAATACTATTTCTTTTGTTTATCATTTTTAATATTTGTAATAAAAATAATATACACTTTGATTCCAATAACACAGAATACAATATATATGAAAATGTAGAAAAACATCCAAAATATTTAATAAATTTCAGTTGGTATTCTATTGTTTAACAGTGTGATTAAAACTGCCATTAATCACGCTTAATTTTTTTTTAGTTAATCCCATGAGTAAACTGTGATTAATCGACAGCCCTACTATGTTTCCTTTGGAGGTTTCTTGTCCAAGTACACACTTGACTCAGCCTGCTTACCTCGTAAGAACTGATGGTATCTCAACACAAGGCTGGTTGATTGCAGGTCTGAATGAGAGGACTCCAACTTAATATCCACTCTCTCCTCTAGCATAGAAACCTACCCTTCCCTCAGGATATAATTGCAGATCAATCATCTCCATGTCAAGCGATAACATGAACACGCTTCACAAGGAATGAATGATTAGAAGATAAATCTAAAACTTGTGACTCCTGTAATGCGGAAGGATTTGGATGGCAGTGAAATACACATTAACTTGAATAAGTGTAGGGTAGGCTATGTCTGTAGGGCACCCAAAAATCAGAACATATGGTCATGCCATATTCTGCTCAAACAATGTCTCAGTTTGGACCCCAGTATTGCACAGTTTGCTGTGGATCTCCTATATTATAAGGTGAACTGAGCTGTTCAGGAAATCAGTGTTGACAGCAAACTCACAACAATTAATCAAACAATGGGCTCCTTTAGGAGAAAGTAGCTCCATACCTTTGATTGAAAAATATATCTGTGTAAAAACTACAGGCCCAATTCACCATTGCACCAAGCTCGGCTTAACTACAGATTGGAAGGAGGCAAAGTATAGGCAATGAAATCCTAGATAATATCTGTTCTTTTCTATGTCTTTGAGTGAGCCATGGTTATTGGGGAAGCTGGAATATTTTTAACCTATTCAAGTAAAGCAAGACAATGTAAGTGTCTACAAAGTCTCCTGTTATGTCCATTTCATGGAGGAAAGGCTTGAGTGATCACCAGATACAGATGTTATATGCTTTCTGGTTTCTAGTTCTTTTTTGTTTTGATAATGCATATTCTTTTACCTTGCTGTTCCTCCTCTTAATTTTTGTGTGCCTATAAAACCTTCACGTTAATGTAATCTTCCAGCTAAACTGCTGGTTTGATTCTTGTGATCTCTTAAACCTCTAGCTATTTAACAGCAATTTTCTGGTGTATAGAAAGTAAACACAGTCCTAGAGACATATAAAGATAATTTCCAATGTACACCAATAAGGATTATAAGACAGCAGAACAATTCTTTGGAAAGCCTTTATAGCTCTTTGACTCTAAGTTACAGCTGTATGAAGAAAAATATTGAAGCCTAACAAACCACAACGATATATGTAAGTAACTGATACTGTGAGGTTTACTCAACTTCTTTTAGCGCTTCTGCTGTGTTAAAACAGGCCTACAATGCCTTTTTATGTGGAAATCTTCTAGTTGGGTGTGGTGGGGAAGCCGTTCCTGTGACTCATGCTGCAGGGAATTCCCTAATGATTTAGAATATTTTTACTTCTGGACATCTGCACAGTTTCCTTTAATTCTGCAGTGAGCAGTTGATAGGAGTGAACTACAAAGAACCATTCACTGTTGAGCCATTTCATTTTAAATGGGTGTTTATATATTGAAAAGTTCAAAAAAACCCATACTAATGAAGTAGGTGTACCGTGTTTTCATCACTAGTAACTCCAGGGGCTTACTACAGACTGAAAAAAAACCCGATAAAGCAGAGCTGGATGAAGCACACTCAGAACAAAAAATGCTATCAATAACGGCACATCACAGTTATCAGTCTTTCAGTGTCAGACTTCCCAACAAATCCCTGTGTTTTCAGTTGACAATTATACTGATCACCAGCTGTAAATGATGACAAACAGCACTAAATATTGCCCTTCCAGACTCTAAGATCCATCCTGAGTAGAAAGAGCCAAACAGCTTCCTGCTTGCATAGAACTTTTGTTATTTGTGTAGCTAGTTCCTCACACTGGGCCTGATCCAAAGCTCATTGAAGACCCCCCAGAGTGGGGCCAAGATTTAATCTCCAGTAACTTCAGTGGGCTTTGCTCTATGTTCTCTGTGGTGTGCCTCCCTTCCCCGTACAAAAAAAATTAAAACCCTGAGGCATTCTCTTGATTCAAAAGAGAAGCAAAATGTGAGATTTGGAGAGAGACTTCCCATACATCTATCCCTTCAATATACCATAACAAAATGTTAACAAGCACTCTGACTGAAACGAGGCATTTGATTTCAAGAGGGGATTTTAAAAATACTTTGTAAACGTAAATAAATAAATAAATAAAATAAGTTGCTTGGAAAAGACTCTCTCTTTCTCTCTCTCTCTCTCTTTTTCTCATAACAACTGCCCATTTGGGTACAGTAATTCCAGAGAGTAAACTTTAACGGGAATGCCTGAAATGTGTCTGCTTCAGCTTTGTGTTATGTCTGTAATTTGAATTATTTGCATTTTGGAAAGGTATAAATTGCTCTGGTGTACTTTTGTTGGTCCTTGGCCAAGAAGGGAGTTGCCTTGGGCTCTGAGTCAGCCAGGCTGATGCAGATGTGGCAGACTTACAATGGAAACTTTTGTGGTTTATTGGTCCTCACTCCTCAGGCACATTCTGACAAGAGACAGTATCCTGCATACTTGGTAGGATACTGGGCATATGTGGCACTGGAAGAAAAATACTTTTCCCTGAGATAGGCAAATGTTTCAAGCCCCCACAAATTGTTCCATTCCCATCTTTTTTTTCTTTTCTTTTTTCTTTTCTTTTCTTTTTTTAAATTTCAGCTGAACTATATAAACCTGCAAAACATGTTTACTGTGAGAAGTTGACGTAGTGGTCTAAGGTTTCCCTCCTGGAGTTGATCCCAGTCCGTGGGCGTTGAGATTTCCTTCTCGGTTCACCAGACGTAACATGAAGAATTGTCTACTTTTTTGTCTCTGCTTCATAACAACTTCTCCTCCTTATGTTTTGGTTAAATGAAATGTCACTAACTCTTAATGAGTCGTCTGTTTCCCCGCCCCTTTAAACAGCAAAGGTCTGGACATTCTCAAGAGAATTTCTTATTGGACCAAAAGCTAGTGCTCTTATTAGCTTCTAGATAATAGCCAAAGAATAAGCACAGCTCGGGATTATTTTATATATAACAGTTTAGATTATATCATCTAAAATGTTTCTGAAAAAACTCACTCTTTGTCATCATAAAAATTTAAAAAGCACATAATGGCAGCACTGGATGAGGTAATTGAAAGATTAGCTGTAGAAGGAGCCATTTTGAATTTTACAAAAATATTGGCAAGAAATAAAAACAGAATCCTGAATCAAGTCATTCATCTTGCAAGGTGGAAATTAAACATAACGAAATAACCTGAAGTTTGGTAATCCATTTACAGAAGCAAATTTAACACATGCTAACTACTAGACTGCACTTCTTTAGGTAAAAACACTACTAAAGCAGAGGTTCCTAAGAAGACTGTTACTCTGAATAGTTTGTAGTGCTGTCAAAATTCTGATACTTTCAGAATCATGTTAATTTCAACTTCAGTTTAACTTTTTTTTTTTTCACAGAGAAAAGATGGGTCCCAATTTGAGGGATTGTGGTCAGGTTTTTTTATTGTCAATTTAGAAAAAGCATCTGGTAGATTAATTCTGAAGTTATACCCAGTACTCCTGCGAGGTCTGTTTAATCCTGGCAGTGCTAAAAGACACTGCTAGAAAGATTTGAGTGCTAATTCTTCTCTTCTGTCTTCCTACTATTGCAATACCTACTGCAAAGATTCTTCTTCTTGTTTATTTTTATTTGGCGGCATGATTTAAAATGGAGGAAGAAACTAAGGCATATATGCTGATTATTTCTGATAGAAATTAGTTGTGCTCAAAAGTGTGTAGCATTCACACTGTGTGTCTCTTTGTTAAGAAGAAATGGTTTTAGACTTAAAAACAATCACCAAAAGCCAGTTGCACTACAGCATTCCTTTCACAGTGGGAGTGCTGTACACAAAAATATTATTTACAGACATTTGTAATAAATCAGACAGTTTTAAATGTGTCACCTCCATCCTTGGCATGAAAGAGAAGAGAGAAGAAAAAGTGCATTCACTGGTACCTTCCAGAGAGGCTGTTTTTTTTAAACATGTGAACAGCTGTGTGGTGAAGTTCAGAATAACTAATATTTGCATTTGCATGTCCCAATGCAATAAATATACAAAAGAGATGACATCAAGTTTAATTTTCCCATTCACTCCAATGACATCTCATGTGCATTAAACCACAAGTGTCCCTGCTGCTGAACTCAGACAGCAATCTGTTTGTGGCCATTTGTACATATTTTTCCTTTTCTAGGATCAGTGAATGGAAACCTTACATTTTGTATTATTTTTCTCATTTCCCTGTTGTTGAGTTTTGAAACCCTGAAAAAAGAATCTCCTCATTGGCCACTTGTTCCTGTACCAATGAATTTTTTTAAAACAAATATTTCCCAAAAGAAATCACCAGAAAACCCAAAACTCATGGTTTAAAATTAATCTCATGTGGACACATTGAACTAATAGAACAGGACTGGCCAAAGCACAGCCTGCAAGCCAGATGCAGCCCCAAAATTCAACAATGTGGCCCACGGACGTACTAGGAGCAGATCCTTCACTGGTGTACATCGGTCTTTAATGTGGAGGTGTCACGCACAGAAACTACATTTCCCAGCAATGTTCCCTCTTGATCTAAGCAGCAGAAACGTAAACAGCTTGTGTCAGGCTGCTCGTATCAAAATAGAATATTGCATGCCGGGACCTATTGAAGATGAGGACAGCTATAATTTGATACCCTTCATTACACTGCTCCTTTTTAATCCTAACTCTTGGCTCTGATAGTATTTATCACTCATACATTTCAAAATACTTTACAAAGAGAGGTAAGCATCAATATTCCCATTTTACATATGGGGAAACTGAGCGGTGAAGTGAGCTACTCATATTAGTGATGAATTGTTTTTAATCCCAATCTCTTTACTCTCATCTTCTCCCTCCCTTTTAAACAAACTAAATGGTATCCCATGCTCCTGGCAAGTTACTTATGTACCTTCTTGGTTGGGCAAAGTTTGGGCAACCCATCAACAGAACTATTTTCCTTCTTCCTTCACCCCAACAGAACTTTTATAACTTGTCAACAGCTGTATGCTCAGGCTGAAGGGGAGAAAACAAAGCACAGAACTAGATTTATTTTCCTCCTTCTTTTGTCTTTTAGATGGTCACCATGTGTGGGAAATGGAAGCCAAAACTGACAAAGAAATGTGCAAACCAGTAAGTATGCCTTAATTTTAACATCACAATTAAAAATATGTTTCATTTCGCTAGCACTCTTCTTCCAGAGTGGGCTTTCCAAGACTTTGGCACTCTTTCCGAACCCTGACACAAACCAAGTACTAAGGCCTTCCCTCTTGGAAACCTTTCTTTTAATGGGAGTGGGGGCAAAAGGCCTTCAATGAAATCTATTCTGAAAATAAATGCATTTGGAATGTGTATTTTCAATATCTGGATGGGGCCAGCCTGTATCTTTTTTTCTTTTTGCTGGCTCAATTCCACTTTGAGCTCAGCAAAGAAAGATATTCAGTTCTGGGTTCTGCTTTTCTCAAAAAAACACACCAGACACAACACTTTCTCTGGCTTCCTTGTGCCTTCTCCAGAAATATTTGGAGTCTCCTTAGGAGACCAGCTTCACAGTTTGAGAAGCGTATATCTTTACAGACTTGATCACTGAAACCGTCACTGAAATGCAGCTATTTATAGGTGGGAAGCACGGCCTCTATTCCAGTCCAGCAATCCTACACAACGGTTTATTAGGAGACGTGAAGAATAATTTATCCAATGGAAACTACAGGGGAAATGTGGGCAAACTGTTTAAAGACCTGAATGTGAAACCAGCCAGGATACTAATCACTATCAATCACTCTTACTCATTCAAAAAAGTGCTAGGGGTCTTTTGGTGATCAAAAATAGAGCCACAGTCTTACTTTTGGGTCTAAAAGCTGATGCTGTCAGCAGCTAAGTCTGTTCTTAGCACCCTGTTGGAACATTGTTCCACTAATAATTCAGGGAAGAGAGCCATCTAAGGGATCACCAGCATCGCTTCCTGTAGCACTTGGTGTCCTTTTGAGATTTCCCACCCATGCATTGACCAGGCCTAACCTTCTTGGGGTGAGAAGAGCTGACAAGATCACCCCACGAACTGACGTGGCTGGAGAAATATGTTAGATAAAAAATATTTCATTGTGGAACATGGAAATACACCTCTACCCTGATATAACGCTGTCCTCGGGAGCCAAAAAATCTTACCGCGTTATAGGTGAAACCGTGTTACATTGAACTTGCTTTGATCCACCGGAGTACGCAGCCCCGCCCCACCCCCCGGAGCACTGCTTTACCACATTATATCCGAATTCGTGTTCTATCGGGTCACGTTATATCAGGATAGAGGTGTATTATTAAAAAAGAAAATCTTTTTGTGATATCAAGAGTAAGCTCTAATCACACCATTTAAAGCTTCTTTTCTTTCTATAGTACCCATACTGGGCATCAAAGCAGCTCAAACGTTATTAACAAATGTCACCCAGTGATGCCCGACTCCAATCTCATCATTCTGGAAACTACTGTTCTTAAAGTATAAATTCCTAGCAAGGAACATCTACAAACATGATACATGTGGTACAGTTTTGGTTATCTTGCCTTCACACTTCTGACCCCAATAATCAAACTCATTGCTGAAGAAACCCAAATCTAGGCCAAGCTGCAGGGAGCATTAGCCAGAAAGGACCCAGAAAACCTGCTGCAGGCACAACCTTCAGCTCCACCAAGGCTTGCTCACCAGTTGGTATGCAGTGACGATATTTCTCTTTGGGAACTCAGCAGAGACATTCCCATAGTTGATGTGCTCGTATTATTGTGCAGAGCCACTGTCTCAGATATGTACTGACTTTCTAATGTTTGTTTCTGTAGAATTCATTGGTGGTGGAGATACCACCTTTCCGCAATCAGAGAATTACCAGTCCTGTTCAGGTCAATTTCTATGTCTGCAATGGAAAGCGAAAGAGAAGCCAGTACCAGCTATTCACCTATCTTCCTGCTAATGGTAACAATATATTTCTAACCTCCGGTAGTGGAAACTAGAGAGATGAATATTTGCTAAAAAGACACAGAAAAAAGATAGAATGTAACCGATAATAATTCTGTAGCTCACTCGAGCAATTTAGGGCTGTAATTATTGCTATAAAATAAAAAATGTGAGCTGCCCCACTGGGCTGTCTCTTAATTTGCTGTCTGAAGAAGACACCTTCCAAATAAAGTGTTTCCTTTTCAGTGGTAGAGACTTCTGAGCTCTCTCTTGTTGGAACAAAATCACAACAAGCGTTATTCATTGTCTGCAAAGCCTGTGGCCTCAGGGGGACCCTGGATTGTGCCTGTGTTTATACATGCTCAATACATCTAAGAGCTCCTCATGTGGCACATGAGGAGAAAGAAGGTCCTCTGTGCCCGTGGGCAGCAGAAAGACTCTTTAAAAAATGAGATTGCTGAGCTGTCTCTCAGGCTTCCTCGAGAGTCCCAACTTCCCAACCCCAGAGAGCATATCATTCAAACAATGCTTCTGAACTCACCCCACAAATTGTGCTGTGCTCTGAGCTGGAGCTGGTGGGGATTTGTCCTGCCACCCGTCCTTCACCTGCCTGCCTGTTTGGGGTTGGAAATTGAGTCTCAAAGTGAGGTGAGAATCCCTCCCAGTGTTACTTATAGGCTACTGTGGGTGCTGAACACACAAGCTCCTTGAATGTGGAGTTGAGAGGCCAGTTCTAGCCTAGCTTAGGATTGAGTTAGGGGGTAGTTAATGCTATTTGCAGGACAGGTGCCTGGCCCCAGGTCAGAGATAAAATGAAGTCCACAGCGTCCTTTTGCTGTCTGTCAGGTTGGTGGGCCAGAGGGACCTGTCAGTGACTCTCTGTAGAACAGGCCATACAATGGAGTAAGAGGGAGCAGGCATTGCTAACTCACTCTTGAGCAGCTTGGCTCAAGAAGCATTTTTCTTTCTCTTGAGAAAAACAAGGCCCATTGCACTCATCTTTCCAAGCTGGCTCTTGCAAAGTCTGCATGCACGAGGGGATTGAGTGTACCACTTAGGAACTATTCCAGGATCTCCTGTGAGAGAAATCAGATTGTGTGGCTACTTTCGTGAAGTGCCTTCTGTCCCCCTACTTTCTTACCATTCAAATCAGAAGGTTGATTTCCAGTTGAATCCTCCTCTGGAGCACTGTTGAAAAGCATAATGGGAAGGGAAATCAGAAGGTTTTCTAAAATCCTTTATGTATATGAAAGGTTTGGGCCATGGGGATTTTCACAACAAGTGTGGTAATCTGTGCTGTTTTGGAACCTCATATTGCCAAATGCTATGAAGTGATGATAACCTACCAATACTAGGGGCATTCAAGAGAGAGGTATGTGCAATATTCATCATAAAAAAGGTAAATTTACTCCTGTTTCTTTACATTTAGTTATAACTTTAAAATGGATCAATTTCAGAGAGCCCTTTTTTGGTGAGATATGAAGGTTTATTTAAAGTGAAAATGACCTAGTTGTCGAGGGAAATGGGTTGGCAAGGAAAACATGCTTAAATTCACACTTTTCACAGGTTTCCAAGGTGAAAATAGCCATTTTGTAGGAATTTTACGCAAAGTAAAATGCAAGTTGCATGATATGGCTTGGAAAAAACAACCTTGCAAACATTCTAGGTGAAACTCCATCAAATACAAGTGTTGAATTTCACACAGCTCTAGTTTGATGCCAGTCCTGACTTTTATCATGACTTTAATTCAAAATAAAGCATCATAAAGTAACAGGGAATTTGACAACAAAAGATTACTCCTTAAATGTCATAGAAGGACTCTACTGAGGTGGTTGCCCCAGGTTTTGTTGAATTAGCCTAATTATGCAAATCTTCTCTGCGGTGTGTATGTCTATGTATAGTCGAAGATTGTGTAACTCTTCTAGATGACAAACAGAAAAGTTATCATTCTCTTATATGATCCCTTCAGCAGCAAGCATCTGTTGTGATGGCCAGAGATAGTGCTTACCTTGCCATATACCTTCCATAGATATTTAAATCGCAGATCTGTTGCTGACTGCTATTTGCACTACAACACCTTCTTTCAAACAACAATACTCCTTTCTTTTTCATCTGCCTGGCCCTGATTCTCCATTGCCCTGCACCTCGGGCCATCATTTACATGAGTGCAAAGTGAGTGTAAAACACTACCATTTGGATTTAGTATCACTTTACAATCTCTTTGCAGGAGTATAAATAACTTCCCAAGAAACAGGCAATAGAGAATGATCTCCTACTTTATTTTGTTGAGCCCTTATGACAATGTCATTTTTTGAAACACTGTGGGCCTGATTCGCCACTCCAATACTGGTTTTATGCCCATGTAACTCCAAGGACTTCAAACCATTGCAGCCTTGATTGACAGGTGTAGAACCAGTGTAAGAGAGTAAAAATTCTGACCTGGGAGACCCTTTTTGTATATAATATATAAATAATTTTAAGAAACATGCTGATTTGTTTACAAACTCCCTTATGCATACAGAAGTAGTAAGAATAAATATATTTTTGTAATCACCTGTAATTATTCAAAGAGTATATTTTTGTATTGGTGATGCTTGTAATTGTTTGCATCATGCCCTTTACTGGCAGGGATGCGACATCTTGACTATTGTCATATGTATATACATGCAAAAATTAGTTTAATTTTAGCACTAAACTCAGTTATCCCATGTGCTATATTTAATGCAGGTTTTTTTTAAGTTGCACTGGTTTATCTAATTTAATTCACAAGCTTCTTGTAGTTTGCAAAGATATTAAAGAAAACCAAAGTTACACTCATCAAGAAAAAAATAATTAAGCCAGCAATTACTATGTTACCTAGGTAAAAAGGTTTAAAAAATATCAGCAACATATTTGTCCAGTGAACACCTCCTGCCTTGTTCAGACAAAATCACACAAAGTGTACAGACTATAGATTTTTAACAAGCAAATGTCAAAGTAATCATAAAGTATTAGATGTGGTTTTACACAAATCAGGTAGTATATCATGTGTTCTTCCTGTTTTTAGCCTTGAAATGTTAGCATATTGTCTGATTAGAAAGCCTTCCATGGATTTACTTTTTTCTGTGCATTAAGGATCCTTTAGAAATTACATGATACATGTTACACTTTACATCTCAGCTAAACATTCCCAGAGCAAGGTATAGTATGGTACCAGCAAGGTACTAGCCTTGTGCTGGTACTTTTTGTGGGGTTAGAGGGAAGGAACTGATACACACACGCCACAGGGTCACTTCCCAGCTGCTACCATAGTCTTAGAGCCAAAGTATTCCCTACAGTCCTGTTTCTCCCCATTTTACAGAGGCGAAGAGCCAATGGATCCAGGTAGTCATGGATTCACTCAGTCACAAGCTCTGTGAATGGCCCCATATAGCACGCAGAGAGTACAACTTTGTAGCATGCAGAGAGTGCAGACCACTCTGTACTGCAGAACTCTCTGCTTTCCCTGCAGTCAAGGACTTTCTAGGCTGTGGAGACATGGCAGGATTTTCCCCTCTCTGTATAAATGGAAACAATTTGTAGGAAAGGAGCTTACTTGGGGGATCATGAGTTTCTACAGCATAAAACTATATCCCATAATGGGAAAACTTGTACATAAAATAGAGGCTTTACAAGGTGGGGAGGAGAAGTGGAGCTGTGTTTTTGAAAAGAGGTGAGTCTGTATGAAAACTCTGGCTTGGACAGACTCAAACCGTGGGGGATTCAAAATCCAGATCTGGTTCTGAATTTTGGCTCTTGGGTCCACCTCTGCTGAAAGTAACTAATCCCAGATCTCACTTTCCTATTATCATACGTAAATTGATGATAGATAAAAGCTGTTGATCTTTGGCTATTGGCATTTTTTCTAAATGTTGCTGCAGTATTATTCAGGCCTGAGCTACTGTATATCAGCTTTACCCTGAAGCCTGCAGGCTTTCAACGTTTGAGATTATACACTGGACATATCTGTCACACAGAATATAAGCAAGTTCCTTAACCTTTTGATGTAGGTGAGTCCGCGCAGCTCATTTTTCATGGCCACATACCATTAAAATATCCCAGCTCCCCCCGCTGTTAAATGGTGTAAACTGTTAATCTCTGCAAAGCAAGATGAGATTACCCTTCAATAGTCCACCCTTTAAAGGCAGTCTTCATAGTAGCCCTTTTTTAGATATTTGCTCCAGAGGCTTTATTAGTATAGAGTGTAATGTTACTTGTGACAAAGCATTAGCCAACTCTGCATTTGTATTGTATTTTCATCTAAAAACACCATTATTATGTGTGCTAAATATTTTTTATTTTGTGTAAGATTGAATGTTTTTGTTTATATGAGTTTGTTACGTGATTAGCATAATCATTTATGTTAATAAGAATATTAGTGGGCATAATCAGTAGGGTTTGGGGAATTATCTAATCTGAAGGAGGTTATAGGAGAAGGAAAGCACTTAAAAATGCATGCTACAGTTAAAAATCCATTTGAGATTCCATACAGCGTGTGTATGCTACTCTTAAGAAGGTCTAGGTAAGACTAGGGTCCAGATTTTTAAAGGGATTAGACCCCCTAAATATGTTTGAAAATCTAGCCCTAGTTCTCTGTCTCAGATGCAGATGTTTAAAGTTGTCCTGTTGCGTGGAATTCTGGAGAAAGTTGAGAAGATTTCAAGAAATTCATTAACTATTAAAATTAGGTGTCTGCTTATTCAGATTTCTTTTGAACAGGTAGATTAAAAATCAAGGAGACCTTTTTAGACTTTTGTCTCTCATAAACAGGGGTTTAGTGCCATCTAAGGTATCTGTGGTGTCTGCAGAGTGCTGATGTCACATACTGCTTTAGTTCATTCAAAAGTTCTCTCTTCCATTACATTTTGCCACATAAATGTTATTTAACAAAGCAGGGAAAACAATCAATGAGTTTATTTGTCCAGGAAAAGGTTGTTATGATGTGGGAATGCTAGGACTTCCAAACTGCCTCTGTAAATTAGATCTGAAAATAGAGGCCAAATTCTGCTCTCAGGGCATGACTACATTGCCCCACAGTTCAGACTATGAGGGTGCAAAGAGCAGTGCACACCAAAAAGCAGTGCTGGAACTCTTCCCCTGTGGACGCTGCAGGCATGAACTAAAAGGTTCCTAGTTTGCATTAATGTACAGTAACTCCTCACTCAACGTTAAAAAGAAAAGGAGTACTTGTGGCACCTTAGAGACTAACCAATTTATTTGAGCCTAAGCTTTCGTGAGCTACAGCTCACTTCATCGGATGCATTCAGTGGAAAATACAGTGAGAAGATGTATATACACACAGAACATGAAAAAATGGGTGTTATCATACACACTGTAAGGAGAGTGATCACTTAAGATGAACTATTACCAGCAGGAGAGCGGGGGGAGGGGGAGGAAGAAAACCTTTTGTAGTGATAATCAAGGTGGGCCATTTCCAGCAGTTAACATTTGAAGTGAGCTATAGCTCACGAAAGCTTGTGCTCAAATAAATTGGTTAGTCTCTAAGGTGCCACAAGTACTCCTTTTCTTTTTGCGAATACAGACTAACACGGCTGCTACTCTGAAACCTGTCACTTAACGTTGTAGTTATGTTCCTGAAAAAAGTGACTTTAAGCAAAACGATGTTAAGTGAATCCAATTTCCCCATAAGAATGAATGTAAATGGGGAGGGGGGTTAGGTTCCAGGGAAAAATTTTTTTTGCCAGACAAAAGACTGGCGCGCTCACACACACACGCTATAAGTTTTAAACAAACAATTTAATACTGGTACACAGCAATGATGATTGTGAAGCTTGGTTGAGGTGGAGGAGTCAGAGGGTGGGATATTTCCCAGGGAATAGCTCAGTGCTAAATGGTGAACTAGCAATTGGCTGAGCCCTCAAGGGGTTAACTCGTTGTTAAAGTAGCCTCACACTGTACAGGGCAGCAGGAATGGAGGGAGGGGAGACAGCATGGCAGACAGAGACACACACTCTGTGTGTGTGTGTGTGTGTGTGTGTGTGTGTGTGTGAGAGAGAGAGAGATGCGCATTTCCCCTTTAAGTACGCTGACCCACTCTGAAATACACTGCCTTGTTAAGTTAATCAGCAAGCTGAGACCACAGCTGCTGCCAGGAAGCTCCCTCTGTCCTGAGCCCTGACATGTGTCCCCCTGCTCTGTGGAGATGGGGTAAGTGGGGGGCAGGAGCAGGGGGGAGGGGGGCACCCTGACATCAGCCCCCCTCTTCTCTCCCCCCCCCAGCAAGCAGGAGGATCTGGGAGAAGCTCCAAGGCAGAGGGCAGGAGCAGCACATGGCAGTGGGGGGAGGGACAGCTGAACTGCCGGCAATTGTTGGCCTGCTGGGTGGCTGCTGCACAGGGAACTTAGGGGAGCGGGGAGCTGATAGGGGGGCTGCCGGTCCTCCCTGGTTCCAAGCCCTCACCAGCTAGCTCCAACAGGCTGCTCTTCCTGCAAGCAGTGGACAAAGCAGGCGGCTGCCAAACGACGTTAGAAGGGAGCACTGCACAACTTTAAACAAGCATGTTCCCTAATTGATCAGCAACGTAACAGCAAAACAGCGTTAACTGGGACGACTTTAAGTGAGGAGTTACTGTAGTCCTCTTCAAATAGGACTACATTAGTGCAAAATAGGAACCTTTTAGTTCACGCCCACAGTGTCCACACAAGGGAGTTAAAGTGCAGTACTTTGGTGGCACTGCTATTCACACCCCAGGAGTCCAAGCTGTGGGGCAGTGTAGACATGCCCTCAGATACACTGGTGTAAACTTGTGTAAAGTAAATCTGTTGTCTTCAATGAAATTATACCAGTGCAGCTAAGATCATTGGTTGATCTTAAAGCACTAAAAGATGTTTTAAGGTGTGTTAAATATAATAAAGAAAACTGGATCAATCAAACGGGAAGCTACCATTTTGAAAGTCTAATCACATAGTCTGAGACACAGGAAATACCACTCTTGATCACATTAAAGAAAGGGAAGAGACTGGTTTTTTCACACTATTTTAAGCTATAAATAGCAAAGATTTTGTGTATTCAGTGTAACTTTTCCCATTTAAAAAACATTGTTTGTTTTTTTAGGAAAATTTTTGTGTTCCATGAGCGAAGTTAATAGGAAGTTGAAAAAGTTGGTGTACCTGTTACACTGACACCAAAAATATTATTTTGTACATTGTTGTTGGTAAATATTTCCTGTTCTCTGTTTCACTCATGCTTTTAACTCTAATGAATTATTTTAAAATAATAAATTACTTTATAAATGTTATCCCTACCACTTTTATTATTTAGTTAAATGCAGATGATAAGCTGCGTGATCTTCATTTAAAAGCTTAACATATTGGATACATTTGGGGACATTTGCTTCACCATATGTGGGCCAAGTTTCAAAAGAGCTCGACTTCTATTTCAGCACCTAAATAAGCACCCAGTGTGCTGAGCTCATTTGAAAACCTGGCCACTTATTTAGGGGCCTAAATAAGAGCTACGTTCTTTTGAAAATCTAACGCTAGCTTTGAGAGCTACGCTCTTCTGAAAACCTGGTACTTAGTTACTAGATATATCTGATTCATGGTTCATAGCTTTGCAGTCTGAAAGTGATGAAAGTTCTCAGGGTGCTTATGAAAATGGTGATCAGTGCCCACTGCACGCTTTTTTCAGCATCCTACTCAGCTTCCTGCCTTAGCTCTAAAATTATCTCCTGACTATGCTGCAGAAGAGTACGATCAGCAGTTTTCTAGTGATTACATTTCGCAGTCACACCTCCATTTCATCTCACCTCTTCCGCCAGCCACTCACTTTCTAAGTTAACATGCTACGTTAGTCATATTAGCTGAAAACAATAAAATGAAGATGTAAAGCAGTGAGCTTTAATGTGACATAGAAAGCAGCTTTTACTGATGGCCACCTGACACATTTCGACTTGGAACTTCTGGTGAACTTTCATATCCGAGGCTGGCAAAATATGCATCCTTGCTATGTCTGCAAACTGATCATCGGATTATGTGGGGAACCTGGGTCAAATCCTGTTGTGGGGTTGTAAAAAGGTCATAAAATGCACCGGGTCAGGTTAGAAAGAGGAGCTGTTCTTCAATGAATTTGCAAGATAAGACAGGTGAAAGTGGGTGGGTGGGTGGGGGTGTGTGTGTGTGATCGACAGGCTAGGAGAGCTGTAGACCCTGGCTTGCAGAAGCCATTTGGAAAGCCGCTGACTGACACAGCCTGCGCTCAGGACAGACAGGCAGCTAAACCCAGATAAACCAAAGCAGAAAGAGAAAGTAACCCTCACAGCTGCTTATGCTACCACACAATTCAGCCCCATAGAAAGTCACTTTTAGTTAGTTCAGGGCCAACTCAGAAAACCAAAGAAACAACAGTTTAAGTGTGTCTGCAGGCGGATGTAAATTGTATTTATATCCACTGTAAATCAACTTTTTGCTGCCAGAGCTGTGCAAAGGGGGCCTGGTGTAACTGTGAATTAGGCTCAAACTCTCAAATATATTAGAAATGATATTGTCAGCATTGACAAGCATTCTCCCCCATCTTCTTTTTATAGGCAGAATGATTCCTGAAGGGTGTGTCGTAAAGTCTGCACTAATCAGGGCAGAATAACAAGGAAGGTGGAATGGCTTGGAGGGAATTTTTTCTTCACTTTTTTTTTTTTTTAACCGTGAAAATCTGAATTATGGTTGCTCATTTCTACACAAAGTGCTGTTACAATTTATTTCATTTGGCTGCTATGTGCCTGAATGTTACTTTTGACATTTAACAGTGCAACAAAAAGCAGGCAAGGCTTTGTCAGACTCCTGTTTCCACTTAAACAGTGGATAAATTCATCATAACTGGGCCATCAACTCTTTTGTTACATTCCAGCAGCAGAATGTGTTCTAGAGCAGCAGGAGAAGTGGAATCTCACTTCTGAGCCTTTTTTCTCCAATATTATGCAGTTGGATTCCTCCCCACTGTCTGCCCCTCCAGTGTATATTTAGCTCTAGTGCAAGGGCTTCCATACTTCACGCAAATGAGAATCCCATTAGCCACTGGTCAGGAGTCAAATAGCCACACCTCATTTGCAGATTGCGCTCACCCTGGCTTTTAATAAAGAGATTTGGACTTTGGACCCCACTGGTCTCAGTATGCAGCGCTCCATCTTGATCTGAATGGCCTCCCGTAAAGATCACTAAACTGGGACGAGAGGTAGATATGCTGGAGGGTAGGGATAGGATACAGAGGGCCCTAGACAAATTAGAGCATTGGGCTAAAAGAAATCTGATGAGGTTCAACAAGGACAAGTGCAGAGTCCTGCACTTCGGACGGAAGAATCCCATGCACCGCTACAGACTAGGGACCGAATGGCTAGGCAGCAGTTCTGCAGAAAAGGACCTAGGGGTTACAGTGGACGAGAAGCTGGATATGAGTCAACAGTGTGTCGTTGTTGCCAAGAAGGCCAATGGCATTTTGGGATGTATAAGTAGGGGCGCTGCCAGCAGATCGAGGGACGTGATCATTCCCCTCTATTCGATATTGGTGAGGCCTCATCTGGAGTACTGTGTCCAGTTTTGGGCCCCACACTACAAGAAGGATGTGGAAAAATTGGAAAAAGTCCAGTGGAGGGCAACAAAAATGATTAGGGGACTGGAACACGTAACTTATGAGGAGAGGCTGAGGGAACTGGGATTGTTTAGTCTGCGGAAGAGAAGAATGAGGGGGGATTTGATAGCTGCTTCCAACTACCTGAAAGGAGGTTCCAAAGAGGATGGATCTAGACTGTTCTCAGTGGTAGCGGATGACAGAACAAGGAGTAATGGTCTCAAGTTGCAGTGGGGGAGATTTAGGTTGGATATTAGGAAAAACTTTTTCACTAGGAGGGTGGTGAAACACTGGAATGCGTTACCTAGGGAGGTGGTGGAATCTCCTTCCTTAGAAGTTTTTAAGGTCAGGCTTGACAAAGCCCTGGCTGGGATGATTTAGTTGGGGATTGGTCCTGCTTTGAGCAGGGGGTTGGACTAGATGACCTCCTGAGGTCCCTTCCAACCCTGATATTCTATGATTCTATGATCACAGAGGAACATAACCTCTCTGAGGTTAAGGGTGCTCACTTCCTACACTGAACTCCAGAGTTACAGTTGACCTGTAAACTCCATCTTGGTGCTACTGGTCACATGTAAAAAGGTAATTCTAAGAATTTAAGGCTATATTCGGGCACCTTAACTCTCACTGAGCAGTATCTCACTTAGCAAATAGTCTGACTGACTTCAAAGTATTGTTCAGCCTGAGTCAGGATGGCAGAATCTGTCTTGTGGTCTTTATCACTGAAGCTTCCTGAGCTGTCCGCTAAACTTTAGCATTTCAAGGGCTATCATCTGCCTCCCGTACATCTTGAGTATTCACACTGGTGTCACCTGTATAAGTGTTATCAGGGTTGGACCATTAGACTCTTCCAATTGGTTTAAAAGCCAAAAAGTAAAACTTCCATAAAGGAGATGAGGTTTCAAATTGCAAGGGCGAAATAACATAACGATTTGGTTTTGTTCTCCTGGAATGGCTGATCAGCATAATTAATCTAGCCCTGTGGTTGATGCTGAAGGGAATGCTGTTCTGGTGATTGCATCAGATAAACTATACACAAGAAAATGTATTTTGTAGGCTGTAGAGAAGGACTCTCTAAGTCTCTGAAGGAGAAGGCTGAGTAAGAGCTAAAATGGCTCAAAACAGCCAAGATCAAAACATGCTGTAAAGAGAGATGAAAAATGACATCCTGGGGTAAAGCCACATTAGCCTGCTTGCTGCTGATGGTAGAATAGGAGTAAAAGTATTGGTGGTATATTAGAAAGTAGCCATTGATTGGCCAAAGAAACCTTCATTAGAGCAATTTATAGCACACTTTGTGTGTTAGTCTGTCTAGAGCCACCAGACTCTGGAGAGAGAGGGAGAGGGAGAGAGAGAGAGGAAGAAAACCCAAATAAGAGAGGGGCTTATAGAAATCCCAGGGCATATAAATATTTATAGCATAGAAAGTGAATCTTGTGAACTAGTTAACAATAATTCCTGTGTTTACATGATGAAAAATATGCATGTTTGATTGTGATTCTAATCTCAATATACAACTTCAATCAATAAATATTCCTTTAAACCAATAACCCTCTTGAAGATTACATCCCACACTGGCTGTACAATTCTGCTTATATACAATAGGCTGCATAAATTATGGCTACTCCCATATTAATGCCTTTTTGGGCACTCTGCCCACAATTTACATTTTAATATTCACAACTCCCTGGAGGGCAAGCAGACAGAGAGAGGGATGCAAGCGTAATGTTAAATCTCTTGATGTAGTATTTTACCATAGTGCAGAATGAGGGTGCCTGAATCTCACATCTGTATATTTATTAGGGCTGTCAATTAATCACACTTAACACAAGTGATTAACTCAAAACAAATTAACTCTATTTTAAAAATTAATCGCGATTAATCACAGTTTTAATCGCACTGTTAAACAATAATAGAATGTCAACTTAAATTTATTATAAATATTTTTTGGATTTTTTTCTACATTTTCAAATATAATGATTTCAGTTACAGCACAGAATACAAAGTATACAGTGCTCACTTTATATTATTTTTATTACAAATATTTGCACTGTAAAAAAGATAAACAAAAGAAATAGTATTTTTCAATTCACCTTATACAAGTACTACACCTTATACAATTCACCTTATACATATACAAGTCAATCTCTTTATTGTGAAAATGCAATTTACAAATGTAGATTTTTCTCGGTTACATAACTGCACTCAGAAACAAAACAATGTAAAACTTTAGAGCCTACAAGTCCATTCAGTCCTATTTCTTGTTCAGCCAATCGCTAAAACAAACAAATTTGTTTACATTTACAGAGATAATGCTGCCCACTTCTTATTTACAATGTCACCTGAAAGTGAGAACAGGCCAAGCATTCGTATGGCACTTTTGTCCCCGGTTTGCAAGGTATTTACATGACAAATATTCTAAACCAGCGGTGGGCAACCTGCGGCCCATGGGCCACATTCCTCCCACTAGGGTAATCTGACTGTGGACCGCAAGACATTTTGCTGATGTTGACCGTCCGCAGGCATGGCCCCCCGAGACCCCAGTGGCTGCGGTTCGCCGTTCACAGCCAATGGGAGCTGCGGGAAGTGGCAGGCCTCTGGCAGCCACTGGGAGTTGCGGAGGGCCGTGCCTGTAGACGGTCAATGTCAGCAAAATGTCTCGTGGCCCACAATCAGATTACCCTAATGGGCCGCATGCAGGCATCAGGTTGTCCACCACTGTGCTAAACATTTGTAGGCTCCTTCATGCTTCGGCCACCATTCCAGAGGACATGCTTCTATGCTGATGACACTCGTTAAAAAAATAATGCATTCATTAAATTTTTAACTGAACTCTTTGGGGGGAGAATTGTATGTCTCCTGCTCTGTGGTTTTACCCACATTCTGCCATATATTTCGTGTTATGGCAGTCTCAGATGACGACCCAGCACATGTTGTTCGATTTAAGAACACTTTCATTGCAGATTTGACAAAACGCAAAGAAGGTACCAATATGATATTTCTAAAGATAGCTACAGCACTCAACCCAAGGTTTAAGAAGCTGAAGTGCCTTCCAAAATTTGAGAGGGACAAGGTGTGGAACATGCTTTCAGAAGTCTTAAAAGAGCAACACTCCGATGCAGAAACTACAGAATCTGAGCAACCAAAAAAGAAAATCAACCTTCTGCTGGTGGCATCTGACTCAGATGATGAAAATGAATGTGCGCTAGTCCATGCTGCTTTGGATCGTTATCGACCAGAACTTGTCATCAGCATGGAAGCATGTCCTCTGGAATGGTGGTTGAAGCATGAAGGGGCATACAAATGTTGAGCATGTCTGACACGTAAATACCCTTGCAAAGCCGGCTACAACAGTGCCATGCAAACTCAACTCGCTAAACAAGAAGTAGGACTGAGTGGACTTGTAGTCTCTAAAATTTTACATTGTTTTATTTTTGAGTGCAGTAATGTAAAAAAAATTCTACATTTGTAAGCTGCATTTTCACAAGAAAGAGATTGCACTACAATACTTGTATGTGGTGAATTAAAAAATACTATTTCTTTTATCTTTTTACAGTGCAAATATTTGTAATAAAAAATAATAATATAAAGTGAGCCCTGTACGCTTCGTATTCTGTTGTAATTGAAATCAATATATTTGAAAATGTAGAAAACATCTAAAAAATTTTTAATAAACAGTATTCTATTATTGTTTAACAGTGTGACTAAAACTGTGATTATTTTTTAGTCTCATGATTAATCACAATTAATGTTTAATCGTTTACAGCCCTAGTATTTATATGTATTGACAAACTGAAATGTCATGAAAACCAGTCACTTTTACCAATGTTACATTTATGTGCATAGTCAAACTTCCAACTGTAGTCATAGTGCATGCAACTAAATATTATGCAGTGAAAACACCAGTGAAGTTGGCATATAGGCTGTGAAACTGGAGAGCAGACCTTCACATCAGTAGGAATATCTTAAGAGAAAGACATTGGTGTTGCTTTTCTTTTCTAGGTAGGCTAAATCTTCTTTCCTCCATGCAGCAAAAAGGAACATTTGCTATATGAGATGATCACAAGATCTCTTGATGACACAAGTCCCATTTCAGACCTAAAACTAATCTATTCCAACTAACCAGACATCTAGTTCCAACTCAGAACTTTCAAACAACATCCCGAGTGCTCAAGCCACATTATTTTGGATTGCAACTGGGTCACACAGACAAAGGCAAAGTATTGGGAGACCATAAAGATCTAACAACAGGAAAGTTTTGTTTTAAAAAAATAGAAAGAAAGCTCTAACTTGTTTCACGTTTTTTAAAATCATATTTTGACTTGATTTACTCTTGTCAAAGTTGTATGATTTATTTTCTATCATAAGATATTAATCATGTCTCTTAGAACTCTCTTCCCCCCCCCCCCCCCCCGTATTCAAAGAAATGTAATATATACTCTCTCTTCATTATTAACAAGCACACAAATCAGATGTCCCTGGGCTATCCCTCCAGTTTAACAGAGTGCACGTCTCTACAACATGTAGTATCTTGTCTTCATTTGAATATGTGTTGAACAACCTAATAGTTTAACAGCAGTTGAAAAGCATTTAGTAATTGAATTATCTGAAAGTACTTTCGACTCAGATAATGGTGCTGTCTGAGAATATACGCAAAATGAGATTATAGACTGAAATCCTGTGCCTAGATCATGTCTATTTGGATACTATGCCTTTTTATACACACACATCAGAGCCCTTAAAAACAGACACATAGAAATGTACAGGACAATCATGCTCACTAATTGGAGAATTGCTTTGAAATTAACAAGATGAAATTCAGTAAAGACAAGTGCAAAGTACAGCACTTTGAGGAGGGAAAATCAAGTGCATAACTACAAAATGGGGAATAACTGGCTAGGTCATAGTACTGCTGAAAAGGATCTGAGGGTTATCATGGATCAAAAACTGAATCTGAATCAACAACGTGATGCAGCTGTGAAAAAGGCTAATATCATTCTGGGGTGTATTAACAGGAAAGTCATATGTACAACACAAGAGGTAGTTGTCCCACTCTACTCGGTACCAGTGAGGCCTTAGTTAGAGTATTGTGTCCGCTTCTAGGTGTTACACTTTAAGAAAGATGTGGACAAATTGGAGAAAGCCCAAAGGAGAGCAACAAAAAGGATAAAAGGTTAAAAAAAAAAAAAGCCTTGACATGTTTAGTTTTGAGAAAAGATTGATGGGAGGACCCGTGAACAGTCTTCAACTATGTTAAGTGTTATTATAAAGAGGACTGTGATCAATTAGTCTCCGTGTCCACTGAAGGTAGGACAAGAAGTAATGGGCTTAATCTGCAGGAAGGGAGATTTAGGTTAGATATGAGGAAAAACCTTCTAATTATAAGGATAGTTAAGCACTGGAATAGGCTTCCAAGGGAGGTTGTGGAATCTCTGTCACTGGAAGTTTTTAAGAACAAGTTGGACAGACATGTTGTCAGGGATGGTTTAGGTTTACTTGGTCCTGCCTCCGCGCAGGGAGCTGACTTTGATGTCCTTTTGAGGTCCCTTCCAGCCCTATGTTTCTGTGTTTCTAGCACTGCTACTTGTGAGTAGGGAAAGCAACCAATCAGCTTTAAAGGTATCTGATTTCTTTCCCTAAATGGGGGCAGCAATCAAATGAACCCCGTAAATGAGCAATTTCTGATTCACACTGGTGGAAGCAAGACAGATCTCTTCAGTTTCCTCTATTAGTGGCCATCACAATAATACCTGAGATTAGAACTGGGCCCCAGGGCTGTGTACTGTTTCAGACAGTTGAATCCCATCACTCCATAGAAGACCCAGCAGGCCAGATCCTAGTCTGTGTTTAGTCTGCTTAATATTGTTTTTGGGGTGTAAAGCAGCCATAAAGCTGGCAAAAAGACTACCTTCCTCTATCCCGCCATCATAGAGGTGTTCCAGTAGCTCCTACCCCAACATGCCTCTGACATAGAGGGTACAGCAGGGAGGGGAGGGCCTTGTTTGGGTGCTCCGGTGAGCCCTGAATACCTGAGAGTAATTTATGCCAGAGCCTGGTTTATTCAGGGGTGAATAAACGTGGTTTAAAACTAGGTTTATTTCATATTCCCTCCCCCTTCCCTCTCCCTCCTCTAGTCTTTCGCCAAGCTCAGCTCGGCCATCCCAGGGACTCTGGGTCAATGACTGAAGTTACTCAAGACATACTTTGTAGGCCCAATAAATAATAAAGCATTGTCATTCCCACCCCACCACTACCACCACCATAGCCATCTAGGCCCTGGTGTTTACAAATAGGTGAGGACAAATGCGGTAGGGGAAAATGGACGTAGTGCATGGGCCATATTGTCACCTGAGTGTTGTGCCCCAATGGTGACTCATCTGTTTTTTGTTTTGTTGGTTTTTAAAACCTAGCCTTAGTCCTTCAGAAAATGTATCTTTTTCAAAATGAAAAAAATAAAAATAGATTAAATGTCCTATGTGTTTTTTCAAAGATTGCTTCCTTTTCCCCCTCCCTTCCCTCAATTCTTAGAATGCTTCTGTATTTTCATTCCTCTTTCCTTAGTGAATATCTGTTGGCTGAGAGAAGAATTTTTAATGGGACGTCTTTAGGTTCTCCTTTGTTAACCACACGATGCTAGTTGTCAGCTAAGCAGAGGCAAAAAAGAAGCCACAGTTTACATAATCCCTACAATTATTAAAAGAGCACAGGTTGGTTTACTATGTAGTGGTGCTGCTGTGCACATAAACGACTTAAAGGTTCTAGAGTGGTCAGGTACCTTTCATTTCTGTGGCACTGCTTCAGTTCTGCCCCAAGATGTTACAATCTGATAGTTGTTTGGTGACCATTAGGAATGAATTGGTTAATACAGTTCCTAGTGGAAAATGTCCACATCACGCACCATCTCAAAAAGCACCTTTGTTGAGAATCTCAGCAGAGAGTCCAAGAACTGAATGGGCCTGTAGACTGAGCTATTGTCTTAATCGCTAGAACTGTTAGTCCCTCCATGAGGGAGCTGAGACACCCTGACAGAGTATTGTGAGGAAGTTTGCATTCTCTCTGCAGCTGTTATATAGTAAAGCAGGAGATGTCAATCTTTAGGGAGAACAATTTGTCACTTCTCACCAGCACTAACTTTTGCTTAAAAATCAAAACTTGGGGTGAAATCCTGGGTGTATTGTAGTAACAAAAATATGCTTAAAAGATAAGTAAAAGTGGGTCCAAATTGATAACCATTTCTAAATTAGTGAGAATTAAGAGACTTCTAGACCAGTAGCAGATGAGATGACAAGTGTGGTATCTTCTGGAGGGATGTCTGATACTCTGTATCAGGGTTGTTCTGTTTGGATCAAGACTACTTGATGAGAGAGCTTTTCAAAGGCACATACAGCATTTAGCTGCCCATCTCAATCACAGACATTAAGAAGGCACCATCATGATTATCTAGTCTGACCTCCTGCACATTGCAAGCCACAGAACCTCACCTACCCACTACTGTAATATGTCCATAACCTCTGGCTGAGTTACTGAAGTCATCAATTCTTGATATAAACACCTCAAGTTACATAGAATCCACCATTTACTCTAGTTCAACTAGCAAACATCCCAGGCCCCATGCTGCAGAAAAAGGCAAAAAAAAACCCCAACCCCAATATCTCTTCCAATTTGACCTGCAGGAGAATTTTGTCCTAAAACTCTTTTACGCTCCTTTGAAAATGCCAGCCTAAATTGTCACTAGTGGTGAGACATTTATTCCCAAAATTCAAGAATTTTCTGTGTGTAAGTGATGAAAAAATTATGTAGCTATTTTTAATACAGTATCCAAAATTTGTAAATAGGTTCCAGACGAATACATCATATTCTGCACCTTGAATGGTGGATGTTTTGTTTGATGTGCTCTATCAAACCAAGGGCAAAATAAATATATTATAGGGCAATAAATGTCTGGATTGTTAATACATGTGTGGAAATGTGACTTGATTAGGTTACAGTTAATAAGGATAAACATCTGTATAATTGAAATGATTATATTTTCTCTGTTCATTTGTGTTAATAATGACAAAAAATAAAAGGGTTTTTAAAAAAAACCATCTGGATTGCTAAAATGTAAAAGCAAACAGACTTGTTAGAATTGTCTATATATGTATGTACATATATGTATATTTTAAAAGCTTTTAGGAACCCTCTCGTAAATGTGCATGATTTATTATTTTTCTTCAAGGTTTGATATATTAACTTTTTACCTTCTAAGAAAAACCTTTCAGTTAAATCCAGGCTTGCAACACTAACTGAAATATTTCTCCCACATTCAAATCCACACAGAGGGCCATTGTCTTAAGCCTAGTGACTTGATATGATGTCATAAATGCTTGTCTTTCTGAGCAAGAATTGGAAGTAGCTTTGATTTATTATAGCCAGTGCTGCTGCCAACACATGGTTCTCAGACCTTCACATTAAATGAAATGACATAATGACACAAGTCCAGCAGCCTAAGGTGATATCATCAAGCCATTTAAAAACAATTAGCACAGTTACTATGTTTGTCAGATTATTTTAGAACTTTGAACATTTTCATATTTTAGTATTTCACATTATGGACCGTCCAAGATCATCAGTAGACCAATCTAGTGCATTATATAAAAGCAAGTATTTTAAAATAATTAACAATGATAAATCAAATATATTTATCATTCCTTTGCACAGTAAGAACCTGATCTTTGCAAAGGCTTGGGATTACTCAAGTGAGTAAATTACTCCCATGCACTAGTCTTTGCAGGATCAGGCATCATGTTTGTTATTTTTCTTTTATAAACTGTGATCTCATTGTGGTAATTTGTTATTGGTACGTCTCAGAGTGGAGCAAATTCAGTTTTTAATTTTTCATTGTAATGAGCTGAGAGTCTGCAGTGCAGAGTGTTATCTCACCACCACAAAGCAGCCTTAAAACAGCATGCTTATTGACATTTGAGACGGCTGTATTAAATTAAAAAATAGTCCTGTTCATGCTAATAGTGCTGATAGATTCTGAACAGCTGCAGGGCTTTTTGTTGTTTGTCATTTTAACACTGTTTTGTAGCTAGAATCGCAGTGTCTCTTTCAGCTTGGTGTCATTTAAAGAAGACATTTGAGCCGATAGCCAATTTTAAATATTTGACCTGATAGTTTAAAGTAAATTGGGTTAATACTGTTTTCTGTTAAATATTAACTCCAGAGCTATTAATCATATTCTTGGTATCACATGGCTTCTCTCCACACATAATATGGGGAATCTTATGTCACATGAAGCAAAACAATCTAAGAGTCATAGGAGTCCCAAAACTGAATGACAGAGGCCCAGCAATTAGCTTCATGGAAAATTATGCCTTCTGAAGGGGGCATTTGAGACTTAGTACCAGGTATCTGGCCTCAGGTTTCTAAAGGTTGGAAGTTAGCATGAACATAAGACATAAGGTAAATGGTGTTAGACACATCATGCTTTACCACTACTCTCCTGTTGGCTGTTGACCTGCCACAGCCATGGCAAAGGAATGCACTGGATTGGTGCCTAAGTTAGAAGAAGATGTCTTCATAATGCAATATTTATGGGGCCAGGCTGCTTGTGTAAACTAGTGTGGCTCCATTGGGAATGTCTAGATTCTATGCTGCAGCTGGGAGGTGTGATTGCCAGCATGGGTAGACAGACTTGCGCTACTCCACTTGTGCTAGTGTGCTAAAAATAGCAGTGTGAACGTAGCGGCACAGGTGGTGGCTTGGGCGAGCTGCCTGAGCTCCATCCCAAGGAGTCGGCAGGGTTGAACTCGGGTGGCTAGCCTGGGTTTCCACCAGGGCTACAACGTCCACACTGCTATTTTTAGTGTGCCAGCTTAAAGTGAGCTAGTGCCATGCTGGGAATCACATCTCCCAGCTGCAGTGTAGACCTATCCAAAGACATCTGTGGAGCTATGCTGTTCGCTTGACCCAAATAAAGATCATGAAACGACAGTAGGGATGGGGCTATCCATTAGCCGGTATGTGAGGCCCTTCTTAGCCTTATAATGTGACAAAGCAAATACTTGTAACTTGTTTGTGGTCTAAAGAAATGCTCTGGTTTCCAGGATAATAAACTGATTCCACAAACAGAGCATCCTGTGATAAAACTAGAGACAGGCCAGAGAGAAGAAAAAATGCCCTTAATTAATTTTTTGAGGATGTGCATAAAATATATGAGACCTGATCATCCCCTGTGTATTCATTTGCAAAATGAATGCAAAACACCATCCTTCTGACCAGTAGCCTTTTATACCAGCTTTGCACAGGTGCAAATCACTCACAGAATGGCCACGCAGTGGAGAATCAGAGCCACGGTTTCTTCTAAACTCCATTTGAAAAGTATCAGCTGCTGCATGTTACCAGCTTTTGCTATTCCACTTGACAGCGTTACATATGCTGGACAGAAGCAGATACTGGATGGAATGTGACAAATACACTGCAGTATGTCTTAGTGTAGCAATCCGTGGCATATCTGTCCTCTACAAGGCAAGTAATATAGCCATCCATTCCTATAAAGAGACTAAGACCTGATAAGAAAACTAACTGTAACAGTTTTCATCAGCTCCTTTCTGCAGACACACTCATCTTTACAAATGTGATTCTAGCTCTTCTGGGTAATTCCTTGAAAACAAAGATCCCACAGGGCCTAATTCTCTTGTCTTGTACCTGGTGAAGATATTTATACTTCTGTAAAAGTGGAGTAAATGCTACTGTCGTTATTTGGTAGAATTGTTTACTCTCATTTTACACATGTGTAAAAGACTTGTAAAAGGTGCAAGGCAGTGGAGAATCAGGCCCACATTCTTTAGCAATTTCAGCATTAATGCTTTTTTTCCCTCTCCCAGTACAATACCTATATTAGTAATGAGATTAGCACATAAACAGTATTTAACACAGAGGACCTTTTTATTACACTGGAAAAACACTTTGGGGGATTTAATAGACAAGATTTAGTTGAACTAGTTCAGAAACCTCCAACTACATGTCCAAGTAGCCACTATTTACCTGGAGACCTCATAAATTAAGAGGTGCACAAAAGTTGGTGTAATTGACATCAGTAAATCTGTGTAAGTTGCTGTAGCTTGCATGCTAATGGAGGTGGAGGAAGTGGGATTGTAGCAAGAAAAGCAACAAACAGGGGGTGTAAGATTAAGCAGGACCCAGACTTTGTCTTTTTTCCTTCTTACATCATCCCATTGGTTACTTTTCCGGCTACAAACTCACTCTTGTGCCACACTACATCCTGTAGATTACACCTACTCATCACTGTGGCGCCTGATCCACCTCTGTATTACTCCAGTTGTACACCAGTGTGACTCCACTGAACACAAAGTTAGCATGTCTCTGTCGGCTCATTCAGAACTGCCTTACATCAGTTGTCTGACAGTGCAGTAAATGGAGTTACACCAATGTAAAGCTGGAGTAAACCAGTGGTGAATCAGGCCCGCATTGAGGGCTGAATCCTTTCCCCCGTTCGGCTACTGAGACAGTGCAAAGCAGCTGGAAAGCCAGAAAAGGGCAGCCAAGGATTCCCCCGATGCAAGGGTATCCTCACGTTGTGCAAAGCTGAGATAGCCAGCCTCCCACACACACTTCTGTATAGGAGGCATTTTGGGGGCCAAACCTTCAATTGCCACAGCTACAGGCTGTTCTAAATTATTCTGGGGGCCTTTTCAGCCCCAGGCTGGCCCAGGATCAGAAGAGTGGAAAGCCACCCTCCTCAGATGTAGCAGCGATAAGTTTGGTGCCGCTGAGGACTGAAGCCAGACTTATCAACACATAACTTTCCCCACCATTCACTTTGCTACTGAATATGACCTTGACTGAGTGGCCCCTTTATAAATGTGCTGAAGACAGAAACAAGGAAATATACATATTGCTAAGTGAGGAAGCAAAGGTGTGCACTGCAAAGGGTGTGAAAAAGAACAGCCTGAGGTCATAGAACAGTGGTGGGCCACTCGCATGCGGACCATCAGGATATTCTGATTGCAGGCCGCCAGACATTTTGCTGACGTTGACCCTCCGCAGGCACGGCCCCCCACAGCTCCCAGTGGCCGTGGTATGCCTTTCCCTGCCAATGGGATCTGCAGGAAGCGGCGGTCAGCACGACCCTGCGGCCTGCCACTTCCTGCAGCTCCCATTGGCCAGGAATGGCGAACTGCAGCCACTGAGAGCTGGGGGCGGGGGGGGGGGGCATGCTTGCAGATGGTCAATGTCAGCAAAATGTCTCACAGCCCACAATCAGATTATCCTGAAGGGTTGCATGCGGCCCATGGGCTGCAGGTTGCCCACCATTGTCATAGAATCAGTATTCCTCAATGCTTCGCCCACCAGCCCCATGTGCCACCATTCAACAGTGCCATCATAAGAGTCATAGGGTGTGTCTAGACCGCAAGGTGGGAAGGTCCCAGAGGCTGGGCTGCATTCCGAGTCAGAATGTCTACACCGCAGTTAAGCAGCCTCTCAGCCCGAGCCTCACGAGCCCGGGTCATCTGGCATGGGCCAGCTGCAGGTGTCTAATTGCAGCGTAGACATACCCATAGACTCATAGTTTTAAATGAATGAGATACTGCAAGGGTTATTGAGCACTGAATTGTCGGTGGATTAATTTGGAATTACTTAGCACAGGTGTTTCTATAACTGTGATATTTTGGGAAAATTCAGTATTCAGCGATCCTCGTATTTCCAGCTGTGCCAGGCTTTGTGCTAGTACAGTGAACCTAATGTAAAACACATGAGGATCTTGTGAAAAGTATTTTCTTACAGTCTCTATGCTTCTCTGTTTATTGAGGTGTGTTTCTTTGGTCTTGTGTTTTCATAAAGGGCATAATCTGGGTTTTATAAAGCTGTCCTTGAATCTGGAATCTCCTTCCCTGCAACTAGTACATTCTGAACCATGCTAACAAGCATGCAGCATGTGAGCAGGTGAAAATAGGAGAAGGAGGAATCTGACGACAGTCCATTATCCGTAACACATGCATCTTGAATGGCACTCGTGCATCTATTATGTATTTAAGCATGTTTTTACTAGTAGCCCAAGAAATCTTGAAGCAAGTGTTGCAAGCATCTGTGTGTAAAACAATATAGAAGGAGCAAAATTAACAAGGGACTAGAAGGTTGTAAAACAAGGGTAGCAAAGTGCATTCACCAGAAGTAAAAATTGAGAGCATTAAAAGAAGTTAACTATAGCTAATATACGCACGCATATTAAATCGACTAAAAGCTCTTTTAAAGGTTCAAAATCCTCAAACACACGCATACGCTTGAAACTGAATTGTTAGGTCACAGTACCCAGAGATATGTCATTGGTATCTACTCTACCCTAGCAGACTAGTTATTTTTATACCCTAACAGATATCCCGTGATATTGTCATAAATTGCTAGCAGTGCCTAAGAGCTATGAAAGTCTCTGCAGGCTTTTATTAGGGCAAGAAGATAAACCCTCACATGAATCCAAAATCACTGCTCTCTGTATTTAAGTTTGGGTCTGCCTAGAATAAATATGTTTATTCAAACTCCTTGAAGTCATTTAGGCCCAGATTATTAAAGGTGTTTAGGCATTACTGTGCTCAGCATTGCAATGCCTAACTGATTTAGAAGCTCAAATCTCATTTTCAAAAGGGATTAAGACACTTGGGAGCAAAAAGCCCATTGATAGTCAATAGGATTTAGGCTCCAAGTGCCTAACTCCCTTCTGCAAATGAGATTTAGACTCCTAAATCAGTTATGTGTTGCAGTGCTGAATGCTTAAATACCTTTAAAAATCTGGGCCATAGAGGCCTACCTGGCCCTTCTAATTTATAGTTCACCTGATCTAGGAAGCGGGAGTCTTTTCCCTGTCAACTTCATGTGCTGCTGGATATCCAGGAAAGGCAAAGTCCTCTCTCCCCTCTGAATTGCCTTTATTAGAGAGAGGCTCAAGATTTTTTTTCATGCTCAAAGGTCTGCTGAAGTAGCAAATTCCATGCCAGTCACCCTTCATGTTTCAGAGCAGAGCGTTTTCTCCATGACTAACAGGTACAGCCTCTTCAGCACACCTTTGGGGCAGGAGATGGAGGAAACAATTTGTCCATAACAGGAGCAGGTTTCTTCTTGGTATGCAGAGTCCGGACTAACATTCTTCCAGAGTTGGCATTGGTAGTTTGGATCCAACTTGTGATCTCTGGGAGCTCGCTCCAACTTGTTGAATATTTTACACCCATTGGCTGGGTAGCAGGAAGCAGAGATTAAACACAGTTATGTAAAAGAAAAAATAAATGAGATTCCTGGTCTTTCCAAAAAAAAAAAAAAAAAGAGCCTTATAATCAAAAACTCCTTGTCCATAACAATATTGTAATTTATCTTTGCAATTTTATTTCTGTTGAACTCTGAAAGCCCCATCTCTACCTTATTATTCTTGAGTTTACCAAATGTGCAGACATTTATCAAATGGGCCATCAGTAGCACTAGAAATGCAGTAGTACATCCAAGTTAAAATTTTTGCTTTGATTACTACAAATCCATGGAGCCCTTGGGTCCAAGGCTTCTACTGCAGCACAGCTATTTGCAAATAGATTTTTATAGCACATTAGTGCTGAAGGAGAGTCCAAAGAAAATAGTCCTTTTCAATATTAAAACCAGCTGTGACTTTCTTGAGCTGATGACTCATTCATTTTTTTTTATAGGGTGGGAGAACTAAGCAAAAGACACAGAGAGTCTTATTCAAGACGTTGTTTGTTTTGCAAAGGGTATCCTAGCCACAAGCCAACTTGATCATACCAATATGCAACTCATGTTTATTTAAAACCTTTTTTCTCTTAACAGTTCCAATTATAAAAACAGAACCCAGTGATGACTATGAGCCTGCTCAAACCTGTGGACCAATGAACCAAGGATTAAACCCTCTCTCTAAACCATACTACAGCCAGCAGATCATGATGCCTCCTGATCCTGGTTCGTGCCTTGTGGCTGGCTTCACTTCCTGTCAGCAGAGAAACACTGTGATGTCATCTTCCCCCAACTCAAGCCCCAAGCTGCATGATCTTTCATCTTCTGCTTACAAGTGCATCACCAACCCGGGCCACAGTCACCTAGGACTTCAGCAGCCCGCTGGAGGTGTCCCCACCATACAGGAAGTGCCAAGGTCTATAGTTGTGCACCCAAGTTCTCCAGAGCAATCATCTCTCATCATGCTGCAGCCGCAGGTGAGTCAACATCTGAGCAGTAGCTGTTCCCTTGGTTACCAACAAACACTCTATCCCAACAGTCCCTCTTCTCCAGTTCCATCTGTTACCCAAGAGCCAACCTATTTGCAGTCCTGCAGTCCAACTCACTCATCCATAATGGGTCAACAGCAGCACCAACTGCCGAAGGTTCAAAGAAATGAGTCTCCAACAAACCAACCACTGTCATTGCCAGAGTTGCATGAGGACAGTAATCATAATTTGGCCCCTATTCCTGTAATGATCAAGCGAGAACCTGAGGAATTGGACCAGTTGTACCTGGATGATGGTAAGTCTTCCACAGCTGTAGAGGTTTGCATTCAACCATATTGCTATATCAGTGAGTTCTTTTAACCCCCTTCAGAATTCTGATGGAAGAAAGTGCAAATTAACAGCTTTGTGGAATGGTGCAGAATTTTGCTCTGATGTTCCCTGTCTGAGAAAGAGTTCTTTAATTTTGTTTGCAATAACGAAACTGTATTTTGAAGCATTAAATGCTGTTAGTCACTGTAGAGCTAGCTGCATGACCAATAGCTACATTGCAATAATCTTAACCATATGGTCTTGGTTTCTGCCTATGCCAGTGACCTGTGGAATGGCAGTGAAAACATATTTAACATTGTCCTGTTCGTAATGCAATGAAACTTCAGATACACAAATCTGCTAACTGGAACTAAATGATAAACTGCTCTATTTCAGCTGAGAAAACTCAAATTAAAAACTGAGGCATGTCCTTCAGCTGATGGCTTTTCAGTCTGGTGGCATCTGCAGTTAAGGCTTTTTTCTTTAGTTCCTACTATAGATTTGTAGCCGATGTTTTTTTAGTTTGTAAGATTTTATATATATATACCCACCAACACGTACCACTCAAATGTTAAAATGCTGTGATGAACTTGTCAGACTTTGGTTTCCAAAGATTTATTAATGGAACATAATAAAGAGGGTAATCTGGAATTTGATTATATGACCTCCCTGAACTGTGATTTAGCACTTACCACTAAGTATCCCGGTAGTCTTCTGAACCTTCACCTTAATGCAATATGTGATCTCCCTTTCAATAGCAATATATTTGTATATAATATTCTATGCTATTTTGAAAATGAATGTCTGTATTGAAACTACAGTAATTGGTACCAAGGAGCTTCTGAATATGATTGTCTTTCAGGGAGAAATTATAACAAAAGACAATTAATTTTACTTTTTTAATATAATTTTGGGGACAGTTATTCATTTGATTTCAAACTGCATGATACTTGCTGAATTAGGGTAGAAAAATTAGTATTTTTGAGTTTGAATAACAGCATTTTGCTTTTCAGTTCTGGGAAAACATCTTTCCTTAATAGAGATCCTAATCAGTTACATGACAGACAAATCGAAGGAATTTTCCTAATTAGGAGCACACTTCATTAAAGTTTTACATGGCTGTTACACAACTTCACTGCATTTCTTTCTATGCTGAGGACAGGCTAGTCTTCATATAGACATTATCCACTTTTTCCACATGCATACTGCTATGAGAAACAAGATTAAAGCTGATGCAACCCCCAAAATGAAATAAACAAGAAGTAAAATGCCCCAATCAAATGAAAGATTGATAGAAAACAGAGATTACCCAGGGTAGGACTGCTCACAAGATTAACAGCTAGGATCTATACATAATAATCTTGGAGATTCAATCCATATCAGTAGCCACCATGTAACTATGCCTCCAGAAAAGCAGCACATTACCCCTCCACAAATTATACCCATCATCCCCGCTTTTCCTTTTTTGTTTAATGCAATTTATTCATTTTACAACTAATAAAAAAATTAAAAGGATCATTTTGGAAGAGAGAAGTATCGGAATATCAGAACTCTCTCATTCTAGGCCACACTGATAGGCTGGGCAATTGGTGCAGTCCCACTGGGAGAAACACCCCCTCAGCATTCAGAAGGGTTCTCTGCTGCTCCCCATTGGAGGGCCATGGTTGGGGCTCAGGAATGGTGGATGCAGGGGTGCACCGATCCACTAGCCAGAACTGCCCCCCCAGTGAAGAGGAGCACAGCAATCTCAAAACCTGCTACAGCTCCTAGCTTGCAGTAGATGTCACAGGGCTACTCTGTTGATGCTCTGTGTTCTGGAAAAGAGAATTTCATTTCCCCACCCCACGCTCATTTTCTCTGACATAGCATAAATGACTTTGGCACAGTAATTACTTTGCAGTCACCGATCATTGTAGCCAGATAATGAAATCCATACTTCAGTATGTATCATACTATTTAAAGCCATTCTGTGACTAGCCACAGAATTAGAGACAGAGAAACAATCCCTGCTTTTATTAATAGTAAAAGAAAATACATGAATCTATTGTTACCTTACTTCCACAAATTAAGGATCACTCTCTAAAAGCAGTGGTAGCATAATAATATATATATATATATATAAGGGACAGAGGAAATTCTCCCAATTGCATCAACATCTGACTCCCAGAAATGTACCTGACAAGCTTTTCTCACGACTATAATGTTATGTCTCCTTTCCCACCTCATCTCTTTCTTTCCAACTGATTTACACTGTTTACTTCCCTTCCTGTCAGTGGCAATTTTATTGCTGCTTATTATTTCTATTATGTTCTATGTGCTAGTGCCAATACTAATGTTTTGTTTTATGTATCGATTACACTTTACATTTGAAAAAAAACAAATTCACATTTCACCAGTGCCGCCTCACACACTATCAGTCCCCATTACAGTTAATCAGAAGTTAAAGTAGTAGTAGAAGTCTGTCCTTTTAGGGTTGCCCCATCTTCCCTAACTGTCTCATTGCTTGCAAGTGTAGCGAATAATTTTTATAAGGTTGTTTCAGTAAAGAGCCACCGTCTCAGACCTAAAGACCGATTGTAGAAGGATGGAATTTTGACCTACAGGCATAGTTCAGAAGAGCAGCTTGGTTACTGCAACATCTCTTGGTTTCCCAGTTATATATTACTCAGTGAGGGCCAGATTATGATACCTTTGCTCACAGTGAATAGTGCATTACGGTCATGAATTGTTTCACTGAAGTAATTGGAGCCAATTGTAGGTACTCTCCACTGGGAGTAAAGAGATCACAAAGTGGGTCTGATTAACTAGGAAAAAGACCCTTTTGTTTGTTTTTGTTTGGCTGCAGTTAAAATCAAACCATCGCCATTATTTCCCATTAGTATTTTATCCATCTTCAAGTGGTTTTTTTTTTGTTGGAGAATTATGTAGACTATATGTATTTTGTAATAATATTTTGAATGTGGAAAAGCAGAACTCCAGTCAAACCAAGGAATAAGGAGACAATTTCATCTTTTTTTTAAATAGATTAAAATTACCTTGGATTTATAATTTAAACATTGATTCAATCATGTCTCCTTCAAACTGTTATAGCTAATTAACCTTTGTTCCTACATCTTTGTGTGAATAAACAATACAAAAGCCGTAAAAATAAGTTAATTTTAATGCACAGCATTCCTTCCCTCCTACCCAAAATATACCACCCAACTCCCCCTCTCCCTAAAAGTAATTTAATAAAATATAAGAAATCAAAACCAAAGGCCCTACTCTGTAAAAGAAGAAGTGCCAGTGATTCCATGAAGCCCAATAGCAACTTTTATGGCTATTGATTTTACATGGAAGGTGCTCAGATACCACGGTGATGGGTGGCAGTATAAAACCCTAAAATAGATAGACAGCATGCTAATGTGACCACAGGACAAATTAAAAATCCAACCCTGGTTACACAAAGTGACATTTGATTCAGAGTCTCACAAACTTGCCTTTTTTTTTCTCCTGGTTTGATTTATATATCCCTAATTCTAATACATTTTAAGTAATCTTGGACCTGGAATAAACAGAAGTTTTTCAGGTTCAGCCTGTGGGATCAAAGCAATATTCATTCATTTGGTCTGGAGTAGTTCCAGACTTAGGCCATCTACATCACAGAGGTCCTTGCAGAAAAGCAGTCAGTGTGTTTATATAAATATATGCACTGTATATGATGTTTCAGGGTTGGTGTAATGATACTCAGCTAAAATGATATAAAGAAAAAACCCAATGAGGCTTCTATTTTGGCACGTAAGTGTTGGTCTTGGCAATTTCATTTTAAACAAAAACCAACAGTTGCCACCTGGGCTACTGATTCGATTGGTAGCCTGTTTCAGTACATGAATATCTGTCTCAAAAACATTTATAAAACCTCTGAAACTCCCTTTGAAAAAGAATATGAGCTATATATGACTATATTACTAATATTGACGTGTCTGCCTCAGTTTGCACTCCTGTGTCACATGATGCTGAGATTTAATCCCAAACAAGACTTTGACTGACTCCCAGTGCTGACACTGCAGTAGTAAGGGCTGAGGTACTGTTCAAGGTGTTGTCCTTCAGATGAAAGAGTTAAAATGAGCTTTTATCCCTGTCTCTGGTGGTCATCCATGAAATTCCATATTTCTTTGCAAAAAGAATAGAAGATGCCCTCCATTCCCTGACCAACACTCCTTACTCAGTGTGTGAGAGAGATATTGCTGATTGCCTAATGGCTGCTCCCTTAGCAGTATTGAACTCGGGGTCTGATCCAAGCCCAATGAAGTCAATGGGTATCTTTGATATGAAAGGTGCCTTATTAAAAAGAAAGAGGTATGTCCCAAGCAGAGGCTCCTGTACTGGGGAAAGGAGAAGATTTCATGAATTGCACGAGGATCTAACCTGGGAACAGCTCAGAAACTACGGTGATAGGAGCTATAGAAAACCCTATGAGACAGACAGACAGCTAAACACAAATTCTGTTCTGTTAAGTGTTTTAAGAATCATTGATTTATCGCCAATGGATCTTCAATATAAAGCCAGACAGAAGATTGTTCATAGGGCTCAAGATAACTGCCACATGAAGGAGAACTGGGCCCAGGAACAGTTAGCTGTCATTGGCATGCCAGGCCACTGGAGTACAAATGAGCTATACAGAGCAGAATTATCACTAACTAGCCAAAGAGTCAGCTGCTTTGGGGAAATTAAGAACTGACCTGACCTATTGCCCATTCCTGGAACCAAACATTATTTCATGTACTGAGATGTGAATGCTCCGTTAAAGTTTATTTTATATTTTTATATGCTTCTCCTTCCTGGTCTGAGTCACGACTTGTGCCAAAATACCACAAGAAAGTCCATTCTGATAGTATTTTCAGTTCAGTTTTGCTGACCAAGATGGCTCAGAGAAGTTTCCAAACTTCTGGTTGCTTTACTCAGATGTTAGAAATAACCCTTTGTGGCCATAAGCAGCTAAGTAGAACTTAGTCTGTGGACTGGACAGGCCCTTGGTTAAACTCAGAATAGGGGAGGCCAAAGGTGGCTTAAAGTCATCTTCCCTGCCCCCACTTCCCATTCCTGTGCCTAGTGTAGCTTGGGCGGGACAAAGAATTGAGCCCAAATCTTCATATTGCGAGGACAGAGAGAATTCAATGAGGTGTTTTAATGCCAAGAAACGTCATTAGGGTTATGATTGGCACCCCAGCTTGCTGATACATTTTTTTGAGCTGCAGCAGAATTATTTCCTGCCATTAAAAACATCAAAGAAATGGCTTAGCATTCATTGGTAATGATATCTCTGCAAGCAAGGGGGAAACACATTGGTACCTACAGGAAAGGGATTTCATTGTGATCTGTCTTCTCCACACATTTTGACAGTTATAATATATTCTTGCTCCCGGTTTTCATTTTAATTAGTACCGAGACAATAACAAATACGTTTTAATTAAAAAACAATATTTATGTTTTGAATAAAGGTTGTGCTTGAGCTACAAAGTTCAAGTTTGAACCTTGCCCAAAGCCCATGAGTGTTTGGACTCAGACTTTTGAGGTAAAATTCTGGCCTAACTGGTTTTTAAATTTGTTTCCTAGCACTTTTCCTTTGGGTCTGATTCCAGGTGCTATGGATTTTAAGAACTCTCTTCTGCTGCTTTGAAAGTTAATTCCTCCCTTCCCCTGTTTTTTTTTTTTTAAATAAAGGGTTGGCTTCTGCTCTTGATGCTATTGGATGTATATGTTTAACTCCCTGCATAGTGACGAGAATATATACATCATAAACAAAGAGGTGTCTGAATTTTTCAGTATGTGGCTGACAGCAGTTACTGAAAACACATCATCAGCTTCTTTTTAAAACAAGTACGCTTTTGCCCCCATAATTATCTCGGTACAGCTGAGTTTTATCGTTCTTTGACCATGAATGCACTCTTTTCAACTTCTTTTTTTTAATCTAAAAAGGTAAATTGGGACCATTAAACTCCCAATAATAAGTAAAAGTGGCAAAACCACGGGTAAAGTGTTAGTGAAAGCTGCAGCCTCCCCAGCCATTTCATTTTAAACATCGCTCTTTTAAAAATAATTTTTGAAGTAAAAGTTTAACTCGTGGATGTAATGTGAGCTATTGCTAATGTCATTCCCATGAATTGCTTATATTGTCGCACTGTTAGATGTCTGACAAGTCCATATATCTCCAATACAGTATATATGAAATTCGGTTGCCTCTAAACCATATGTTCATTTTTTATATCCCTGTATATTTCTGAAGTGCACGTGATTTGGTGATATAGTTTATTTGAACAGGAACTGTAGCAGACAGAATTATTCTTTTGCTGAAATGTATCCTTTTTCATACATTTCAGTTTTGTGATTAAAGTGATTGGCTCTCAAGGCATTAAGTTTAGTCTGGTAATGCCACAATTATGCCTTTGAAAACTTCTGAGTTCACTCTCTGATTTCCAGTAGTCCAGATGTCATTAGAACAACATGCAGGTAGTCTACAAAGTCCAGTAATACTGTCTACACTTCAGTCTGGATATGAGCTTTCCCTCCCTCCCTGTTGGCCTGGTCTAGCAGCTCTGGGAGAAAACAAAAAGCTTTCCTCATGGAAAGTTTTACTAAACTTGGCCCCATGCCTGAGTCGAGATCCTTCTCGTTTCTAATGATAGTTGAAAGTGTACATGCTAGTGTGGTAAAACGTGCTGTGTTGTTAACATTTAGGATGTAGGTTATATCTGATGGGTAGGAGAAATAATATAAAGGACTCAAATAATTCATTAGGGTCAGACCTTTAATGGACATAAATGTCTGAGTTTGAGTGGTAGACCATTAAACTAAACCACACATGGTCAGGATAGCAAGCTTGCCTTTTCACTCTTCATAGCAGTCTTTGTGGATAGAATCTCCCTGGAGCCTCACAAAAAGAGAGCCTCCAAAACTGTAAACGACAAGAACAGGTGTCACTTCCTGATTCCGCCCAGTCCAGTGCACGCAACCTATTGGTGCTAACCTTTTAGATGCTGTGTGTTGTGAAATCTAATGGTGAACTTTGTTTTTCTTCTTTGGACATTAACACAAGGTCTTTAAGAGTCCCATTCTTCAAGGTGTTGAGATCTCTCCTGTGATTGGTTGAGTGCCCGCAACTCCCATTCACATCCAGGGCTGCTGAATGAGGGTATTTTGCAGGGACAAGGGTGAGCAGGCATCCAAAAAGAGGAAGGTCTCAGTTGGCAGTAACTTGCAGTAGGGATATCCTATGGTATTTTTAGTGTTCAGGAAACAATATTTGCATTGTGTGTGCCTTTGCATTAAACATTTCAGGCCATTAACTGCACACTGAGGCTGTGTCATACTGCGTCTCTTCAAACTAAATACCAATTTCACTCTGCAGCCCTGGTACTCCCTGTGCAATTAAATGAAAAAAAAATCACGTCTCACTTCTACATCTTATTCATTCTCTTACTTCCATAGTAATGGATATTGGCATTGGTGTTTCAAACAGGAAGGGTTTTTTAAAGTTTTCTTAGGTGAGCTGGGGAGAAGGACTTGCTGCGTTTCAGCTTCAGTAACATTTACATCTGCTTATAAGCCTGGCCTGGTGCCAAAGAAAATTTGTGGCTTGCAGAAGCAAAGACTTTCCTGAGAAAGCTTTGTTTGGATGCTAGCGCTCATTTTTGGAATATGATATTTGTTTAAAAGATTTCTGAAGAGTGTCACCATTGAGCTGTGCAATGTTAGCTGGTCAGGAGTTATTATCATGTGAGCCACTTAAAGTCCCAGTACTCTAGTGCCCTGACCCGTCTTGACAAAAGGTATCTGGAGAAGTTGTTTCAGAAAGAACCCTTTTCTCCATTGACTTGAGTATAAAAGAAGTAACACATAGATCCCTGCTATATCTAGTAGGAGTTAGATTTAACAAACGTACAGCCCAATCCTGCCAACACCTAGGCATATAAGGAAGTTTACACCTGTAAATAGTCTAATTGACTTCAAGAACAGTGAACTTTGCTACCAGTTAGCAAGCCATAATGTTATTAGATTACTAAAAAGCAAAAGATCTGCTCCTATTCCTGCTTAAGTCAACATTCCCTTTGGCTTCACAGGGAGTAGACCAGGCCCAAAGCTAGCAGTTAAAATGCATAATAGCCACATTCATTGAAATCTAGTTGTTGATAGACAGTCAAAGACTGGAGTCTCTTTTGGGGAAATTGTATGCAGCATAGTTGATTGTTTCATCTACATCTGCTTGACAACTGTGCTTTTTCAGTCGGAGCTTTGGTACATAGCTTACCTATAATAGACGCTGTATGCTTGCTTTCTTTGCAAGGCTTTATGGCAGCTTGAGGATCAGTTGTCCTCAGTGAGCTACTTGATAGAGTAACTCCCGTTCTTTCCTGTCTCAGAGTTTTCTAAGGGATTCTAATTGTATTGCCACCAAAGGGGAAGCTGTTTTCCCTGAGCTACCCCTGTGCTAAGAGGAGGTTTATAACAAAGAATCACCCCCTAGGCCCTCCTTGTCCTCCACATCTGGGAAAGGCTGCCCAGTCTTAACATTGTAAATATCAGCAAATAAGCCACGTAATGGGAAAGCATGGGCCTATATCTCTTTGACAAAATTAGCTGCTTTCAATTGCAGACCAAAGAGCCTGCCCCGGAGCTTTGCTGGTGTGACAAAGACAAAGACTTTGAGGTTGAAAAGACCTTTTAGTGTGGTGTGGGTTTGTTGGTTTGTTTTTTTTTTAACTTACCATAGCACAAAGAAGAGTATTAGGTGAAGTGAGATGGTGCTGAAAGAATATACAAACACTTGAGTTTTATAGTCCTGGAGCACCATATTTGTAGTTCCAATATTTGGACTACCTTGAAAAACGTGCTGCAGGCTACAAGAAGGTCATAATCAGTGGATCCAAACACAGCCCCCAAGCAAAATGGGAGGAAATGGGCCACAGAGTTCCCCCGCCCAGCCTCTTATTCAGCCAAACCTCCCCTGTACTATGGACTTCAGTGGAAGCTTGGACTAAAGATTTGTAGGGTTTGGACAGTGGACTAAATTGTGTCCCCTTGTTAGCCCTTGAGGTCTGTGAGGTTCAACCTGAATGATAGTGGAATGTGACCCACTGTGACCAGTTGAGAGCAGAAATTCATAGATATCAAATAAATAACACCTACTAGAGACTGTATAAGACAGAGAGGGAGGAAATGCTGCTGCTGCTTGCTTTTGTTGTTGTTACCTCTGAGGCTTGCAAAAATATGAAAGTGCAAAAGATTTATTAGAAACAAAACTAAAATGATTACAAGTCATATTTATATACTATTCAGAACCTTTCCCTGACTGACCTGAATGTGTATGTGGTGGTGTGTGTCATTCCCATTCATGACTGAGCTCGCTGAAAATTCTCCACATCTATTGAAATTCTCCACATCTATTGGAAATGTGAGGGCAGGTGGATACCCTGTACGATGGACTTTCTGCTGTCCTTAAACTATTCCCAAACTGAACTACAGGACTGAGTTCTGAAACTGGCTCCACACTGTTCAGATGCAGTTTTTTCTATTACTGAATATTTTCCAGACATTTGAGTATTCGCTAATCAACTATTTTCATGGAAAATACAAGCCAACTGTAAAGATTATTTCTTCACTATTATTAATTAGCTGTTTTCAATCTTAAATGAGAATAAATTTGAGTTCTACAGCATTCCAAGATTTAAACCTAGACTAATTACTTGAAGACTTTTACCTCTGTGCATCTGGATTATCCATTAATGACCACTCCAGACTGAATCACTTTATAATAGCAAACCACTGTATGAGCATTACTAGTGAGGTGAAATGTGTTTGTCTGACCTAAAATGAGGGTGTGTTACACTTCAATGTCAAAATAGACTTCAAGGGGAACTGTTATTACTCATGATAACTCATTTATACTGCTTTTGGTTTTGTTTATTTTATATTTAGATAGACAGACAGACCTTTCCCCACTCCATTAAGTGTTCTGTGGCACAAGATTCTGATCTCACACCAGTGTAAATCAGGAGTAGATCTGTGGAAGTCAGTCGAGTGATACCAGTGTAAAACTGGAGTTCAGAAGTAGGCCAGATGTCTCTTCTTTGGCAGCAGAGTCAGCCAGAGTGCTCAGAATCATGTGGAAATATCCGGAGTGTTTTTCAGTAGCGTAAATAGTTTGGGCAGAGGGGTTTCATACACAGGGGTGAATTTGGTTTTTGTGATAAAGACTGATAGCCCTGGCTGTAGCCAGGTATGTTTCTCTCAAGTACTGTGCATGGTTCTCTTTGAAAGGGGGCTTCTGGAGGCAGATCCACAGTCACAGCTTCAATCCCAGCCTCTTTATGTCTATTTAAACCAGAATAAGCGATGGGATTATTACTTTGTTGCACATGAATATCAGTAAAATTGACTAGAAAACTTAGGAGAAAAGGGAGAGAAGAAAAACTGATTCCAAGACAGAAAGTCTTAGACTTCAGCAGGAATGTATGCTCCTAAATGATCATACACAAGCCAGCAATGGCTGCTCTGGAGGACTTTCCAGGAACTCAGCAGCTGTTTCCAGCAATCCATGCTAGATGTCTGGAGCCCAGACCAGAATTACTGCAACCTGTTCAAATTTTAGACTCAAAACTAGAAACACTGGGTGAGATTCTCCGTTGGCATGAATCGGTGAAGCTCTATTGATGTCCATAGAACTGTGCTGATTTAGGCCAGGTGAAGATTTGGCCCATCCTCTGCTAGAATGGCAGAGACTGAGGAGAGCAGCTCCTCGTAGAGATGTTAAAGCCTCTCTCTGCCAGCAGAGAGTTTTAAGTGTTGCAGAAAGGTTTACAATATTCTGAAGATAAAACTGAAGACTTGGGAAAAGTCTTACAGTGTTGAAACCTAAGTCTAAGGTTTTGCAGAGGAAGCTGAAGAAAAAGACTGGGAACCAGAACATCATTTTTTATAAATCAATGTAGCAAATGGAGATTATGCTGATGGGAAGGCATTTCCTCTATTGTTTTGGCAGTCAGGTTGGTTACACATTGAGCGATAGGCCAGATTTTCATCCTTTGTTCAGCATACCTCCGTTGAAACATGCATCTGAGTAGTCCCATTGAGTCAATCAAGATTTTAAATGTTTGTAAGATCAGATCTGCGTGGAGGGACCCTTGTATTCAAAGGGAGCCTGACTTAAGTGGAGTGCCACGCTGGGACAAGGGTCTATCTGCATGGCTCAAACTGCAGTATTAGGCCCTATATTTGGTGACGGATATGAGATGGTGTGTATGTGTGTTTATATATATTTACTTGATTTGGAAAAAAAATCTCTATTTCATCTACAGTACAAATATTTTTGCCATAATGCTATAAAATGTAGATACACATTGTAAAGTTTAAAATTAGAATATATGGCTCGTTTGGTGGTGAAATTACGTGTTGGTATAATTTGAGGGGAAGTGAGAAAGAATATTAATAAGAGGAAGGGGAAATAAAACATCTCCATTAAAAAAGATGAACAAGGAAGAATGAGATGTGGGAGGAGTAGGGTAGGATAAATGTGTGTGTGGCGGGGGAAATGGATATACATCTGAGACTGCACGAATGAATAACAATAGCCCGGGATTTAATTGCTATGGAAAATATTATCTAAAGATGATAATTTCAGTGTGGGGGGAAATGACAGGGAGTGCATTGAACATAAAAGGATTAAATTAAACCAATGGGAATAAAAAAGCCACATTAAATTAGTTTTATAGAGAATTGTTGGGCTTAGCGTGTGTGTGGTGTTGGTGGTCTGTGATATACAGGAGGTCAGACTGGATGATTTAGTGGTCCCTTCTGCCCTTAAACTCTGTGGCTCTGTGACTGATTGTCACCGACTTGGGATGAGTTCAGTATGGACTCACATCATGCCTGCTCTGGTCCCATGTAAGTCACACAGGAAAAATGAATACAGCCAGGAGCAGCAACGGCCAGAGGGGAGTCCCTGGTAGCATGAGTCTGTGGAGCAGCACTGACAGCGAGCAGTGGCCAGAGCCACAACAGGGGTACAGAGCCTGTGTACAGATGATTCTGGCCTCTTGAGGATATTTGGGGATCCATGGGGTTTGGGTGAGTTTTCTATGGGGTAGAGAAGATCAAACCTTCTCCTCTGATCCTGGCAGGATAATTTGGTGTTATCTCTGCATGAATATCCTTTCGAGATATCCATGTATAAAGTTCCCTCCCACAGCTTTTCAGTAGGAGGGTACAGTGTGGCCCAAATAACTCCAGAATCTGATAAAATGGTGGAAAATTACTCTTTGAGCAAACAAATACTCATACAGTACAGTCACACCTCACTTGCTGGCAAGCAGTCAAATCAGCTTTAAGGGGTCACATACGGTAGTAGAATATTCACACTAAAAGCAAAGAGAAAAACAGAAAAATAGATTTTTTATTAATTAGATGGTTCACCAGTTAGAAAACATGTAAAAAAAATATTAGCAATGCTTATTACATGAAGGAATTCTAGATGAGAGTAAAGACAATTAACTTCTGGAAAGGCAGAGAAAGCTTTAAAATGTACTAACACCAGAGCCTATGGTTGAAGGAATGAAACAAGAAATCTCCTTACTTAGCAGCTTTAAAAAGATGAAACTCAAAATGCAGTTAGGGCCTGATCCAAACCCTATTGAAATCTTTCCATTGACTTCGATTGGCTCTGAATCAGGCCTTAATGTGCCAAATCAGGGAAATAACAATAATAGTCACAAACAAATAGGAGTTTTGCAACATGTTATCATATATGATTTTCATCTGAATCCCAAGAATTAATTACAGAGCGATATTTAAATAAGATAGATTTACCCTCCTCACCATTGGCAGAGAAAAAAATTAGAACTTGAAAAAAAAGTATAACATCTGTTGAAGTTTTCAAAGCTATATTTAATATTAACTCAGGGAAAGCACCTGGACCGAATGGTTTGCACCAGAAATTCATAAGTGCTTCCAGACCAAAGCACTGGTACTTACTAAGGCATTCATCTACATAACTGAAAAAGAAAGCTCTTCTCAACAGTTCAGTTTAACTACTACTGGTACCTCTGTCTTTCTTAAACGAAGCAGAGAACCAATGAGATGTGAACAATCTCCTTGAACTATGACTGCAAATTGAAGCTTTAAGGCTTGGGAAAGTGTTAACTAAGGCCTTCTTCTGCAAGCTGCTGTGTGCAAGTGAAGCCCTGTATCCATATGAAACAGCTTGCTGAATCAGGGCCTAACCTTGTATATTCCGGTCACACAGGCTTTGTAGCAAGGACGAATTTATTGGAATAATGAAAATTACTAAGGACTCAAACAACAAGAAGAAAGAATCTAAATGCTGAGAAGGCCTTTGATAAGGTGGAGTGGGACTGCCTTCTAACAACACTAAAAACTTGATTTATTTTTTATTTTTTAAATGGTTTAAATCAATATATAACAAACCTATGGCTAGAATTAGAAACATAAACATATCATCCTGATTTTGTTAGAAAGAGGGTTCAGACAAGGCTACCCACTTCCTCTCCTGTTACTTGTGATCTTCTTGAGAGCCTTTTGATCAGCTAATTTGAGATTATCCAACAATGTCTGGCATATTGGTGGTTGAATATAAAACAATGCTTTTACTGTGGTTAAATTTGGCTTTGAGCAAGGGCCAATGCGAGTCCTAAGTCCTCACTTAAGCTCTATTTAAAGGCAGGACTTAAGTGATTCATAGGGCTTGTGAGGGCCTCTGAATAGGGCTGAATTTCACTCTGTATTGTGGATGATACTCTGCTTTACAGCACAATCCCTACTATGCCCTACATACCTTCATTAACTGAAATTTTAAACTCAGCAAGTTATCAGGATACAGAATTAAAATAGGAAAAAGCAAAACGATAAACTTAAATTGAGAGGGTCACACCACTGAAGGAAAAACATAAATTCTTAAAATTATTTTAAGAACTCTTCTTCAAGATAGCTATGTATGAATATTTTTTCAAGTTCTAATTTTTTTTCTTTGCCAATGGTGGGGAGAGTAAATCTATCTTATTCTAAATATCCTTCCCTCTCACATACAGTGATGGGAATCAGAAGTAACTCCCCTGAAGTCAGTGAAATTACAGTGTTTCATAACGTGTGTAAAAAGAGAAGAGAACTATTCCTCCTTGCTTTTATTCCAATACATGATCTCATATAAATATTAAAATATTTCAAATAACATGCAATGGTAACTGAAACAGTGTATTTAATCTCACCTGGCATATTTGCTTGTATTCATTATGGGCCTGTCTAAAGCCCACTGGAGTCATATTACATTAATATATAAAGGTTAACGACATATACAATAATCTGAAATAATATGATCTGTGCACAAAGGGGATGATGTATAGATACTTTGAGGGCTATCACTTTAAATGTCCTAACTTTCTGTGCCTTCAAAAAAATGGTTTTTTTTAATTTGTTTTAATTTCCATAACATGCATGCAGCACTTCTACAGAGTCAACGGGGTTCTAACTGGGAGTAGTTCACATATTTTCAGTGGAAGATATACAGGCCTGATTCTGATCCCCTTTACACCAATGGAAATCAGAAGGGTCTTCACTGAAGTAAGTGGAGTTACCATACATGTATTTTACACCAGTGCTCATGAAATCAGAATTATACCCACAGCCTATAGAATGTTACCAGGTCCAGTGGTCATGTTTGCATTAGCACAGCTTAGTATGGGCATTAGAAGTATATAAGACTAATTCATTCCTTTCTCAAGTCTCTTGAATTTCTATATTCATTTTCATGGCCTACAATATGGCAACCATAACACTACCTTCATGTTTTTTTCCCATTGATTGTGGGATTATTTGAGATCATTCAGCGCTCTATAATGTTTTTCTTGCAAGCAGAGATCCTTATGCTGTATATGTACAAAAACTGCATTGCACCTATCTACAGCCATGACAAAGAGAGAACATTAAAGCCTCTAGTTCAAAACATTCATCCTTGCTAATCTGGCCTACAGAGACATTAGCTAATCAAGGCTTGATACTCAGTACAATAAGACAAGTGCAGTAAAACTACCTCTGTTATCCTAGTGAGCACTAAGAGTTATCATTCCCATGGCCAAATTACAGGGTTTGTTTTGTTCTGACAACAAGGCCCACCGCATACAGGACTATCAACCGTAACAATGAATCTGATGTAGTGTGTGTGTTATCAACTCCCTAATAACTGTCTCTCTCTCCTTTTTTTTTCCCTTTCCCACCCCATTTGTGTGAATTTGTCCCCTGGAACTCTTCTCTATCAGGCCCCTGCAGCTGCTGTTATTTTAGATATGGCAGGAAGTAGGTACCGGAAAACAGCAAGAGCTCACAGCACTCAGAAAAATCTAGAAATTCCTCTGCTTTACCCAAGGCTCTGGCTCCAATCAAAGCCAGTTTAAAAAAAAGAAAGAAGGCGCAAGCAGACAACTGTGTCTGGGCTGCGGATGTCAGAACTGAGGTTTTAGCCATCACCTTCTGCAGGGTACTCCAGAGTTATTTGATACGGCTGTGTAAATCACAGAGTACTTGGCTCGGAGAAAAGTTCCACTTCAGTTACACTGCAGAGGTGGAACTGACACGTGTGCAGTCAGTGCAAGCAGAGACTTCTGCTTGCACAGTCTTTAACCAGCTGAGAAAACCCCCTTTTGAGTCCCCAGAGACAAGTGCTTCTAAAAGCTCATCCATTTTTATGCTATCCCCTCTCATGTCCCATGTACACATAAAGAGGATCAGTTTACAGGTTCGGCCAGTGTGTTTCTCTAAATGCATTTAACATCTCTTAGAAAAATACACGGGCCAAGGGGACTGACAGAAAATACATGGCAAAGTCGCTAAAGCAGAAAACTTACATCACGATTGTTATTGTTATTTGAAAGTTTGGATGGAATACTACTTAATCTGTTCACTGCAGAAATTTGTAGCCATTTTGAATACATTCATTTTTGAATCAGGCTACCTCTAAAAACTGACTGAAAAAAAAAAGGAATGTAAAAAAGAAACAGATGCTGATGGGTAACCCCCCTCCAAAATCTTGCAATTCAGTAAGGGATCTAGTAAAAAAAAATTAACCACCCCTTAGGCCTCCAAAAGATGTCACCTTCAAAACTGTGGGTTTTTTAATAAAGAAATCTTGATATTTGACACAGCAGATAAGGAGGAAGACGTCCGCCCACAGACATCTTACACCATTAGCAATCTAGTTAACATCTGTAAATGTTTTAGGGAGAGAAATTACATTTTAAAACGTTTCTTTTTTAATTGCAGTCTCCAGATGAGATTTGTTAGAGCAGGGAAGTGTATCCCGTAGCGACTGATGTCAATAGTGAGCAGTCCCTAAAGCCAGCCAGGACTGGGAAAGCCATGCTGTTTGCTGCTCTTGGCACAGCTCCCTGCTTTCACAATGTCAAATTTAGACCCGCCTTTATATGCACTTTCAATTTTTTTTCCACAGTAGCTGTTGCCAGCAAGCTGTAAACTACCGTATATCACTCAGATTTAAGAATCTCAACTTTAAAACAAATTAAACTCTTGTTGACATTGTAATAAAAATCAGAATCGAACTGAACAGCTCAGTAAAAGTGCACTTCAATTATTTTATGGATTTAAGATTGTTTTCTAGGATTCCCAGACTCCCAATACAGCAAAGTTATTTCCTCTTGGCAGATCACTGGAAAAAAAAATTGTTCAAGGGATAAAATTATGTGGCAGACACTAGGTTGAAGCCTAGAGGGAGGAAGTGGTGTCTCCCCAGCACCTGTAAATATTTGCTCTGTGTCTTGACCAGAAGAGCCTCTCATCCATAGTCTGAAAAAAATTCAGGGTATTTATTTCATGAGTAACAAACAAACAAAAAAGCTAAAAATGTTCATCTGGTGAAACTTGGCTCTTAACTATGTGTCTACGTGGTTTTTGAAACAAAACAGCAAGATGAGTCTGACCCACCCTTTAGAACTCTATCCAAGTGCAGGTAAATGCATGTAGTGCATTGACTTCCTATCACTAGTGTCTACTCATCTTTCATCTCTGTACTTAGCAATAATGTTTGATGTTCTTTTTATATTTTTTTTCTATTCTGTAAACTGGAAACAATGGAGGTTTCCACTGAATTAAATGCCAGGTTTCCATTCTTTATAACATTTCCTCTCAAAACAATTTGGAATGAAAGTATTTCAGATATGTGAGTAGACAGAAGCTACTGTCGATAATAATTTGTTAAATTAAATACTGTTTTACAAAAGGTGTGGTGTACTGGGGATGCTGTAGCACGGAGCAAACACAAATCAGCCTACACAATCTTTGATCAAAGCCTTTTTTGCAATCAACTTTTTTTTATTACACCAATAAAGTACCTTCTTACTTTTCTAGGGCCCAAACCTGAAATGTTCTGAGTTCCCAGTTACTTCTATGGGAGTTGAGGGTGCTCAGCACCTGATACGATCCTGTTTCCCCTTCCTGTCACAATGTTATTTCTGAAGTTAGGGCCAAACCTTAGACACTTGGGGTCTAAGGCTATGTACCTAAGTCTATATTTAGGCACCTTAACTAAGTGTTCTAGTTTTCAGAGGTGCTGAGCATGTGGAGTTCCCATTGGAGAGTTGGGAGCATTCAGCACATTTCAGGAGCAGGCCCCAAGTTTGTGATTATGGAGATTCTCCGTGTCTGCTGTATTAGAAACTGGAGGTGGTTATCCCTTCCGTTAAACTTCTGAGTCCATCACCCCAAGTGACTCAGCATTCTGATTGCGGCAGCCAGTTTTACTCATTAAAAAGAACAGGAATACTTGTGGCACCTTAGAGACTAACAAATTTATTTGTGCATAAGCTTTCGTGGGCTACAGCCCACTTCATCGGATGTATAGAATGGAATATATAGTAAGAAGATATGTATATACATACAGAGAACGTGAAAAGATGGAGTAAGAGGCTAATTAATTAAGATGAGCTATTATCAGCAGGAGAAAAAAACTTTTGTAGTGATAATCAAGATGGCCCATTTAGACAGTTGACAAGAAGGTGTGAGGATACTTAACATGGGGAAATAGATTCAATATTTGTAATGACCCAGCCACTCCCAGTCTCTATTCAAACCCACAGAGGGGCATTGCTGGCACATGATGGCATATATCACATTGATAGATGTGCAGGTGAACAAGCCCCTGATGGTGTGGCTAATGTGATTAGGTCCTATGATGGTGTCACTTGAATAAATATGTGGACAGAGTTGGCATCAGGCTTTGTTGCAAGGATAGGTTCCTGGGTTAGTGTTTTTGTTGTGTGGTGTGTGGTTGCTGCTTCAGGTTCAGCTTCAGGTTGGGGGGCTGTCTGTAAGCGAGGACTGGTCTGTCTCCCAAGATCTGCGAGAATGAGGGATCATTTTTTAGGATAGGTTGTAGATCTTTGATGATGTGCTGGAGAGATTTTAGTTGGAGGCTGAAGGTGACAGCTAGTGGCTTTCTGTTATTTTCTTTGTTGGGCCTGTCCTGTAGTAGGTGACTTCTGGGTACTCTTCTGGCTCTGTCAATCTGTTTCTTCACTTCAGCAGGTGGGTACTGTAGTTGTAAGAATGCTTGATAGAGATCTTGTAGGTGTTTGTCTCTCTCTGAGGGATTGGAGCAAATGTGGTTGTATCTTAGAGCTTGGCTGTAGACAATGGATCCTGCGGTGTGTCCTGGATGGAAGCTGGAGGCATGTAAGTATAGCGGTCAGTAGGTTTCCGGTATAGGGTGGTGTTTATTTGACCATCACTTATTAGCACAGTAGTGTCCAGGAAATGGACCACTTGTGTGGATTGGTCTAGGCTGAGGTTGATGGTGGGATGGAAATTGTTGAAATCATGGTGGAATCCCTCAAGGGCTTCTTTTCCATGGGTCAAGACGATGAAAATGTCATCAATGTAGCGCAAGTAGAGTAGGGGAGTTAGGGGATGAGAGCTAAGGAAGCGTTGTTCTAAGTCAGCCATAAAAAATGTTGACATACTGTGGGGCCATGTGGGTACCCATAGCAGTGCCGCTGACTTGAAGGTATATATTGTCCCCAAATGTGAAATAGTTGTGGGTGAGGACAAAGTCACAAAGGTCAGCCACCAGGTTTGCCGTGACATTATTGGGTATACTGTTCCTGATAGCTTATAGTCATTTTACTCATTGTGTAAATAGATTTTTTAAAAGAGAAGGCTACTCATATATTTTTAAGCTCTTTCACACAATTTTATTGCCTAAATTGTTTCTCAGTCAATCAAAGTGCATGCTGAATTCCCAGTAAGTTTTTGTGTACTGCAGAATCATAATCCTTGCCAGGGCAACCCCATTGTAACTTTTCAGATCCCAACATGGTGAGATTTTTGACTATTTCCAAGTGCTTAAGAAATAGCAGGACTGATCACTGTGGCTGATTGTAAGTGATTGTTTAGAAAGTACAGCGTAAGTGTTTTGAACTATGTTCCAGCTCTTTAAGTGTGCTTGAAAAATGAACATTCTATATCTCTCTTGTTCAAGTGCCTTTTTCCTAGCTCTTCAAAGATGGAAGTCGTGTAGCAGGTTTGTCAGTGATTAGATCCTGTGGCCGAATAAATCTCTCCTGTGAACATCAGTGCACTCAGCAGAATTCTGTATGTAATGCTGCAAGCTAGCAAGGTAGGGTGGTTGGTTCTTCAATTCTAACCAGTCAATGGGTCTTATTGAGTTTCTGCAGCCAGGTCCGGTGTTTACTATATGCCAATATCCCTACACAACCTTCTCAGTCCACACTAAGGGCTATTCCTTGGGTCCAGACAAGCTATGCTTCACGACAGGACCTGAGAGCTGGGAGGAGGGGCCAAAGCAAAGGTGTTTTATCACCATCCCGATTTCCTAATCCTGGGCCCTATTTGGCCTCCAGAGAAAATGTGAGCCACTTCAGAGCTGTTCTAATTTGTGCCTGGCAGCCAAGGGGGCAGTTCTGGCAGCCAAGGATAACAGGCATGCAGCAACACTCTGGTCCCACACATCTATCCTGGCTATGCCAGTGGGGAAATCCTTAGCTGGTGGCTTTAAAACCATGAGTGTGACACAAAGGGACCTGGGCAGTCTGAGGATCTGGTCTCTAAGTTCTGGTTCTGTTCTCCCTTACACTGGTATAAATCCAGAGTAACTCCATTCGGGTCAAAATTTGGGCCAAATCCTCTGGGCCAAATTGACTACAATGAGTTATATTAGTAGAGATTTTTACCCAGTTTAGTTACCTAGATGTAAAACTGTTGTGAGAGCAGAATTAGGCCCCTGAATTCTGCTCGTGCAAGGAGCACTAACAGATAGAACATGTATGTCTCTTAGAATTCCATGGGTTTTTAGTAATTGACCCTTTTGTGGTTAAAACAAAATCCCATGGAATTAAGTATAGTTTATGTTATGGTAAAGGCCACGTCATCTTGCTACAGACACTTCGCCACAGACATCTGATTTCTGTGACAACCTCACACCACATTTGTCACATGACTCTGTCTGTGCCATTCCCGCCAGTACATATTGCCAATTTTAACTTCTCGCTCTGTTTTTAACGCTGGATAGGAATGACATACTCATGACCAAATGACTGTGACCAAATATTGTGTGAGGTTTTGTCAGCTTTTCCCCAACATGCTGAAAAGTGAGTTGCTTCTGCTTCTCTGACACACCATCAACTCAACAATCTTACTCACCTTTTTCCACAGGACAGCCCATGACTACACACCAAATCATCAATGGCTGTCCTCTCATCTTCAATCAGAAGAAATTATGTGCTGAATGTTGACAAACAGAATCAAGCCTCACCATGTATTTCTGCTCACAATGACAACCTCACTCAAAATGTGCACATGACATTTTGTGTGCAGGCATTGCATACTTGCCAGCACAAACACATCAGCGGTTTGGAGGACACATCAGCACCCAGCCTTGCATTCCATAAGGCACCCTGAAATCACAGAATCTTAGAAGTGTAGGGCTGGAAGGTACCTTAAGAGGTCATCTAGTCTAGTCCCCTATGCTGAGGAAAAATTAAGTATACCTCCTAGACCATCCCTGAGAAGTGTTTGTCTAACCTGTTCTTAAAAACCTCCAATGACAGAGAGCCTTCATTCTGTATAACTTTGGTAACTGTTGTAAAAGCATCTAAAACTAAACTGAATTTGGGGCATACCTCTTAACCTGCCAGGACCCAAAAGTGGAATAAATGCATGACAGAGTCCCAAGATGAGAGATACCAAAAATCCCTATTAATTCAAGAAGACCAAAACACTGTTGGATTCATTTCTTCTCTTTTTAAATCCTCATTTTCATAATTCTTTATTACTGATGTAAGTAACTTTCAAGAACAAAAGTGAGGGGATGCCAAATTTGTGTGGAACAAAGGTGATTTTGCAACTAAAACAAGTGAAGAAGCTCCTTAGAATGACATATAGTAGAGAGACATGACTTGGGACGAAAAGAGGAAGCCTACTAGGCTTCCATGACACTACATCTTATAAAGTCTCTGGGAGACTTATGATTAAGGCTACGATTTAGTCACGGCAGTCACGGATTCCGTGACTTTATCAGAGCTCTGTGACTTCTTCCACTTCAACTGTCAGCTGCTGAAGCCAGGGCTGGAGGCGCGACTGTGCACCCCAGCCCTGCTGCCACTGGGGCTGGATGGCTGGAACCACCAGGACCCTGCAGCCCCTGCCCTCTGGTTTGTGGCGGGGATGGGGAGGCTGCAACTGGGCTATGCGCCCCTGTCCCGCAGCTGTGGCCAGCTCAGGAGCAGGGGTTGTGTGCCCGCAATGGCTGTGCCCCCTGCTGTACCCCAGCTCCATAGCTTCTGCTGGGGGCTGCAGCTGTGGCCATGCACCCCAGCCTCTTGGCTTCTGCGGGGGGCTGCAGCAGGGGCCATGTGTCCCCCCTTGCAGTGTCCCAGGACCTTGTGCTGCCCCGCCAGCTGCAGCTGGAGCTTGGCAGGGCCACGCACCCCTGTCCTGCAGCTGTGGCCAGCTCCGGAGCGGGGGCTGTGCACCCTCCCACTGTGCTCCATCCCCACGGCTTCTGCCGTGGGCTGCAGCTGGGGCCACGTGTCCCTGCCCAGCGGCTGCAGTGGGTGCCGTGTCCCTGCCTCATGGCGTCTCAGAGCTCTGCGCCCTCCCTCCCACCCTTGCTGCCGCCCGGACTTGGCAGGGCTGCAGCTGGACTGTGCACCCCTGTCCCACAGCTGTGGCCAGCTCTGGAGCCAGCACAGTGCCCCCCACCATTGCGGGGGTCTCAGCCTGTCAGTCACTGCCCCACCCATGGAACTCCATTCCTCCCACTACTTAGCCCTGCCCCTCCAGTTATTTTTAGTAAAGTCACAGACAGGTCATGGGCCCCCTGAATTTTTGTTTATTGCCCGTGACCTGTCCGTGACTTTTACTAAAAATAACCATGACAAAAACTTAGCCGTACTCATGATCTCCTTGCTGAACTCCTTCCAGTGCAGTTGCTGCTGTATCAAGCCTTTGATTTTTGACTTCTACAAATATCCTAACCGTCGTGGGGTGCTGTACTTTGGACCTTCAACAGAGCGTCTTTTCAGGACACCTTTTCAGCCAGGAGAACCTAATTACAACTTTGCCTGAGCAACTACCCATTTGTACACACAAATGTCAAGAGTGTGTGTGTGTGTGTGTGCGTGTGCGTGTAAATTTGTCAACCTTAAAAATATCTAGGTTTAGGCTTTATGTAATCTACTGCACGCATTCGGACAAATGTGGACCTGGTGTGAACACGTCAACTCCAATAAAGTCACTAGTGTTGCACCTGCTCAGACAAGGTTGGAATATGTCCTGTTATCTGTAGAAGCCATTTCTAGTTTTGAGCCCAATCTTGCGCTCAGTGAAGTCACTCCAAATTTTGCCATTGATTCAGTGGAAGCAGAAATGGGTCTTTTACTTGTTCCCGATGTGAAAGGAAAAGGATACTTGATGAAAACTCACCTGTGACTCACCTTCTTTCGCACTACATTTTATGTATATATATTTTGTTTTATTCAATATGCCCCAGCTGCACCTGAGCTAGTCTTTAAAAACACTAACAAAAGGCTGCTCATTGAAGAGTGTTCCTGATGATCACCAGGGGCCACCCTATTATTACATTAAGTCAATTAGAGACCATACATGTATGTCCTGTTGATTTGATTTGGAACTAACTAAAGCTCCAGTAATGTGCAATTACAAGAAACTTAATGACCCCTTTATATCAAATGCAACCTCCGTGGCACCTAATATACTTTGATGAATTGCTCATTATGTGCAATGTTAGAAAAGCTTCTATAAAGATTAATAATTGTATAATCAATAGAGAAATTCAATCTTGTTTTGGCTCTTTTTAAACTCTGAAATCAATGGACCCTGTTTTGTTCCCCCCTTCCCTTGTGTACCCCCAGTATATGTGTGTGCGTGTGTGTGTGTGTGTGTGTGTGTGAGAGAGAGAGAGAGAGATGATATTTTGTAAGGCTAAGCCACTACTTTGATTATAATAGGAATTCCTCATCAGCCCTTCCTAACACATTCTAAAAAAATTTTGTTCTTTTTCTGTATATACTACTCTCCAGGTGTGCCCAGCCTCTTCTAGCATTGAGGTGTGTTTCTGGATACATGATATGGACAAGTATTAAAGTACCCTACCCAATATGTCCGTAGTGGTAACACTGAGATGCCAGAGGTAATCAGTTATAACGTCCAACCTGCCTGGGCCTCCTAAAGCTGAGCTTTAAGTACTCAAAGTGTGAAGCAATCCCTGAATATTTCCGTTTGCCCCATATTTTTTCCAGGATAATCTGGTATTGTTGCCATATGATACCACTTGCGGCTGACCAACCCCATCCAAAATACCTCTTACCTAGGAAGGGGAGAGAGTAGTAGCTATGCAGGGTGAAATTACCCAGTTGCAGAAGGCCAACACAAGAACTGTGCAGTACTTAAGCTCTATTTTAAGGACTTAACTGGAACATGCTGGCCCTCTGCATGGGGATGAATTTCACTTCTAAGGAGACATCAAATAGAACAAGAAAGGAAAAATCGTGCTGTGCTTTGAACTTTCTTTCTCTAGGGGGTTCCTCACCACCTCCCTCTATCATCCCCCACCTTTAGTCAAGCATAAGTAGCAAGGCATATACTGTAGCTAGATTAACGGTGGCCCACATACATTAGATCTGGGCAATCTCCAGAACACTTGAGTTTTATTTTTCCAGATAGCCAGCTGCAGACATACATATGCGTGTGCATGTAGGGGGTAGGAGATAGTACCCTCGGAGCTCTAATAAAAGCCAGAGACAGTAGTTCCCTGATACTAAACTTCAGCAACATGCTTGGTACCTTGATACTTGAGCTAGACCCTTCTTCCTCCCCACCACCTATGAAAATTATCAGTTTCATTACCCATTCCAACAATGGAGTTGAAAATTGTTTTGACTGTGAGCAGGCAAGCAGGCAGACACAGAGGACTGCATGATTTTCAGTGCTACCTCATATAGCTACTTCACGGTCTTTCTTTGTTGCCTCTGCAGCAGCTCGAAGGCTTTGACTAGTTTGTTGTAGAGGAGGCAGCGGCTGAGGGTAGTTATTGTCCTTCACTCCTATGTAACTACCTGGTTCTCTGGAATGGCGGGCAGTACCCCTGTGATCATAGACAAAGCCACAGGCTAACCATTATTAACATTTTCTCGTAACTAGTTTATGTGAGGACCCATATGAAGCTACAGAACATATGGAAGTAGAGCATTTCTGTGGCCAGTTGTCTTTGTGATTGTCACACTTTTATCACTGTACGGCACTGGAGGATATAGTTGTGAGTTAAGACTGTGAGAGTTCACTGAGATAGGGTACGAAGTGTGCGAATGCGCCCACACAGAAAACCGATGCAAAACTAAAATGAGTCAGGATCTTATCAGTTGCTTATTGTGTAGTTTGGATGGTTGCTCAGATAACGCTGGTACTGGTGACTTGCAACATAGTCAAATAAAATGTGGACACTTTATAACCTGGTGCAATTTTGTGCTGTTTAGCTCATGGTCCAGGAGTTAGATACCTCACATGCGGTCAGATTAAAATTCTGAGAAAATAGCAAAAATTATATGATCAAAACTTTTCAAATGTGGACATCTTTAAAGATAGGTGTCTAAATATTTAAATAAAAATGACCTGATTTTCAAAGATGCTTGTCTCCATGGGAGCTGCTCAGCTCCTTTGAACATCAGGTGACTTTTATTTATGGTTATTTTTTGTTTGTAAAATGCTTTGAGATCCTTGGATGGAAGGCCAGTTATTTCAAATGTTGCTAGCTCACGATTTTATCATGACTCTTGTGATATTTGGTGTTTTTCTTAAAGCTCCACCTACTGGAATCAGGAGATGGCATGGAAATCTCAACTTTCATTAAAAAAAAAATTCTAACTGTCATGCTTGGGGAAAGAAGGTTGAAAACATGAAGCTTGTGAAGCCTAAATGCTCAGAAACCAGGAGCCCCACAATGTATTGTTTTGAAAATCTCATAATTTTTAAGACAGTGTCATGATATTTTGGGAATTTAAGTCATGATTTTTGAATCCTCGGGTGCTGTTTTTCTGTCCTAGGAAATAAAATGGAAAGTAACCCTGACTGTCAGTTAGAACCGGTCTGAGTCATTTAATTCCAAATGTTACGGGGGGAAGCTGCATCTTCTGTGGCAAAGAAGGTTGTATGCTTCCATACTCCCGCCTCGGGGTGAAGACACACCCTCTCTTCCATCCCACCCAACTTCTATCACCACTGATCTTGAACCTCAGCAATGTTATGTGACATTCGCATGAGTCTTTTGTGGCATGGAAATTCCATATAAAACTTGCAACTGTGCCTATTTTGTTTCTCTTACATGTGCTCTTAGGAACGTAAACACATGATTTCGGTTAAAATGTGGTTTATTTGTCCCCTTACCGCTTTTTGTGTGTCGACTGTGGCTTGCATCATGTTGGGCCAAATCCTGTGGCCTTTACTCAGGCAAAATCCCTGCTGAACTCATGGGGAGTTTTGCCTGAGTGAAGACTGCCAATTATATCCTGTCAAGTTTAAACTTTTGCTTTAAGAAAAACAGTGTCTGATCACTCTTGTCCTTAGAATATGGAGGAAAAGGTTAAGAGCCAGATCCTAAGCTGGTGTAAATCAGTGGCGCTCCCCTGACTTCAGTGCTGTTTCCAGCAGCTGAGGGTCTGGCCCTAAAAATTTATAGAAAAAAGACTCAAAATGCTCCCACGCTTTCATCTGTGGTGGATGAAAAACATAAAACTAGCACGTCTCGCATGATGTGATATGGTGAGGCTGGGGACTGGGACTCATTTAGGATGGGCACCCAGTCAAAAGTCCCAGTCAAGTTACTGCCACACAATGTTGTCACCACACTTCAGTGAGGAACTTTTCCTTGTTTAACCCTCCACAATGCTTCCACTGTGGAAGTTTTTGCATTATTTGGAGTTATCAGGCTAAATAAGGAAACAGGTACTGCAGGTAGGAAAATTATTCCATGTTAATGCCTGACTGTCACGTCTAACAATACTATTCATCCATGCCAAACTTACATTCATATTGAGGATCATGTTTTATTAAAACCTGCTACTTGTTGTCACTCACTTGCTCCACTGTCCTATTCACGCTTTCCAAAAATAGCATGCCCCGTGGTGATGGCTTATTATGATTAACAGATAAAAATAAGTTTAAGGTTTAAATGCATCCAGGACACCTGAGGTAATACAAGATCTGACTTCTGTATGGAACGTGTGAAGTTATATTTTCCATTGCTTCACGAGACTGGGGTTTGGGGTGTTTTTGTATGTTTTCTTTTAAATTCAGTAAGTTTTAAAGTGATCTGTGGTTTCACGTTGCAGACTTCCACCTCAGGAATTAATATCACCATGTTTTGATTATTATTTTTTTCTATTCATAGCATAGTTCCTGCTTTTAAAACACAGCTTCTATCAAGACCATTTTTTTCCCGCTCATGGTTATATAATATTGATATATATATCGAGAGAGAGAGAGAGAGATAGTGATGACATTTATCCATAAGAGAGAATTGCTGTTTATTAAAGGGGTGGGGAGGAAGGCTTTCTGGCAACAAAAGTAGGATTCTACTGTTTCAAAAGAGTGCACACCAGGAGCTGTATCTATTTACTAACTGTCTATGTGTTTATATTTAGCCATTTCTCTTTTTTTTAAAAAAAATCAACAGGGGAGGCATTTTCCTTTTGGTGTTTCTATTTCCTACTTGTTAATTTGTGACTTCAGACTCCTCACTGATGACGTTAATGTACGGCATTTGGGTTACATAGCTGTAACATCTGAAATAAGGACACATGATAGTACAGGAACCCTAAGGATCTAGATTTGAAGACTCCAGTGGAAAAATCAAAGGACAGACATTGTAGGCAACAAAAGCAAATACCACAATATGTTACATTACTAAAAGGAAACAGTATTAGTGCCAACCTCATTGTCTCTAATGTTCTGTTTCTTTGGATATAGCAATTATTTTTCTTATTCATTTGCCAAGTGCAGACAGTGTGCTCAGTATTGTACAAAACCGAGAAGAAAATGCTGTCCCTTCTCCACAAAGCTTGCAACCTATGATCTGCTAAAGTCAGTGGGAATTTAGGACACTTAGCCCACTGAAAGATTAGGTACTAAACTCAGTACACAGCAGAATCAATACATAATTTCAAACGTCCATAACACGAACAGAATGAATTATTTGAGAATACAGTTGGTGCCTCTTTTTTCTGGCATAATATATCTTCAAGTTTAGGTGGCTTATTTTGTTCAGGTCCAGTCAAAGAACTTATAGGAGCTTTGGAATCTACTATTGTTCTGTTCCATCTTCAAGCTGATGATCCATACTGTTCATAGTTAAGCAAAATGCACACAGTATAACACTGCATATACAGACAACACAACAGTTGTTAACAAAAGCCTGATCTGAATATGATATGATAGATTCCTTTGAACATGCTGTATAACCATTCTTAACAATGGGACAAAAAACTGGACCAGAAGAGGCTTCACAGCATTTAACTGTTGCTATCTCCATTTGCATAAAAAATGCGCACAGTGTTAGTGACTCACAATATGTGCGATCAACTAAAGACCTTTTGATGCCACTTTGTTTTAAAAATATCAGACTTCTTTAAAAAGAAACAAACAGAGTACAATAAAATCCTCCTGATCAATATAGGCCCTCACGCATTTCCTCTGTAAACCTCCATCAGACTTCCTCTTGTAATTATTTTGCAGCCTTGCAGTAACTTATGTAGAGAGCTACCAATGTGGGGAGGAAGGGAGATGGGTGGGGGGAAGGGTGCAGATGGCAGCGCATGGAACAGGTGACGTACAGTGTGCACATCTATACTGCTGCAAGCCTTTCTACCTTAATAACTTGGAAGCACACATCTGTTCTGTATTTTAATACAGAAAGATATTGATAATGGCAGGCCGTGTCTCCTTTTGTAAAATTAAGAAACACCAACACCTTTACATTTGTAATCTCAAAGTGCAATAATTTATTTATGTAGCATAACTAGTACTTGTACCAGGGATGGGGGCGGGTTTACTGAAGGTAGCTTCTTGCCTGGAGCAAAAAGACATCAGTAGTGGTTTGGGTTTTCTATAGGTAAAGTGTGTAATCGGAAAGGAAAGTAGCTATACCCCACAGCCTCATTCGGCATTCTGATGATACAAAACTCTCAGGCCCCGATCCAAAGACCGCTGCAGTCAATGAAAAGTCATTTATTTCAGTGGGCTTTGGATCAAGCCCGTAGTGCTGTCTGACGAACTTGCCAGCTTCAACCAATCAGAAACTTGAAACATAATCAGGGAAGGAATTGGGGCTTGGTCCTGCTTTGAGCTGGGGGTTGGACTAGGTGACCTCCTGAGGTCCCTTCCAGTCCTGATATTCTATGATTGGAAGGTGAACAAAGTGACACTTCCAGGAAAGTTGTGTTAATGTCAAATTCTCTCTTCCCTACATCCTAGTCAAGTACTTAGGTTTATTGCAATATATTTTAAAAAATCAGTGCTACCTATCTTACATCATTACCCAAGTGTTAACTCCATCTTCTTACCAGCTGTAGGCTACATCTCCCAGCCCAAGTGAGGGGCCACAGAAGGGCCTGAATGTAGCAGGACCAGTACAATTCTGTTGCAGAGGCAAGAGCAAAAGGAAAAGTAAAGAGGCCTCTCAAAGGGCATCAACACCCTCCTGAGTAGTGTAGAGCACAGCTCCACGGTGGCCTCAGCTGTGGTTGTACTCAGGCAGTGTGCAGGGAGAAGGACGTAGGCACTTGCACCTACAGCTAAGCAAAGTAGCTCTGTGGCAGCAGAAACATTCCTGGTTAGGCGCCTTGAACACTTTATGAAACAGAAGCGAGGAAGTGTAGGTAGGGGGCTATTATATGTAATAAAGTTCACACATATCAGGATACATTCTCAAAGGGGCATTGTCCTGGCTTCTAAATCTATGGAGGCAACTTTCTACATCTACGTTTTGGGGCATCTGTGGCTCTAAAGTCAGTGGATGTTTTGGGGTCTCTTTGGAAACATTTGGCCCTTGATACATAGTATAATGGTGTAAAGCCATAGGGGAGCTGATCCAGCATTCTTTGTGCAGCAAAGACCTTACCACAGACCTGTTTCACATTGGCATTACTCCCATTTTACACCTATGTAACTCCTTTGATTTGAGTGGAAGGACACTGCACAGTGGTGTATCAGACTTTATGCTGAGTGTGCAAGGAAAGCAGAACTTGACCTAGGAAGAATAAATATTTTATTAAACCAAAGGGCAATATTGTTACCTCTATTCAAAGCAGTAGTCAAATATAAGGAAAGCAGAAGTTTGCAGAAAACTTTTCCTTTTATTTATGTTTGATGCGAATCCACGCTATAGACCAAAAAAGTAAAATATATTTAAGTTCCTATCCATATAAGGAATCCATGTTTCTTTAACTATATCCGGTTGCCTTGTTTAAAAAGCAGGAACTTTACATGCTGCATCCGTGAGATATTGTTTTTGCTATTTAGTAAAACAAAAATTTCCATTTTAAGGACATTTTAAAGCAAAGTTAAATATAAGAAGAAAAACTCCTTATTAAACTAAATTGTGGTGTAACAGCTCACCACATCCTGCTGCAGTGGCATCTGATGTTTAGCGAAGGAAAGGTTTCTCTTTCAGGCTTCTGACAGGTACTTGTCAGCGGTCACATGGTACCTGCATTTCTCAGCACTATTATTTTTTTGACTTGATGTCAGTGGAAAAGCTGAACATGAAGATGGAAAATATCTGTTCAGAGAGCATTGTGGGGAACTGTAGGTGTTAGCTACCAAAGCAACAATGCCTACCTCTCTTCTTCTTCCCTCCCCCCCCAAAAAACACCAGAAAAACAAACTAAAAAAATCTGATGACAAATGCGATGTAAATCATCATACTCAGCTCTTTGAACAGGAAGGAATCTGTTGTTCTACAGGAACTATTGTTCTAGACTAGGCATGGAAAGTTAGAGTGTTCCGTTCTATTCCAGATCTGCCACTGAGGCCAAGTCTGCCTACACAGTTATGACAGTCAAGGGTATGAACAGGTGTGATCCTTGACTGATACAGCTCTGTTGGCACAAGTCCCTAGTGCTGGCACAGTCATACCAACAAAATTGCACTTTCTCAGTATAGCTTGTTTCACTCATGGGGCGGTTTTACTGTACTGGTACAAAGCAACAAACGAGGAACATTTGCCCAGTACAGTAAATCTGTATATCTATACCCGCAAAGCTTCCCTATTGTAGAAATAGCCTGAATTACTGTACGACTTCTGGTAAGTCAGGACTTATCTACATGGAGCAGCAATGCGCACAAGACGGGTGTGATTTCTAAAGCACACCAACATCTTGTGCACTAATTGGCCCACGTAGACCCTACTGGCACAAACTAAAATGCCCGAGTGTGCATTAATATAAATGGGACTACATTAATGTGCACTAGTGAACTTTTAGTTCATGTTAGCAGGGTCTGTGTGGGCCAGCTAGTGCACAGCATGGTGTATGTTAGAAATCGCACCCCCTAGTGTACATTGCTCTACTTTGGAGACAAGCCCTTAGTTAATTCTGCATTCCTCGGTTTCCCCATGTGTAAAATGGGTATAATAATACATACCACATCAGAGTTCTATGATTGTTATTTTAATTGCTGTGTGTAAAGCCATTAGTTAACATGGATTATGTGAGTGCAAAATACTGCTACTCCTGGGATGTTTTGACAAGTGAGCAGTCAGTGCCCTGTGTTATTTGAACCCAAAGACCAAATTTGCTTTAGAAATGAAACTCAAACATAAGCCAAAATATTCCTGGTGCTACTTACTCCATATACACCATACAACCTCATTTCAGTAACAGATTTGCAATCCGAAGCTTGCCCATACATGAGAGCAATAGGTGACTCTCACTGAACACATGTTGAATTTTTTGCTTGACCAGAGGCAAACTAAGAGGGAGCAGGAGCCATTCCATTATGGTCTGCGTAGCAGGAGGGCATTTCGCTTGCTGTGTGGAGCATGGTTGTAGCCATATTGTACTGACAGAAGAGCAGGGTTCTTAATAAAGGTGCTAGCTGCATGTAGATCGAGAAAGTGCACAATTTCATTAGTCAGTCGAAGCAAACATCATATAAAAGAGTACTTACTTTGGTCCTAGACCGCACATACACGCTGAATGATTTCTGCCTGCTCACACCCACTGAAGGGCATTCCCTCCCAGGCTCAGGTGCTTTAGTGGGCAGCAAGGGAAAGCCCGCTCTTAGCATACTTCTGCTGTTCCTTCCCCTTTTATCTTTTCAGACAGATGTTATTTTCCACTTGTGTCTGTATTGCTAGACTTACAACCTTTCAGTACTTATTGCTGGGCAATAAGATAGAAATTCTTTTGCATCAAGCCATCCTTTGTTCCTCAGTGTAAACCTCATTCCAATACACACTTTAAAGGACTCGTTCTTTTAATTTATTGGCAGGGTAAAAAAAATGAAACCAAGTAAAGAATTGCACAGAAAAGACTTGAAGACCTACCTCTGAATTCTCTGTAGATTACAATATATGAGAGTGATCCTGCCGCTATTATTCTGGTTCCTTATGTCATCTCAGTTCCCTTGTTTTGGACATCTTGTGGCTTTCCAATGACAATAGCTACATTGTAGGCAAGGTTCAACTATCTCTTGGGTATCTGTTGGCATGGTGGAGTGGCTGTCGTTTAACAGATGTGTTGTTACACAAGAAAATTGCACGTGGCTGTCGCACTTAAAAAACAGTGGAAGTCCACCTATAGTGAGAAACCTATATATATAAGGTGAGCAGGAACCTCAAACCCTCATCCCGCTGACCCCCGGTGATTTCAAGAGCTCCCAGATTTGGCCCTGATACTATTGAGTTTCAATGGCTTGAGTTGGAAAAATGTTGATGAATGGCAATTGTGATCTAGTGGCCTAAGCATGGGACTGGGAGTCCTGTAGCTGGATTCCATTCCCAAACGCTAGGGAACTGCTGTCTGACTCTGAGAGAGTCACTGAATAGCGATGGGTAACATTTTCAGAAGCATTTAAGTGACTGGGGGATCCAAAGTCCTATATTCAAAAGTGACTTAAGGCACTTAGGAGCCTAAGTCTCACTGTAAGTCAATAGCTTAAAAAGCCAAAGGTGCTTAAGTCATTTTTGAATATACAACTTAGCTCCTAATTCAGTGAGGTGTTTTTGAATTTTTCCCCTTGTTTGCCTTAGTCAGTTTTTGCTGCTTTTTGACCTTTCCCTTGACATCTGTGTCAGGTATTCCAAGTTAATGTAAATCATACTTTCCTTGGATAGACTACAGAACATGTCATGCTCTTGGCTTGAGAGTCAGGAGACCTATGTTCTACTGGTATTCGCACTGACTCATGTGGGCAAGCTCCTTGAGCTCACTGCCTCAGTTTCCCCATGTGTGAAATGTTGATGATAATACCTATCTAACTCTTTTCCAGAGCTGTTGTGAGGATAAATTAATATTTCTAAAGCACTATATATAAAGGCTAAGTGGTAGTATGAATAATATCTGATTATTATTCAGTGTGAAAGAAACTTATACAGATACAAAGCAAAGGTGTAACTCTGTATCTGGCCGTCAGGTAGTTTGCACTTGTTGCCACACTTTACATGCCATATGATTTGTAGTGTAGCCAGTGTTGCCAGAGATGCTTATCAAGGTAACTTCCTTGACAAGATTGTCAAGGAAAATCTTTCCCACGGCATAAGTGTTTGCGTTCGGGGAGAGGTGCAGTTCAGAAAGCTGTCGTGAGCCTTGTAACCTGTACATCTGTGGCATTATTACCTTAACAGGCTCTGTGCAATGTATCTCCTTGTCACAGGGCAGGGGTTATGGCCTAAATTGGTTTCCACCGGTTACTAATATGAAAGATAAACTCCATGGCACCATCAAAATAAGTTTTTGTGTCTTTACATGTTATTTCCATACTGCTCTTATAGTTTTTTTTTAAATGAATAGGTAATCACTGATACCACTGCTAGTCCATGGCTGAAGAAGGACCTGCTTATAAATTGGTATCTATCAATCCACTGACCACCTTCTGGGACTCAAAACCTGACTGATTTGTGTACTGTTGGTATAAAATGTGCAATAGGTCTGAAGAAAAAACATGTCCAACAACTAATTGCTTCAGGAAGTTGATTTTAGCCAGGCCTGGCTCTAGCCAACAAACACATGGAGTTATCTGGATGGCAGCGAACTGCAGCCCATGAGCAAAGGGAAACTTGGGCTTTTCCATGGTCATTCCATGACGTGGGCATGTGTTTCCCCCTCCTAGTAATGTTAGGAAACTCAGCAGCGATGACAGCCTCCCTGATGGCATTTTGTCTATCTTCATGTAAATCAGATGGTGGCAGTGGCTGCAGGGAGGTGGGGTGGAAATAGAAGGGATGTTGTGCAGTTCACTGTAGATGGCCTTTGCCAGGTTCAGTCATTTCCTGTCCGTCTGCCAAAAATCACAAGCTGATAAATGGACATAGGTTGAGTGTGGGAAACTATATGGGTTGATGATCTTTGGGGGTGGGGGGGAGGGCGGGAGGAGAATGAAAGAAGAGTCACGAGTAAAGAAAACAATGCTTTTATCAGTGGAGATGCAGTCTGACTGGCTGATGCTGAGATAATGCGTCTTGCTTATTCTTTTCTTCAACTTCTGGCCAGGGTTTGAACTTGCTCCTGCCCAACTCTCAGTCTTTATTCATAAGAGAAAAGGTCACACATTCGTGGCTGTTGATCAACATGAAAGGAGAGTATTTTTATTCATTTTACAGCTACTTGTAGTGGACAAACACATGCACACACATTTTTATCATTATGATTATTATTAATGATAGCACACAGTGCAAGAGTCCACATGCGTAGTCCAGTTCTGCAGAGGCGTTGCAGCTTCAAGTGCTCAGTTCAGCACCTGGCAGATTTGCGCACGCCACTTTTGTGGAAAGAGGGCTAACAAGCAGTCCTATGGGCTAGATATGGAGTAGATAATGTATTCTAAGACTTTCCAGGGTTCGTTACTTTGAGCTTCAGAGCTTGTTCTAAAGCAAATGACATCTTTTTACTTGTAACTAATTAAAAATGTTAAATATGTTTAATGCAATAGAAGACCCAAGATGCTGCTGTTTTTGTGACGTATTTTGCATGTTAATAACCATGGTTAATCCTGCTCTTGTGCACTTAGGTCAGCCTATATCAGTTACTTACTAATGTTACACTTAGTGTTCAAAACTATAGCGAAACCATGAAGAAACCGATGCAAGCTTCGTTGAACATATTTTACAGCAGAAGAAATAGTAATTGTACAGTAGTTTCATTCTAATCATTCTTTTTTTTTTCTTGTGTTCTTTCTTTACAGTAAATGAAATTATCAGGAATGACCTCTCCAGCACCAATGTCCATTCAGAGCTTGCAATACTGGACTAATTCAAATCCATACACTTTTAACTCAGCTGGTATATCAGCTACATCACAGAGCTGTCGTAACTGAATAAACTGAAGACATTACTTGGTACCACTCTGATCTTCCGCCTTACTGAATGTTAGGAACTGAAGATTTACCTCTTGCCTACAAAGAAGTATCTCTTCAACCAATGAAATATCTTCTTTAAAGAAAATCATCTCAAGAGGAGAAAAAAAGGGGAGGGAATAAACTCTAAGATGGCACATTTCATGGGATAAAACTGGGAAATTCAACAAAAGCTGATTGCTTGTCCCAAGCACTGAGCCTTTTGGCACCACTGGAATTCAACCCTGGAAGTGCCTTACTTTACCAGATTGTGGCATCAGGACATTTTTAATAGGCTTTGAATTTTCTACCATAAAAAGTATTTGTAGGTGCAGAAGCTATAATGCTTGCATTCTGGCAATTGATATTTTAAAAATCATAAGACAGCCAGTGGGAAAGGGAATGACATCCCTACTCAAAGTCAAATACATTTATGAATTCCAGAATTTCTTCAGCTTTTCCTCTGCTGTAATGTACAGCCTGTTGCCTTATTCTCAGTGCATTTCAAAAGCCTCCCAATTTGTCATCTCAGCTCTTTCTTTTTTTTCATATGCTGTCCTTATTCTCTGCTAATGAATCATAGGATTGTTAGTCACAGCATGTTAAGATTTTGATTTGAATCTGGCTTTAGTCATATCACAAGTATGTTGAATAGCACAAAATAATAAGGTTGATGGACAAAAAAATTGAAATCTATCTATTACATGATAGATGTATGTGTATGCATGTACATACATTCTAGTATATATGCATATATTTATATATGACAAGTACTATAGGTGATTGCCTGGTGAGGGCACTGAATTCAGCAATAATTTCCATGTCTGCGAATGCATTTCAGATCCCAAACAATGTTTCAGCTACTTTTGTTGATGGTTTGTTACACCTAAGACAGGTATGCATTTTCTTTCCTCATGCAGTTAAGCAAGCACTTTAGACAGTCAAGAAGAATGCATACGAAATACATAATTATTTACCAAATGGCAAAATATGAATTAAAGAAATTGTAAATACCATTATGAAAGAGTGTAAAATATTTGTTCAATTATAAGATTATTATTCCACTGAAGCCTTATAATTCTCTGCTACATGTACGAAAAATAATATTACCAAAAACCAAATGTTTAATATACAACGCTGTACAATATGTTTTCAGATTAGCTAATGTTTATGGCGCACCAGATAGGCTTGTAGCGTAGTCTTTAACATTGTATTTTGTACAATCAATTGCTTATTATATAACTAGCAATGACTTCTTATTTCATATAACCAAACCAAAAAAACAAAAAAAGAGCATGGTTTAATTTAAAAATGTTTAACGTTAATATTGTGCCTTAGGAATCAGTGACCCCTACTGGAAATATGCCTGAACAACACCTCTGTGTTGAGGTCGTAACTAATTAACCACAATGTTATAAAAATTGAACAGATTTCACAAAAAAGTGAAATTCTCTGAAACATTTTTTAAATATCTTATTCTGTACAATTATGTCTTACTTTCTTTTTTTTTAAATATTGAAAGCCATATATGTCACATTTGCACATTACTGTGAAGACATGAGAATATAATATGGCTCTATGTACATATTATGCTGTTTCTGGTCCTAATCATAGTCTGTAATTCCCAATCTGTTTAATCCCAGTTATTTACCCTGTGTTTAGCATTGTAGAACTTGCATGAAACATTTCTTGTAGACTGCCATATAAAAAAATAAAAAGTTTGACAGATGTCAGCTTAACTTGTAGTTAGAAAATAGATCCAATAAAGCAAGTCTGGAAGCTAGTGTTAGAGTGGTTCATTTTATGTTACCTTGAAAAATCTTCCTTTCTCATATAAAATAAGTCTTTTTACATTATATACATATATACGTATATATCACAAGCTCTTCTATTTGAAGCTATTTGCATCCTGCTGCTGCCTACTAATATACTCATTTTATTAGAGAAGTAAATGTCTTTTGCCAACAGAATCACACTTTTTTCTCCTTCTTTTAAAAGACATTACTGCCAAAGAAATAAAAATTGATATATGGTATAATTCTCAGATGCTATTCACTCTGTACTTCAGAAATGTCAATAAAGTGTGAGTGGAGGAATCTATTACAGAAATATCCCTGGTGAGGCTTTGAACCCCTCCTCCCACCCACACACTGTCTGCATTTCTGCAATAACTTTAGCAAGATAATCAAATGTATGTTTTGAATATGTTGCACCTCCTTTGTCCCTAATTTTTATTTTTCTTCTTTAAGCTATTTTGAAAAAATAAATAAATCTGTTACTTTTAAGCCTGGATAGTGGAAGATTATGCATCTCTTGTATATGTATTCATAAAATAAAAAATGCAAGCAGAAATCTTTCCCTTATGAGTATGATACCTTGTGTTTGTGCGTGTGTTGTGGTTGTTAATTTTATTTTTTATAAACTTTTCACCAGGTTTATTTTGTTTGTTTGTTTGGGAGGGGTTTTTTGTTTTGAAAAACAACGGTTCTGAACTGAGCAATTATTTCCAGGGAAAACAGTTGTAAAAACTTACAACGTGCCCTTTGCATGTATGTTTAAAAAACAACACAAGCCATTTTCTTTTCTCCATGGACGATTCTCACCTTTAAAAATCCCTGACAGATCACTGTTGAAAATGAATCAAACAGTACAGTATTAGCCTTGCAATCAAATATTGCATCGTCATTGTATTAATTGCACCACGTTCTGTTCTGTAACCCCCTGGAAACCTTTCTGAAGTCTATTAGCTGCAGAGGGCAGGATTTGGCCCTGCTGTTTTTAATTCACCATATGAATGAGGTCTTTATGTTGGATTGGGGGTGTATTGCATATACATGAAGAAAAATTCACTTCACCAAGGCTGTGGGCAGTCTATCTTGCCAAGAGCAAGGATATAGAAGCTTTGTAGTATGGTACCTCGCCTCAGAGAATGTTTTGTTTCTTCTGAAAAAACTAGGAGGATGTGAACATAATCAAAGTTTGGCTGAACTCTCTGAGTTTCTGGGTCATCTCATCAGATGCTGCAGTTGTATGTAACACTGTAACTATGTAACACTGACTGATCCAAATCACAGGAAAAAACTGATACAAGCTTATTTGGGTTTAATTAGGAAATATACATAATGAACCATTCCATAGTCACCATGACCTTGATTCAGTAAAGCATCTATATCAGGAAAGCTCTTAAGCATGTGCTTAAGTGTTCCACTGAAAAGGGGTGGACCAATGCATGTGTTTAAACACTTCCCTGAATCACAGTCTGTCTTTGCTTTGCATTTTGTAGTTAAGTTTAGTCTGAGACATTCCCTAGAGATGATATTCAGCCTGCTCCCGTTCCTATTGAAGTCAATATCAAAATCCTCATCTGACTGCAGTGAGTGCATGATTGGATCGATGGCAAATGTCTATATTGCACACCACTGGTGGTGGCATGCAGGATATGTCATGCCACAGAGAAAAGCTGACTGCATCCACATTGTGGTGTGTAGCTACACATATCAGTGAAAGGCTCTGGCAGGAGAGGCAGTGGGGAAAGGCTCTGGCAGTGGCGCGCGTTGGGCAAATCTCCGCCTGTTTCTCCATCTGTAAAATGGAAATTATAATACTTTCCTCACAGAGGTGATGTGAGGATTCTTGTTGTGAAGTTCTCTGAACATGGACAAAGTAAGTAGCTATTACAAATTCTTTGCTACCACCCTATGATTGTGGCCACATTTTATACAAAAATAAAATGTCTGCTCACACACTGAATTCATTTGAGCAACATGTTTGGGTCATGATGCTACCTGACTTCATATAAGCTTCCCTTTCTTTCCATTGCCACGAATCCCCAAGTCATAATACAGCAGACCCAGCCATGCCAAGTACATCAACCACATCTTGACCATAATTCTTTAAGAAAAAATTGTCTTTAACAAATTCCTAGCTGACTACATTCATTCATAACCAAAGCATAAAGTGAATCCCACACATGCATCTGGTACTGTTTGACTAAACAGTCTTCCTGGAACTGCGCCTTCCAGATTTCCCTCTAGAGCTGAAAATGGCAAATTTCAAGGAGTTAAATTCCTTGGATAGCTCTGCATTGCCATGAAGCTAAACTTTCCTCTACCATGTGTGTAATTTTACTGTGTTCATCAGTCTCATTTTACTGAATTGGTCTCAATAAAAAAACAAAAATACTCTAGTGAAGTATACAGTTGAGGAAAGAGAAGTCCAGGGCAACAGCATAAATCTTGCTCAGGCAGTCGTTAAATGGTTGTTTTTATAAATTTTTAAAACATGCTGATTTTTCAACTTCATGTGCAGATAACTAATTGGGCTGCTCATCAAAAGAAAGCATTCCCAGTTTTTCTAACGCATGCACATTTCTCCAACCAACAGATTGACCGCTTGACGTTTTTTATTTGCCTGCATTTTTTCTGCTTTTTCAGTGACCAAGTATTCTTCTTCTCTAACTCATTTGATCCAGTTTCACCAAAAAAAAAAAAAAGGGGGGGGGGTGGGTGGGTTTGATTCTGCTCTTTTCAGGTAGCCAAATTATATGTTCAGAGCAGATCAGTTACAGATTCGCGTATGGTTGGATTCAATTATCAAGCCATTCCTGACTGCAAAACCAACTTTTTTCTCTTCTTCTTTTTTTTTGGCTAAGACTATATTTTTGGATTGTGCAAACTTGAGGAGATTTAACAGCTGGAAAGGGCTGAGCGTCCAACATTTAAACCCACTGGTAATATTCCTGCTGCTTATGGTATGTCATGTGCACCTTGGCTTTTACTATTTAAGCCAAAAAGCTGCTTATCCTGGTGCTCATTTAGCCACCTAAACTATAGGGAATGAGGAGTTTACTGTCTGAATGAGCTGCTAATTCAGTTTAGTCATTTTAGGAGATGCCAATGTAAAAAAAAAGGGGGGGGGGAGAATATGGGGGCAGGGTTTCCAAATACTCTCATGGCATCCGTTCTGCCCTCCCAAAAAATAGAAACCCTTTCAGTCTCACATGCTGCTCAAGGGCCCCGTTTGTTGCCCCCGTGTCATTGAACAATAGACAGATTCTGGGGAGACCATAACATATAATGTTACATAACATATTTGCAACAGACATCAAATATCTCATTACCAGATTTACACCTACTGGGGCAGATTCTGCAGTCTGGACTTTGTGTACCTGGTGCAGCTTGGGGATAAGGTTTGAAGGATGCTTTATTTCACCTTTGCTCACCCTAGTTCCTAGGGTCACTGGGTACTAGGACAGTCCCCTGGAAAAATTATGTTAGCTACCCACAGCCCCCAACCAGAGACAGTTCCAGAAGCTGGAAATTGGCAGGGTGCAAGATGGATGCCCCTGTCTTATCCCCTTTCCCTGGGTCACTCCACCTCTGCTAAAAGCCAGGAGAGAGATGGTATAGGAGCTCTTAGGGCAGCCTTACACCACCAGAGATTTCCTTTATGAAGAGGGAATCCTTCTACTGCTCTTCAAGTCAAAATGGGGCCAAAGAATAGGTCCCTAGTATCAAATTCAGAGCTGGGGTATCTGGGATGCAATTCTGTCTTGGTATTAGTGGGAAGTGGGTTGTATCTGCCTGGTGTGAGAATGTAGTGAGATTAGTTACCCATTATAGTTCAGCATCTATGTTTTTGTGTACAAAAGGCACATGAACTAGACGTCTTGTGAGGTTATTTTTTTACACATATAAAGGACTTTGAAAGAACAGACTGTACATTTTAAAATTGTCTGGTGCACAGCCCTGAAAATATTTACAAAAAAGGATGCTATTTGAACGCACAGCTGTATTTTGTTCCCAGTATTTCCACAGAGATGGGCCTCACCTGTAGGGTTGACTTTCAAATCAAGATCTGAGTTCACCCAAGGTTCTGGGCATATTAGGCTTCTGAAATTCTATCAGTTCCTGTATATGTGTAATGGTCATCCCCATATGTCATTAACAAAGTATATGTTAGACCTGGTCTGGAATTTCCTATCTTTTTCAACAGAAAATGCAATTTCTGCAAGCTTGAATTTTGTCAATTTTCTACCAGCAAAATCTAAATGAAATATTTCACTTTGGCTCAGGTGGACCAAAATCTAAACTTTTCACATTTTCTAACCAAACTGAATTCTCTATAGGCTGAGCTCTCTGGCTGAACTACATCTCAAATAATGCAATATGGTCTCCCTTCCTACTGTGGTGCATCATGGGAGTCATGTGACCACAGCCTTTACTCCACCCATCGATTGGATGCTTTCCTGGAAACTCTTTGTCAGCCTCGTGTATTTTTACTGCTTATCTGGCCCCCCCTTCCAAAGATTTCTGTCTGGGCGGGGGCAATCTGATGTACTGTTTTCAGCCTGCTGGGATACTTTGTTTTATTGCAAAGCTTCTTTTATGTTTTGCCCTATTAAATAGATTGGCTTTAGCCAGATAATTACAATATACCTTGGGGAATACTGAATGAGTTTCAGTTATGCCTTTAGCTTCCTGCTGTGCAAATCAATGTTAACTCCGTCCTCATAACAGCACACAAGGGAAATAGGTAGGGAATCCAGAAATGGCCTAGTGTTCCATCAAGTGCTCAAATACCATGATGACACACAGTGTATTAAAACCTAATCTATAGGTAGATTAGGCAAATAGCTACCACTCCTCACAGATGTTTTCTGGCATATCCCTTAGACCATTCACAGCAAATCAAGAAAGTGCTTATTTTTCAAATACTAGTGGCTCTGGGAAGAGCAGCCAGTGAGACTTTAAAAATACTGAAACAAACTGAATGGACTACGGCCCTCTCCTAGAGGAATCAGAACTGCTCCACTTTGTGTCATTGGTGCCTACTAACAGCTACCAGTGCTTAGCCCATGGGCCTATGCTTTCAGAGCAGAAGGCTTTGAATTCCATCCTAACTACGGCTGTGGCCACATAGTAACAATCATGTCTGTCCTTGATGACCAGGCAGTTGTTTATAGTACACCACACCTTAGCTCACATCGTTTGACTTAAGTCAGAGAGAGAGGAGAGCAGCCAAAGGCAAGACAAAAGTTGTTAGAGTGGCAGTTCAACAAACTTGTGCCCACAGATACTTTTTCTAGGTGGACACACCTGACTATAATGAATGCAGAGGGACCAGGGTTACTGCAGCCACGGTGACTCTGCAGGTGCTTTGGCATTAGGAAACTCATCAAGGACCAGGCCAGTGAAATGCTCTGTGGGCCTGATTTTCAGAAGGGCTGAGCATCCAGAACTTCAATTGAAATCAATGGCAGTTAAAAACGTTGAAACCCCTGCTGTGACTATAAAGCAATTGTACTTCTATGCCCTTTTAGGTGGCTCTGTCACTCGCTATGAATTGCAACAAATCTGTACCCATCCAGAAATGGCACAGTAGTGGTTATCGTGAACACACAGCCACCTAGAGCTTCCTAATGACAGAGGAGATAGACAGACAGACTAGCGTGGACACCCTCCCAGGTGTTCACAGTGTCTCCTTCTGGACTTAGACTCAATTAATGTGACCATTCAGAAAGAGAAACACAAACACGTGTTTAAAAATGTCTTCCACACCTCTTAAAATGTACAATTCTTTCTATCAACATGTTTTAACCATAAATAGTCAAATGAGCCTGATCCCATAGCCACAGAAGTTAATGGCAAAATTCCCCTTGACTTCAGTGGGTGCAGGATTGGGCCCTGATAGGACTTCTAAGGCAAAGGTTCTCAAACTGGGGGTCGTGAGCCCTCAGGGGGTCACAAGATGGTTATATGAGGGTCACAAGCTGCCAGCTCCATGGGGCTGACAGCCCTGAGCCCCCATTAAATTAAATTAACCCCCCCCATTTTTAATTTATAATAGGGTGTCACACTCAGAGGCTTGTTGTGTGAAAGGGGTCACCAATACAAAAAGTCTGAAAACCACTGATCTAAGGATTGAGAAGTGAGCCTTCATTTCATGAAAAATAAGGGATGCAATACAAATCTCTTATTTCAATTGGATTAAGCATTTTCCTGTGATAAATGCTCAGTGGCTCTGTGAAGGCTACTATCATGCAATTCCTCATTAAATAGGGTGTACTGGGGTCAGCTGTGTTTGCAGACAGGAAGAGGAAGTTTGAACACAGAAAAAAAGCAAGCAGGGCAGAGTGAGAGGAGGTGAAAAGTTGCCTAGCTGCTAATTGGTGGCTTAGTCTAGCAAAACATGAAGAAAGCGTAAGCAAGGGAGTAAAGAAGAGTTTTAGTTTTATAAAGTCCTCTGCACTACGCCCAAGCAAAGACAGGAGCTGTGAGTGAACAAAGCCAAAGTTAAAAGAAAGAAAGAACTCATGGTATAAAGCTAGTTATTCCCTGCCACAGCCTGGTGAGTGAGAAATGCCTGTCTGGAATTGTATGAAAGAACTTACCAAACCTAACTCCTTAGCAATAGAGGTTGTTGGCCTACAATAACTAGGAACCCTAGAAACATCAACATTCCGACAATCTAAATGAACCTTCACTCAGTCCGTGGAGCTCAGTGGCATGAGTTGTGCTCTGTCCTGAATTAACGTCTGAAAGACCTGTATTTCATTGCAGAGCACAGTCAACTCCCTCTGCTTAGCAGTGTTGCAGAGCCAATGCACCTGCCTCCTATCAGGGAAGGAGTGTCTTATGTTGCTCAGTATTGAGCCTACACTGAGCTGCTTAAGGAACTATTCTGATGGATTCTGAAGAGTCCTTTCCAAGAATACTTCTTGGTCAGCAGTGTTGTGATCACAACCCTTAGACACCGATGTTGCAAGTGTACTCTGAAAGTGATCGTGTAAAAATTACACCTTTTTACACAACTGTGATAATACTCCCAGTGTGTATTTACTGCTGGCATATCTGCTAGCTTCACCAAAGTCTATATTGCTTTTACACCTGGTAGCATGGCAGAAACAACACTGCTAAAAGGGAATGAAGTGGATTCTGTTTCAGTTTATGTGTGAACAGACTTATTTGGTATGTTCCAATCTGGCTTTCACAGGTGCTATCAAAGGCAGAATTTGGTTTGCAGATCCTTTATCACTGATGATGATGAAGGGGAAGGAAAAAACTCAGCTTGATGTCCATATTCCAAAGAAAGTTTGCAGGAGTAGATGTAATCCTTTTTTGGTTTGTTTTTAAACTTTTAAATTGGCCACTGGTGATCTGTAAATCACTGAGAGACAATAAACATAAACCCCCCATGCTGCTATTTCTATGGCTAACTTTTTTGGAGCTGTCGTGTTCTTTAAAGATGAAAGCATTTTATTTCTTCTTTTTTGCTTGTGGACACAGGGAGGTACTTTATGTTTGCAGACAGTTTCATGTGAAGTTAATCAGATGACTCCATTTAACATCAGTGCATGTCATGCAACTGACAGCCTGAGTAGCTCTTTGAAACTATAGGTTGAGGTAGATATTTCTGGTTTGTTGTTTTCTTTGCAGAATGCACCAGCATTATTTCAGCTAGTCAAATGCAAGTGTATACACAAGACAAGAAGACTGCAGTTCTTAGTCTAACATATTAGTCAGATATTTCATAAGTTAATATTCATAATGGACGTGTCTTTGTCTTCTTTAAATAAACTATCTAGGAATTCTGAATTTGCAGTTAAGATTTCTTCAGTACTAATAGCTAAAAGGAAAGGAATTGGGGAATTTTATGAATGTCTGTTAAACTGCAGCATGATTGCCTTCAAATAAAGATAACGTCTTGCTCATTTCCTCCTAATTTTAAATGCAGATGCTGCATAGAACGAATTAGTGAGTGTGTGTATGTATATGTAAATACTGCTGCCCTCTCCTGAGTGGAATCAGGATTGTTCAGCTACATGGCTTTATACAATTAAGAGCAAACAAAGCGTCTTCTTTACTCAAGTATATAAGAACGGTGTTTCTGAAGGAAGTTCTGAGGTCAGGCCTTTCTTACTCCAAGAAGTTCAGTGTGGCCATGTTGGACAGCATGCATCTTAACGTGGCAGCCGCTATAAATTGTTGGTTCTGTCTTACTGGTTGCCATTGAGATTAGGGCAACAATGTGGGACATAAGTTACCTATAGCTCAGGCTCATGGTGTAGTCACCACTTTAAAAAATGGTGTATTAAACCACAAATGAACTAAACCGATTACACTAATATTCTTCATGTAAACAAAAAAATAACATCCCAAAAGCCCCCCACCGTGCACTGACACCCATGAACAGCATCATCTTGAGCTGGTTGGCATACTTTAACAGCTGGGTTTTCCTTGGTACAATAAAAAGGTAACATGATAAATAGATACGTTGTTGTTACTGCTCATGGGCTTGGCAATGATATCGAATGTGCACATTCATGGACAGTCACCCAGTGGAATGGGGAGACTTACATTTAGGCTCTGTGACTACTAGATGCCACTGCTACTCATAGCAGGATTTTTCACCAGAAAACAATGAAACACAAAAGATGTTATGCAAAATCCTCCCACAGTAGCCATGGTGAGGATGAGTGAGAAAGCACGTGTTGCTCTCAGCACAGGCATTGTGATGTAAAACCACATGCCCAAATAAAAACTTTGAATGCCCTGAAATAAAAAATAAGGGAACTGCGCTAAGGAACACAGGCTTACTCAAAACAAGGGCAAGTTCAGACATCTCGTTCTTCCATTAAATGCAGTAGCCATGTCAAATCAGCCAGAAAATCTGTTCCATTTTAGTAGGTTGTCAGAACTCCCATACACTGAGAGGTAAAATAAATCACAATAGCTAGGTAGTACAATGAAGGCACATTCACTGTAGCTAGATGATTAGATATAGTAATAAACTTTCACCTACATATCCCCAACCCAAAATAGACATACTGTATATGTACCAACGTTAAAGTTCAGAAATGGAGCTTGTTCCCAGCAATAATTATGGAAATTAAGTATTTTTAAAATGCCATTTCAGGGATTTCATTAACATAATACATGAAATATATAACATTTGTAGTAAATATAATGCTATGCATGACACTTGAAGTTTGTAAACTAGTGCTCATGAGCAGGAATGGCATATCAGTTATCGCTGCTACCTAGTGGCCTGGTGAATGACCTAAAACCCTAACATTTCCCCTTCCTCTTCTCCACACCCAGCATCATGAGATGTAGGAATAATAAACATGCCCTATGCTGTCGTCTGACACACTGAAACACTGAGATTACAATACAATCCTGCAGGATATAAATCTCACTGATGCTGTTGGGTGATAGAAAATGCAGAGAGGCCATTTCTTTCGGTGCAAACTCCTTATCAGTGTAATGTATCTGAATGGTTTGGATTGAAAGAAAAGACACTGAGTCAGCCTGACCTCAGATTTCATAGGTTTTGCACAAAAACTAATTATTTGGTAGTCTCTCTGGTGGCTGTTGAGGGGAATATCAGAAATGACAGGGCATTTTTTAACAGAACAGAGGACAACCCCAGGGTTCTGATCGATGTCTGTCTTCCTGTGGAATAGTCCCTTCTAATGTCTTTGCTTGTGTGTGAGACTTACCGCTGAGAGCCTGAGAGCTGCTACATTTTCCTACAGAATCAAGGCACTCCTAGTATCTGAAACGATACTTTGTAAAGCACTCTAGGTTATCTTGAGTATCAAAGGACATCTATAATTCTATAGATTTATAGAATCTCAATGCTAGTTTCTTCTGTGTTTTTAAGTATACTTCAAAGAGCTGAATGCATGCATAAGCCTCTTATTTGTTTTACCAGATCTCAATTGCTATTTCCAAAACTGCACTACTGTGTTTGAGCATTTTAGGGAACATGCTAATGAAAATTCTGGGTGTCCCATTTTGCCTCCAGATTTGTATACCTCATTCTGTCGTGGCTATGGATGGCCTCAGGCCTATGGTTGCAAAGAGCCCCAGACATCCAGGTGCTTAGCACCAAACAGCAAGTAATTCCAATAACCCAGTTACTGACTGGCCACCCACTCTTTCAGAGGCCTGGGGTCTCCTTCTCCCTGTTCATCTTCTCTGTTTCTTCCCTGTCTGTGGTCTGGCATTAGGATGCAGGCTGGCAAAGCACCAAGCCAGCTTTCCTCCCTGTTTTGCTTGTTATGCTCCTGGCTGGCTTGCATATGTGCTAGCAGCCCTTGCACGCACTGCCAGATGGGGAGTTGTCATGAGTATGTAGAGTTTAGTGGGTGGGGCCACCACAGGCAGGGACGGAGCTGGATGAAGTCCTGCCCACCCTTCTCTGTATAAAGCCCCAAATAAACCTAGTGTTGACCCTGACCATAGAAAGTAGCTTTCTAAAGTGGACCAGGATTAATGAAGTTCGCAATGTGCTTGTTTCCTTGCCAGGGCTCTGAATGCTTTTCCAGCTCATTGCTGTTTCACAGCAGAATAGGAGTCTTGCTGTCAGAGGGCTAAACCCACTCGTTTGTGCACTGAAATCTTTGCTATCAGTTCCTTGCAAGTGGATGATTTTATTAGAATTGGTTTTATACTAGATCGAACACTTTCCCTTGAGAAAAAACAACATTTCTTATGCTATCTGTTCTCTGAACAATCTTTTGAGGCAATTCAGATGATATTAACATATAGTAACTACTACCTAGCAAATGAAACTAGAATTGGAAGAAGCCCCATCATCACATATTCCTCTCCATGCTGAGATGGGGTATCAGTCTCTGCTATGAACAAGTTCAGTACCAATTAGAGCTGGGTGATGTTTTCCAAATTTTGAATTTTTTTGATTAAATTTGTCATCACAATTTCAAATATTGATGTAAAACCAGTATGGTATTTTCACAACACTCTATTTCAACTAGCTGCTAAGCTAGTCATTTTTCTTGCTGTTGACATTTTGACAGGAAAAAGGTTCTCATTTTTCCAAATAGCTCTATTGCTAATATTATCAATTATTTTGTTATTCCTACAGTGCCACAAATTTGTGCGGTTATAAGGGAATAGGCCTGATTTTTCTATTTCAAACCTATGTGACTTCACTGCTTTCAAAGGAGTAACTCACGGAATTATGCCAGAGTTAGGTCAGCATCTGGCCCAGTGTCCCTGCCTTGAAGAGCTTATATCCAAGTGAAAATGACATGACATGGTAAAACATATTCATAGAATCAGAGTTGGAAGGGACCTCAGGAGGTCATCTAGTCCAACTCCCTGGTCAGACTAATCCCCAATTTTTGCCCCCATCCCTAAATGGCCCCCTCAAGGATTGAATTCATAACCGTGCATTTAGTAGGCCAATGCTCAAACCACTGAGCTATCCCTCCCTCTGTTGAGAGGTGTAGTGGGAAGGGAGGGCAAAGATTACAGTAATAACAAGATCACTGCAGTAGCGGGATTCATCCTGGCTGGCACAGGGAGGCAAAAATTTTCCATTTGTTCTGGCCTCTCTGAGCCCCCAAGTGGAAAGGAGGTTGTATCCCAGCTGACTTTGCACACAATGGACTTTTAGTTACGAGAGGCTTTTTGCGCTGGTTTCTACCAACTGAACTAAGCATCAATAGTGTGTAAATCTAGCCCTTAGGAGACCTTGGATGCAGCCCAGACCTCAGCCTGTCAAGTACACGGGGAGGAGGCGAGAAGACGCCATATGAAACACAATAATAATGTTTTTAAAGTTTTGAGATTTATGGAATTTATTTAGCACAAATAATATTGTCCATAATCTAATTCAGTATTTCACAGGTTCCTAGGCCTATAGGTGCAGTTACCTAGATACCACTAGATGTTACCCTGTCAGTAGCTAAACTCCTATAGACAGGGGATTGCATCTCCTACCATGAATCTTGATCATTCATTTCCTCTGTTCGTTCACGGACGGCTGTGAATGCTAGACTCCATGTTTGGACACACAAGATCTACTCTAGGGAGTTCTGCTGCCCTAGGCAAACCTGCAAATATCCTTCTCTGCCATAGACATAGTCACCCATCAGTTACTGAGTTGTTTTGCTGTCTCTAATGTTTTTACTACGCTAGGCGACCATCTATTAAGTTCTGCCTACATGGACTAGATTTGATCTACTGGCAGTATTTCAATCCTGAATCATGAATCCCCTTGAGTCTTTAACTCTCTGAAAGCCGTGTCCCATCTTGGATGATGCAACAGCTGCAACTGTTTCAGTTACCAGTGAAATGCATTGGCACGGTTTAAAAAAAAGACACCAGTGAATTCCTGCCAGGGAAAATGTTCCCATTAATCCTTGAAGGGCCTTAGTGTTTGGTCCAGAGCCCTATAACTTCCCATCACGGCTAACAGGTGTGCTGAGGATTACAGCCACACTTTCACTCCCATGCGTGGATGCAAAAGCAATAGGCCGGAGTCATTCTTTGAGGAATGGGAAGAGGAGTGATCTGATATTACCCACTTCTGTATTTTTCAGACATGGGGACCATTTTGGCAATTTGTAAGAGAGCCCTTCAGCTCAGGTTATCCTGGGACATTCTCTTCCAAAATGATTTCCAGTCTTAAATTCTACAGCATGTGTCACGCCCAGCTGGGATGCTTTACAAGAGTACAGAATGATACAATTGGAATGATTCCCTTGAAGATAGCTTTACTCCCATATAAAATGATGCATAACCCAGCCAAGACAAAGGAAGAAAAAGAATATAAAGACATAAATCCAAAAACATGTGGTTGGTGTTTTTCACTTGCATTGGTTTGTGTTTTTTAATTTAGGAAAAGATTTTTCCTTAACTTTTATATGTATATTTTTCTTCGTGGGACACCAGTGCTGCTTGTCAAAGTTTTATGCCTGAAGCAGGTGTGTGTGTTTCAGAGTGTAGGCTTTCCTGCTATTGGGGCTATTGGTATACTGTGGTCCCGCCTGTATATGCTTTTCACTGTGTTTCTGAATGGCAAAGAGAACTGTCCTGAAACTTAGAACAGGAGATGCTGCCATACAGGGGAAGGTGTGTTTCAGAGCAATGTTTGGGTTTCAAATGAGGAAAATGGAAAAACTAGTATTTACTGTTTGGGTGCATACACTATGTATTGCCAAATCACTGCCTCTGAGGTTTTGGTTTAACCCTCCCTCACTATTGGGTGAGTATTGTCCATAAACATTACTGCAAGTCTGAGCAGTGCCTTCAGCTTTCCTGGTGGTCTCTGTCCTTACTCAATCTCCCTATGCCCTTAAGCACAGTGGGGCTAAGTCTGCCCTCTATTATGTCTGTGAAATCGTGGCAGTTGCACGGGTGTAATTGAAGGCAGAATTTGGCCTAGTGCAGGGATCGGCAGCCTTTGGCACACAGCCTGCCAGAGAAATCCACTGGTAGGCCAGGACGATTTGTTCACCTGCAGCATCTGCAGGTTCAGCCAATCACAGCTCCCACTTGCCGCAATTCGCCATGCCAGGCCAATGGGGGCTGCGGGAAGCAGTGCGGGCCGGGGGATGTGCTGGCCACCGCTTCCCGCAGCCCCCATTGGCCTAGCATGGCAAAGTAGAGACTTGAGTGAAGATCACTACTAGTGATTCTCCAACCTCACCTCCCACATCACACTAGGTTTTCTTTGCACGTCTCCTGTCCCACTACAGCCTGATCCAAAGCCAATTGAGTCTCTACACTCTAATCCAATGACTCCCATTAACCTCAATTGGCTTTGGATCCAACACTTACTGTAATATATGAGATCTGCCAGAAAATAGCGAAAAATGATTCAACTGCTGGCATCTCTCTTCCTCAATATGTCCTCAGTGTGTATTATAATTCCAGACAGCTTCTATTATAGGGTCAGCAGGTAGCGACCCCTTTATTTAGGTTGCCTAATACCTTTCATTATAAAAGATTCCAGCAACCTTTTTATTTTTATTTTTTTTAGAATCTCTAACAACTCCCACAGTTTGAAGCAGGCATTTGTACTCTGGCCAGAAGAAAGCCCTTGGGCTAGAGAAATACCTTTTCTTTTCTTTTCTTTTCTTTTCTTTTCTTTCCTTTTCTTTGGATTGATGAAATTCCATTCAAGTTTGGCAGTTAAAAATCACCTTTTCCTTTCTCTATTTGGTATTCCTCAGGAAAACATTGGGAGCACTGACATTCTTTCACACATAAACAATTGAACTGTGCCAGTGCCACCACCAGAGCAGCAGCATACACTTCACTGGGAAAGTATGGGGTTTCCAGAGCAATTGTAGCAGCAGGGAGGTTTTTGGGGGGGAAGCTGGGTTCATCACTCTGACTTCTTCCTGGACCTGGAACATGGGGCAGTATCTCCACTAACTTCTAAAGTGTGTAGCAGTAGAGAAAGAAGGCATTGGGATGGGCTCCTCCAACTAATCCCCTGACCCAACACATTACCCCAACAGCTCATTCCCGCCCCCCCACTTCTGGGGGCACCACATGGTGCAGGAGCCCCCAACTTCTCAGGAGGGGTAAAGAGAGAGGTGGGTTGAGATCTCTTTGAACACCACCAAGGACATGACCCTAGCAACCCAAAATCCTCCATCCATCTCCACCTCTGCCACCCTTCTCCCTGGGATAACAGCCTTCCCCTGCTATCAGGTAATATGGTTAGTCCTCAAGTGGTAGCAGTGTGTGCTGCTGTGCTTAAGGTTCAGTGTTCAAGCTGTGGTGATGATGATGGTGGATTGGGTCCTTCCACAGAGGCTGACAGAGGGACAGCTGCCTTGGGAAGAGGAGTGGCCAAGAGCCTGGAGTGATCAGTGGAGCTCCTTGTGCAAAAGTAGCTGGGGCAGGAACCCAGGAGCACAACTTGCCAGGGGGACCTGGTAAAGCCCTTGGGAAAGACCGGAAAAGTGTTGGGGAGCCTGGGTACAAGGGCGAAGGGCTAAAGTTTGTTTATTAATAATAATAATAGTAAATAATAATAATCTCAGGAAAGGAGGCCTTATGGTTAAATTCAACATTGTATTTGAGTTTATTGAGTCAGGCCCTGAAGAAGAAGGGAACATAGGAATTGCTTTACTGGATCAGACCCATGGTCCATCTAGTCCAGTACCCTGCTGCCAAGAAGAGCTAGCACCAGATGCTTCAGAGGAAGGTGTGCAAAATCCTGAAGTAGACTGGTGTGGTATAATCTCATCCTAATAGTTAGAAACGGGTTTATGCACTGAAGCATGTGGTGGCATATCCCTTCCTAAATTTTCTAGCATTAGCTACTATAACTCTAGTCCTGAAACCCCAAGCACAGCAATGCACGCATTCAGAGTGAGTACCGTGGCACTCTTATGGAACCCTTATGTGTCGTGCAATCTTCCATATGGCAGACTGACTCCTCCTCCCCAACCTATCTGGGAGTCTCAGGAGATGCTAACAAGCAGCAGTCTGTGAACTCAGGCTGTGCATTTGTGCTTGAGTCCCCATGCAACGGGTGCAAAGAGGCATGAGGAAGTCTCCTTAGCTTTTCTCTTCCCACCCCCTACCAAGCACCAGAGCAAGGATCAGGTTCAATCTGGCGCACTGAATTCTTGAGCCAGAGTTTCCACGATAGGTGAGTTTGTAATCCACAAATGGAAGATTTGCTGACTAGCTGTAAGAAAAAAAGGCTTGGTCCCTTCACCTCAGTTTTAATGTTTCAACTAGAGAGGAGCCTATACTGCAGGGCTTAGATATGGAGCCAAACTTATCTAAAGTTTGAGGGAGTTGGATCTGGGGTTTTGATTTGGCCTATGTTACAGACAGGACTCAGTTCTTACATTTGGATCAGGATTCAAATCTGCATTTCAACAAAGGAAAGTGGGTGTTAAGCACTGTCTCCAGTTTAACTAGAAAAGAGACTGGTACTATTTTCCTCTTCACCTATGTACTGGTAGTATTAATTAGCAGGACAAGTTTGGAGTGCTGCTAATAGACCCTCCATACAACGGCCCCTGCAGTAAAAACCCTCTAGGCAAGCATCAGCAATTCTTGAAGACAGAATATTAGCATGAATACCTGAAGACACTTTAGATTGCAGGCCTGGGATAAGTTGTCAGATATGAGTAAATTGGAATCAAATATGTCTAGAAGTCAGACTACCTAAAGATGGAATAATCAAAACCATCAAAGCCTGGTGCATAATGGTATGAGACAAGTGGTCCGGCAAATATTGTTCTAATATCATCTTAACCGCAAGGGCTGCTCAGATGTGTTTCTCAAAGCGGTTGAAGTTAGTAAAGAGTACTTGTCATTAATCTTTTATAATGGCTTTTGGGAGCCACAGTTCATTTAAACATTTTACATTTTTATTACTTATGTATGCGGGGCAACAATTAAAGCTGTCGTGGTCACATAATGAAGACTAATGAAAGCAAGAGTAGGGCAGGTTTTCATTTTCTGTCAATCTGAATATCCATCTCCTTCCACAACAATAATTTTTTTTTTTTTTGCTTGAAAGACAGCTCCCTTGAAGCATCAGACGAAACACCCTCACAATTGTATACGCTGAACTATGAAGACTGAGTGGCCCTGTTTTTGCTAGGAAAAGAATACCACTTGGTGATCACACAAGCACCCTAAAAGCCTCTGTCTTTCTCAATGCGAGCAAAGCCGGAGTGCTATGATAACAGCATCTTGATGGTATGTTTTCTTGGCCACTGTGAAGGGAGAGTTTTGGAGGAAAGACAGGGATTACTCATCCCACAATTAGTCATCCTGCAATGCAGTTTTATACTTGAGAGTTCTGATCTGTATTTCAGAAATGCTATTCTGTTACCAAGTGCCCAATTTTCATGTGTTTTTGCTTTCTCACATTATAATTAAGAAAGGCTAGGAGAAGCAAAAATGTTGACTGTTGCAGTTTTGGGGGCCCTGAAAAATGGGTCAAAGGGAACAAATACCATATCCACTCATGTGTGTCGGTACATTTATTATACTTAATTAGCCTCAGTTTCACATTTCATCTTTTCCTCTACTTCATCACTGTACATCAGTTTCCCCTTCTGTCTATTGGAGACTCATGAATATGGGCTTGTTTATGCAGGGATTTATTCTGGAATAGCTGTTCCTGATTAGCTCCATGTGTGGACATTCTTATTCAGGAATAAGAGCATTCCCATCTCTACTGTAAATCAGGCATAATCAGGCAGACCTGAAGAACTCTGTGGATCTCAAAAGCATCTGTCGCTGTCACCAACAGAAGTTGATCCAATAAAAGATATTACCTCACCCACCTTGTCTCTTTAATCAGGAACAGGCAATCTGCTTTAAAAATCACACCCTACCTTATTCTTGATTAATTTTCATGGGTCGACAATACACAAATCTAATACACAAACCTTGCAAAGTGCCTGTGTGTGTTACTGCTTCTCCTTGGAAGGCCCTAAGCCCCTCTCTTCTGTTGGCTGTCTTTTCTGAAGTGTTTTGTCATAGTGTGTATATATGAAGAATTAATTGTATTGAGCTGGTTTAGCACTCTAGTGCCAATGCACAGTGCGATGGTCTAAGTTTAGGGGTGTCTTCCCTCAGCATGTCTTGCAAGTGTACCATAAGCCAGTTAGGGTTTGGTAAACTGAACAAGGCAGTGCTTCCTGTCATTTAATAACAGACTCATCCCATACCTCTGGTAAATACTGGATCCTTATGGAATTGTTTTCTGCTCTCTGTGTCAGAGCAGAACTCTCTCTGATGCATGGGCCATACAGGCAGGAGATCCTGAAGGGTTCTCCCATCCCCAAAGTGATACACTGATCTGTAGTCTAATAACAAAATACAGGGATACCTGAACATCCTAATAGTCTGAAATTTTGTATTAACGTCCCTTCATTGGAGCTGTTCTGAGTCAAGAAGGCAGTACACATGTAGTAAGTGTTAATCATAAATATCAAGAGACAGAGTTTAATGAGACAAAGCCTTCAGCCCTTACTCAGGCAAAACTTCAGTTGAGTAAGGGCTGATTAAGGGCTTTAATATTTTGCCCCAAATATTTCAGCTGGTACGACTTGACATTCTTCATTGGTCTGTATACGGCAACTCCATAATCGCTTTTGCCATTTGACTTTTGCTTTTAGTATTTTTAGGTCAAGCCCAAGGCATGTGTCATATGAATGCTGCTGCATAAAGCACCGCCCTGTCTGGCCTCCTTCCCAACATGCACTTTTTTAACCTCCCCAGTCTGTGGCCCACCAATATCCCCTCCTTAAAGGGTGAATTTGGGAACCACCCTTCTCTGTCCCCCCATCTCTTCTCCCCTCCATGACAGAACCCTCCTGATATTATACTCCTCACTGATGCTGCGTTGCCAAGTCGTCCTCTTCTAAATCTATTTCATGAGCACAGAAATCTGCCTGAAAATTAGCCTAAGATCATTTATAGCTTTACCTACCCTGACATAAATAAAGTTAACATCTTCCTGTTAGAGATACTTTGTGTCTCTAACACACCAAAATAAGATATGAATATAAAAAATGAAATCTGGCAAATGAAATTTAGAGCAAATCATGGGCCAGATTGACTTACACTATCTCATCTGTTTTAACATTGTTTTATGTCATTTGGAAAAACAGCAGCTGTGTCTGTGCAGTAACTACTGCACTTCTCCAAAGGGTGTTTTCCCACACACACAGCCAAATTAAGTCAAATATAGCTTGGAGTATGAAGGTGAAACGCCCATGAACATTTCTGGGCCAAATTTTGCAATGGTGTAAGTTGATTTGAAATCTGATGTAAGTAGCAAAGCAGTGTAAACTGCACAAGGTGTCGAAGATGAGTGTCACCTACATGCTGGTGAATGTGGGGAACACATTTGTATCAGGAAAGCAGCTAAACTAAAGCTATCACCTCGCTGCTCTAACTCACACTACATCATTCCTAGCACTCCCTGGGATCAGTTTGGCCCCCTGATCAAGCAGATGACAAGCACTGTGTTCCCTTGCCGCAGAATACGTGTAATCAGTGTAAGTTATGCAGGTCACCATTAAAATGTCAACATCTAAGTATAGGAAATAATTTCTGTCTCTCAGCTGTCTCTGTGCAGCAGCTGTAGGTACATGGTACTTTCAACTGCAACCACTGTTCTGCACATGTGTTTAGAGCCAAATTGGTGCAAATTACCTTGCTCTTCTGCTTTTACAATCATTTTCTGGCTCTGTTAGAGTCCTGTTTGTATGTTTGGTGGAACTGGCCCATTACCTAAGGCTTTGTGGATATTCATATTTAAAGTGGTTTAAAAGCCCACTTAGTAAACTGGAGCAAAACCCCCGCTGTGGTCACTCTGAATTGGATTGAAACCATACACTTTTACTTCGTCAGGAATCCAGTACTGGTGAAAGGTGCACTGGAAGCTAAGTTCTACATAGCCACAGAACAACTGCTTCTCAGGCAGTGGCACTGCACGATTCCTCATGGTACATCCTTCATCAGCAGAGGGGTGGGTTTTGGGGGGGGGGGCGGTGTTTTGTTTTTTATTCTTGACTAGTCTAAGGCTCTGATCTGGCAAAGAGCTCTGTGCAGACTGACCCTGCGTCTTTGCAGAGCCCAAATGAAGACAATGGGGCTCTGGGCAAGTGCTGTAATCAGCCCACATGGAGCTCATCATCAGGACAGTGCACAAGCCAGTATGGTAATACAGATATAGGCTCACACTTTGCTCTCCATGCCAAGAGTATAAATCCAGAGTAATACCTCTGAAGTTAATGCAGTTATCTGGTACTTACACCAGTGTAACTGCGGGTATATCTACGCTGCAGCTGAGAGCAAGTTTCCTAGCCTGGGTAGACAGACTTGTGTAGCAGAGCTCCTGCTAGCACGCTAAAAATAGCGGTCTGGATGTTGCAGCACCGGTGGATGTTGGAGGCCACCCAAGCTTAGACCTACCCCACCGTGACAAACTGAGTTTGGGCAGCTAGCCCAAGCCTCTGCCGGTGCTGCTACATCCACACAGCTATTCTTAGTGTGCCATTGCAAGCCCCATTAGCACACGCGTGTCTACGCAGGCTGGGAAGCTCGCTCCCAACTGCCTTGTAGTCGTATCCTGAGAGCAGAATCTACCCAAAAGATTTTTTTTTAATATATGACTATCTCAAGGTTGTTCCTTTAATCTACTCTGCTCAATTCCAATCTGTTTATAGAATGTAAAGGGTGGTGTTTCATTTCACTTTGCTGCTGCTGCTGTTGTATGTCTCTAGTGCCAAGGCTGAGGGCTCAGGCTTTGGTTTTCTCTTTCTGAGCTCAGGTTTTCTTTCCCTGTATTTATTCAGCATGGTATATACAGCACGCCTGTGCTCCTAAATCTGTATACATCTGCAGCTCCATCCAGCTTTTGTGCTCCGGCTGTAATGGAGTCAGAAAAAGAGGCACATCCTTGGATGAGCTGCAGTCCGTTCCCAAAAGGGCAGAGAAAAGTAAGAAGGACGCCGTTGGTGAAAATCCAAAACTGCACTTCTGCCTTTCTCCCCAGGGCTCAGTGAGACCAGCAGCACAAACAAAGCGACCTCCCCCGCGCCTTAGACTCCTTACTAAAGGAAAGAAAGGAGAGCACTATAAGCCCCAGGTATTTTGTTAGCGGGAAGCCTGGTGAATCTTCTTCTGGTGCCAGCAACACCTCCAGCTGGCAAGCGCACTTGGGAAGCTGCAGTCACTGACACATACGTTCTCTGTGGCATATGAGATTCACCAAGATGAGATGTGTTCCCATCATGCCTCTCAAGGTACTCCAGGCAGCTAATTGTGGCACATTTGGCCCTTCAGTGTGAGAGAATGAAATTGCCAAATAAAAGGAATCAAGTGAAAACCGGTGGCCTATCGGTAACATCAAACAATGTGGACATCATTTCAATAGGTTAAGTATGGGGTTTGTATAACGCTTAGTTTTATTTTTTCATAATCTCACTACAGCTGCAAAGAATGTCTGTGTGAAAAGGGACATTTGAGAGCAGAATAATAGGACACTACCACCTAGTAAGGAGCAATTAGTCTAAGCTAAGGCCTCAATTGTGCCATTTAGATACAGCTCTGTGTTGGGTTCGTGTGACTCCAGCCTTGCTCAGGGAGAGGACCAGGAGGTCTTCTGCTTCAGGGGAATCAAAATTCTTCCCTAAGTGAGAAAAGGCAGTATACTCTCCACTACACCCCTTCTTGCGGAGCAGCTTACTACCCCCTGTGGCCCACCAGCGCAGCCAGCTGGTGTATAGGGGTGGAGATATGGACCTACCTCCTTCTCCCCACCCTTTTGGGGAGCCACAGGGAATACAATTCTGCCCTGTCTTTATGTGAACAATGAAAGCAAAAGGGGGGAGTCTCATTGTGCCCTTTGCCACCCTTGTGCATCTACATAAGGGCCGGCCAGAATCTTGCCCTAAATTCTTAGACTGCACTCATCACCACGCTGTCTAAAGAGGACTAATTCCCTTATTATTACCTGTCAAGACATGCTAAAATTCTCAAGGCCAATGGCGCTCTTTTTCAAAAGGAAAGATAAGAATATTTAGCATTTACACAAGGATTTACATCTTCCGACATTAAGTAATTGCCCCTTATACTACCCATTGAGGTAGGCACAGAGAGGCTAAATTATTTGCCCAAGACCCCACAAATCAATGGCAAAGCAGGGTGAGCATTCAGGAGTGTCTGGGTTTTTGCCCTATGCTCACTAGATGCACACAACCACCTTAATGTGATCTAATTCCAGCAGATAAAACTGAGCATGGTACTTGCTTTTCTCAGTGAATCAAATGCCTCATAAAGGGTAATAGAAACCAGGCATGTGGATCTGATGCTTTGTCCTTTTTGCAAAGAGTTACACTACGTGGCTCAGTGCTATATAAAGCAGAATGTTTGGCAGCAGTATATCCAGAATTCAAAGTCTGAATCCATCTATGAACAGAGCCTGGATGTCTGACCTGAAAACACAATCCCTCCTGAATTGAGTGTGACAGAAACCCTCCTGTCATAGTAAGTCAGCCCCTCTTGACTGAGAAGACTGAGGGCATAACTCACCATTACCTTGCACCGTGTGTAGTCATTTGACATTTGCTTTGCACTAGTATAAATAACTGCACGCAAGCTGCAGGGCAATAGAGATTGGGATCCTTAGTCTGCATTGATGTTACGTCAGCAATCTCTGGAGGCTGGAGTTTTCGTAGGATGGAATAAGTAACCCCACAATGAAGCAGCCCTTAGGGTGTCTCGACCATGTCTGGCATTGGATATGCCTGGCATGGCCTACCTTATGCAGTAGCCATCCAAAAAATATGGGCAAAAGGAGTCACCATACTTCCATCCTACCAGGAAACAAGATATCACTGTAGATATTTTAAACTTGTCTGGAAAGTGGTAGGAAATGCTCCAAAAAAAGAAATAGAAAAATAAACTCCAGACCACGCTTATATCACTGATACAGTGTCGAGAGCTGTAATTCAGGCAACACACAAAAAGAGGAGAGTGAGTAGTCCTAGCCCTGAGCGCAGCATTTATTTCTCATCTGTATTCCTCATGCTTCCCCCCTCCATCCCTTCTTCGCAGGCGCTCAAGGCAAATCGGCCTGTGATCCAGAATACGCAGTGCGCAATAACCTGAGGGGCAACAACACTCTCAAAGCTCTGCTGGAGCTCCCATTCTGTATTTATGGAGAAACTGCTCTGCAAAGCAATCTCCTCCCCGTTCCACCACCCCTCCCAACCCCCCCAACCACCCGCCCCATGCCAGGCTGCTGGGGTGACTGCTGAAGGAGATTCAGTAACTTGCTGCAATCACATACACATTTCCGGACTTAACCAAAAGGGGCTGGAAAATGAGCCATAGCCTCCCAAGTGGAGCAGAATCCACAACTGGCTCCTTAGCCAGTTGAGTCACCCCACTAGCTAATTTTTTGTTTAAATAAAATTTAGCTAAATCAGGCAATCTGAACTGCCCTCCCAGGCCTACTTGGCAGCCTCTCAGGAAGCCTGATCTATGCCAGTCTGCTGGGGTTTTTTCTCTCTCTCTCTCCCACTCAGCAAGAACTACTGCAGCAGAAAGAAAGCAAAATACACACAAGGAGAGCTCCGGTGTTAGATATCTATCACGTAAATCTTTGAGCCCCCAATTGGCTTTTTATCAATTATTAGCCAGCTGCTAAATGGAGTTCATAGTGTGTTTCTTTTCCATGTAGATAGTCTGATTAATTGTGTGTGTGTGTGTGTATGTGTGTGTGTGTGTGTGTGTGTGTGTGTGTGTGAGAGAGAATGCCCATATGGTTCAAATCCTACGAGAAACAAAGTCCTCCCTCTATAGACTTTTAATGCTTTAAATACTACATCATTCCTTTTTGTGTGTGTGTGTCTAGCTGTCTTGAGTGATGGTAACTTATTTCAAATGAAAGACTTGGACGGAGGAAGCCAGGAGTGTCTGCCAGCTGTTCTGTACCAAAATAAAATCAAACACCCTCTCACCTAGAAATGGTTATGGTCTCCCCAGGTTAGTCACGACTGGATACACCCACACCCATCCCTCCTTCAGAGCAGTGGCTACCTTTAATAGTGTGCTCACCTACTTTACTTTCGGTTTAAAATTCTGAAGATTAAAAGAAAGACCCTCCCTGAAGGACATGGAAGATCTGTAGCAAGTACACACTTGGGAGCTGACTTTCTTGTCACTTTGGGGTAAGTTAGGAGTACTTACTCTCCTTACACTCTGCTGAAGCTGAGGATGAAGATGGTGTCCAGGAGAGGAGAATTAGGCCCTTGGGGTATGTCTGTGCTATAGCTGGGGGCATGCCTCCCAGTCTGAGTAGACAGAAGTACACTAGCTCGGCTGAGCTGGCACACCAAAAATAGCAGTGTGGACAGTGAGGCACTGGGGGATACTCAGCCTAGCCGCCCCAGCTTGGACCCAGGGGGCTGGATGGGCTTGGACTCAGATTGTTAGCACAAGCTTCTGCAGGTGTCACAGTGTCCAGTGCTAGTTTTGGCGCACTAGCTTGGCTTGAGCTAGTGTGAGTCCTCCTACCCGGGCTGGGAGGTGTGCTCCCAGCTGCAGTGCAGACATACCGGCAGGGTAAAATCGTAGCCAGTGTGACTCACTGAAGTCAGCTGAGTAAACTGAGATGCACTACAGGTGAATTTGTTTGCTGGGATGGGTGTGTGAGAGAGAGATGGTCAGTGAAGATTTGCAGCTTTTTTCCTCCAAGTTGCTCAGAGAAAATAGACAAATATTGCCTTCATCTTGATGTGGAATGCAGCAAACCTGTCTGTGAAGATGAAAACCTGATCTAATGTAAACAAGTGTCTCTGTAGTCAGCTGGAGTAGCGTGGAAAGGATGCTTTTAGCCATTGCCTCAGCAGATGTCCAGCCTAGCTAGGAGACTATGGGGTTTACAGAAACTAACAAATGACAATCTGCTTTTCCTACATTGTCCCTACCGTGCTCCCCTGACCTCCAAACTTTCAACACCCAGGCAGCAAGAAAGGCTCCATTAAAACAATCTTAATTTCTTGGTGCAAATGTCTCGTAAGGAGCACTGGCCCCTACTGTTCTATGGCGTAGCAGCACAGCATTTGCCTTATCCTGCAAAAGTCTCAGTATATTCCTCTAAGTGCAATAGTTGGTTTCAGAGTTCTAGAGCTTGATGGTTCTAATCATGGATTGTATGGTTGACTCGGGGTATGTCTCCACTGCACACTAAGACTGGGCTGTGAGTCAAATTTGAGCCTCAGTTCCCTTTCTGCCCACACACACATCAGTCTGACTCAGGTCAGCAAGCATTCAGGACCCAAATCCTAGGACCCTCTTAGGTGGGTGGGTAAGAGCCCAAGTCCCACTATGAATCAGTTCCACGCACTGTCATTCTGCAGTCTGGATGCAGATCCAAGTCAGAAGGTATGAGTAGTGCAATATGGACATGTTAGCACGTCTGTGAGAACCAGGTCCAGCAATTATAAACCCAGGCATACAGTGCAGTGTGAACACTCCAGCACTAGCTTGGAAACACCAACTCCTCAAACCTGGGTCCCACTTACCCAAGCTGAGTGTGCAGTTTGGACAGATCCACAGAGTCTCTTCTGCAGGAGTCCAGGAATTGCAACTGGTTGGACAGTGTTTTAATGGCTTCTTAGGTGGAGAAGTTCCCAAATAGTGCCATGAGCGTGTCTTTGCAGAGGGTATATGGTTCTGCTGTGTGGCATGGCAAGTGTCCCCAAAGTGGGCCATATCATTCTGTCATGTGGCATGCCATCTCGAACCATGGGTGAGCTGCAATGGTTTTATCCTACTTGTTGAATGACTTGTGCTGGTTCTCATCTTCTGGGTGATGGTATTAACCCCACTCTCAACCATCTGGGGCCACTGGTTATAGAACGAGTTGCTAGTAGAAAATAGGTGGGAGGCATGACTGGTTGAGGTGGTCATGATAGATGTCTGGTGAAGATATTGGTCCACTGTCCTTTGTCAGAAGGAAGACGTGTCTGAGCCTGTGAGGTTCTACAGTCAGTTCAGCAGCATTTTAATTATTTTCCCCAGCATGAACACCACGGGACAGCACAGTGGTGTTGTAGCATGCCCTGAAGTTCTGCACTGGAGGGATATCTTCTGTAATGCCACACACAAAGTCCTTGGTAGTATAGATGTGCACTGTAACATGGCGCCCTATCTTTTGTTTGTGGACAAATGAAGATGGTCAAAGTGCAGTTCATGCACAGTCTGCAAGATAAGCCTTAAAGTGTGTGGCTGTGAATTGTGACCCATTGTTGGTGGTAAGGCTATGTTGGGCTGTCCAGTGGCTAAACAGCTCACCAAGTGTGTACATAATTTCCAAGTTTCTTACAGAATACCAAGAATGACAATATTATCCTGTGCCACAGACTTGGAACAAAGAAATGAATACAGAAATATCAGAGGCAAACTGGTCTAGCAAGTTCTTGTCTTACTATTCATGAAACTTCTGTTTGCAATAGGATCACACAAATGCAGTATTACAAGTGGGCTATGTTATTCCTCCACAACTGCAAGCAACATATGGCCAGGGCTACCATCTAGCTTTCCAAATCATTATTCACCTAAGGCAACTCTCTTTCATTGCTTGTGTATATGCACATCTGTGAAGGAGCAGAGAGACTGCAGCCAGGCACAGGAGGGGTTAAAGAACACCTGTGGGTTCAGCTATCCCCACCCCATTATACCTGCAGCCAATGCCAGGCCTGGAGGGAGGAGAAAAGAAGGGAGCCTGGCACAGTCAGGAGCTGACTGGAGAACAGGCAGGAGCTCTCTGTATGCCTGCCTGAAGGCACAGACCTGCAACCTGCCTGCCAATGCAGCCACTGGAAGCAAGTAAATCTCCCCCAGCCAAGGGGAACCTACAGAGAGGGGCCACGCCTCAAACTAAAAGGACTTGCATGGGGAGCAGGCCAGGAAAACAGGCCCTGAACCCCCCTCATGGCTGGGAAAAAGATAACTTTCCCCTGCTTAGGGGTTGAGCAACACAGGACCCTGGGCCAGGACCTGAGGGAGAAGGAGAGGTCAGATTCCCCTATAGCCCCTCCATCAACGATCTAGCCACTAGGCTGCCTGGCCACTGAGGGCCCTATCACAAATGGTGGAGAACACGGGTATCGCCCTAGTCCCTGCTGAAGGGAATTTAAAAAACAGGTGTGGGGGATGGAAGGAGAGAGAGAGAAAGTCCTGAGGACCAACCCTTGAATGGAGATGGAACAGCTGCTGAAATGGATCACCGAGCAAAACACCCAACATCAACAGCAACAACAACAACTCCTACAGCAGATGGCCATGCAGCAGCAGCAGCTAATTCGCGAACTGGCAGCCCAGCAGCAGCTGGTCCAAGAGGTGGTGTCCATTTTGCGACCTGCTGCTTGAGCAGAGCTACCTAACCCCGCCCCATCCAGCTTGCCAAAATGGGGCCTAACGATGATCCTGAGGCCTTCTTACAGACCTTTGAGTGGGTGGCCACCATAGCCTGGTGACCCTGAGACCAGTGGGCTGCAGTGCTGGCCCTGTACTCAACCGGGGTAAAATAGATCACATACCGTGCCTTAGACCCCACTGTTGCCCAGGACTATGCCCAAGTTAAGGCAGCGATCCTCGACACCCTGGACAGATTGGAGGATACCTTCCGGCAATGCTTCTGGGGGAGCAGTACCTGCCGGGAGCCCGACCCCACCTGTTCGCCCAGAAGCTGCACAACTCATGCTGGAGATGCCTCAAACCAGAAGCAAGGTCGTAGGTCGTTGAGCGGGCCCTACTAGAGTGGTGTGTCCGTATCCTGCCCCCGGGGGAAGAGAGTGGGTTTGCGACATCACCCTGACACCATGATGGATGCCATCCAACTCATGGAGAACTACCTAGCTGGCGAGACCCCCATGATGAGGCCCCCTTTGGAGTCAGCTGGAACCAAGAGCCCTGTGCCCCTAAAGGGGGGAACCACCCACGGACCCCAGGATCATGAGGAACATCAGCCTCCTTCCTCCCTACCAGAGCTTCGGAGGGCTTGAGGATCCAGGGGTGCCAGGGCTCCCCAACCCAGAGGTCCAAAGCTGTTTACCCGTACTCCAGCTCGGGAGACCACAGGTCCACTGGAGGCCCTGCCCAGGCCCATACTTGGCCCAGAACTTGGGGAGGCCTGTCGTGACCAGACTGCCCGGGTACCCCAGTAGGAAACCCCACAGTCCACCCAAGATCAGGACCGGTGTTTCACATGTGGCCATTCTGGACACTAGTCCAGAGACTGACTGTACGTGGAATGTAACTTTGGGAAGATCTGGACTCTGTGAGCATGAGCACGCCCTAGGTACCCAGCAAAACTGACCATCCTGTTGTGGGCAAATGGGAGAGAAGTGATGGGACAAGTTGATTCAGGGTGTGCCGAGACCCTGGTATGTTACAGTGTGTGTATGGGGACATGAGGGCCTACCCCCACATGGAATATATCAGTGGGGAGACGCGAGGAGCCCCTGATGGTCAGTCTGGCCTTGATCCTGGCCTACTCAGTTATTTTAGGCAGGGACTGGCACTATTTTGGGGAATTGTTAGCCAAACTGGTGGGACCCCTGTCCAGTGGCCAAGGGCCCCTACCTCCAGCCCCCAACCGGCCTGAAGATGCGACCCTTGCAGGGGTGAGGGAGCTTGCTGCCCTTGGTGAAGGGATTTCCCAGTCCACAGAGTCAACCCGGGCCAACCAGGCCCCCTCCCAGCCAGGAGGGGAACCCCCGCACCATTACCTAAATCGGAGATCCTGACTTGCCTTCTGATTTTGTGGAGGAGCAACAGGCTGACAACACCCTCAGTCGGGCATATGCCCAGGTGGTGGCAGTGAACAGAAAGACTGTAAAACCCCACCAAACGGGACAGGTCCCACGCTTTGCAATTCAAGTGGACTGTCTGTACCACATAGAGAGAGACCAACCAACCAAAGAGGTCCGACATCAGCTCTTGGTGCCCCGACCGTACCGGAGGGATGTTACATGACTCGCCCATGCTATACCTGCGGCTAAGCACCTTGGAAGGGAAAAGACGCTAGTCCAGATTTTAGCCTGGTTCTTTTAGCCAGGGGTCTACCGAGATGTGGCAGACTTCTGTGCCTCATGCCCAGAGTGCCAGCTCACCGCACCTCAGCCAGAGGAGAAAGCCCCGTTGATCCTCCTCCCACTTGTAAGTGTACCCTTTGAACAAATTGGAGTTGACATAGTTGGCCCGCTGGAGAAGAGTGCTGCTGGATACCGGTTCATTATTGTTGTAGTGGACTATGTGACCCTAGTACTCTGAAGGAGTGCCACTGCGCTCCATGAATGCCAAAATTATGAAAATTTTACCCCGGGGTGGCTATGAAAATTATGAACATCTTCGCCCAAGTCGGGGTGCCCCGGGAAATCCTGACAGATCAAGGGACAAACTTTATGTCCCAGATGATCAAGCAGCTCTGCCAGTTACTCAAAATCAAGACCTTAAGAACATCTGTATACCACCCCCAAACAGACGGCCTGAAAGAGCGCTTTAACCAAACCCTAAAAACAGTGCTCCGAAGGTTTGTCCTGATGGATGTCCAGCATTGGGACCAGCTACTCCCGCCTCTCTTGCTCGCAGTCCAGGAAGTACGCCGGTCTTCCACTGGCTTCTCACCGTTTGAGCTTTTATATGGGAGGCAACCCCGGGGGATTTTAGACCTCGTGCAAGAAATGTGGGAAGAACAACCATCCCGAGCCAACAACTTTATACAGTATGTTTTAAACCTGTGGGAGAGGCTTGAGGCCCTAGACTTGTTTGCCAGGGAGAACCTCCTACATGCTCAGGATACCCAAGAAGAGGCCTACAATAAACAGGCGCGTCTCCGGGAGTTTCAGCACAGTGACCGGGGGCTGCTATTGTTGCCCAGTTCAGAGTCGAAGCTCCTGGCTCACTGGCAAGGACCGTACAAGGTGATCTGGTATGTGGGGCAGGTGAACTATGAAATCAAGCAACCAGATAAATGTAAGGTATGACAAATCTACCACATGAACCTGTTCAAACTGTGGAAAGCTCAAGAAGGCTTACCAATAGTGTCCTACCCACCAGAACCTGAACTAGGCCCACAAGCCAAGGAGGCCTCAACTCCAGGGGTGGTCAAGATTGGGGACAATCTTACCCCAGAGCAGAGAGGGCAGGCGCAAAAACTAATCACTGCCTTCTCTTCCATTTTCTCAACCTGACCAGGGCAGACTCACCTGATAACTCATCATATTCAGACAGACCTGGGCGTTAAGGTCAGGGAGAAACCCAGGGCCCTCCCCCAGAAGCTTAGAGAGACCATGAAAGAGGAACTCCACTCGATGTTAGCGTTGGGGGTGATTGAGGAGTCATTTAGCGACTGGAAAAGCCCCGGGGTACTGGTCCCTAAGCCCAATGGAAGCACCTGCTTTTGCATCAACTTCCACAAGGTCAATGCGGTATCCAAGTTCGATGCCTACTCGATGCCATGGGTGGATGAACTGCTTGACCATGTCTGGGAAAGGCAGAATACATCACCACTTCAGACTTAACGGAGATTATTGGCTGATTCCCCCTCACACCCGAGTCCAGGGAAAAAACTGCTTTCTCCACTTCCTTCGGGTTTTTCCAGTTCCAGACCATGCCCTTCGGTTTGCATGGGGCCCCAGCCACATTTCAGGAGCTGATGGACCGAATTCTCCGTCCCCATACCAGATATGTAGCCACGTACCTAGATGACGTGGTGATTTATAGTTGCGACTGGCAACACCATTTAAAACATGTGACCATGGTCCTGCAGTCCCTCAAGGAGGCTAGCCTGACGCCAAACGCCACCAAATGCCACCTTGGGAAGAATGAGACCATGTACCTCGGGTACACATTGGGAACGAGGATAATCTGACCCTTGATTAGCAAAGTCCAGGCCCTCCAGCTGTGCCCCATGCCGTCCTCAAAGAAGCATGTACGCCGAGTCTTGGGACTAGCCGGATATTACCGCTGCTTTATCCCAGGGTTCTCTTCCATTGCAGCCCCCCTTTCCAATCTCCTCAAGAACAAGGGTTCTAAAAGGATCCAGTGGACAAGAGTGTTTCAAACTCTGAAGGCCTAGCTCTCGCAGGAAGCCATCTTGTACAGCCCTGACTTTGCCAAGGAGTTTTTGTTGCAAACAGACGCCTCAGACGTGGGCCTAGGAGCAGTTCTATTGCAGGTGGTACGGGGCGATGAACACCCATCCTGTATATTAGCAGGAAGCTGTTCCCGCGAGAGAAGACCTGTTCTGTAATCGAGAAAGAAGCCCTGGTGGTAAAGTGGGCCATGGACTCGCTCCATTATTATTTTCTGGGCACGCACTTCACCCTAGTTACCGACCACACACCCCTCCGCTGGCTCCACACCATGAAGGACACATCCCCAAATCATGAGAAGGTACCTTTCCCTCCAGCCCTTCTCCTTCCACATCCAGCACTGGGCCGGGAGAGCCCATCTGAATGCAGACTTCTTTTCATGGGATGGTGGAGAGCAGTTGGGTAGGGGCAGACCCCAAATGGGATCGGGGGGAGGGGGGGCAGGAATGTGTGGAAGGAGCAGAGAGACAGCAGCCAGGCACAGCAGGGGTTAAAGAACACCTGTGAGTTCAGCTAGCCCCGCCCCATTATACCTGCAGCCAATGCCAGGCCTGGAGGGGGAGAAAAGAATGGGAGCCTGGCTCAGTCAAGGGTTGACTGGCGAAGAGGCAGGAGCTCTCTGTATGTCTGCCTGAAGGCATAGACCAGCAACCGGCCTGCCAATGCAGCCACTGGAGGCAAGTAAATCTTCCCCACCCAAGGGGAATCTGCAGAGAAGTCCCAACTGCAGGACATCTGGACTAGCGGGGCCATGCCCCAAACTAAAAGGATTTGCATGGGGAGCCGGTCAGGAAAACAGGCCCTGAACACCCTCTTCATGGCTGGGAGAAAGATCCATCTCCCCTGTTTAGGGGTTGAGCAACAGAGGACCCTGGGCCATTACCTGAGGGAGAAGGAGGGGTCAGGTCTCCTACCTTCCCACTAACCAATGATCTAACCACTAGGCTGCCCAGCCACTAAGGGCCCTATCACAACATCATATATAATTTTGGGGTCTATATTCAAAATTCATCTATAGAAATGGCAGGTACCTTAATCACTTTCACTACAGCCATATGTATGTTGGGGATCAGCAAAGATAACATGGGTGTAAAAATGTGTTAACTACACAGTTAAAGGACAGCAGGAAAGCTTATCATAAATTTGTGACTATCTAATATAAAACCCAGGTGTGACACTCAGAAACCTGAACTAATTATCTTAAGCTTGTTGAACTTGCTTACTGTGTAAAAGGACAATACAACAAAAGTTACTCAGCATGGTGCACTTACTCAGACTGCCTCAGTTTTGAGAACTTGATTAGATCAATCTTTATTCCACAGAAACTGGTTTGTCCAGCATCCAATTATATACATGGAGGGGGAATATAAAAAAGCTCCAAGCTGGGACAAGCAGTCCAGATGTATTATAGACTAAATGTTCAATCTTCCTCTAGATATGAAAGCATAACATGGAACCTTTGTATGTAATGGATTAACTGTTCCATAGCTATTAACCTTTCCTATTTTCATGAAAATTCCATGCACATTTCATAGACTTTAAATGTATAAAATTACATTTTATTTTTATTTTTTTCCCTGACATATTTAGTTGGTTTGTATAGTGGTGGTGGTAATAAGTATTACACCAAATAATACCAGGGATAAAACATCCTTGGTGGTGACAACAGTTGTGGATAGCACTTCAGGCTATTTAAAGAATAAAGACCAAAGTGAGGTCAGAAGCAAGACAGTGGTCCCCAAGAGAGGTCAGCTGTGGGTCTTGGAAGGATGTCTGACATAACTGTCTGCATCCAGAGAAAAGCTATCAGGATCCCTGGCTTAGCAAGGGAAGTTCATTATCTAGAAACATCTGCCCTTTAATGATGGAGTCAGAGAGAGGATGAGCCAGTGGTTATGGCACTAGCCTGGAACTTGGAAGACTCAAATTCAATTCCTTGTGTTGCCACTGACTTCCTGTGTGACCTTGGGCAAGTCACTTAGTTTCTCTGTGCCTCAGGGTGTACTAAAAAAAACCCAAAGAAAGAAAGAAAGAAAGAGGAATAGCACTTCCCTGCCTCTCCAGGGCATCATGTGGTTGAATACATTAAAGAACATTAGGTCCTCTGACACTATGGTAATGGGACCTGTATAAGTACCTAAGATAGATATCTAAGTAGTTAGGTAGCAGTATGACATGTCAAGAAACGTAGTTAGTCACCATGTTGTTCACTGGTATAAACTCTATCTGAAAAATAAAATGTCCATAGCTGCTAAATGGACATCCAGGGTGGATAACCAGTAAGGTAGCACCCACAGATGTCACAGTGAAGGTGAAAATCAGCAAGGGAATGCACAGGGAGAGATAGGCCTATGTTATCAGCTGAACCATGGGGGTACCTCACTGGAAGCTGACTAATAATAACAACACTGTGGTAAGTGCCCTTGTTGAAGAGGGAATTCTTTGCCCTGGTATCCAGCAGTTACTGAATTTGCCTTCCAGTGAGTAAAAGATGCTGTTGTACCTTCACCTACATTGCTTGCTGTGAGTTTTCAGGGTGCAGCGGAGACCCTGTTAATGGCAATGGGAAACCAGCCCTCTCCTTCAGGATTACAGTGTTCTGAAAAGCCTTCATCAGCCCCTTTTGGCTTACAGAAGCACTTAGCCAAGTGATTGGGGATGGCCACAAGAATTAATACAGAGGTCACAAGCTGGGCAACCCACTGTATTTGCACCGTGGCCATTTTAATTGCAGTTTGAACAGAATGGCGCTGAGCTAATTATAGGTATTTATGTACTTACGGAATTACTGAGCTGAGTGATAAGACTAATACAGGAAACCACACTGGTTGGGAGGGTAGGCAGCAAATTAAACTGGCCTCATTATAGGGGGTAGAAGTTGTTAAGAGCTGATGTAAAGATAAGGCGGAGGAAGCCATGTGTAGTGCACACCACCACATTTTATTGGTCCTACAAAGACCAGGAACTATGCTACAAATTCTTGATTGCCTTCTAGTGGCACCTTATCTAATAATTATCTATTTACACATATACAGAGCACTCCTAACTGAAACCATCAGCCTGGGAGTCTAGGCTGCTTGCTCGATTGTGACAATATTTGCTTCCAGAAGGAGATTTCCCTTCAGTTGTGAACACTGGAGGTGCAAGATCTTCCTCATGCATTTCCCCAAAAGTACACAGCAGAACAGATTTCTTTAGAGCTATGATGTAATGTTGAATGTATTTTCACAAGATCTCTATATGCTTACCAAAGAACCAGCCTTGCACTAGCTTATTGTGATATCTGAGGTAGTGGGCTAGTGAACCTGAAGTTTTTGAGGTACCAAATTATGCAGCATGTGGCTACGGTTACCAGCATGTAGGGCAGCATACACATAAGTGTGAGAGAGAAGTGTGTGTGTCTGAGAGAGAGAGAGAGACTTCACCATTGAAATGCAGTGATTGTGAGAAAAGCCACAAGTTAACGCTGAAAGAGAAGGAAATAAAAACCTCTCCAAAAATTGCAAACTTTATAAAGTGATTTTACAAGATTTTTTTTTTCTTGGCAGCAGCAGATTTCCGTGTGTGTGGAAGGTCTCTCTTCCAAATTCTGCAGATGTCAGTCTGGGGAAGATTCCCAGGGGAGAGGGCAAAAGGCAACTTTTTTTTTAAAAAAAATACCCAAAAAGTGAGGGTGTGTATACTGTGCATCTGAGATTTCTAGGATTGATTGTCCTTTTCAGTGGCATATTGCACCAAAGAGGGGAGTATTTAATGGCAGCAGTGACCACAATGCAGTCTGTGCTCTAAGCACAAACAGGGCTTTTTTCACTTTATATCTAGCTATCTGCATTCAATTCTGAAGCGACTTGGCAACTTGAACACAAAGCTGAGACAAAATTTTTTTTAAAAAAAGTTTGCTTCTTTTGAGTGTGAAAGTTGTGGACACGTTGGGTACTAATTTCATTTTTATCATTACAGCTACAACAACATAGAACCAAACTACAGTTGCCGTGGCAGCCACGCCTTCTGGGCTGGCTGTTGTAGCCACTGTGGTTGTATGGCTCCCACTGGTTTCATGGGGAGCTGCACGTTCCTGGTGCAGCAGCAGCAGGTTCTACACAGGATTCCTAACTGGGGTTTCATTTGCTGTGTGTGAGCTGTATCTCAGTTAGAGCTGCTCATATTTTTTTTTATTTGAATTTTTGATTAATTTTTATGGGGAGGGGTATCCTGCAAAACTGTAACCGTTTTCCCATTTTTTCAAACAGCTCTAAAGCTAGTTGGAATTTTTTTATTTTCAAAAAATTTCTTTGAAATTTTGAAAAATTTAAGAAAAAAAGTAAAAAAAAACCCAAAAAACAACAACAACAAAACTTATAAAAACAATGTAGTGTTTTATCAAACTGTGAGTGAAGTCTCCTCTCTTTTTTGCTTACCCCACTGCCGGAGGCTTGCAACCCAATTACAAAGATCCATCTCAAAAAGAGACAAAAGCAATGAAAGAGTCCTGTAAGTGAACTATCCCAGCTACTCCGGCGAGCCCTGCTTTCAGAGGCTCTGTGGGTGCTTTTGGCTCATCAATCAAATCTGAGTTGGAAGTGCTCCCACTACCTCTTTCGCTGCTGTTCCTCTGGCCAGTGTCTCCAGCATGCTCAACATCTTAAAAAACACCTCCTAAATAACAGCACAACATTAGTGCTGGGAGAGATCATGCCTGAGATGGTTATTGAAAAAAGGGGCCTCAAATCTTTTGAAAATTCAGATTTGGGGCCCAATTCTCCTCTCACTTGGACCAGTATAAATCAGGAGTAACTCTCCTGAGATCAATAGGGTTACAGCAGCATGAAACTGATGTCAGATCAGAATCAGGCCCATTAGGAACTTCAAGGGCAATAATAAGTTCTTATGGAACTTGTTTCTTTGGGGCTGTGCTAAAAGGCTGCTGGGAGAGATGATGCGAGGGAGGAAATTGGAAGTTACTGGTGATGGATGAACTGGGAGTTCCAGGCACCATGCTCCCTACATTTTAAGTTTGTTTCACCTTTCCTACTACAGCGGATATTAATTTTTATAAGAAGGAGTTGGTCTTTGGAGTGGTTATTTTTCTGGGAGGAAGAGTTAGTTTGGATTTTAATTGTGCGGCTAAATCACCTAGTCAGCTTTGAAAATCTTAACCTGTGTATGCGTGTACTTGTTTTCATCTCATAAATTGATTTAGATTATATATAAGGAGTGCAGCAAACTATGTGAAAAGGAGAGGTTTACTTGCTGATTGACTATGCTTATATTTCTCTTCCATTTGTGTTTTTTTTATGTTGATACTGTTCAGCAGCTGCAGGGAACTGAGAATCAAGAGAAATAGGGGCAACAACAACAACAAAAAGTAGCAGAATCTTAAGATTTGCAAGTGTTCCATGATGTGGTTCTACCTTAGCGGAAGAAGGCACTCAGATACTATGGAAGGCACTCAGATGCCATGGGGGTGGTAAACCTTGCTCGCTCGATTCCTGGCTGGAAACAATGACCACCATTGGAAAGGGTGCCATCAAGAACTTGAGGGAGAACAAGGCTGCTGAGGCTTTCCACTTTAAAGAACATTCAGGAGAATGAAAGCTTACTCCACCTCATTTCTTCCTTCACACATTTGTATTAGCTACCTGCAAAATTCTTTCAAAAATGGGCTCAGCAGTCACCTAAACTCAGCACAATTGCTACCTAATCTATCTCTGCTCATCACCTTGGTATGCAAGGTCAACCATATTAGACCCCGTTAACTTTAATCTCCAGGGTCCTCCTACTTGACCCTTTTAAAAAACAAGACAATAATACAGTGAGCACTTGCAATACTGAAGAAGTTATTTAGCCGATGTTCATATTAACCAAATAATTCATTTTATTTTGGTTCATTCAAAATTAGAGATGGGCCAGATCCTCAAAGATAAATTCTCACATTCAGGGATGTTTGGATCCAGAGTTTTGTTTTATTTTCCTGTCCATCTCTGTGCAGAATTAAAGACTATAGATGAGATGTTAAAAGGAGGGACTTTAACTGCTGAGAGGGAATTGGGTATTCAGTGTAAGGCGTTCCAGCTGAAGAATGAGGCCCAAAGAGATTTCTTCAGGCAGAGCTGGGGTACTCTTGTATAAGAGATGAAGAAAGGCATGTCCATCCACAAGGGACAGTGAATCATACAGAGAAAACGTAAAATAGGTAGGCCATTCTGTGAGAATCTGACAATGGCAAAGAATGGGAATCAATATACTGGCAAAGAAAACAGGCAACAATTGGAAAGAGTATAACTGTGTAGGGTAGCCATATATGGGGGCAGACAACCAGCAAAGAGGAAGGAAGAAGCTAAAATAAGCAAAGAATGAATAGACAGGAAATAATAGTAAGCAGTGAAAGAGGTAAAGTGTGACTTGGAGGGAAATAAGAGAAAAGAATTACAAAGCTTAATCTAAAATTATACAGTGGTTACTTAGGGGAAATTTCTCTGGTGTCTGATGCCAGTGCAAGAGGCATAACAAAGAAATTAGCAGAAGTGTTGTTGAAATAAACATGAACAGAGGCAGTTTGAACCCCTGATAACATGGGCAAATGAGGGATTTTTGAACCCTGTGTTATCGTGAGCAAGTCACTTCACTTCTTTGTGCTTTCTTCATTTCCTTACCTGTAAAATATGGATACTATTTTATGAAGCAATTTGAGCTCTATTATTTTATTTTGATGTCTCGGGCCTAGGTCTCTTACTTACAAGACTGTAATTCAGGAGTAACTTCACTGAAGCCAGTGGAGTTGGTTCAGAGGAATAAAACAGCACAGAATCGGGTGCCTTGACTTTAACCAAAGAACTACAGGGCAATGAAAAATCAGCTGGGACTAAATAAACCCTTTAAACCAGATCAGAGATGAGAGTCGGAAGGGTACAAAAAGAAAGTCTGACAGGTCAGTAAATGAGAGAATGAAGCCTCTGCAAAAGAGTAGAATCGTTTATAGCAGCACAAAATTACACATAATAAAGCAATATGTTGCAGGCAGCCTAACTGAAGAAACAGCAAAATCAACATGAAACTCTTGCTTTAGTATACAGTGGTTCATGCAAACATTTTCTATACTTTGGCTGTATACACTCTCTTTCATGTTCCCTGACATTTGCTTTGAGTTCCAGATCTGAGCAAATTGCGTGTTGGCCCGGTTACCCTTGCAGTTCCTGAGTTTCACTGAAATTTTTAGTGTGTATGAGCTGAGTTTTGTAACTGAAACCAAGCGTCACATAGTTTCAGGTTTCTGCTGTGACCATTTTGGACGGCTCTGAAATAACATGTTGGGGAGATTCCAGAAATCAGAGTCTGAGCAACTACTCATCCATAAAGAGGAACATACTTTGTGAGACTAAGCAAGGTGGTGTGAAAATGATCCAGGGCAGCTTCTTTGTTTAAAATATAAAATAAGGAACTGGAAAGGGAAAAATTGATGTTGCTGTGCATAGTGCTGGTGCCGTGGTTTGAGATGTAGTGCCCAAGTCAGCTCCCGGTTGCACTGGGGAAATCAATGGGAGTCACATCCATCTAAAACTGGTGCAAGTGAAATACGAACGAGGATTACATGCCTTTCACATGTCTGAGCCTTCTGGTGATTATGATGTTCTGACAGTGTGCTCAGCACTGTACAGACATAAGTCCCAGTCTGTGTGCTGACTGCAGACCTCTTTAGATTCTTTCAACTGGAGTGAGATGAAACTCAGCGCCTGATGGGAGGAGGTGGGGTATGGTGGCTTTATGCCATCTTTGCATCTTCGGATCCTGAGCTGCTCTGGGGGCTTAAGTTAGACAGCCCTGGGGGCTGTCCAAATTCCAGCAGCCTCCCTAAGCTGTGCTATGGGCCACAGTGATGCCCAGAATCACTGCAGCGTTGTTGCTGCGGACCTCTCCCAACACACCACTCCTTCCCCTATCTGCAACCTGGCATGCACCTTATGTTGGGGCTTCCTATGGGATCTCAGAAGCCAGGCAGGCTTCCTTATGGCTCTCTCTGCAATGTCAATGCCGGTAGGAGTTCAGGCTTCTAGAGCAGGTCTCAGGATTTCACTCCTGGTTTGTTTGTTTTTTCAAACAAATTGATTTCTTATGGTCATTGCTTCCTCCGATTTTGCCATGCAACAAGAGTTCTCTTCACTTGACAAACACAGTGAGGGTTGGGGGGGTTGGGGGGGTTAGCTGTTTTTAACACCCAGTTTTCTCAGCAGGCAGGCTTGTCCAGCTCTTGATTACCGCTGTACAGAACCTAGTGCAACGGAACCCCAGCCGGGTCTGAGATCTCTGGGTGCTGCTGTATTACAAACAATACATCATAAATGATCATAAAAAGTAGCTATTGCATAGAAAAAAATGCCATGCACCATCTTAATTAAATCAATTAATTTACAGATTGTTTCTAAAGATCAAAATTGATTAAACTCTATTCTAACACAAGCAAGTAAGTCAAAGTTGCCATTTCTTTTCTCTTTTCAAACCAAAGCTGTGATGGAATTACCCAAGTGCAAAATCTGTCCATTGTTAAACTTCCATTTTCTTGCTTTAACTCAAATGTTTAAACTATCAGCCCCTTAAATCTGCATCAGCAAAAATGGCAATAATATAAGTAAGTTTTTGGACAAAGCATCCATTAAAGAGATATTAGTGTCATTATGAAGTGATGATAAACGTCCTGAGTTTATATACACAAAAAGGCCAGAGATTAAATAGATTTCCTTGCCTGCAAGTTGACTTGTAAAACATAATGATTCTGTTGTTGGTTTGGTAGTGTAATGGCTGTAGGACGTAGATGAGGATGACATAGATTTGAGAGGTGGATTTTCACAATTTTTAAAGCAAAGTGGCTTATGTTTGATATTTCAAAGAGAGTGGGGGTATTCTGTGATTGTCATCTTCAGTAATTTCAGTGTAACCCTCAGGTCTGTTCCTTTTCATGATACTGTCGTGCATGCGTGCGTGTGTGTGTGTATGTATGTATACGTACTATTGCCCTCTATTGGAGAGCATTGGAATCATTTCAACCAAGTTATATAGGCCCTATATTACTAACACCTAAAAAACAAACAAAAAAAGATTCTCCTTTAACTCAAAGTACAGAACCATGTGATTTGGAGAAAGGGAACTTAGACTTTACCCCCACAGTTGTGAAGTTCTGAATGGCCTGAGTGTGCAGAACAGTCACAGCCATTAAACTCTGCATTTAATAGCAAAAGGGACTAGTTTTCTTCTGCAACTCTGTGCATGTGTGCACTTCGAAGTTCACTTTCCCCTTGCTGCCTTCAGTTAGCTGTCACTCAGGCAAGGGGTGCACACAGGACCAGAGATACTGTACATTCAGACAGCTCTGAGGAATTCCAGAGGTCACAGTTCCAGCCCCTGTTTTGGTTATTAATCTGTTTTGTATTAACGTTAATGTCTTCAAAAGAATTCTGGGTTCCAGTCAATCTGGAGCTCGCTTTTATTTCTGTGATGCAGTTAGGGTTGGCTGACTGAACAAGATTGAACCCATCACTGTACAATGGAATGACAGTCCAAAGCAGCATTAATGCAATTTAGTAATATGGGTGTGTTGGGTCTTTTGTCCTCCACAAAGTCTGAGACATAAGAGCTGTCTGTGCATGTGGAAAATGCATTATCCAAGCAGCGAGAGACTGTTATCTGCCACGTAAATAACTGAACCCAGAATATGAACCTGGTTTGGTTTGCTGTGTATATGAAGATGAATGAGGCCTCAATCACATTAAGGCCCTGCCATATAAACACACACACACACACCTCCCCCAAAGAGCTGGTAATCAAAATTAACACATGCAACATGTTGGTGTGATAAGCAAGTGGAGAGAGTGGAAGAGGAAGGGCAAGGTTAACAGTGACGGGAAACTAAGGTTATATAGACTGGCTACCTGCATAATTTGTTAATGGTGTCAGTAGTTCCTGCTGGCCACCTGCCTAGTCATTATGTTAAAAGGCTAACATGTGAAAACCCTCTCTGTACATAAGTCTGGGTACCTTTTATGCTTTCTGCAGTAATACATACGGAGGAATTTACCCTGATTGTATTCTCTGTTTTGTTATTGTTGTAACAAAAATAAATCAAAACAGAGTGGCCTCAAAGACACAGATTCGTTGGCCCTCATGGTACTTGGTAAAGTTTGGAGATATCCAAACCCACAAGTTTAACATTTTCTGACTCCCTTGTATATATTTTCCAAAGGAATATTGCAACATGACTATTCACTGATTGGACTGTTCTATGAACTACTATCAGGGAAAAGATAGAGTGGCGGTGAGTGTTCTAACTGGATAAAAGACCATTGGTGATAGATTGCAATCCAGCATCATACACCTCTATAGGCAAGCATTAGAGAATGTTCAGGGTCAGCCATAAGTGTTTCAGGGGAGACACTTATGGCTATCCCATCCATACTCTTTGTCTCCCACACCAACTTCAGGCTAAAGTTCATTGACCCTAGTGTGTCAGCTTTGCCAGCTCTGGGGACTGAACCAAGGCCATCTAGAGCTAATAGCATGAATCTCTACAGCTGAAGAGCCAGCTGTAACTTCCTGTGTGGTTCAGGCAAAGAGGGGTACACAGAATGCATCCTGACCAGCGAGTTACAATGGCAAAATGCTGTCAGGGAGTTTCTAGGGAGAAGTCCACAAAAGCTCCATTTCTAATATGAGGTGTTTGAGCGAATCTTGCACCACAAACTTTTAGATATTTTCTTTAAATTAAGCCAAATTCACGGTACTCCTTCCCTTTGAGTTTCTATACCACTGAGATTTATAAAATGCTAAAGCCAAATCTAAGCATGCCTTCTGGACCACATAATCCCAATGATCCCAGAAAATATCCTATATCCTATATTTTGCTGATGGATCACACAACTCAGATGCTTGGTGAGTACTATTTTGGTTTGGTTTATTTTTATTATAGGTGTTGCTGCTGGCTCTGCCTGTAGATAGTGTTTCCTAAGACCCTGTTCTCTTTAGCTCATACCGTTTGTCAAACTTCACCAGGTCAGGCTGATTATTATTTTGTTTTGTGGTAGCACCTAGAGACCCCACTAATGGGGCCCCATGCACATCGTACAAACACACAGCAAGTGACAAGTTCCACCTCTGAAGAGCTTACAGACTAAATAGACAAGACAGACAAAGGCTGGGAGGAGAAACAGAGGCAGAGGGAGGTGAAGTGATCTGCCTAAGGTCACACAGCATGTTGGTAGTAGGTTTGGAAATAGAATCCAGATCTCCTGGCTCCTTGTCCAGTGCCTTATCCACTAGACCATACTCATATAAATAGAGCATAATGTTCATTTGATAACCACCAAAAAAGTGAAAGACACCTCTAAAATCCCAAACGAAAAGTACAATTATCTTTCAAAGGCACAATATGTTTGATTAGGTCTGGTGCACTATTTTTTAAAATGCACTCTTTTAATTTCCTTCTTCTAACTGGCATGAATTCATATCTGAGCATTTTGAAGATCTTCCCATTTCTTTGAACTAAGGGGTGAATTTTTAAAGAGGGAAACAGATCTTGTACATAAAAACAAAACAAGTAGCTCAAAAGATGAAAGGTCAGCCCCTTAGAGCCTTTCACAGGGTCCTCTCCTCCCTCTGTGCATCAGAGCACACATCCTCCTTGGAAGTGTTTCTGTTAGCATGTTAATGAGCACGTCACCCATGCGAAGCTCTCTCTTTCCTGGCTGAATATAGTATGGAAAATTAAATTTCACAGAAAATATATATAAAATCCAATATGCCTCTATAGCAAATGCAATTCATATGCAGTGGCCAGATATTAACAGTTATTAATACTTAGCAGAGTTATATTTTACATATTGAAAGTGCTGTACAAATATTAACGAGGTTCCCTTTCTTTTCCTCCATGTTCTTGCTCTTCCATTTCATTTCCCTCCTGCAATATATCTCTTCCTTTTGTCTCTCTTTCTCACTATCTAGGAACTTACATATGCCCCACTCCAATCAGTGTACTATCTGAGAGCCTTCTCCACAATTTCCCTTTACTAACCATGTCACTGCAGCTGGGACCAACAATATTTGTTCTAGCTGAGTGTCTGATCCACTGTTCACTTTTAGCCTGACGCCAAACTAAGCTCCAGTTTTTTACCTTGTCTCTGGAACAAAGTAGAAAAATTAGCTTTTGTTCCTACTTTGGGGGAAAAAAATTGTGTAAAATCTCTTCACATTTATGGGCTTTGAATATTATTTTTTAAATACAGGGGCCCTAATGTTGGCTTTTGTCCTTTTTTAAAGCCATTTTTCTGATTCTCTGCACATAAGAACCTGAGCAGTCTGAATGGTACAGTATTTAAGAGCAGTGTCTCAATTTTCTGTGGTGAAACAACAATTGGAAACAGCTAATTTTGTACAAGGCAACTTCTAATACATAAATAAACAAACTTTTTCTGGCAGGAGGTGAGGGGGAGCCCGGAGTAGAAAGAAGGTTGTGAATCAGGGTGTGATTAGCATGTGTTGGTGCTATTAACTCCACTGGAGTTAGTAGTTAATATGTTTAGTGGCAGGGATGCCAACTATGAGCCCCCCAGAAATAGACGGCTGCTGTAGGCCTTAACGTCACTGCCTTTTATTTTGTTTTCACCAGAGGCTTTCTCCAGTCTTCCTTTTACGGTTTTATGTAAACTCTGGGGTCCTACTGGATGAAAGTGCTCTCTGTTTTTCAGCAGAGCTGTGGTTTTTGGATTTTACAGCCCCAAAATTACTTCATGATGATCCAGAGCACACATCACAGCCCAGAAACCACATGGGAGTTGTGTTGGTAAAGGAAGCTGAGAGTTGCTGAAGTAGCCAGACTGAAATTTATAACTGTGACCTGGGCCTTGTCAGGCCTTTATGACACAGTGTAAAGTGAATTGCTGCTTAGTCACCAATTTGCTTGGCAAGATTGGTTGTATTAGGAAATACATAAAAGGTCAGACAGTAGGAGTTTGTCTAGACATCCTATTTTGGATTATAAGCTCTACATGTTTCTGTGGCAACCTCTGCAAAACACTCATATTTCAGGAATATTTTTAAAGAACCTTTTTTTTTTCTGTAATAAGCTACAAAAGCTTTTGTGAGCAAAATTAGCTCCATTCTTTACTGCATTCAGCCTGTGGCTATCAAACTAACCATTTTAGAAATGGAGGGGAGTTACCTCCACCAGTCTCTCTCCAGACTATTGGAGTTCCAGTAATGCCTAATTCATAATGAAAGGAGAGGTGATTCCCTCAGGGAGGAGTCTGTGACTTGGAGAAACATGTGGAATTACCGTAGATGAAAGAGCGAAGAGATAGAAACGGCATGTTTTCTTTTGGCTTCTAGCTGAAGTTAATTTACAGTTCATCTGCTAGTGACTTGCATAGGCCCAATGACGGGGATGGGGATATAACAAATAAGCCATCAGGATCTCTATCTGTAAATAGAAAACCAAGTTTTGCTAGTAAAAGGGGAGGGGGAGTTACCCCAAATTTTGCAAGTAACAACCGAGTCCACTAGAATTCCAGCTGGTTTTTTTTTTTGGAAATCTAAAAAAATCTGGGGAATCAAGTATTTTGTAGCAAAAGAGGAAAAGCAACCTGCCAAGCAAAATGGGCTTGATGGGCTGATTTTTCTACTTCCATGACATTTTTATTATTATTATGATTACTCCCTTCCCTCCTTTCCCCTCCTCCAAATGGAAAATAGGAAAAAATCCAAATTTAGGCCTTATGGATTTTTTTTTTACTCCATTTTTAAACTGAAAACATACATGTGTACTCCTGGAGTTTCAATGACATTAATTGGAGTTGGCTGGGCTTTCCAGGTTGAATCACATACATGCCAATTTAAACTAAATAGAATGTAGCAAGAGGGCTTTTTATGAAAGCCAAGGGTAGATTTATATTGTCTACTTAACTAAAAATTAATAAATAAATAAATATTGTAGACAGCCCTTTTGACCAGGATCATTAAAATAAGTGTATGTCGTAACACTGTGATTTCTATCTTCTGTTACCTGGAAAATGGTATTTAATGTCCATTCTTGAAGGGCCTGATACTTATTAGGCTGAGGGGTTTTTTCATATTTCATAATTATAATCTTCTGAATAAATAACAGTCTAAGGGATTTCACATTGCCATCTGATGACATAGCCAGCACCTGGAGTCATGTGGTATTAATTCTGGGACTGCACAAGTTTTACAATAATATAATACTTAGTACTTATCTAGCACCCTGCATCAATAGATCTCAAAGAACTTTCAAAAGTGGGCATCATTAGCCCCATTTTACAGATGAGGAACAGATGGGGAGAGTGAGGCACAGAGAAGGAAGTGGACAATGTTTAAAAGGCAATGACTACTTGCAGCTCCCTTTGGCTTTCATCAGAGCTTAGCACCTTCAAAAATCAAGTTGTAAGTAATTTAGCCAAAGTCACCCAGGGAATTATCAGCAGATCTGTGAATAGAACCCCTGTCTTTTGACTCCCAACCTGATGTATTAGTCACTGGACCAACGTGCATTACTTAACAGCAGGATTTGAATGGTAGCTGCTGGAAGAGGGATGCCTAGAAAGTACTCTTTGTTAGGAGTATGTCATTCTCTAGAGATGTCTGGTTTATGCTCAATTTAATCCAGATTCCTTTCCTTTTTCCTGATGTTTATAAACCGTGAATGTTGTTTCTGTAATATTTGATACATAATTCTGCTGAGAAGGTGTATTATTAAGTTGATTTGTTAATTTACCTACGAGACGCCATGCTGAGTTATGGTTTAGGGCTTAGGCTGACTGAAGGCACCCTGTTACTGTATTGATCCAGGATCCTTGAAGCAAGACCAGGAAATGCAGTGATGATGACACCCTATGAATTCGATACCGGGGGCTCCAGTGCCTCCCAGTCAAAGTGAGTCATCTTGTAGTTACAGCCATCACCAAGGAGACTACATGGAAGGCAGGGGGATTATATGTGTATTTGAAGGAGTGTTGTGACTTCTGCTGGGGGGGTGTGACAAAGTGGGAATTTTCTGTAACATTTTTATGTCGCTCTCTGTATGCCTTAGTTTTTCCTATATTTTGCAGGGAAACCCAGTAGGGGGAAAAGGACTCTTTGCTCTGAGGCCAAGCTTAGGGTATATCTACACTTAAACTGCTACAGCAGCACAGCTGTAGCACTTCAGTGTGGACACTTACTCAGGGGCGGCAGGTTTCATAGGCCAGGGAAGGCTAAGCCTTCACTGCCCAAGGCTGTGGCCCCGCCCTGAAGCTAGCAGGGACTCAGCTCCAGCTGCAGCCTCTGGAACTCAGCCGGTAGCCATGGGCGGCTTGGGCTGGTGCTTGGGCCAGGGGTCAGGCCAGCAGCTCGGGGATCGGACCAGCTGGGCCATGCAAATATAGGGCTGGCTGGCCCAGTTCAGGCCACAGGGGGCTTGGGGCTTCAGCTGTGGAGGGAAGGAGGGGTTCAGGGGTGGGGTCTTGGGTGAAAGGGGCGAGGCTAGAGGGCTAGCCTCCCCGAAGGTATGGTTCACCCGCTGCCCGTGCACTTGCTACAGTGACTTGCTGACTTTAATGCACCTCTCTGAGAGACAATAGCTAGGACGACAGAAGAATTCTTCCACCTAACACTGGGGATTAGGTCAGCATAGGTACATCTCTCAGGGGTGTGCATTTTTCACACTCTTGGGAGATGTAGCTATGCCGGTGTAAGTTTTCAGTGTAGGCCAGCCCTAAGAGACATAGGTATGAATGTTGCCTAGCTGTCTGAGCTTGAATGGCTGAGTGCCAACCCCATATCAGTGGAGAATCTGAGAAGACCATGGCAAATCCAGTCACCAGGATATTGACACGTACTAACCAATGGCCTAGAGGGAGATGGAATTCCCCACCTCTCAGCAAGGAAGCTGAGCAAAATTCTCCAGCTCAAGAGCAACGGACTGGGAAGGTGGGAGTGTGGGGGGCTAAGAATTGGCTGCTGGAAGAAATTGGGGATCTCACTTGGGAACTGACCAAAGAGGTCAACCTGAGAGAAAGACAGGGCCTGAACTTGGAGTTCACTGCAGCTTGGCTGGGGCTCTGGGCTAATCAGAATGGACTTGGATTATGCTTTATCCTTAGTTTCTCTATGCTAACCTAAGGACTTCCTGTGCTGTGTTGCAGCTCACTAATAACCCTGCTGTTTGGACAGCACCATTTGAGGGGTACTGCAAATGCTTGGTGAGGTGCATTACTCTCTGAAGAGCGTACAAGTTTCTGTCAGGAGTCTATGTCAACTGGACTCTCTGACCAGAGCTCACGATATAAAGCAGGAGTGCTGTTGCCCCAGAGGCCTTAGGAAGCGGAGAAGCCGCATGGCCCACCCTGAAGGAAGAGCGAGTCCCCCTGGGGGTCTAGCACACTGAAGGCGTTCCTCCAAGAGATTGTTCTAAAGCTGTGGGTGTAGCACCGATCCTGTGGATCTGTGACAGAGTGAGTGTATCCACACTCGCATGTGTACACGCATGTATCAGCAATGTCCCCCCATCACTTAGCATTGTAATTCAGTGCTCCAAGAACAACTACAAATAAACACACTCTTCTTAGTCTGCTTGTTCCCTGAGATTTCCAATTGGAAGCATTTGATTCAAATTATTTCAAGATACTAAAATAGGGAATGACGGGAAAGCATCCAAGTTGTATGTGAGGAGGCAAACACCTTCCTGTTTCCAAATTGTTTTCAGACAGGTTTGTTTGTTCATGCTTCACTTTGTATATTGCTTATAAATTGAAAGTTTATTTTTGTTAAAAAATAATGTGTAATACAAAGACTGTAGAACCACATCAAATGTTCTTAACTTCCAGCACAAATCTGTTCTCTATTATTATGATTATTACTCATATAGTGCTATCTGGGCAAAGGTGCTCTGCAAAAGAATAGGTTTGCCAAACAAGTAACAGGTCCCTGGCCTAAGGAGCTTACAGTCTAAAGGCAATTTTGGCTTGATTTTCAAAGATGTTGAATACCCACAGTTTACATTGATTTCAGTGGGAGCTGTGATTCTTGGTACCTTTGAAAATCAAGCCAAATATATATAATTACTTCTTCCAGTAGGATGTTTGGAAGTCATTTATAACTTTTTAATTAAAAAAAATATTCTTTAAGATTAGCTTTAATCTCTTTGAAAGACTCTCCACATTATTCCCATCTGCAATTTGAAGTGAACCTGAGAATGCCTCCAACTATTAGGGAAAATCTCATTTAACATAGCAATATCCACCTCCTGGGATGAGCAACACTTCTGGCTCTAAAGGTGAGTACAAATAGAAGGTTATCTACTGCTCAGGGAGGAAAAGAACAGAGAGCACCAGAACTACATGTCACTGGAAACTTTTAAGTATACGGGGCTGCAGGCAGAATATTTTGGACTTGGGACAAGATATAGAGTAATCGCTCAGACTCTGCAAGAAGGATCATATCATTATCCCCATTTTACAGATGGGGAAACTGAGGCATGGACCAGTGAAATGGCTTATCCAAGGCCACCCGGCAGGCCTGTGGCAGAGTTAGGAATAAATCCAAGTTTCCTAAATCCTAGTCCAGTGTTCTAGCCACTAAGTCACACTGCCTTCCTAAAGCTAAATTAAGGTGAAATTCAAACTAAAATGATGTTGAATTCTAAAGGGTAACAATGGTCCAAACAAAATGAGAAACTAGGTTTCTCTTACCCACAACGTGTCTTGAGAACTGGAGATTCTATCCTGTTGTCGCATAAGCAGTCAGATCTGCCATTTGACCCCACTATTTGTTCACACACAGAAAGACAACTGAGCCTTTCAGCAGCACACTCAGCCCTTCAGTCCATTCACCAGATTAGCATGGGACTTTGCTTCCATTCCACTCCAAAGCTTCCACCCAGTTTGCCTAAATGACTTCCCTTTCCCCTCTGGAAAGCTGCTGGCTGCGTATCCTGTGCGTTTCCCTGGTAACTGGCATACAGCCGGCATAAGATTCTTTGACGCATAACCAGTCATCTTCACATTGCACACATGCTTATATGTGTATATCATTATTGATGAATATATTATCTGGCAGCAGTTTTATGTAAGATAAAAAAACAAATCTACTTTGTTTCTCTTGCTTTTGTTCATGCTCTTTGTCTTTCTTGACTAACTTTTTCTCTCCCTGTTGGGCTCCCTCCTTTTTTAGGTCTTTTTCCAATGTATTTTCCCCTCCAAATAATTATTCCCCTTGCTGAATATCGCCCTGTATTCAATTCTCTTTCTTTCCCATTCCTTCTGTTTATTCCTCCTTTCTTGCTCTTTCCTTCTAGTCATCATCCCCATCTCTCTCCCATGCTCCAGTCCACCTCTTCTCCTACCCAGTTTGTCCCAATCTCTGCAGTCAGAGGCAGAGAGCTCATCCCTGTGAGGTCAGGGAGTGTATGAGCCCCAGTCAGGTCATAAGTGGCACCTGCATTTTACAGCTGCTCAGCAGCTCTTCATCCTCGTCATGCTCAGCCTAAGTAACTGGATGTTCACACCTGCTGTACAGCTGCTCAGCAGGAGTAAGAGGGAGAAGGAGGTGATGCAGCTGCTCAGCAGCTGCAGAGTGCAGATGCTATTAAGATCCATATCAGCATAACTGGGGTAACCTGACCTTCCTTTAGCCCTTCCATGGGACCTAAGAACAAAGGGCATGAGACCAGAGAACAGGTGGCTTGTTAAGTGCTGCCTCGCTGCTCAAATCAGGCCATTCCTGACACTAAACTGGGTGAACAGCATGGCCAATAGGATCCCAGCCTCTTGCAACATTATTTAAGATAGTAATATCCCATCAAACATTAGGCACTGGTGCAGCTAAACTTGGGTTAGCAACAGTGGAAATTCATTTAAATTCCCTAGTGTAGACAAGGCTTTGATGGTGGTTATATAACCAGAGATGGTCTAGCCAGGTCCATAAGATATTTTGAAGACTTTCATTCTGTATTAACAAGAGTAGTCTCACAGACCAAGAGAGCTCCCAGACAATACTCCATCTTTACTCACTCATTTACAACAACCTGTTCCAAAATAAAGTTCTCAGGCAAAAAAGCTCTGTACGATGGGCTGCTCTTAAACCATATAACTGATGCAGCAGTCATACCAAAACATGCCTACTGTGTTCTGCGAATGATCACATGAGTATTCCCTGCTATGGTGAATGCAAATATCTCAATCTGCGCTGGGCTTGTGTTCAGAGCCAAAACAAACTGAAGATTCCCAGCTCCCTACCATTGAGGCCCGGCCTACACTTACCTTATTTCTCTAAAATTTCCCATTACCATTAAAACCTGTGTATCTCCACCTGTGGTAGCGACAGGGAGAAAGGTTATTGCACACAGGGTGCCAGGTCATTTTAAGAACCATCTCATGCAAATATGTTCTTAGCAGGAATAGATGATATGGTGTTGGAATTGCCTGGGGCACTATCTACAGTAGCTCACCCATAATTTTTTAGTGCCAGTGGAAAATTTGTAGTAAAAAAGCCTAGTGTAAATACCCTGTGTAAGAAAGCCCAGGTCTTTTGACAGTTTCTGTCAAAGGAGCTAACCTGCCTATTGAGGTGTGGGTGGGAAGCATCCCTAATGGCTTATTGGGAGCTGGAAAACACCAGCTTCCTTGAAATGTCTATGGCCAAGTGTAAATGTGTCTTGAGGTTTTATTGTGAACTGTTTTAAGAAAGAGTTGTGGGCAGGGGGGTTGGCGGGTGATTACTTAGAGGATAATTAAACAAAGTGTTGGTTAGTTTACATCAATTATATGCTTGGCTTCTTCTTTTTTCCCCCCTCCTCCTGAATGTCAACTCTGCATTGAGCCACAGAAACCAATTTTTAATCTTTATGTCCTCATCAAAACATGGTGGTTTGTGCAATTCTGTTCTTGACAAAATGCCAGCAACACACTTGTAAAAAAACAGATGAGATTCTGTTTGTAAGAGCTGGATATTAGTATGATTTACCTTCTTGGTAAAACCTGGTGTAACGATTACGATACTGAAACAGAAACTAGGGCCATGAGGCATGTCTCTCCGATGGTGACTGCACCCTTTGGGTAGTGATGTAAGGGCAAAAAAAAATGCAATAATTCCTTAAAAATGCCTGCCCTGGATTCCTAATTTCGCTGGAATTGTTAAATAGAATATAAATTGCCATCTGATCCTGGCAACTAATATACATTTTGGGATGGTAAGTACAACCAGATTATTTTGCTACATCAGACTATTTTCCCACAGTGCTCCTATTTGTAAAAAAAATTAAATCCTTTAATAAAAATTGCTTCCGTCTGCCTCCCCTGTCTTTGTTCTTTTACCTTCCTCTTTCCGACAGTGATGTGAGTAAGGCTTTACATCACGAGTTGCTCCTGTCTGCCCGGAGCCACCACTAAACGGACCACTTAGACAGGCTTTCAAGGGGAAATTGTCTGCTCCCCTCACCTGATCGATGAGAGCAAACTTTTTTCTTTGAAGCTCTGCTCAAACCAGTGGTGTGTCCATGTGAATGTTGCATCCACAGATTTAATATCCCCTGCTTATTATGTTCTATTAAGATTAACATTCCTCTGGCCCCTCATTGATATATGTCTGTACAGTTAGGATAACTCCAGAACTGCACTAAGAAGGTTGCTTCTGTAGATAAAGATACTGTCATTGCTGTAGAAACATACTGTTATAGAATTCGTTTTTCATGAAGAGTTCTGTTAGTGGAATTATACAGTATACTCATAGTACTCTAAATTTAGCTGTTCCAATTTAAGGAACCATGTCTCCTACAATATGTCAGATCATCCTGTGACAGACTAACAATATCCTGGACAAACCTTATGGAATTAAGATAAACTTTACTGAATTAGGTTTAATACCTTTGGAGTCATTGTATTAAAAATGCAATTGCATATGTGCTATTGTGGAATTGTATGTACCTTCTCTAGTAGGAGGGGGATGGTACTGTACGTACGCTGTTATCAGCCCTATAAAGCCACCCTCTTCCCCAGAGATGTAGGCATATACTAGTTCAAATTGTATTCTTCAATGACCAACAAAAAAAGGATTTTTGGATAAATAGCCTGGTTTTAAACTGACTTGGGGCCTTCTTCCCGATCCAGCAAATGGAGAGTACCGCTGGTCACGGAGGCCCCAATCCTTAGAGAAGGGTTGGAAGGACTAGGCCTACTGACATCCATAAGACTGGGTGCTAGTTCTGAGCTGAGGCTGTTAGGAACTTTTGAAAATAGAAGAAACCCCCTGTGTGGAGTTTTGCAGCCCTGCTCAGGCCACTGCTCATGTTAGAGTTGGGGTGATCTCTGGTAAGCTTATTAGCATGCGTGTAAGTTCTTTTATTGCTTTTAATAATTTTTCGGTGTGGTATTTTTACCTTACAAATAGGCTTGCATAAAAAGAGCTGTGTGTTATCTAAAACCATGGGCAGTCACGCAGTTAACCATCTCTGAAGAGAAAGCAAGCGAGCCTCCTTGGGCAGCCTGTCTCTGCTGGGAATAACACAGTGAAGGCAGAGAACTGTGGGGTCTGGAAAGACTCCAGTCAGAAGGGAGTGAGACATGGGTCTCCACTGCAATTGCTGGGGAGCTGAAAGCCAGGGAATGGGTGCCCTTGCTGGGCCACTGAGGGGAAATCCAGGTGCAGTTGCCTTGGACTGTGACACTGTGATTTTTACCAATAAAAAATAGATTCCTCTTAGTTTCAGTATAATAAAATTGGTTTTATATCTGAAACCTTTTAAATTCAGTTTTCTTGATTCTTAACAATTAACGAAGGAACCCTGTCAAAGAAGGAAATTAGGCTGGTTTGGCCTGATTTCTTCTTGACAAATCCATACTGGCTATTCCTTATCTTCCTATTATCCTGCAGGTGCTTTCAGAATTTATTGTTTAATAATTTGTTCTAGTATCTTTCCAGGTATGAAAGTTAGGCTGACTGGTCAATAATTTCCTTGGTCCTCTTTGTTCCACCTTTTAAAGATAGGTACTATATTTGCCTGTCTCTAGTCATCTGGGACCTCACTCATTGTCCATGAGTTCCCAAAGATAATTGATTATGTTCTACCTTTCATAATATCCTGAATCTATGCCAGGTTTGCAAATGGCTGCTGCTGCTAGCAGTTCAGATGGTCACTCAATACAAGAAGTATAATGCTTATGGAATAGTACAGAGGATATGTTGCTCTATGGTGCACCAAATCTGGCCCTTGTGTTTGTGAGAGGCAAAATGTTGCCATTCTCATATTGTTCATAAGAATGTTACGTAACTGCACAACAGCCAGTTGAGAAGAGTTAAGCCTTTTCTTTTTTAATGACAGTAGTTTGAAGGGCACCATCAGCATAAAATTCACGTTTTTGTCTGAATATTTTACTATTATTAGAACTAACACCTAAGATTACTGTAAATGAAAGAAATTAACTTTTTTTCCTCTGTTTTATTCAATGTATGTACTTTGTGCACTTTGATACCACTCTGTGTATACTCAGTTTCATGGTTCCCAGGTATAACCTGTAGTCAGTGATGACCCAGGTCTGCAAACACTCAAGCTCATGAGTCACTTCATTCAAGTGAGTAGCCATATTGAATTTGTGTCTGCAGGATCATGCCCTTAAACAATTTTGCATGTTGTTTAGGTTGGTCTTCCATATATCAACAGGTGAATTTTATTTTAAAAGAGGAAACCAAGATAATAAAATTACAAAAATTGGTGAGGGGGTAGGAGGCAAAGGGCAGGTAGGAGCACCTGAAATGGCCTTGACTAGTTTTTTTTAAACTGACTAGATTTTAAAAAGAGGTTGTTCCTTTAAAAAACGTTAAGGGCCTGTCTACACTTGAAATGTTACAGCGGTGCACAGTTGCAGCTGTACTGTTGTCGTGCTTCAGAGAAGACGCTACCTACGCTGACAGGAGGGGTTCTCCCATTGGGATAGGTAATCCACCTCCCTGAGAGGTGGTAGCTAGAGCAACAGAAGAATTCTTCCATCAACCTAGTGCTGTCTACGCTGGGGATTAGGTCAGCATGGCTATGTCTCTCAGGGATGTGGGTTTTTCACACCCATGAGGCAACATATTAAGATGACTTAATTTTCTAGTGTAAACCATGCCTAATTCTAGGTATTTGGGTTTTTTAAAATCGTTTTCTATGCACAATGTTTCATGGCTTTATCTATGATTTTTTTTTAAGTGGAGGAGCAGAAGTTAAAAAAAACTGCTTAAGCTTGAAAAGAAGTAAAACCAAATATTAGAGAGAGATTTTGCCAGATGGCTACATTCAGTTATATTTTTCTTTAATAGGGTTGGCTTATTTTCTTGAAAAATAGAACATAATTCTACTGGAGTCGTTACTCCAAAAGATTTCAAATCCATTTGAACAAGTAATTCACTGATCTATAATGGAGCTATGGTAGTGGCCATTGATTTATGGTGAATTGATTTTTGAAGCCTGACCCTTCCATTGTATTGCAGGAAGTGTTTTGGGAAGAACTCAGATAATTCAAAGATCATCTCAAAGAATGTGATCTGCTATTCGTGGTTTCCCTTCTTAATTCTCAGTATAGTCACATGTGATTTCATTAGCATGGCTAGAGATTCAATTATAATGACATTTATGGGGGTGGGGAGAGGGAAGGGGCACTGTTGCCTCATTCCTCTTCATAAATCAAAAGGAGAGGGGGGAGGGATTTTAAGTTATCGCCACAGCCATAGATTGTTGGAAAAACATTTGTAACCATGATCTAAACTGAGAGCCAAAATTAAAGGCTTCTCAAGTAGAGAACAAAAATCTCTTGGGGCCCTATCAAGTATTTTCCTGGAATCAAAACTAAGAATTAGGCTTCTATTTTGTTCCATTGATGGTAATGAATAATATTTAATAACCTCCTTATGTTATTGTTGGCATCTGTCTGATGGCTATACCCTTACTGGTCAGCATGGATAATGGATGGTAGAAAAGGTGCTAGGTTGTTTGTATATGCCTTGGCTAGGATTTTACTATCCACATTCAAGAGTGATATTGGTTTGTAAGAGGCATATGAGCTGACAACTCTTTTTTGAAAAACTAATTGTGGCTTCATTTAGGGAAGATGGAGAGAACTATGTAATTTGAAATCACTGTGCATGAGGTACAGATGGGGAAAATCAGCTTTATCTGAGTGTAATGGTTGGACAGTCTAATCTGGGTATATTTCGTTTGAATAAAATTTTATTTTATTTTGGAGAGGAGGTAGGTTGCAACCAGGATTGAGCCAGACCTACCATGCACCTAATACCTTCCACTCCTGAGTTCAAGTTGCAATGTACATATTAATAGATTATAATTCTCAGACTGGTTCATAGTCTAAAAGTGAATATTGTCATTTACATATAACATCATCAGTGGAGTATACAGTTCAAGAATATTTAAAGTAACTTATTCAGCAAGTTTGTAATCACTGTTCTCCAAACAATCCAACAAAATCAAATAAACCGATATAAATTAACCTGTTGTTGCTATTAAATTAAGCTGCCTGTAATGTGAAGAATAGCAGTTTAAACCACTGCTTTATCTCCAGCCTCATTTATGTTTCCTCTAAAATCTAGCACTTATAGCAAATCAACTCAAACTGTCCAACTGAAAAGTAAAAGTCATCATAATTTTGCCTATCCTGAATTTTATTTCCTTCTCTAGTGATCAAGCAACCGTATAGATTGCCTCAGCTAGCACAAAAGACTTGCTTCTCTTTCCCCTGAAGAACCTCAGGTATGGATAAGTGATGCTATAGCCAATCCCCATTTCTTTGTTGAGGGGAGGGGGTTCCTTGTAGGATCAAAGGCTGCTTGTTTTCATTATTGGGTTACCAAAAATCTTGGAAAATCATAATCATTTTGTCCTTGTGTGTTGAGGGGCCTTTTTTTATGGCTGCTGTTGAGCCTCCCTACATCTCCTTATAGTTCTGACAGTCTAAATCCTCAACTGTGCATCAGAATCCACTAGCAGATTCCATCCTCATAAACACTGTGTTTTTTCAGTCAACGATGTTCAATGTTCCAGACATAGGCGGTGGGTGACTCTTACATTTGGGAAGACTGGGTGGGAGCGCCAGAAGCTCCCTGGAAGTGGGGGTTCCACCAGTTTCCAGATCATGGCCCTGCCCTCCACTCTGTCCTGAGGCCCCGCCCCACTTCACCTCTTTCCCCCCCTCCACCTTGTCCTCCAAGGCGCCCCCTACTCGCTCCTCTCTGCCCCCTCCCTTGAGTCCCCCCCACCCGCTCCTCTCCGCCCCTCTCCTGAGGCCCCCTTACCCACTGCTCACTCCTCTCTGCCTCTTTCCCCAAGCCCCCCACCCAGGTACCCTCTGGATGCTTGCTCCTTTCTCTCCCCTCCTGCTTTAAGGGCATGCGATGGCAGGGGAGAGGAACAAGCAATGGGCAGTGCGGGCGTCCTTGGGGGAAGAGGCAGAGCGGAGGCAGGAAGAAGCCGAGCAAGGGCAGGGTCTCAGGGTGGAGCATGGGCTGAGCATGGGTGGGGCCATGTTCCGGGTGTCAATGTTCCCTCCATTTCTCAGGAGTTTCTGGTGGCAGCGCTCCAAAGGCAGCAGGCCGGTGCGCCTCCAAGAGGAGGTGCACTGACATTTCTTGCCCCATTTCAGGAGGCTTAGCCTCCTCAAGTCTCTTCTACCCGCCACCCATGGTTTCAGATCAGTAAAATTGATAAACTGGCTGAGAATTGTGGAGGCGAGCCCATCCCTTGCCAGGAGGAAAGCATCACTTAATGCGCGTGAAACATGGTGGCAGTGATTTGTGGGCAAAATTCTCAGAGTGAAGCAACTAGCAGTATAAATCAGTTTGAAGCCCAATCAGAGCTGTTATTCCCAAATTCTGCTTTCTCACTGCCTCAGGAAACTGGCAGACTAATGATAAATATTAAAAGCAACTTGTTTTGACTGGATAGTAGGAATTACAGAGAGACAAAAAGGGAGTGAATACATTCTATTAAGCTGAGTGCCTCCCTTCTCTTTGGCTGTACACATCCATATAGTTAAAGTGTGGGCCAAATTCAGAGTTGTGTGAATCCCATTGGTCTGGATCAGTTTATGCACAGGCTGGTTTGTGGTGTTTCACACTCCCTGCATTTCACTTTGAGTTTTGGAGTTCATTAAAACAAAACACAGCCAAAGCCATCAAGTATAGCCTAATTGGGGGTTGAAATCATGCAAAACAACTGAATGTTTTGCTTGAAATGAGAGATGAGTTCAAGCTGCACCATTCCCATCCAGATTTCAAACAAATTTTTGCATGTTCAGATCCAGTTGTTTTGGTTTTGGTTTTGGTTTTGTTTTTCCCCAGCTTATTATAGATCAGGGCATTGCAAAATCATTATTAAAGACAGAAGCCAACTGCAAAACTCACATCTGGATTCAGGTTTGGATTTTGGACAGCCTGACGTTCTGAAACGTTGATGCCCATGCCTGCTAAATTCTCAGTCCCTGCTTGGCAACAGGGTTGTGAACCTGGTTTGAGATTTGGACTTGTAGTGGTAACCCAAACATACCTGAATCTCACCTGATTTTTGTCTTTGCTATAAAAGTCTTGCAGAGCAATGGTCTCATGCCCCTGAGAAAGCAACCTTGTTATATTTGAAAGTTCACAGAACCATGCAGAGACTGTAACTAAAAGTGAGGAAATCACTTTAATTTAAACACAGCCCCAATGTGGGTGCAAAGACTAAGATTAATCCACTTGGGAAAAGCAACCTAATTTAATGTGAGGCTTTTCATGGTCATTTCCATAATTGGTTAGAAAATCAGTTTTGATCAAGAAACATTTTTATTTGTTTTAACTGTGTCCGTTTAGTGATGATGTAATAATCCAAAACAATTACACTAAAGTAATTATACTTTAATAAATATAAGGTTGGTGCTTCAGTCCATAATAGAACCTGTACATTGAGGCAATTAGCAGCAGCAATGGAATAGGAGGGAGCTGATTATTATATTTGTGGAACGGCTTCATTAAAATACTAAACAATCTATTCATCTTTCTCTAAACATCAACAGTATAAAAGAATTCCTCACCTCAAAGTCGGGTGCATTAAATTATTGTAAGTAAACCAAATAAGACGCTAGAAGTTGGCATGTCAGGATATGATTTACAGCATGAATTATATTCTTTTGTGTGATCAAAGATATAATTATAACTTCAGTAGCAGCATGTCACAATATTGAATGGCTTGGCAAAAAGCTGATCTTTTAGAACCTAGCTCACAATGAGAATCTTTTTTGCTGCTTGTGGGACATGCAAGCTGGCTGCATTGCTTGTTCAATGGCTAGACACATTTCCACATTTTTATGCACAAAGGAAAGGCACAGCTTTACCCTTTGCAAGACCAACCCAAAGTTACTGTATACATAAACAAGCAAAAAACAATGGCCTCTGTACAAAAGAAACCATTTGCCTGATATTGCATGTTACAGTTACATGAGAAAAATGTAAAGGGAAACCATGAACTTAAAAATCACATTTCTGTCTGAAAATGTTTTACCTCTAGTATTAATGTTGCTTAAGCCTCCTGTAAATGGACGAGATTAGAGAAAAACATCTATTTCTCTTTTTTTACATTTGTTTACTTTGTGCATTTGAAAGCACTTTGTCCACAGTGAATTTCACTCTTTTCCCTGTGCAGGTACTTTCCCCTGTGTGTTTTTGAAACGGTAAGGGGGAGAGAAATACTTTTTTTTTTAAAGGACAATAGTAGGAAAAGATGGAGAGACTCCAAAGCAGGTGTAGTCTCTGAAACTGCTTGTGACTCATTCTCTTTTTGTAAAAAGAAAAGGAGTACTTGTGGCACCTTAGAGACTAACCAATTTATTTGAGCATAAGCTTTCGTAAGCTTATGCTCAAATAAATTGGTTAGTCTCTAAGGTGCCACAAGTACTCCTTTTCTTTTTGTGAATACAGACTAACACGGCTGTTACTCTGAAACCTATCTTTTTGTAGTGCATAAGAATTGGGTAATATCCCTTTAAATAGTTTGGGAGCCTTCTAATCTAGTGGGTCTCCCTGTCTTCTGTTGCAAAAGCCATCTGAACCTGCCAGAGCAGCAGTGTACGTAGATAGCTAGGCCTTGTTTATTTGTGCATAGTTAATAAATACAGTTAGTTGGAATCCAACTCTGCCAGCGTGGTTTCCCCATGGTGTATAGTGAGGAAATACAACGCTTTTGTTTGTTAAATTGCTAGATTTCAATTTGACTATATCTCTTTGATATTTGTTTGCTTTTTAACAAGACAGATATCTTTTTCCTGTGACAGTTAGAAGTGAATAGTTAAATTCTTAGAGGGTGGTTGGTGGACCCCTAACCTAGGAAAACTTACATCATCATTTAATAATTTATTTAATCTAATTTCTCATTATAAAATGTACTGGCATGTTAATCTACAAACAAATATCATTTCCACCCCTCACACCATTGCAAACAATCAATAGAATGAAACTGGATTCCTTATTTAAACTAATTTTCTCCTTTCTCCTCTTTCCTCACCTGCATCCATTCAGTCTCTACTCATCCATAGAAACATTATTTAGCTATCTCACCTTCACCTTGGTAGGGAGGGAGTTAAATAAAATCTTAGTGTGAGGGTGGTGCAGATGGGAGGTTGCTATGTAATAATCTAAGGATTCTGAGCTATAATTTTGTGAATACTGCATGTGACCCAGTTATTGAGTGAGACAGTATAATTATATTAGGCGTTAGCAGAATGGTTATTATACATGTGTTCTTTAACTTAGTGAGGGCTATTGGATGAACAAACAGGAAGGCAACACAGTGACTCCTCAGATAAGAGCTCACATTTGAAAGACCGTGGGGAAAGCCATTAACTTTGAGGATCTTATATTCTGTCCCCTGTGAAGATGCAAGTCCTACGCTGGCAAGCTTGGAGCCTACAGATCTAAAAGACACTAAACAGTTAAAAAGCTATCGTAAGGATAGGAAGCTGGGGTCAATTGTCAGGGGCCTCCACCAGAACAGGCTGACACAGAAAGAGGCTCTGCAGAGGGAATCTGAAGAAATTGGACCTTCCCCAGACCCAGGGAATAGTAAGCCTTCAGGAATACAACAGGCATGTGGATAGACTCTTTATTGTTTTAAGATATGTTTTCTCTTACATGCCTTGCTTCTAATAAAGAATACTTTACTTAGGAAAGCTACCTGGTCACTGGTTATCATTGTCTTTGCTCCCAGGGGAAACAGAACTGCAGGAACTGAAGATAAGTCAAACCTGCTGAGGTAATAGCAGATGATCATAGGGGATTTCAGCCCAAAGCCTAGTCTCAGCATGGGAGAATCATGTGATTTTACCCCAAGAGAGAGATCATGGCTTAAGACTCAAGACAAATCCAGCAGACGTCACAGGTGCAGTTAGCTCTATAAATATGACAGAGCATATCTGTGATTATAGTCACAAGTCAACTAGCAAACGAGCCTCTGAGGTTAGCTTGTCCTCCATGTGAAGAAATGTCCTACCTTAGAACTAGTGGATTAGAATAAGTGAGACTCACCAGTGTATATAGTTCCAAGGAGAGGCAGAGATAAGAACAGGACAGAAAGAGAGGTTATTGTTAAAAGAAAACACAGTCAGTACCATGTGGTGTTTTCACTTACCCCTTTTTCAGGTATCTGTCATATTTTATTGGTTAAAAGCTATTTTCTAAGACGGGAGTACGAGAACTTCGCTTACCAGAGGTCTGGTAATATATATATAAATATATAATTTCTGCTCTTCATTTTTTTACCTTGAGTAGCAAACATTTAATATATTTGTGTCATGTACCCTGGATGCTCACTAGGACTGCTGTGAGGGGAATCCAAGCTGCTTCTGCTCTGCATCCCCAGGTGTTCCCAACCCCTGGAGTGTGAATGGAGTCCAGCCATTTCCCCAATCTTGGAGATCCTACTCACATAATCAGGGCACAGACCCTCTATATGGCACCCCCCTTCTCAGGGTTGGAGTCCATTGTCCAGCTACCTAACATCTCTGAGCACATCACTGACCCTTCAGACTCCCCAATACTTAAACATACCCTCTCCCAGAACTCCACCCTAAAGGTGTGAAGCTTTTGGTGTACAGCATAACTTTCTCAGGGGCATGCAGTAGTTGAGAAGCACATACACACACTCAGACACTTTGCACAGAGTCTAACACTTTTATGCTCCTTTATACTTAATCATATGAAGCACAGGAGAATACAGATCATACAAAAGAATGACCCTTATTATCTCACCCTTCCCTTGGGAGCCGTTAGGGACTCACTTCCAAATAGTAAAGTAGAAATAAAGTGCATGATTGCCAATGAAATTATTTTGTTGATTTACACATGACAGGGAGCTTGGATTAGATCGATCATTATCATCAATTGCCATCAGTGTCCAGGAAGGCAAGCAGTCTTCTGCCTCATTCAGGCAATAACATGCTGGGTGGTCTCTCCCCACAGGTGCCCCTTAACCGGTTTCTTGTACTTCCTTGTGCCACACTTCTCTTCTTGTCTTATTCTCTGTTCCTGTGGGTTCCCTTACTTAACCTCCTCCTGATCACCAGGCCCCTTTATTCTCCTCCTGTTAAGTATCCACTGCACCTATCCACTACTCCTATCTTTCTCCTTTCAGAAGAGTCAGCTAAACTGGTTGTATAAGGATGCATCTTACCTATTGGTCCCAGAAGTTTGTTCCTGAATAGGGTTGATAAGGCCGAAGCATGGTGCTGTTGTATCTGTCTGGTGTGCAGAGCCGTCCCTAGGGTACGGCGAATTGAAGCAACCGCTCCAGGCCCCGCAGGCTGGGGGCACGATTGGCCAGTGCGGTCAGTCCCGGAAGTGACAGGTTGGTCCCAGAAGTGACGGATTTGTCACTTATGCCCCAGGCCCTGCATCCCCTAGGGACGGCCCTGCTGTTGCGTACTTGCTACAGGGCCTGTCAGCAATGGTGGATCCACATATATATAGACACAGATGATACAGCATTTTTTCATAATGCAGTTTAACAATTTCAGTCAGAATTCATAAATTGTACAGATATAGCCCCAATTCATCACAACTTGTTTCAAAAAACCTCGACCTGATTCTCCTCTTGCTGATTCCAGTTTTAAATTGGGATAACTCCACTGATTCCAGTGAAGTTACTTCCAATTTACACTGAATCAGCCCTCCAGTGTTCTTAGGAGCAACAGCAGCAGGTTCACTGTAGAAGAACTGTAGCATTCTCGAACCAATGCGTCAGTCAAATACAATGCACATTTTGAACAGTACCCCAGGGAAAGGCGGATTCACTGGGCTTCACAGTAATGAGGCTAGCAGGTCTTCATAAGTGCACTCTATCTCTCCTTATAGTGCATGAGCTAATACTGAACTTCTGAACCTTAAAGTTTATCAGGCATTCAGCAAGTTCAATTGCCACAATGCATCCCTCTGTTGATGATAATGATCAATCTAATCCAAGCTCCCTGTCATGTGTAAATCAACAAAATAATTTCATTGGCAATCATGCACTTTATTTCTACTTTACCATTTGGAAGTGAGTCCCACTCAGTTTGGAGGCACGACACAGTGAAACTATATATGTCAATCAGTCTCCTTTGCAAAATCCTCCTTGGAATGTGAATTCCAAAACCTTGTTACATGAAGTTTCCATCTACAGAACCATCAGAGCTATGACTTGTCATGGGCAGCATCCCATGACTGACAGAGTCAGACTGAACTCTTCATGGCAACAATGCTTCAGCCCCTGGAAACTAGAAACAGAGGGAAAGAGTGGTTTTAAAAATACACATTTCAAGACAGTGGTATTTTATCCCTGCACTAAAGTTTTTAATTATTTTGAAGTTGGATAGCAACACTTTAGGTTTAACTGAAGAGACTAGAAAGCTCTTTAGCAAAGCTAAAGGTGAAAGTAAAGATGGTCTTGTGGTTAACGCAGTGTATTGGGCTGTGGGAGACCTGGGTTTTATTCCTAGCTCAGCGACAGCTTTCCTGTATGACCTTTCCTGTATGAAAGTCACTTATTAGGGCTTAATCTTGCAAGATGTTCATCTCCATATGACTTCAAGGGAAGTGGAGGGCAGTCAGTACCTCACAAGAATGCCCAGCATCTTGCAAGCTTCAGCCCTGTGGCCAACATTTTTTTAGTTTTGTGTGTCCCATTTGACACTCAGATCTGGTCTATGCTACAGAGTTAGGTCAATGTAAGGCAACTTACATCGACCTAAGTATGTAGGTGTCTACACTACAATATTTCTCCTACCACTTTAACGTGCCTGCTATGCCAACCTAATAAATCTACCTTGGCGAGAGGCATAGCGCTTAGCTCGATGTAGTTAGGGCGGTGAAGTGTCAGTGTAGAAACTACATTGGTTACGATGACTTTAGTGGCCTCCAGGAGGAGTCCCACAATGCCCCATCATAACCACTCTGGTCACTGTTCTGAACTCCGCTGCCTGGTAGCAAGGTAAACAGGTACACTCCCCCTCTCCTTTTGAAGCCCCGGGAATTTTTGAAATTCCATTTCCTGTTTGGTCAGCATAGAGAGTTAACCTAGCAACTGCCCAGCTGACCTTGCCAGCTCCATGCTGCAGACACGCTCCTGCCTGGGGTACACAGGAGGTGGTGGGTCTCCTGGGTCTGTGGGGAGAGGAGGCTGTGCAGTCACAGCTTCCATCCATCCATAGAAACTTGGACATCTCTGGTCAGATCGCTCAGGGCATGGTGGAGAAGGGCTACAACAGGGACACTTAGCAGTGCCACGTGAAAATCAAGGAGCTGCTGCAGGTGTACCTGAAGGCAAGGAAGGCAAACAGTCACTCTGGGGCAGAGCCACAGACATGCTGCTTCTACAAGGAGCTGCATGCCATCCTTAGCAGCAACCCCACCTCTAACATCAAGCACACCGGGGATACTTCGGACAAGTGGGAGTCACAGGGCACTGCGGTGAAACCTGAAGATGAGGTGCTGGACAAGGAAGAGGAGGAGGAGTTTGGGGGATAGGCAACCAGGGGATCCAGTGGCGTGGCAAGCCAGGACCTGTTTTTGACTCCTGAGCAGTCAAGCCACTCTCAGCAGTCCAGCACTGGTTAGCCTGATGCAGGGGAGGGAACCTCTGGTAAGTACTTAGTTTGCTTCAATATTGCAGGGAGACATCTTTTCATATATTATTTTTTTAATCAGGTTAGATGAGGCAGTGAAATAACCAGTGGAGGTACAGTTGCTATCTGCTTCTCATTGCCCTGTACAGCTAGGCAGAGTGGGCCTTCTGGAACAGTTTGCTAATGCACACCAGGATGTCCCGTGAATCCTCCATAGAGATCTCTAGGAAACTTTCCAGGGGGTAGCCTGCAATCCTCTGCCGATGGTTTCTGGGGAGGGCTGCCTTATTTCTTCCACTGCAATAGGATACTTTTCCACACCAGTCAGCAATTACTTCAGCAGGCACCATTGCAGCGCATGGGCTAGCAGCATAAGGACCTGGTCTGCAGCCAGACACATGTAGCAGCTGTTCCCTTTCAGCCTTGGTTACCCTCATGAGTGAGATATCAGCTAAAATCACCACCGTCTGTGGAAAAAGGTGCCAGTATTCAGATCAGTTGCCCTATCCACTTGTACTGATGCCCGAGTGCTACCCCTCATTGTTCCAACTTGCCCCGTCCCTGCCCCCAGGAGCTGTACTCACCATGTCTGGGACTGCTGCCATGCTCTATGAATCCCAAGGGGAAGTGAGAATGTTGTGCTTGTAACTTGTGTGGATCAAGGGGAGTGGATGCACTCACAATAGTATCTCTATCCATCATTTCTTTAGCAACTGAAAAAGTGGCAATGGAAAATGTGTTCCAGGGTGTCCTGTAAGCCTCTGGTGCCTTGGATTGTGAGCAGAGGTATTGGAGGGTGAGAATCAATGACAAAATGCAGAGGGATAGCAAGGACAGGAAAAACAGGCAGGAGAAACAGGCAGCAAGAGATGATAGCACTGCTCAGGGAGCACACAGACATGCTGTGTTCCCTAACTGATTTTCAGGCTGGACACATCCATGCTCGCCTCCCCCTACAGTCCATAGAGAACTGCATTCTGGGACCTCCCAACACTTCCCCTTTAAAGATACTTTTACCTTTATGCATGAAGTTTATTTCAGCTTTAAATAGGTATGTTTGCTGGGTGAGGAATAAAAGCCTTTATTTTTGGAAACTTAATTCATCTTTATTAGTCTATAATATATGGTGGCTGCGGCCAGTATTCAAAGATAACAGAAACAGTTGCTTTTGCATTGTTATGTTAGCACACACACGTCACTCATTGCAAGGTTCATAGCACAGAGCAAAAAAAAAAAAAAAAACCAATGACAAGCACAGCACACTACAGCAACACACATTATGGTGGCTCATTGTTAAAATGCTCCTGCAAAGTCTCCCTGAGCCGAATAGCTCCCCATTGAGCTCTTCTTATAGCCCTAGTATCTGACTGCTCAAAATCAGTGAACAGCCAATCTACCTCCATGCTTCACCCCCCAGAAACATCTCCCCACTTTGCTTCACATATATTATGAAGCGTGCAGCACACAGCTATGACCATATTTTCTTCACTGGGATCTTCAATCTTGTGAGTATACAGTGCCAGCGGCCCTACAAACAGCCAAAGGCACATTCAACAGTTAATCAGCACCTGCTGAGCCTGTTGTTGAAGTGCTCCTTGATGCTGTCAAGGTAGCCAGTGTACAGCCTCATGGGCCATGGGAGTAGCAGGTAGGCAGAGTCTCCCAGGATCACTATCGGCATTTCAACATCCCCAAAGATAATCCTTTGGCCTGGAAAGAAAATCCTTGCTTTCAGCTCTCTGGACAGGCTGTTTTCCTAAAGATGTATGGGTTATGCATCTTCCCTGACCAGCCCACATTGGTGTCGGTGAAACGACCCCGGTGATCCACCAGCACTTGCAACACCATAGAAAAGTAGCCCTTTCTGTTGAAGTACTCTGTTGCAAGGTGGTCTGGTGCCAAAATAGGGATATGTGTGCCATCTATCACCCCACTGCAGTTCGGGAACCTCATTGCTTCAGAACCATTTATTATTTCCCACATATTGCCAGAGTCACAGTCCTTCGTAGCAAGATGCAAATAATGGCCCTGCGCACTTGCATCTCAGCAACCCCCACTATGGATTTACCAACTCCAGATTGATTCCCAGCTGATCAGTAGCAATCTGGCGTTGCCAGCTTCCACACACTGATTTCCACTTGCTACTCCACTGGGAGACATCATTTTGGGGTCGCTGCACTAGAAGGCTGGGCGAGCTCTGCACACAGTTCGAGGACTGTGGCATTGTGCATCTGAAAGTTCTGCAGCCACTGCTTGTCATCCCAGACCTGCATAACGATGTGATCCCACCAGTCAGTGCTTGTTTCTCAGGCCCAAAACCAGAGGTCCATCGTGTGCAGCTGCTCCGTGAATGCCAACAGCAGTCTTGAATTGTTTCTTTCCCTGGCTCACAGCCAGGCAGCCATGAAGGCATCATCATCAGACTCGCAGCTCAGGAAATACAGGCACGTTGTATTCATAACGCTCAGCGCAATACTGAAGAGTAGTGCAGGATCCATGTTTCTCACAGAGATGGCAGACGTGCCGATAAGTGGGGCTTTTGAAAATCGGTGCAAAACGTAATAGGATACCCATGGAATGATGGGATGGAGAAAGCTGAATCATGGGACGCTGAACCCATGTTCCCAGACATCCCATGTGACTCGTTTGCACCCATGAGGCATTGCAAACCCTTCCCAAAACACCCCACACTAGATAGTGGTGAGTTGCACAGTGCACCACACTGCACTGCTCTCTGAGTCAATGCAAACACTGCTACTGTGGACGCACTCCAGCAACAGGAGGACTGTAGTGTGGACATTCAACAGCTGTATTTACTGTGACAGCTGTACATCAATGTAACTTAAGTTGACTTAATTTTGTAGTGAAGACAAGACCTTGGAGTCTGATTTTTCAAAAGTGCTGAGCATCCTTCCTTCCCAGCAACTTAAACTAGAATTCTTGGTGCCAGAACTTGGTAATATCAAATCAAAAAAATGGAGGCACCCAAAGTCAGTGGCCAGTTTTCAAAATGTTGGCCTTTTCCTCCTGTACCTCAAGCTCCTCATCTGTAATAGGAGACAATTAATATTTCTTTTCCTCACAGGGATATTGCATGGCTAAACTATTTAATATTTGTGAGCTGGTCAGATACTGCAGTGATTGGTGTAACAGCATGCCTATAAATAAAGAATTGTATTGACCATATATATTTTGTGCTTTTAATAATGTTCCATTGTACCGTGTGTATCTGAATGACTTCAGTTCTAAGAGTAATCTTTCAAATAGACTGGTCAGTTTTTACTACTCTTTTTATCATTTTAGTCCCAGTTTAGTCCCTTCCCTGTCCCCCGGCATATGAACAATTAATGTTACACTGTGTATGCTTTATTTATTTGATCTCCATATCACTACTGAAGGTACTAACATTGTTTGAGTTGCACATTGCACTAACATTGCACTATGGTTTGAGTAATCTGTCTTTTCTCCTAGAGTTACTCATATGTGTTAAGTGCCACAATTAAAAAAAATACAGTAGAACAAATATCAGTAAAAATACAAGGGTCATACTACTCATTTGCAGCTGTTCTATCAGAAGGTTAGTGATTATGCAGAAGTTCAGTGATTATGCAGAAGTTCATTTACAGTACAGGTTTTGCAGTATTGCATCAATATATGTACTAAATAAAGAGCCTTCAAACAAAATAGGTACGTAGCACACTTTAGAGCATTCCATAAATAATTATTAGTAGTAGAAAATAATACTAAGGGTGAAATTCTGCTCTGAGTTAAATCCCTTTAAATCTGGAAGAATTCCATTGACTTTACTGAAGATATTCTGGATTTAAAGCAGTATAAATCAGAGCAGAAGCTAGTTCCAAAAGTTCAGAGTTAAGAATCTTTCTGAGCCCATAACCTACCCAATTAGGCCTACTTACTGCAGCTCTTGTAAGGTCCAGTTCTGATAAGGCTGTGATCATGTGGAGCTGCATGTGGAGCTGTGGAGATGCAAGAAAAAGGATGGAATCCTTAGGTCAATATGGTAGTTCAGGGCAAGTGTGCAGCCAACTCACTGCTTTTGGTGGATATTGAGAATAGTGGGGAGGCAGCCTGCTGCTTCTCTCCAATGCTAATTTTGGACCAGGTAGACCCATTGGCCATGCGCTTGACACATTCAATTTCCACACCTGTTTTCTTGTAGAAACCTACCACAGAGGTCATGCCTGCAGCATGTGCAGGGCTCCAGAGCCACTCTGCCCCAGCTGCCTGTTTCCCTCATCAGTATAGTAAGCACTGTTTGCTATTTAGTCTCTCAGATGTGCTTCTCCAGTGCTGCCAAACATACTTGTGGAGCTTACTGAGCCACTCGTTTAAATGGTTGTTACACAGGAAACTGCTGCTGGAAAGTTAAGCGTCATTTCATATTTAAACAAATGGGAACAGACAGACATAAGTGCCTTATGTGATATAGTGGAAAAATTGAATGACTCGCATATCCCACAAGTGTCCCATTGAAAACAAATGAGCAGCTACGTAACTCCATAAGTAGATGCTGCTTTTTAATAAACAGAATAACATGGAGCAGCAGTGAATGGGTTAGCGACTGTAGTCCTTCTGAACTGCAGCCATTAAAAGAAAGGGATTTACACAATGGTAGCGTTGGTGTTTCCTTTCTGATTGAAGGAAAGTGGTCAGTAAGGCCAAGCATGCTTATTTTTGGCTGCTGTGGGCTCTCCTTCAGCCTGAACCCTCCTAAGGAGTGTACTTAAGGTCAAACTGGTTGCATATTTTAATTGTGAAGTAAATGAGAAAAGCAGGGAATTTTGGTGAAGTAGCTTCATTACTTTGACCATAGGAATATAAAATTTGACATTTTATAGTAGACTGTGTATCCTGAAGAGTTGGGCATCCATATGATCAGTGATGCCCAAATAATCTCAGCTATATCTGTGGCACCCTTTTGTATAGTTCTAACCTGTGCATGGTTTTGTGAGGTAATATATGTGCAGGAGGGCAGTTAAAGGGGTGACTGAGTTGTGCACATCCAGGCTCACAGCAGAGTACTCTGGGAAGGTAATAAAACAGACACTAAGTTGCTCTACTCACAACTCTTGATGTTCTATAGGAAGGTTTTGACACATTTGGTCTTCTAGTCTCTATTTCAACTGGTCTTCTGTCTATAGAAATTGTGTAAACGGTGAGTATAAAGATAGGCAGGGACTCCTGGGTGTGCCCCAAGCAGTTTTCAGCAATGTTGTGTTAGCTGTTTCGGCCATGCTGTGCCCATTTTATCAGCAGTTCTCAGGTTGTGGGGGTTCACCAGAATCTTTCTGGAGGGCTGTGAGCCTGTTCTCATTCCAGTCTCCAGTCTTCTACTGAAGTGGACTGTTCAGTCACTCACAGTAGGTCTGTGGTTCTCAAACTGTGGGTCGGGACCCAAAGTGGGTCACAACCCCATTTTAATGGGGTCGCCAGGGCCAGCATTAGATTTGCTTGGACCCAGGGCTTAAACTGAAGCCTAAGCTCCACCCTCACCCGGGCCGGCAAGGCTTGGACTGCGCCTGCTCCTCCCCCCACCCCGTCATGTAGTAACTTTGCTGTCAGAAGGGTTTCACGGTGCAATGAAGTTTGAGAATCCCTGAGGTAGATTCTTCTCAGTATAGCGGTAAACGATTGAAGCGATCCCTGCAGCACCTCCTTTGAAATGGAATGGGAGCTGACACAAAGGATTATGTGGTATGCAGGTCCTTTTACAGGTAGCTAAATGTGGCATCGCACTATCAAAGATATTGAGGACCCCTGTGATATATGGTGTTACTTCTTACCAAAGCTTTGGCTCCAACCCCATTGGTAAATGTTGATATAACACGGTGAAAATAAAGGGGCATACTGTGTGTGAAATATTATCCATTAAAATCCACCTCCAATTAAAACTAGAGTGACCTACTATAACTTATTATACCTGACAACTAGAGCCCTGCGCGGATACAAAAATGTGGATCCACATCCGATCCGCATCTGCCAGGATCAATCCATGATCCGACCCGCGATCCGTTAGCCGGCTTTTACCTGTAGCCGCATCAACATCCGCACCCGCATCAGCAAGCCACCTCACAAGGGCTAGTGATGGGGGGATGAGAAAGTGGGAGGCGGGATCTTACAGGGAAGAGGCAGCATGAGGGTGGGACTGGGGGTAAGGGGCAGTGTGGGGGCGGGGTCTCAAGGAGAAGGGGCGGCACGGGGCGGGTTAGGGGGAAGGAGTAGCACATCGTGTGCTGCTCCCGGGGGCTCGCAAGCGCCTGCACACGGCAGCAGCGGTGCGTGTTGAATCACAGTGGGGCAGAGGGGTGGGATGCCGGGGCCCCGCCCACTCCAATCTCCGTGGCTGGGGTGGGTCCTGCTGCCCAGGAGCTGGTGGGCCAGGTCCAGGACTGGGAGCGCGGCCAGTGCTGCCGGGCTGGGCCCTCGTGGGGATACTGGCACTGCCTGAAGGGCCTGAGCTGCTGGACAGGAAGCAGTATGGTGAGCAGGTGCTGGACAGCCCTGACTCCGACCTGCTGTCCAGCCCCAGCCACTGGCTGCTGCCACTGGCCACAAGCGCCCCCCGCCCAAGCCAGACACCACAGGCCGGGCACTGCTGGTGAATAGAGCTCTGCACAGTTGTATCTGCATCCGATCCACTATCTTCAAAAATGGTCTGTGGATTTGCAGGGCTCTACTGACAACTGTCCTGTGTGGCTGGGAAGGACTTACGTGAGAATTTTTCATGGCTCAGCCTGGAATATCAGGAGGCTTCCCTGAAATGTCCTTGGATGAAACCAAGAAGTTTTACTCTACACCATCCTCAACAAACAGAAAAGTTAGCAACTACAGTCTGTTTCCCAGACACATTGCAGAATGCCTTTCTTCTATTCAGCACCACCCACCATCTCCCACACTCATCACCACCTTTCCCTTCCCCTCACACGTAGTGCATTTTGAAGAGTACAACACAAATCATATTCATGATAATAGTAAAATTATATGTTATTAATATTATAAAAATCTAGAAATGAAAATGGTTACCATTGGCCATTATTCTGAGCAAACATTCTCATTTCTTATCATTTTTTGTGTGTGTTTACCCAGGGGTGATATTATAATCTGTTGGAAATACATGCTTTTTGTTTTAGCTGTATATGTCATGAAAATTCAACATTTAATATATATTTTGCCTGCTGGTTTGTTATACGGGGTGTAATACTGTGTTGCAAACTAAAGGGTCCAGCTATTTATTTTGTTAATATTTTTGAGCACAAAACATAGGCACAAGCTTTTAAAAATCTTGCCTGACCAGCATGCAAAGTACCTTCTAGTTGAGCGGGTAAATCTCTAAAGAAGGTCATCCTCTGTCAGGTATTCTCCATGTTTAATTGTTGAATAATGCCTGTGCCCTTCCATCTACATTTTCCTGCTTCTATTAACAAACCAAATAGGCTATAATTCCCTCTCCCCAGAGAATTCCACCCTGATTCCAAGATAGTCAGGTGAGGTAACACAGCTGCAGTTCATGATTATGACCCAAGATTTTTTTTTCTAAGATTTTGCCAAAAAAATAAAGTCAGAATTAGTGAGTACAAAACACATCTAACAATGGAACACATACAAATTAAAGTACTCACCCACTGTGTTTAATACATATCCAATGAGTCATGTCCAGAGCCAACTGTGAGAAGTCTGTGTAGGTGGGTTTTATTTAGTTTTCTTTTTGATTGCTATAGTGTTTGTCTTTATCTAATAATTATTGCACTCTGAGCTAATAGACACTGAGATCTGATTCTTCAAAAACAGCCTAATGGTACATATTCCCTTTGTTATACACAGAAATAGCTCACTGTGGAAATATAAGGGAATTATGTTGGGAACCAAAGTATACTAAGATGGCATGGGGTAAAGGTTATTACCATGTGAATAAGCATTGTCTTGATCCTTTTCCCTCCCTGCGTTACCATATTGAGGGGGATTTTTCCTTTAAGAATCTGGGTTCTGGGACTGTGCTGGAAATGAGATATTGAGCCTTACCTATGGGCCAATGGTTTGAACCCACCCCAAGCTGGTAGTGAATGAAGTCATTGCCATTCACTAGCTGTCTGATAATCTATAGAAAATGTTCCTAGTGGATAACTAGCCACATCACACAAATTACTAGCAGTGTTGGCATCTTTATTAATCGTCTCAGCAGAGAGGCCAAAGGAGGAATAGGCGTGGAGTCTGAATCACCTTCTCACGCCTTGAAATGGTCCCTCCAGGTTAGGGTTGAGGCACATTGGCAGGGCAGCGTGGGGAAGCTAACAGTGCCACTCCCTCTTCTGTGCTCATTCTGCAGATGTACAAAGAGGAGTTCAATGTGCAGAGCTGTGAACTTGGCACCTTTCCTAAGTGCTGCATTTGCTTCAGGAAACCAAAAGAACGTAGAAACGTGGGATACTGGTTTCTTGACTTTGGGATGTGGTTCGTTTTGTAATTATTTTATTTGAGAAACACGCTTTAAGTTCCATAATATGTAGTAAACAGTAGTAGGAAGCAAATAAAGCTACTAAGGATTGGAGACCATTGCAGGCTTTAATCACTCTTGTGTTATACTTTAGTAATTGCCCCTGGGTTGTGAGATCACAGCGGAACCTGCGGTTTCACAAAATTTTTAGAACTCTCCAAACAGTGGACACCTGGTATATTCTGGTGGGCAACAAATATTTTTACGCATTCTTGAAGAACATTGCTTTTGGGTAAATTCTAAGAAAGGAATAAAAGCTTTGGTGGGATTTTCAAAAGTGCGTGGTGGTGGCCTAACTCTGCTCCCATTGAACTTCATCTCTTTGTTGATGTCAGTGATAGCAGAGCTAGGCTCAGCACTGAAAACTTTTGAAAATCCCATCCTTAATTTGTCGCAGAATGGTTTTGTTAACATTCTTTCCCTTGACAAAATACATTCTCAGAGCTACAGTGCACTTGGCCAGAAAGATCTCCTAGGATAAATTCCTTTGTGGTGGTGGTTTTCCTTCATCAGGATTTCTTCCATCAATCTTTCTGCTTCCAAGGCTTCATTTTTTTCCCTCTTAATTTGCTTCAAATGTTCACTCACCCATTCTCTCTACTGTGGTACCATCCCTTGTTTTTAATCTCCCAGACTCTTCACATCTCACTTTTAGACACTGTCCCTCAGTGCATTCCAATAGTACTGTTCTTCTACTGCATTCATTATCAGCCAGATAAGATAGTAAGAAGGTTTCAGAGTAGCAGCTGTGTTAGTCTGTATTTGCAAAAAGAAAAGGAGTACTTGTGGCACCTTAGAGACTAACCAATTTATCTGAGCATAAGCTTTCGTGAGCTACAGCTCACTTCATCACATGCATCCGATGAAGTGAGCTGTAGCTCACGAAAGCTTATGCTCAAATAAATTGGTTAGTCTCTAAGGTGCCACAAGTACTCCTTTTCTTTTTGCGGATAGTAAGAAGGTTACCCAATTTTATTAATGTAAGTCACAGTGGCACGTCATCATGCTGTGACAAGATGGCCTGATTTTGTTTCCTCCACCATTGGAGTCGATTTTTCCTCACAACTCACACAACCTTTCCACACCCATCTGCCTGGCTACTCAAGGAAACTTGCTATTTATTTGCACCTATTCATAATTGCTGTGTGCATTTACAACCATTTAAAATTATCATATGACAAAGACAGTGAATTTTTTAAATAAATCTATTTTAAATTACAATTAACCTCTCAATCCCCCGGACACCACTTATTCCGAAAGAGCCTCAGTGAACACATAGGCTTTGCAGAATGCCCACTGTCACAAGTGTGCTAACTTGGGCTTTTTTGACCCACTGACCCCCTAGAATAGGCTCAATCCAGAGTTGGGCCCAACCCCATCTCCCAAAACACATACACTGCCTCCAGGGGCCCAGAGTTCAAATTTAGGGTCTCAACAAGAACACCGCAGCTGATCTGAACTGTTGATCTGGTAAATGGAGAAAAGCGTGAGTCACTTAGACTCCTTCCCTGGGGTGTCAGGACTCAGCTGCAGTGAGTACAAAGGAAAACCTTTATTCAGGCTTCTGGACCCAGACACACCCTATAGCTCTCCTTGCTCCCATACAGAGGAATGCAGTCAGTGCTGGTTAGAGTCACCACACAGATTCTTCCTAAGTGATGGCCTCCTAGATTCAGTAGTTATGCAAGGGACTGCTACTATTACACTAAACTATCCAGCCTGAAATGGACAGTACAAAAAAAGAAACACAGACCATGAAAGCTTTGGTTCCAAATCAAATATCTGAGGTTCAAGAGGGTTTTTAATTCCTCAGAACAAACTCCTACTACCCCAGTTGATGTCTTGTAGATTGTGTTACTCTGTAACATCTTCATGGATTTTTTAGATTTCAGAGTAACAGCCGTGTTAGTCTGTATTCGCAAAAAGAAAAGGAGTACTTGTGGCACCTTAGAGACTAACCAATTTATTTGAGCATAAGCTTTCGTGAGCTACAGCTCACTTCATCGGATGCATACTGTGGAAACTGCAGAAGACATTATATACACAGAGACCATGAAACAATACCTCCTTCCACCCCATTCTCCTGCTGGTAATAGCTTATCTAAAGTGACCACTCTCCTTACAATGTGTGTGATAATCAAGTTGGGCCATTTCCAGCACAAATCCAGGTTTTCTCACCCCCCCCCTTTTTTTCCAAAAACCACACACACACATTACCAGCAGGAGAATGAGTTTGTGTGTGTGGTTTTTGGAAAAAAGCGGGGGGGGGGGGTGAGAAAACCTGGATTTGTGCTGGAATTGGCCCAACTTGATTATCATACACATTGTAAAGAGCGTGGTCACTTTGGATGGGCTATTACCAGCAGGAGAGTGAGTTTGTGTGTGGAGGGGCGGAGGGTGAGAAAACCTGGATTTGTGCTGGAAATGGCCCAACTTGATCACTTTAGATAAGCTATTACCAGCAGGAGAGTGGGGTGAGAGGAGGTATTGTTTCATGGTCTCTGTGTATATAATGTCTTCTGCAGTTTCCACAGTATGCATCCGATGAAGTGAGCTGTAGCTCACGAAAGCTTATGCTCAAATAAATTGGTTAGTCTCTAAGGTGCCACAAGTACTCCTTTTCTTTTTATGGATTTTTTAGAGTATTCTAATGAAACAGAAAACTGGTATTCAATAGAAGCTAAATCAATTCCATTATATTTCCTGTCCGTGCTCAGTCTAAAGTTCTCCTTTCAAAGAAATCTGATGAGGTTCAACAAGGACAAGTGCAGAGTCCTGCACTTAGGACGGAAGAATCCAATGCACCGCTACAGACTAGGGACCAAATGACTAGGCAGCAGTTCTGCAGAAAAGGACCTAGGGGTTACAGTGGACGAGAAGCTGGATATGAGTCAACAGTGTGCCCTTGTAACCAAGAAGGCCAATGGCATTTTGGGATGTATAAGTAGGGGCATTGCCAGCAGATCGAGGGACGTGATCGTTCCCCTCTATTCGACATTGGTGAGGCCTCATCTGGAGTACTGTGTCCAGTTTTGGGCCCCACACTACAAGAAGGATGTGGAAAAATTGGAGAGAGTCCAGTGGAGGGCAACAAAAATGATTAGGGGACTGGAACACATGACTTACAAGGAGAGGCTGAGGGAACTGGGATTGTTTAGTCTATAGAAGAGAAGAATGAGGGGAGATTTGATAGCTGCTTTCAACTACCTGAAAGGTGGTTCCAAAGAAGATGGATCTAGACTGTTCTCAGTGGTAACAGATGTCAGGACAAGGAGTAATGGTCTCAAGTTGCAGTGGGGGAGATTTAGGTTGGATATTAGGAAAAACTTTTTCACTAGGAGGGTGGTGAAACACTGGAATGCATTACCTAGGGAGGTGGTGGAATCTCCTTCCTTAGAAGTTTTTAAGGTCAGGCTTGACAAAGCCCTGGCTGGGATGATTTAATTGGGGATCGGTCCTGCTTTGAGCAGGGGGTTGGACTAGATGACCGCCTGAGGTCCCTTCCAACCCTGATATTCTATGATTCTATGAAATAGAAAAATGTAATTCTCCTCTCCCACCTGCTCCTCTAAGGGAGTGGGAGCAGAACCTTTTAGTCTGTTCTTAGAGCGACCTGTCTTGTGGAAGGAGATAAACAATTGGCAGCTTTCCTCTCAGCGTGTGATAGACAGTGCTCCTGTGGGCGTATGCCCCTTGTTTGCTTGTGACTTGCTATGCTCTGCACATATATGAGAACAACCTGTTGTACATAAGATCTCTCTATTGTATTAATTTTACTTGCTTGGGGAGGATAAATACAAGCACTGCCTTAAAATCCATGACTGTAGTAAAATTCAAAACCTTGTAGCACTGCACAGGTCAGACAGTCTGCAAGTAACTCCATTATTATTAGCTGCCCTCTCAGTGACCCCCTTCCTCACCTCACACAGAGGAACATAACAGACTCCTGCCGTCACCTGCTTCTCTGAGGATAACAGGTAATTTAGTCTCCATGGTAGTTTATGTGGCTATACTCCAGTTAAGCAGGGACTGGCAGTCCCAGGAGTCAATCTCATCTGGAGCATAGTTCTCCTCGTTGAAGTGATAAGTTTAATGTACTGCATATGAAGGGAGTACAGAAGCAAAGGGTTTTTTCCATGTTAAGTGTTTTGCAACTGACCCCTGGAGCAATCCTGGAAAATAGGCCTTGATGAGATTATGGGGTGCCATTGGACTGTTAAAATAAAGTGTTTTCCAACTGTCCAGAATAAGACTTCAGGGCCACCAGATCACATCACTGACACATGCTAGTTATGCAGAATTCAACAGTTCATTAGGGATCTGATCCTGCAGACACTGAAATTGGTAGATATTTTGCCATTGTCTTCAATGGGAATCAGAGAAGTCCCAATATTTGCAAACCATAGTCTGTGTCCTGCTGTCAAAAGTGTGTAATGCAAACTCTGCTAATGTTATGGGAACTGCATGTGAACTGATCTGAGCCTATACCCCCATACAAGTACAGGGCCCTAGGGATTGGTGATTAGGCTAATAGTTGGAATCAGATTCAGAGCCCTTGTTTGTGGGTAAAGATTTTGATATATTAGGGTTCAGATTTGAGAAGAAAAGAATAGAAATGATTGAGTCAAAATATGAACGAGGAAGGGAAGGGAAGTGAAAGCTGAAGCAGCTATGATGCAAGAGCAGACAGACAGCAGAAGAGGACTAATTTATTTCTAATTTTGGATGTCTGCATCCTACGTTGGGTAGTGGTGGGAGTAATGACAGAGATGCACACGGCTCTTTTAGAGCAGGGCACAGCAGGAATATCAGGATACGGGAATAGCTAAAAATAGGCATCAGTACCTCACACATAAATATAACACAGAGGCTGAGAGCCCCTAAGCCCAATAATGTTATAAAGTGAGTGTGTCCGTGGACTCTCCTGGTGAGGCATAATTTATTAAAAGAGACAATGAGGTAAAATGAAGTAACAAGATTGAGTGTCTCTCTGGGCCAAAAGTATCTGAAAGTTGGAGTAATACACAGGCCAACAGTTTTAGCAACACAGCCAGGGATAACAATATGTGATTGGACAACTTCAGTTGGGCCCCCTATATACAACTTCAAAGACCCATCCAGCCAAGTATCCCTCCTAACCCATGCCACCTTCCCATCTACTGCACCCCACCCATTTCCTGGTGACCCATACCCTTTCCTTCCAATGGCTCACCAGTCTGTTTCTCTGGCTCTTTGCCATAGGCTGCCCTCTCTGCCCTTTATCTTCCCATTCCCCACTTATCAGATCCATAGTGGCAGCCGGCTGTGTATTCCCAGGTGACCTCTGATCAGCTGTGCCAGGGGCCATGGATTTAGGAAGGAAGGAACGCAGGCCTCCGTCAAACAAACTGACTGCCATTTTCACACCCTAGCCCAACTGTAGTTGCATTGTTGCAGTGGTAACTGAGGGTTTGGGGTAATACAGCCTTCTCTTTTCTCTATGTTTCCTCTCCTTTCCTTTGTGATGCCTCTTTCAGTCCCTGCTGGCTGGTAATTTTGGCCACATGCATTCCTGAAGAAGGGAAGTAGCAAACACTCCAGGCCCTAACACTTCATTTTTTCCACTTCAAGCCAGTTCATTGATGGGAGTACAAATGTAATAGAGCTTTTGGGTGATGTGAAATGCTTTCATGAGTCATCCATAAGAACCTCTGCCACTGACCGTTGCCCTGTGTGTTGATAGGTGGCATAACACCCCTTTCCTTGGCTGGGTTTTGTTGTTGTTTTGAATAAGATCTCCACAGACCAAACTAAAATAATACCCATTGACTTTAGCTAAGCTAGCTCTCGGAAGGTTATAGACTCAGAGCCCTAAGACTACAATGTTACAGTGCTTTGTGGCTCTGTCTCACCTGCTGTGCCCTGTGTGTGTGTTGTGTGTGAATTATTATTTGTATTACCTTATTGCCTAGAGGCTCAAACTAGTCCAATAATAATGCACTAGAACTGTTCAGAATATGGATCTGGATCTGAGTGTTGAGCCTGGCCCAAAACTCGATAATGAGCTGAGCCACAACCCAGGTGTGGAGCACCACCAATCTTTTTGGTGTTCAAGATCCTCATCTGAATTTGGTGTGTCAGGCCTATTCCAGCATGCTTCCACATATAGACGGGATGCTGTGCCTGTGGACCCCTACTTTAGGGGGGTAGGGAAGGCAGAGAGAACGTAAGTGCTCCCTCAGCATCATGTTTCTCCCTCCTCCCTTCCATCCTACGGAAGCCCCTCATTGGCCGCTCTACAGTGTTCCAGATCTGAGCGTGCTTGAGGAAGGGGGAGGGGGCGGGTGTCAACATTGAAGAGTTGGCAAGTGGCTAGAAAGGAATAAAGGGAAACTGGCAGCAGTTCAGAAGCAAGTTGCCTGAATATGGAAGCCCTATCCAATAAATGTCATGAGATCCAAGAGTTTGGAGGGTCAAAACCCCCTCTTTCTTCTGGGGGCTGAGAGCAAACCTCATTCACACCTCTCCTGATGGAAGAATTACAAGAAAATTCTATGAGTTAAAACTCTTTGAGTTTCCACTCCCCCTGCATGTGGGAATAATCTATGCAGGAGAATGGGGCCCAAAAGGGGAGAGATTAAAAATTAAGTTTAGCAGCCAAAAACTGTAGCAGCTGTGCTGGTTTCCAAAAAGTGTAGTACCTCTAATAATGCCTATAGGAACTACAGCAATAAGAAAGCACGCATCCACGGATTCAGCCCTGTGACACACCAAAATGGTTGCATTTTCATCTCCTATTTTAAAATTGTATTGGTCTTGTGACTACCACTGACCAAAATGTTTATTCTTCTAAAGATGTGGGGGAAATGATCATTTGAGTAACTTCTTATGGCCTGACCCTGCACTTCATACAAGGGCAAAATTCCCATTCTTTAGGTTCAATGGGAGTATTTCCTGAGTATGAAATGCAGGATTAGGCTGACAATATGTGTGTTACCAGAAAGTTTATATTACTCCTAACATGAATACATCTAAGATAGACCTTATCCTGCAGTCTTTACACAGTCAAAACTCCCATTAACTTGATTGGAAGATTTGCCAGCAAAAAGGCTGCAGGATTGTGTAAAAAACAAACCAACAAAACCAAAAACCAAAACAAAAAAGCCCTAAAGTTAATTCCAACATTTCCCTTCTCCCCACAACTCCCTAGAAAGAGCTCTGCCATTTAGGGTCAGAATTTATTTAAACAAAGTAGCAATAGACCAATCCAGGCAGGTATTCCAAGACTTCATTGTTCTGATAAAAGTCTTTTACAGTCACTATCATTTTTTATAAAATTAAATATAACAATATGTAGAAATAAATGTTAAACAAATGATCATCCTTTTTCTTAACCCCAGTGTGACAAGTAGTAACAAATATGACTTATCATTAGCAAAATGAGTACAACAAGAGGAAATCTCTGCCCTCAAAAGTTTAAGTACTCAGTCATGATTTTACCTGCTGCTTTCACCTTCAGAAGGTTTGGGAATCTCAGATCCCAGCGGCATTTTGCCTGCACTATGATGAGGTGGATGGAATGTCCTCTGGGAGGAGACCCCAGTGCCCCAGCCTAGTGCAGAGTATGCTTCTCCCAACAACAGCCCCCATAGTGCTCAGTATTAATGCTGCTCCCTGCAAAGAGAAGGAAGAGGGAGTGTGGAAGAGGGCTTCCTGGGCCCTCTCACCTGCCTGTATACACGTGCGCCGTTTGTCCCATTGTTAGACAAAGTGTGCTTGATCCAACTCCCATTAAACTCTGTGTGAGTCTTCACATTTAGTTTAATAGGAGATGGATCAGGCAGGCAATGCACAGGGAACTGGGGAAAATAGGTAGTGCATAGTCATTTGAATATACATGATATTTTTATTGTAGGCCAGAGAGTAGAAGATGGTTAATGGTGGAAGCTCAGCTCATGCTTTACAGACGAATACAATACAGAAGTATAAATACTCCAGTGACGAGTGCTATAGAAAACCCTAAGATAGAACAAAATAAAATATAAAGGAAGAAATACACAATCTTGGTTTGTGAGATTACTGAGTAAGCATTAAGAACAACCACAGTGTGCTAGAGAGTAGAGCTTACCCAAAGCTGAAGGAGCAAACAGCGGCATGGACAAATGTCATAAATCACTCTGACAAACCCAGCATTATATCTGTAGAAAAGACCACCTACAAGGCTAGAGGCACTAAAGGAAGGATTTTCTGTGTCTGCAGCTTCTGTACTAAGCCGTATAGCTGGAGATACATTACCCTTCATAGATTGGTATTTATTCTGAACATTAATAACAAGATTTCTTCCCAATTAGAATAAAATAGCCATTATTTTCCCATGAGATAAGAGAACAATTTGATTTACATGACTGTCCTGTCATATCTTGACAGCACAAAGTTATGAGGTCATTTCATTATCACTTAGATTCTGAATCATCTTGATAGCCCACTGAAAAATTATTAGATGTTTTCTCACAACTTGAACATACAGTGTATATTTACTTTTCAAAGAATTGTTGTGACCTGTAATGTAGATAAGAGACTTCCCTGGTGGGGGTAAAAAACATTGTTAAATCATGTATCTCAGCAGCTTTCCAGCAGAACGTTTTAACAGATCAGTTTGGTAGGATCAACAAAGAGGGAGAGCTCAGTCTTGTTCCCCAGCAGTCCAGAATATATAGGACAGAAACTAAATCTCCTTTGTTTTCTGTTCTGAAAGAAGCAGTCCACTTTTTGTAATTTATTAAACTGTTTACTCAGGAAAATTCACACTGACATAACCTTGTTTACAAATGTTCAATTGAGGACAGCAGAAAGTTCAGGTTTCATTAGCCATCACAATATATCATAAATCATGCCTTGCAAGTCAAGAGTTTGGCAAAAGAGAACATCTATGGGTGTTTTCTCTTTAGTAGATTTCTTACTGGCTTCTCACAATTCTGGTGCTAAACCAACGCTGGTAACGTCTTCTTGCCTCTCTTTAAATAAAGAGAGATACAAAATACAACCCACCCACCATTACCGCCCCAGCCTCAAAATGAAACTGGTGAGATTCTAGCTGATTGATAATCCAGGAATTTAAAAATTTGAATGGAATTCTTTGTGAGTAGGTCATTTCTAGAGTTAAGTAATACGGTGCCACAAATTGTGCTTTGTGTGGTAATGCTAACTGTTGTCCACCTTGGGTAAATAACGAGACGTGAGGTAGAGCTGCATGTTTCCAGTATACCCAGGAAACGCATTACTTAGAAGAAGCATGTTCTAGAGCAGAGGTGGGCAAACTACTCTGGGCGGTGGGGCGGCAGAGCCCGGCCTGACCCGGTGCTCTGTGGTGTGCAGCGCAGCTGCCAGCCACTGGTGCTCCAGGCAGCGCGGTCAGGGGGCAGGGAATGGGGGGTGGGGGTTGGATAGAGGGCAGAGGAGTTCGGGAGGTGGTCAGGGGCATGGATAGGGGTCGGGGCGGTCAGAGGTCGGGGAACAGGGGGGTTGAATGGGGGCAGGGGTCTCGGGGGGGCAGTCAGGAAGGAGAGGAGGGGTTGGATGGGGCGGCAGGGGGTGGTCAGGGGACAGGAAGCAGGGGGTGGATGGGGCAGGGGTCTCGGGGGGGGAGGGCAGTCAGGAAGGAGGGGGGGTTGGATGGGGTGGTGGGGGGCAGTTGGGGTGGGGGCAGTTAGGGGCATGGGGTCTGGGGGCGGTCAGGGAGAAGGGGTGGTTGGATGGGGCAGGGATCCCAGGGGGGCAGTCAGGAAGGGGGGGGGGGTTGGATGAGGCGGCAGGGGACAGTTAGGGGCGGGAGGTCCGGGGGTGGTCAGGGGACCGAGAGCAGGGGGGTTGGATGGGGCAGGAGTCCCGGGGGGGGGGGCCATCAGGGGGTGAGAAGCAGGGGGGGTCGGATAAGGGGCGGGGGCCGGACCATGCCTGGCTGTTTGCGGAGGCACAGCCTCCCCTAACCGGCCCTCCATACAATTTCAGAAACCCGATGCAGCCCTCAGGCCAAAAGTTTGCCCGCCCCTGTTCTAGAGTGTCTTACAAATTAGGAACTAGGCAATCCGTAAGGAAAGCTATGACTGTGATATTTTCAGTGTGTGCTGTGTTTCTGAAACATCGATGTGCTGGTTCAGTAGCCAGTCTTTCATTTTTGTTTATTGGCATTTCAAGGGTCAAGGAGTAATTGCATCACACACACACACCCCATGTGCAGCACAATGATGTTACTTTTGTATTGCTATACCACTTTTTCCAGCCTAAGATCTCCAAGTGTTTCCCAAGCATTAAAGGGTCTAGCTTCACAGAAGCCCTGTGTGGAAGACAGGTCATTCTACTGCTACTTTACAGATGAGGAAACAGGCACAGAAAGGTTAAATGACTTGCCTGCATCATCCAGACTTCTTCGCTCTCACTTGTGCAGCTTAGGATATCCTGTGTATTTCTAATATTGCTCTTGCCATTGGTATTGGCCACGGCTAAGGTTAGGACACTGGATTAGATGAAAAATCTGGAGTACCCTTAAGAAGTTGTACATTTCGGGGGGAGGGGCGGATGTACAAATCAAAGAAACAATATTTGAAGTGGCAATTTTGTTGTGCTTTTGATTTTGTACAGCAATCCTTAGGATTCTTTTATTTACTATAATGATGATTTGAAGGACAAAGTTCTATGTTTAGGAGAAAAAAGGACAAAGTGCCTTAGCTACAGCAATAGAATAAAATCCTGTGAGTTCATGGACAGGAAAGACTGGTCCACTAGAGAAGGTATGGGCTTGGAAATCAGTGGATCTGGGTTCCAGTCCCAGCTCTGCTCCTCATTTGTTGTGTAACCTTGGGCAAATCACTTAAATTATGTAAGCCTCAGTTTCCCCATCTTTGTTTTTTAATGGATATAATTATATTTACCTATCAAACACTTTGAGATCTATTGCTTGAAGGGGCTCTATGAAATAATTATATTGTGAAAATGTTTTAAAATCTATCTCCAAATTGAGAATGCACCTGTCTGAAATATTTGGAGGTTGTCGGCCTTTTGCACTGGAAATTGCTGGTATCTGCCCCATTAAAGAGACAAACATATTTCTTAGTTATGACGGGTCTTGGAATCTCATGTGGCAATTACTCTTTTCCTTTCTTATCTGTATTTTATTTTAAAATAAGTGGCAATTTCTGTTTGTTCCTTGCTTTGTTTCTACCCTGCTTTATAAAAACAAAAATATGAACAGAGAAAGGATGAATTATGTTTAACTTGAGTAAACTGTGATATTCCATCCCCTTAAACAGTATTTGGTATCTTACATCACAAAGAAAAGCCCCTTTTTTTGCATACAAATTACCAATATTCAGAATCTAGGTATAATATTTTTTATCATACAATACTTTTCTAAAATTCACAGGGTTCTAGCTTCTCCTTTATAAAATACTGATCTACACTAATATCACAAAACATGACCACTTATAATAGTGATATTGCAGTATTTTGGGCTATTCCTGTAATAAAAAATAAAATATTTTTAATAAGGGACTTGCCTCCCATTGATTTTAGTAGAAGCCATGCAGTTAAAAGACAGTTCAGTACTATTTACCTCTGAGAATAGTTTGAATGTTGTAGGTTCTTTTGCACTCAAATAAATGTGTATGAACAACCTATACTTCCTGAATTTGTAAAATAGCCTAAAAGTGTTTTATTTAGTATTAGCAGATCAGAAATGTGTAAGAGAATGGATGAGACCATTTTCTGACTGTATTGAATATCTATCTATCTAATCTTCCAGCCACATAATGTGGTGGTGATAGCCATGTGATAAATTGCATTTACCATGCGCCATTGAATGCCTCACTTGCACTTTGCCCATTAATCTATCTCCCACAGGACTACTTCTAACACTCCAAACCACTGAACAGCATCAAACAGATGCCATTTTTTAAAATCAACCTGCCACAAAAAAGTTTCCTTCATTCTCTCAAATGTGGAAATTTCCCCCTACAAGATTACACTGGCCAAGGCTTAGGATGGGCAAGATTCAGACTTGGAAAAGTTGAAAGATTTAAGGTCCACTAACCTGCAAACAGTGCTGCTAAAAATGGGAACTTCATTCCTCTGAAAAGGTCCCTGAAAGATCTTACATTAGAGGACCTTAAAATCATAACATTATCTAAAGAATAGAGGTTTCTAAAAGAATTATTCAATATTTTTTCTCTCCCTCTGAACTCTGAATAATGGGTCTCATGGTGACTGAGGCACCTGAGTTTGTAGATGGAAGGATACAGCAAACTAATACTTCAAATATTTTTCTGCTAAATGTGTTTCAGAGACAGAACACACGATGGGGGGTTTAGTTGGCCCTCACTTTGGATGACCAGCATAGACTACCTGCAGCGTCTCTGTTCTTGAGCTGCGTGCGGGATCCCAGACTTATTCTGATAACTTTTCTGCCGAACCATCTTGTGTACATGTTCTCGCTCACTTGTGCGCACGCACGCATGCACATACACTCTCTCGCTCTCATTTATATATGTCATATAGCTTGCAGCTAAAAGTGTTTATTGCTGATGTTTACCTTTTTGCACTGATTATGTCTCTCTTTCCTTCATCTGTAATGTTATCATTTTTCTATCTGCTAAACTTGTCCGTTGTTGGCAACAAGGGTCACTGAGAGGGCATCAGAAAGTATAATTAACACACACGCCTCTCTCAAAATGAAAAGGGGCTAGATGAAGTCTTGTGTTCACACTAAAGGACAATAGCTTGCAGTAGCTTAAAGAGCAGCACTTTTCCTATTGCTCTTTTTTAGAATTGTATCTCAGTAATTTATTATGTGTAGGTGCCAAAAGAAGTTCATGCTGAAGAACGTGTAGGGCCCCTAGTGGTTGCCTAATGCAAACACAAACGTTTCTGCTCAAATTTGCATTGAGGAGCTCAGCTTCAAATGTTAGTGTGTTGTAATATTTGACACCACATCAAAGATTATCTCCAAATTCTGCCCTTTTTAACTTTTCCCTAAGTTGTATTATTCAGCTGTACAATATGGCCTTATAGTTTGTTTTAGCTCTAGATTTAATGATATTGTAAAACACACAAAAGGGAACAGGATTAATAAAATATGTCCTGGCAATTTCTTTCGTCATAACTGATCTCTAATAAAATGCACAGTGTCAGACATGTCCAAAAGTGAAATGAGAGCAATTGAAAGCAAGAGAAATGTAATGAAACATAAAGCACAAGGAAAGGTTAAATTAATAGTTACACAGATGAAGAAGATATTTTTAATAAAAATGAGTGGACATGTAATCTTGTATGGTTCCATGACTAATTGTGATCAGAGGTTGCCACAAGGTGTAATGTTTGGACCCACATCTGGTCTTCCCTAAAGTTTAGATTTGTTCAGGGGGAGTTGGTTCAGGACTAGAGCTAGGCAACTTTTTTCACCCAAAAGTAATTTGATGAAAGATGCAGATTCAGAAATACCTAAATGTTTCATGAATTTCGTCAAATTTGCCAAATTGTTTCTATCTAAAAATCCCCCCCTAAAATTTCCGAAAAAATGTGGAACATTTGGTTTCAACATTGTCAAAACAAAACATTTTGATTTTCCAATAAGAAACTACTTTTTGTTTTGAAATTTTATTCAATTTTTTTAAAATTTTTAAATTTAAACGTTAAAAATGCACAAAATTGAAACAAATTATTTTCTTTTATTATTTGCTGACAATTTCAAAACATTCAAGTTTCAGGTCTATCCAAAACTTTTTTTTTTTCAGAATTGCCACTGAACTGAAAATCTGTTATTTGTACAGCTATATTCAGGACCATCATTAATGTAGAAGTGTCATCTGATCTTGGCTGAGAAATATGGGCTCAATCCTGCAAGATGCTGAGCAGTCTGGTTCCAGTCCAGCAAAGGATGTAAGCATGTGTTTAACTATAAGCACATGAGCTGACCCATTGAAGTTAATGGGATGATTCACAGGCTTTGCTGCATCACTGCCAGAGTGCTCAGCACATTGCAAGATTGAGCCCCAGTGCTCTATGTGATTTATTGTAGTCATATTGGGAGAAAGAAAAGGAGTGAGTGAGAAAATCAGGGAAGAGGTACGGAGATGCTGCTGCCGTGACCTTTTATGTTTTTAATGCATCTAAGAGAAACAGATCTCTGTTTGACACGCAACCCAGGAGTTTGTCTGTACCAGTGTAAAGATGTGGGGCAGATTCTCAGCTGGTGTTAATTGTCATGGCTCAACTGAAATGAATGGAATGGAATTACACTAGCTGAGGGTCTGTCCTGTGGCTGTTAAAAATCCTCTTGGTTTTCTTGTCAGCTTTATCATATGCAGAGTATTGACCCTATTTGCTCTTTACAGGAATCGGTATAGTGCCATTTTGGAGTGAGAGCTGACAATGAGTTAAAGTGCATTAAACCTTAAAGTTGTCAATAACAGCTAGACTGTCTAGAAAATGCTTGCCCTGTCTTAGCCAAGTGTTCCCATCCCTGGTTGGGCTTTTGTATTCATGACACTCATATTGCTCACTTTGTTTTAAGGCCCCAGTTGAGCAAAGCACTTAAGTTAATGCTGAATTTGAAACACTAAATAAATCCATCCTTAGTAAACAAAGCATTTAAGTACATGCTTAATATTAACTATAACAGGACTACTCACATGCTTAAGTGCTCTTTGCCCTGATTCAGCAAACATCCCTATTCAGCAAAGCACTTAAGCATGTGGTTTTCAATTTCATTGTCTTCAATGAGGCTTAAGCTCATGCTTAAATTTTAGCATATACTTAAGCACTTCACTGAATAAGAACCTAAACATCCAGAACTTCTTTCTACTGAAACAGATAGACCTTAATTCAGGCTCCTTGTAATTTGAGGTGGAAAACAACATACAGTTCAGCGCATCCATTCCCACATCCATACACAAGAGTATAAATGGGCGTGAGCCACAAAGTTTGGATCTAGAATGAGCTAGCTTTCACTTCATTGTGCTCTGGAGGTGGGAACCCAGAGGCTCCTTTATAAAGTCTGTATACCATTTCTTTTTCATCCAAATCCCCATTTATCAGAAAGCTTCATGTGTCCCCAAAGACATTGGTATAAGCAGACTTTTATTGTCAAAGCCATCTGAAGTGGAGGCAAAGCCATTTTTCACTTTTTTAATATAGAGATATTGTTTATATGAATACAAGTGAAAATTACTATCCCTAGCTGCTTTTGAAACTTCCAAAATCATCTTAAGTCGCAGCCAAAGGTAATGTAGCTAAGTTTCCACAGGAGAGTGTCAGTACATGGTACTGCTGTGTGAAAAATTCTCACTGCCAGCTAAACTGGTGCGAAATCATGTTTTGGTGGTTTTGTAATAAAAAAAAATATTTTGTGGCTTGTTTCTAAAGAAACAAAAGGCAGTTTCTGTAGCTACAAAAATAAGGAAATAGTTCTGTAAAACAAAATTATGTTCTAGTCCAACGTTAAGAAAATTCACAATTTTGCCAATGGCAAAACAGTACTGAGGTCAGCAGCTACAGAAACCTTGCTGTGTTTGCAGTTAAAGGCTGTGCTTTTTGGAAGAGATGTTTTCCACTAGATCAGAATTGTGAAGCTTAGTTCTGGTATTTTTGCACAAACACATTTACACTACTTACTGTACAAATAGATTGTACCTAAATGCCTAAACCTGCAAAGATGCTAAATACCCTCAAAAGCAATTGACTTTAGTGGGAATTACAAGCATTCAGAACTAGAGCTCTGTGAATAACTGAATTTTCAGTTCTGGGCCAAACTAGAAAATCAGGAAAAAAAATTGTTTTGGGTCAACCCCTCCCCCCAATATATATAAATGAAATTTTTCAATTTTTTAGTTTGCCTTTTGGCAAATTTTTTTTTTTTGGCAATTTTGCCTTTTGGCAATTTTGCCTTTTTGGCAATTTTTGGCAAATTTTGGCAAAATTTGAAAAAATTCATTTTGGGTCTTCATCTGAAAATGAAATATTTTGCTTTATTTTGGGGCTTCTCTAACTCTTTTATTTTATAAAACTGCAGTAACATTTTAAATGAAAAGGTGTTTGGAGTTGAAAAATCAAAACATTTCATTTCAAAAATGTCAAAAGGAAATACTTTAAATTTTTTTGGAATTTTTGCTTTGACTGAAACTATTTGGTAAATTCACTTTTTTTTTGGTCAACCTGAATCTCCATTTTTTGGCAAAACAAATTATTATTATTTTTTTTTGCACAAAAAAATTACCCAGATCTAGTCACAACTTCATCACCATGTATTCTCGCTACTTCACAATTCTGCAGTTTTATAAAGGAAGCAACAAGGTTTTTTGCCTGATTCTGCATTCTTTACTGACCCGATTAATCTCATTGGATTATCGCAAAGCTGCAGTTACAAGCCTTTTATTTATGAGATGGTGGCAGCTATAACTGTGAAAGATGTTCTGACAAAAAATAGGGAGTGGGGGAGGTACTCAGCAATATCTGCTCAGAGTTTTCGTAATGGAGAGTCTGCTTACAAACAGGCAGTCTGTTAGGCTGGTTATGCATAATGTGGAAAATATTAAGTAGATCAATACAATAAAATAGGAAATCCACAGCGGGATTGCTGTCAGGATGGTTTTTGATGACATAGCTACTAATAGTACAGGTTATTTTGATGGGAAAGCTACAAACATGGAATTTTTATGTTGCAGCGTTATCCTCTGGAAAAATAGCTTATGCCGTATTTAGTGAATTTGGGCATATGTATGAGTACCTATCTATCTGGACTGCTCGGCGGGAATACAAAATGATGAATAAATGCTAGTTTTTTTCACTTAAAGTATGTCCTGAACATACTCACATTGCCCCTTGTATGGGCAAATGTGTAAAAAGTATTATGACTATTGTTTAACAGCAATTTCTGCAAGCCTCAAAGCACTGCATTGACTTACAGCGGACAATGGATCACTTTTATAAGGGCTCATTCACAGAGGGTGAAATTCACCTCTATGTACAGGGCCAGCACCAGGCTTGTATACCACTTACATCTTGACAAAACATTGCATACATAGTGCATGGGACACCACAAAACCTTCTGCAAAGGGGAGAATTTCAACTTGAGAGAATTTGGGATATTATTGGGGGGATGGGAATGGGCTCTCTGCTTCCCCCTCCCCCAGGTCCCACTGTTTGTTGTTTATCTCTTCTCCCCCAGTTGGCAGTCTTTGGGGAATCTCTCTGAAGGCTATTGCCCACAGGATGGGGTTTAGCACCTGTTCTTCCCTTCCCTTTGCAAGAGGGGAAGGTCTGACTGGACCAAGGACCTGCTTCTCAGGCACCTTGCTAATATCTGAGCCAAAGTCTTTTCTCTCCCCAGGCATCCCGTGCAGGGGATGTCATGTGCCAGCTGCAACATGGCCTGGCACAGTACTAGCAGCTAGTCCTGCACCGCCCCCATTTGATGATTCTTCACAATTCGACACAAGCATTCCTTCTTGAGTGTAAAGTGTGGGTATTGATTACCTCCCTGAGACACTGTCATTTCTCCATCTATGAGGGCCAGTTGTTCATATGCACAGCTTAACATAGGGTTGCTCCTCTGTTCTAACACAAAATTCCTGTCCCATAAGAGGGCTTCCAGGTCCTGGTGGCCTGTCTCTTCTTCCCCTGTGGGTGTATGTGGCTGTGTTGCTCAGGATGTTCCTTCCCTGGGGTCATTGGCTTCTCCAAGGTTTACCAAGCTCCAGAGAGCTGGTATCATTAGCCCCTGTTCTCATTTGCAGCCAGGGTCTGGATTTTCATTATAAACTGGATAATTGCTTTTGCGCCTTCTGATAATTAACATGTAGGATTTTCCTATGCTAATATGCACCAGTTCATTTTCCATTAGCTCTGTACGTGGTAAAATCCTGACTCCCAGATACAAGCTGGGGTCACTTACACAATTCATTTATTGCCCAAAGCCATGCAGATGTTGAATGTTTGGCCATTTTTAGTACCCAGAAGAAAGCAATGAATTATTACTAGACATTTACATTCACTAGCTTTAGGTTCAGTTTTTCCACAGGTCAGATTCAGAACAAACATTCGGTGTTTGTCTCTTGTGTCCAGTTGATTTGACATGGCTACTTTATTGAAGTACAGTAATTAGATTTGCTCTTTAGTTCCTTATAAGTGTGATGGGGTGTATTGGCCCCGCAGTGGTGAGGTGAAAGTTATTTTAGCTGCTCTGGATGCAGGAAGCCATGCTTCCTCACCTGGGCATGCCCCCACTGGAGGGAGCATTCAAAATGGAGCAGCTCGGTTGCAGCTGACCAAGGAGGAGAGCAGTTGTGTGCAGCAGGCTCCTGGAGAGAAGCCACTGGGACTCCAAATAGCTGGGACTAGGCCTCTCAGCCAAGCCACTGCAAGCCCTTTGACCTCAGGAGCCGAGGGTGATGATTCAGTGCCAGGGGAAGAGACTCTGGAGATGGACCAGGAGAGGTCCCAAGACCAACCTGTGGCAACGATGGAGAGATCAGAACAAGGATAGAAAGCTACCCAATGAACACACATGAGCACCAGACCCTAGGCCACATGTAGGGGCTACTGTTTCAAAAGGCCCTGGGTTGGAACCTCGTGGAATAGGGTGGGCCCAGGTTCCCCTACTTCTCCCCTTTATGTTGTAGCTGCTAGGCAAGTCAGCCTTGGACTCTCGCCACTGGGCAACACTATCCTGAAGTGTAGCTGCTAGGCAAGGCAGATTTGCACTCTTGTCACTGGGTGACACTATCCCCCACCCCAAAAATAAGGTAAACCAGTGATTCCTCTTAGATGGACATGTCAAGTTCACAAGTACAGTGAGTCTGCATCCCAGATGCTAACTGTAAACATAGTTCAATCTGTTTCAAATAATCCAAGATTATTTGTTTAGATTTATAAAGCACAAATATTAGGAGCATCTATTCCAAGCTCTTGGGCCCATTCCAAGCTCTGAAATCAGTGGGAGTGAGGTGCCTAAATACCTTTTGAGGATCTATGTTTGGGCGTCTGTTGAAAGATTTAAAATTTGCAATAATCACGAAAATTACATTAAACCGCTTAAATCCATTGCCACTGACCATCATAAGCACCTGGCCCAAACTTAATTATCCCATGTCCAAAAATTAAGCCCTCACCTCACCTCTTCTCCAAAAGCCTAAGAAAAAAAGACTAATTTTGCAGTAAGTCTAGAAGCTTCACAAAGGGTGTTCCAGAGTTGAGGCAGATGTCGCAAAGAATGTCCTGCTGGCAGCTCCCTGGCAGCTTCTACATTGATGGTACTCCAGCTTGAGTGCCTTTGCTGAATGACAACCATGGCTGAATGGTAAGGGGAGAGAGACTGTCTATCAGGTCATCTAGACTTCAAAACATTTATGGCTTTTAAAGGTCAACACTGATACCTTGAATCCTGTAGGCAGCCAGTGCAACTCAAAAAGCATTGGTGTTATGTGTTGTCAACTTAATCGGATTAATAAACAGATGGCATATTCTTAATTAGCATCAACTTCTGAATGGTCTCAAGATGTAGCCCAAAGCAGAGTGTGTTACAGTAGTCTGTGGTCTTGTCACCTTGAGATTAGAGCAGCATAGCAAGGTCCAGGTCCAGAGTTAAAAGTCTCACACACTTTACCAAGACCTTTGAGGCTAAAAGTTGGGAAGGAGAGGAATGAGGAGATGTGTTGGGGGCACATAATATTACATCCAGAAAATCTACATTAAAAGAATATTAAGGTTGCAAAGTCAACTCCAGAGTTAGGAAATGACAGAAATAAGGTTCAAACTGTGAAACTTTAGTTCAGTCCCCTTCGTGTGTATGCATTAAGATACAGTGATTAATTGTGTGTTCACGTATTAGCCCCATCTGTTATAATGATATAGATATATGATATAGATATAATGATATAGATATAATGGTATAGAGAAGGCCATTAATGAGTGGCAATTAACCCTTTCCTGTAACACAAGAATAAAAGTGTGTCCTGTGAAAGTAAAAGAAAATAGATATTATTACAACTTGAATTAAAAACTTTCTTATACAATCTGTAGTTAATCCATGAAAGTTGCTGGTGCAATGGGTTCTTGAGTCACATCTCTTGATGAAAGATGGCCCCAATCTAAAACCACATATTCAAGCACCTCAGAACTATGGTTAATTAATTTTGTAAGTGAGGATCCAGACCCAAACTTTGCTGATTGGGCCCATATATAATCTTGGTACGATTTATCTTTTTTTAAAAGGACTAGACATTTATATGAACAAGATTAGCAACTGTAATTACACTAGCTAAGATTAAAGCAGCTTTGCAAATTTGTCCTGTAAATTTACCATCCTGGACATAGATCTATTTGTCCATGCTTTACTATGCTACTCAAAAATGAAAAAAAATTATAATTTACTTGTCTATTCAAAAATAAATTGAAATTGTAAACCTGGGCAACGTTTTTTTCCCCCAAAGCTGGAAAAAAAAACCATGAAGTTGATCAATTCTTATGCTTAAGGATATAAACTGATCACCAGCTAGATAAGGCATTGGTTCCTTATGATACTGCACAGTTAAACAGGTGTTTTATAACGGTTTCACACCATCCTTTAAAGTGTCCAGGATTGGCCTCTGTCAGAGAGAGGCTACCAGAGCAGATGACATGTTGGGTTCTTTGGCATGGAAGCAGTAGAAAAGTCAAGTTTGTGTACGGAAATGCACATCTTGTGTTAAGTACAATTTTGTCTGGACTGTGATGCCCTACTAATGTTGGCTTAACTCCCATATTCTTCAAAGCTCTCTGACTCTTACAAGATAAATGGGTATTTAAATTGTAGGAAGCACTTTGCTGTGTTGCATTAAAATTAATGACAGGTTTCAGAGTAGCAGCCGTGTTAGTCTGTATTCGCAAAAAGAAAAGGAGTACTCGTGGCACCTTAGAGACTAACCAATTTATTTGAGCATAAGCTTTTGTGAGCTACAGCTCACTTCATCGGATGCACTAACAAATTTATTTGAGCTTAAGCTTTCGTGAGCTACAGCTCACTTCATCGGATGCATTCAGAAGCATCCAATGAAGTGAACTGTAGCTCATGAAAGCTTATGCTCAAATAAATTTGCTAGTTTCTAAGGTGCCACAAGTACTCCTTTTCTTTTTATTAAAATTAATGAAAATCTTGCTGTTTCAACTGTGGTAGACAGAACAGTGCAAAAATATTTAGCTCTAGGACTAATTAATAAAACAGGGGAATTGAATGCATGGGGCCAAATTAATCAGACATTGATTTGGCCCATCCTAAATAAATGGTATAATCATATATTTTGTGTGGCTAATGATGTTAAATTCCCATATAATACAGTTCTCTAGACACTTGTGCAAGTCGAACACATAGCTTTATCCAGCCCCACTTACTCAAACTTGCACTTTGTTCAGAAATGATGAACAAGATATGATTAGGGCTGTCGATTTAATCGCAGTTAACTCACCTGATTAACTCAAAAAAATTAATCACGATTTAAAAAATTAATCGCGATTAATCGCAATTTTAATTGTACAGTTAAACAATAGAATACCAATTGAAATTTATTACATATTTTTGAATATCTTTTTACGTTTTCAAATATATTGATTTCAATTGCAACACAGAATACAAAAGGTACAGTGCTCACTTTATATTACTTTTGATTGCAAATATTTGCACTGTAAAAATGATAAACAAAAGAAATTGTATTTTTCAATTCACCTCATACAAGTACTATAGTGCAATCTCTTAATAGTGAAAGTGCAACTTACAAATATAGATTTTTGTTTTGTTACTTAACTGCACTCCATAACAAAACAATATAAAACTTTAGAGCCTACAAGTCCACTCAGTCCTACTTCTTGTTCAGCCAATCACTGAGACAAACAAGTTTGTTTACATTTACGGGAGCTAATGCTTTCTGTTTCTCATGGGCGACATGTGAATCGCGGGCTGGGGGAGGCCAGCCCCGCCCCTTCTATAGGGTTGCCAACTTTCTAATCACACAAAACCAAACGCCCTAGCCCCTTCCCAAGGCCGCGACCCCCCCTCATTACATTACCCCTCCCTCAGTGGCTCACTCTCCCCCACTGTCACTCACTTTCACTGGGCTGGGGCAGCGGACTGGAGTGTGGGAGGGGGTGAGGACTTTAACTGGGGGTGCAGGTTCTGGGGTGGGGCCAGAAATGAGGGGTTCAGGCTGTGGGACGAGGCTCTGGGCTGGGGCCGGGAATTGAGGTGTGGGAGGGGGTGAGGGCTCTGGGCTGGGGCTGGGGATGAGGGGTTCAGGGTATGGGAGGGGGCTCTGGGCTGGGGTGCAGGGGGTGAGGGCTCTGGGATGGGGTGCAGGCTCTGGGATGGGGCCGGGGATGAAGGGTTTGGGATGCAGGAGGGGGCTCTGGGTTTGGTGGGGGATCAGGGCTGGGGCAGGGGATTGGGGCATGGGGTTGGGGTGCGGGCTTACCTCCGAAGGCTCCCAGTCAGCAGCGCAGCGGGGGTGCAAAGGCAGGCTTCCTGCCTATCCTGGCAG